>NC_139348.1:76389291-76989291 GCF_055883805.1 Amblyomma maculatum
CGGCTGCTGGCGGCGGCTGGCGGCGGGCTGGTACGCCTGTTAAAAAAACCATAACGCCACACGTTCGCACACAATTGCCTGTATGCTCAGGCAAGCAAAGTATGCGTCAAACCATGATGGACACTTACCGTACATGCGAACAGTGAAGGCCCGACTCCGGTAGCACTTGCCGTGCCAATTAGGTTAAGAACCCGGCCCCCCAGACCGCCAAGCTCGCCACCTCCGGTTTCGCTGCAAGAGAATGCGGCGAGGCACGTTGAAATGACATTTTACAAACTGATGTTCACGGACTTACCGGCACTCTTGCTTTATGCGGGCCGCTTCCGCCCGCTTGCGGCAGCACAGCACGTGCCACAAATGCCGCCAACCGTCGGCGGTCTTCACGGCCTAGCCCTCATTATTTAACAGAGCCGCCAGCTCCTTCCATAGTGCACGCTTTTCTACAGCCGTGTACGAACTTGTCAGGTCCGCGGAGCCGCGTGCTAGCAGAGGATGAGTTTCCATGAACTCTACTAGCAGCAGCTCCTGCTCGCGTGACATCCTTCGTTTCGCCGCCATTTCGACTAACGCGTCAGAACTTTCAGGCAGCAACTGGCGGCGAAAAAAGAGTCCATAGTTTCTTGTTGCGGTTTCGATGACGTAGCAACATCAAACAGCCTTTGGCGTGCAACAGCTAGGATTGCGACTGGAAAAGCAGGAACCATAACGTACGATTTATCTTTCAAAACGAAATAGCAACAGCAAAGAGTAGTTATTTTACGGTTACGTATGCAGGCGCAGCGCTGAAGGAACTTGCGCAGCAGGGAACGATAACTAGTACGGTTGGTAGCGAGCGCCCAACCGTCCCTGTTTGCTCGTTCTTAAATGAATGACTTCTGTGTTGAACGATCATACAGCCATGATAGCTTATTTTTTTCCAAATAACCGTGTCTCGTGGTCCCATCTCGTATCTCCTAAAAAAGAAACGGAACCACAATAATGTACTTGGCGCATATCACCCTTACACCATTTTTTACATCCATATAAACGCTGGCAGATAACACAAAACTTACCTCAGCAGGTTGTCTTCGTCGATTTTACGGTTCGTGAACTTCACTGGCTTCGATCACAATTTTCCGTGCACTTAGGACAACCACACAGAACCTTGCATTCAGAGCCGTGGAATCAGCTGTTTTCTTCGAGGCCGCCATGTTTATTGTTTACCTCTGCAAGCGCGCCTTTACGGCGACAGATGTTACCAATAAAAACATTTAACTGTACAAGTGTAATTGTTCCTTTTTGTATTTGATATAATTGAACTTTAAATACAGTTTCTTGAAAAACAAAAACATTATATATTTTATTCACTTCGTATATATGTAAAAAAAATAGTACACGGCCCCTTGACGTGCACATAAATTTCTTGCCGGGAAAATAAGCGGCCCGGGGCGGCACCCTGGCGATCATTGGTTGATTCCGATTTTCGTCACGCGTTGACGTCTCGCCGAGACGTCACGGCGTCGTCATTTTGACGTCACGCTCTATAACTTTAGAGCGAGAACCGTAATTCGGATCCTGGAATCTTTGATTATCCAGTCAACGGCAAACACTATCAACAGAACAAAGGGAAACCTTGCCCCGGCTAACGCAAAATCATTACATCGCCTTTTTAAAGCTATTTAAGCCCCTCTTCTATCGCCCGGTTCTTCATTGTGAACAAGGAACCCGTAGGGGTTCCGAAACGTCAACCATCTATTTTGACAAGTGGTCAGTGACCCTACAGAATAATTATGCTACTACCTGACCAGATGGCGTTCCGTCAAACTTTGGATTACAAGTGCGTTTATTCGGTTTGTTTGTTTATGAGTTATAACGCCTCAAAGCGACGTAAGCTATTAGAGATATCGTAGTGGAGAGTTCTGGAAATTTTAACTACACACGGTTCTTTAATGTGTACGCCTTGCTTTTGGTAACCTCCATTGAAAGGTGGCTTTGGAGGCCGTGATTAAATCCCGAATTCTTAAACACAGCATTCAAGCACCTTAACCATTGCACTATCTCAGCAGGGAGTTTAGTAGGTGTATCAGTTATAGCTTCCGTGGTCGTACTAATATAATGTTTGTTCCGGGCGTCAATCATGTTCGGAATTGTGCAGCCGTCTAACGTATAACGCTGTGACAGGGCCCAAGTCTGCCATAAAGATATATAAATATGCATGCTAGTGCATTAAACATAGGGTCCAATTTATTTGACATGAGGATCTGCGGTGCAAATTTTGCGAGACCAATGCCGACAAAAAAGGAAATGTCCGACGATAGCTCTGGCCCCGCTAGACAGTTTTGCCAGGTTAAGGGGGAAGGTTCAAAGTTGGCTATAGCTTTCGAAGTGAAAGAATTACGAGAGATACATGGGAATGAAGAACACGATGACAGAGGGAAAGACAGAGCGTCTACAGCTTTTATTAAGGCTGCTATGAATGAAACGTGAGTTTTGGATGCACTTCTGGACAGGGCAGCAGTGAGTGTTTTGGGTGTCCAAAGAGCTAGAAGCACGGTGTCGAGAGGAGTCGAATTCTTTCTAGTGGCATGCATACAGGTGCTAATGCATCGCCTCTTCCCTATGTCCTCTATAGGCTTTGGTGCATTAGCACATCAAGTGGACATTTTTGAGGCCAGTTTAACCTCAGTCATTCCCAATTACCCTGCCTGGTCCCATAGTTATGGGAGCAGTCAGCACATAATCGGAACCCCTTCATCTAGTCACAAAAAGAACCCGACACAGGCATGGCTAAAACCACTGATATACAGTCGAACCCGGATATATCAAACTCTAAGGGGATTGCGAAGTAGTCGATATATCAATATTTCGATATACAGAGATCGGATTGAGACGCTGCCGGCGAGTGTGAAAAACCATATCGTATTTGTCGCATAATCAATCCACTCGAATAATGAACCCACCCTCCACATTTGACCCCGAGAATTTGAAAGAAAAAAAAGCGGTAAGGCTGGTACACATGCAAGCGATTGAGTGAACTCGGCGGCAAGTGGCAGCGACAGAGCAACAATTTTTCAACTCATTGGAACTGTGTTGCTCGAGCCGCCGCGACTGTTTAGCACAAGAGTGAGCGCTTCCTACCTCTTAATGTTACCCCTACCATTTTCGTCCACTGCCCTCTGAGTTTTTTTCAACTTAAGTAGAACCCTCTTGGTTAGCCTCTATGTTTCAGCCCCATAGGTGAGTACAGGTAAAATGCAACTGTTGTATACTTTCTTCTTGAGCGATGCCGGTAAGCTGTTAGTCATAATCTATGAGTGGTTGCAAATGCGCTCCATCCCAATCTTATTCTTCTTGTTATTTCCTTTTCATGGTACGGATCTGCGGTTACTACCCGTCCTAAGTAGACATATCGCCTATTACTTCCAGTGCTTCGCTACCTAACGTAAACTGCTGTTCCTTTCCGAGGCTGTTGAACATTACCTTAGTCTTCTGAATATTGATTTTCAAGCCTACTGTTCTACTTTTCCTGTCCAGGTCATAAATCATTATTTGCAGTTCATCCCCAGAGTCATCATGTCATCCCCAGAGTCATCCCCAGAGTCATGTCATCAGCAAATCGCAGATTACTGAGGTATTCTCCTTCTACCCTTATCCCTAACTGCTCCCATTCCAAGTCTGTGAATACTTCCTCTAAGCAAGCTGTGAATAGTACTGGGGAGATCGTGTCTCTTTGCCTAACACATTTCGTTATGAGAATTTTGTTACTTTCTTTATGCAGAAATATGGTTGCTGTGCAGCCACTATATATATCTCCCAGCACTTTCACGTACGGCTCGTCTACCTCCTGGTTTCGCAATTCCTGCATCACCGCCTAGGTTTCTACTGAGTCAAATGCTTTTTCGTAATCAATGAATGCTTAGTATAAGGGCTGGTTATATTCCGAGCATTTATCTATCACCTGGTTGATGGTATGGATATGATCGATAGTAGAGTTCCGTGTCCGAAAACCTGCTTGATCCTTTCCTTGATTCCAGTCTAAGGTCCTGATTCTATTAGCGATTACCTTAGTATATACTTATACGTAACAAACAGTAAGCTTATTGGTCTGTAAATTTTAGGGTCCTTAGAGTCCCGATTCTTATGAATGAAGATAATGTTTGTATTCTTCCATGGTTCCGGTACCGTCGATGACACCAGGCACTGCGTATACAGGGTGGCCAGTTTTTCCAGCACGATATCCCCCCGTCCTTCAACAAATCTGTAGTTATCTGATCTTCTCCAGCTGATTTCCCCCGTTTTGTAGTCGTAGAGTCCCAGCCCCTATTCGGGTCTACGTATCTGAGCAGGGGAACTTCTTATATCGATGAAAGTAAAGTGTTCAATCAATAAATCAATCAATCACTTGTGTGTCGGTGGCATGTCTCGCCGTTTAGACCATCGCATCTGCAGCAAAGTTATTGGCAGCGCTCAAGTTGCTGCGCAGCGATAACGCCATGCCGTGTTTATCTTTTGATAGCTCCTGCGGTGGCGAGGAGCGCATTTGGCAGAGTGCTCGGGATTGTTTGATTGCACAAGCCTGGTTAGATTTATCACCCACGCTTCGGGTGGGCGCAGTCCACTGCCACAAAATAATTGGAAAGCGTGATAGCTGCAAATGCCGTTTTAGGCGAACAATGCTAAAAGCCAGTGTCATGATCTCAGCCGACTGCTTGCTTTCGTTGATTCGTGAATGGAAGGATGGACGACTTGCACAAAAAAGATAAGAAAAATCTGCTGCCTCTTAATGTCCGCCGCCGCCCGCCATAGGCTCCCAAAGCAGCGCTGGGCAGCGCTGCGGCTCCTTATGGGCAACGCCATCTGTGGCAGAAAAACACACTGGGACGCCGCCGGCTCGGCTCGCTGCCTTCGCGACGTGCGCCTCGCACTTTCTCTCGAACAAGCACGCGTCCTGACGCGCCCCCGCGGGCGCATCGGGACATGCCGCCTGCATTCCGTCTTGATGATTGGACAACCTGCCGCGTATTTCTATGGAGGAAACGTAATTATAGGCGAGCAAATTTTTATTCACGTCTGCACTGTAGGGCAGACGACAGACGGCGATGAATAAGTATTGATTGTGAATGCGTTTCCCACGTTTGCGAAAACGTAGGAAGTTTATCTCGAAGTAAGTCAGCTGTGTAACTATATTGTCGAATATTGTCACGTAGCTGTTAGGCCCGTAACCAGAAGGTTGGCTTTTAATAGGGGTTGATCTAGCAGGCACAGGAGAGCAGGTCCAGAGCACCGAGTGACAGCAGCCGACATCAGCTTCTTCTCATCGAACGCCACGGGGCCACTTCTTCGAGTCCGCGCACGAGACTCTCGATGAGCAGCAGCCTAGCTTCTGTTGTTGCACACGGTACATTATAATATGTTTAAAAGCTGCGGAAGTATTATCAGTACTCTGAAATAAATCTGCTCGCTTGTTGCTCATCGTTTTCGCCTGTAGCATGAGATCTATATACGGTTTTGTTTTTAATATTACGACGTGACAAAAGCAAATCTTGCAGTAGAAGAATAAGCTAGAGTCCGAAGGAGATGTTTCTTCAAAGCACGAATGCTAGCAGTCTCTAAAGCACATGCGTGCTCCGAGCGATGCAAGCGACATAACCGGCTCGCTGGGTCGGGCTCGCTAGGTCGGAAGGAAGATGAAATCCAAGCTTGTAGTACAATCGTGCTTTATTTCGTTTCTTACTTAATGGTTGTTCTTCATTTAAATTTGGTTTTCATTTACGAAACCTGTGACGCGAATAGGGTGCTCCGTGCGAGTAGTGTAAATCGAGCCATAACTAGGATCACTTTTGTATTTTACTTCCAACATATTTTTGTTATGAATAATAATAATGTTGGTTCATTTAATGGCCAATTTGCGGAAATCTGTAAAAGCGGCTCAGGCAAGTATGTTTTCCGCCCCCCCCCCTCCACACACAAAAAAAGGCCTCGTTCTAGATATTGTCTTGCTCGTAGAGCACATTCACACATCATTGTCGATCGCGGACTTCGCACGACGGATATCTGTTGATTTGGTTGCTTTCAGAGCACTCGCAAAGTAGGGAGAGAGCACTGAAAATCGGCAAAGCAAGACGGGCGTGGAGCGAAAAGCAGGATAATCCTTCACCCCCGTCACTTCGCATACATGGTGTTAAACCATTGTACTCTTCTGATGCCTCTCTACGATGTCTTTGTCAACTGCCGAACATTTCTGAGTTTATGGAGAAGGGGAAAATTGGCCATTTTCGTTTCCACAAAGAACGCGAGACTTTTCAGAAAGCTGTCATGCGGTTGGAAAACAGATGTCGTGGAAATGCTTCCAATGAAATCTGCAAAGTTCCAGAGGTGAGCCTCGTCTTCTGGCGCTTCGTCTACGATTGTGGCTACCCATGACACAATGCTACTTGGTACCTCCGTTTCGCATCAGCGGAAGCGTTTTTGTATCGCCAAATAACCGCCGGGCGCAACTCGATTGCAGCACGTGCAGAGGAAGCTAGCGGAGCGTCTGCTCCGGCGACGTCCCATCGTTTCACATTTCGCCACTATGCCAGGAATGCGGCTCTGCCATCGCGCGGCGAAACTTGAGCTTGGGTTCCCTATAGCTTACGCTACGCAGGACGTTCAGTATGATGAAAGGACTCCTCTCACAAACAAAGACCCTTTGCCATTTCTTAATATCCGCAGCTGCCATAGCCTCAGTACCTACAGCATGACGTCACGAGACGTGCATTGCGCGCAGAGGGTTCACAACACGCGCTGCAGAAAGCGCCTGACATTGTCTACCACGGGCTGAATTGGCTTTGTGCATGCGTAGCGTGTGCTGCTGCTATCGGAGAGCAAGAAAGAGAAAGAAAATAGAGGGAAAGCTCTGCAGAAGAATTGGCACATCCTTACTCTTCACTCTATCGCGTTCTTTCCCTCTCCTGGACACCTTGGCAGCATTAGTTCCTTATCATTCCTTCCTGAACATGCCTTGGAAACATCATGTGCTGGCACGCGACAAATGATTTCCGATGAGGCGCTCACATTTGGGGAAAGGGCGCGGTGCTGCCCTAGACTAGCCATCGCCGAACTGTGCCCTCTCATTCCTTCCGCGTGTGGCTTGAAACCATCTTGCGGTAAATGGCCGAGGGTGATGTGATTGTCTTCGGGGAAGGCCCACCGTCCAATGCGTGGTATGACATATAATATACAATGTAGCTTTCCTATAAGTTTACTTGGGATTTTCAATGGGATATTTCGTGAGTGCGATATAAGCAAAATTCGAATTACGGGTTCGATATATCCGGGTTCGACTGTAGCCTAATATCCTTAGTTATAGCCCACCTCCTCTTAGACAAAATACTGACTGCCAAAGCAACTGACTCATCTCCCGCCAATAGAAGGCATAATCCACAGGCCGAAGACATCTCGCAAGTTTTTTTTTTTTGCTTACTACTCGTTTTCATATCAGGCATTTGCCCGTTTGCCTTTTGGCTACTGTCTTTTTTGCATTTTTTTCTCTGCGTTCGCTTTCAATTGAAATTTTGCTTTTGTACTGCGTTCGTTTTTGGGCACAGGCTGATGGCACAGTTGCTTTAAATCAGGCTCTTTTGTAGCTGCCTTCGCACGACACAAGCTGTGGATTTTGTGGGCAGTAAAACCTTGTTTCATGAGCCTTGCGGATCCCGTGATTAAGGTTGCCAAACCACGCCTGATGCAGAAGAAAATAAATGCAAATTTTGTGGTATTTGTTTTTCATTTTTTATTTGGGTCCCAAATTTAAAAAAGATTACCTTTATTATTTTTGTGGTTGACATAATCCTTATTTGTATAATGTGCCTTGCAGTATAAAATGCTTATTAACAAATAATAGGTACAGGCCAGATTTGTGGAGGAAACTTACCAAGCGTTGGCAATAAGTAACCTTCGTTAAAATTTTTGTGGGTCACAGTGATATATTTCAATATTCACATCATTTATTTCGTGCTAAATGTTAGGTTTTTTCCTCGTTAAACGGCTCAACAATTTGAAATTGTGCTCCAAAATGCAGTTTTTTCCTGGAATATGAGTTTCACAGCTCAAAATCCTACGTCATGTGCTGCACCCCTGAAACATGTTTTAGTTCTAATCTAGCCCTAATATAGCCCGATGCCTTACTGTTGCAAATGATATGCAAAAGTAAATGAGAATACATTCTTAGGGAGAAATAGAATGATTGCATGTGGCATGCATAATACAAGCCTGATTGGGGGAGATGTGATTTGATGTATCATGCACTTGAATGTGGGGCAGTTCTGTCATCATTTGTGGCTCAAATTTTTCTGTATGTAAAAGGGCAATGATCAGTTTTCACATGATCAATGACTAGATAAAATAACAAAGGTCACTTTAAAGATACCATTTACTAACATAGCTATTTTCTTAAGCTCTAATACAGAGTGCAGTGTTGCTCCATATGCTCATTACACACTGGTTCCTTAAGCATTTAGTAATCCTACTCTCACTGAACATTTTGGCATTTCAGAGACCCAGTTGAAGGCTGTACGAGATTAGGCAACAGCAGCGTGATAGCGAACACCATGTGCTGCAGCACCAGGAAGCAGTGCGTGAGAGGCTTGCTAGCCTGGAAGCAGCAATAGCCCACGCTACCCCATCACCAGTGGCTACTTCAGTGGCTCCAGAGGCTGTGGCCACTGGAAACAGCTCCTTGTTGCCAGCCTGCACATTGGCAGAACTAAGGCGGCAGAAGTTGCTGTGAAGAACGGCACTGTTGCTACTGCGCTGATAATTATATAATCTGAACATTCAAAGCCTGCTGAAGCTGGACATTTGGCAATGTGTTGCATCAGTGGCTATAAGTTATCTCTTTTGTTACCACGCTTATTTAAATCGATCACAGGTGATTAATGCTTTAAATGGCCGATTTCAACATGTTGGAATCGCTTCTCGTGTATCTAGCGCCACCCAGCTTTTAGTCTAGGCAGTGCACTTATTAAACCAGTTTATTATTTCCTGCTCTAGTGACGTTTTGACTTTTGATGGGCCTTTTTGAGAAATAATGTCCCTGTTTTGTTGCGAAAGACGGTATGGCGCCGCGCTAAAAGTATAACTCGTGCTAATGTAGCATTAACATCAAATTTTTGTGATCGAAAGATTTCCACCAATTCAAATATAGAATCACATTGTCGGCTTGATCATATAGTATTGAAAAGATATAATTACTTGGGAATGGGGTCTCCCATTCACTAGTGAGCTTCGACTCTGAGACTGGGTGGTTTCATTGCACAAAAACGCATTCCTGAAGGCCTGCCACATGTCCAACATGTATACCCGGCCCATACAGCCAGTATACAGCTCTGTTGCTTTGGTGCCTCACAAAAAACAGTAACTGCTTCACTTCATGGCACGAGAAAAGGCTGTTTCCGTCTGTCGTTGTTTTTATGTAACTGAAGAACGGCGCTGTACAGATAGCTTATTTTTCTAAACAGTGTTCCTGGGTCTTGTATATACTAATTTTTTTTATTAGCAACACATTTATAGATATTATGCCTTTTAATTATCTTACTTTTATCAATTCGCCACAAAAATGACAATCTTAGGGGGCACGACATCGCTTTCACCTTGAAGCACTCACCGTTCGTGTTCTTCCAGGTTTTCCTGGTTCTTCAGTACCCTTGCAATGCACCGAATGCGGATCCTTTGCAACTTTGGACGCCGCCCGACGTGACCAGACCCGACAGCTGGACGAAACCGCCGTTTCTGGACGATATTGTCAAGTTCGACCGGCAACTACAGTCATGTACAGTCGAGCGCGATTTGAAGGTTATCGCGCGAGCGTCGACCAGCCTTGCACTCCAGGCACCTGGCGGCCAGGTTTGGAACAGGAAAAATCATGATTTCGCACTCTTCTCTCCCTCGTTCGCTGTTCCATGCAACAACCATCACTCCCGCGACATACTCACCGCCCTTTCTCTCTATTCTAAGCTTTCCATTTGTTGCGATAAAGTGTCCAATTTCAGATAATACCGAAGAATACGTCGTGCTCACAACGATAACTGCCTGTTCGTAGAATCAAACGAAAAAAAAAATGAAAGTGATGTCCCAGCAGGGAGTGACGGCTACTAAAGGAACAGCAAAAGGAGTGAGGGAAGCTGGCTTGATACCTCCCTCGCCTCGGCAGAGAATTCTGGGCCATGGCGCTGTTCATGTACCCGGTCGACGCTCGCGCGATAACCTTCAAATCGCGCTCGACTGTACATCCGCCCACCCCGCTATCAGCGTTGGAAGTGCGGGATATAATCTGCAACCGGACAGCGTTTTCTTGGGGCACGACATCGGTTTCACCATGAAGCACTCACCGTTCGTCTTCTTCCAGGTCAGTTACAATGATGACTCTTTATCTGCTAAAACCTCGAATCGTTTTTTTTGTTCGTTGCGTCGTGCCCCAGACACTGATTGAATGTTCTCACTGTTTGTAAGACTAGAATGGCACTCTGTATTACCAGCATTCTCTTAGCGCTTTCTGGAGACGTAGAGTCAAACCCCGGTCCGCCTGGCACCGATCAAGAAAGCGTTCTCACAACTGTACTTGCGACAGTCCAGAGAATTGAATCTGGCCAGGATGATATCAGGAATGACCTACGCGCCCTAAACAGTGGCAAGCATCAGTGGACGTTGAGCTAAAACAGCTTTCTGCCAGAATTCGTACAGTCGAGGTCGAAACGGCAGAACTGAAATCAAACATTTCAATGCCATCCACAGAACTGTCTACAATAGGTCCCTCAAATTTAACAGAGCAATTAAAGATAATTACCTCTCGATGTGACGACACAGAAAACAGACTTCGCCTCTCTATCCTGCTTTTCTTTGGTATACCTGACGACCAGTCCTAAACATGGTCCAGTTCAGAAACGAAGGTGTTGGAACTGTGTGCGGAACACCTTGGCTGCACACTTGAGCCAACACAAATTGAAAGGGCTCATCGGCTTGGTCGATACCAACCAGAGAAAAGTAGACCGATAATCGTGAAGTTCGCGCACTACAAGGACAAACAGCATATCTTAGACAAAGGCTACAAGTTCAAAGACACGCAGTATGTTGTTCGCGAAGATTTTTCTTTCCCAACGCGCCTGGCTAGAAAAAAACTGTTAGATTTCGCAAAATCGAAGGGCGGGTCGTTTAAACTTAGAGTTGATAAACTGCGCATCAACAATCATGTGTATATGTACGACGCTGCTTCCGACACTGTCAAACAATGCACCCAATAGCAAAAACGAAGAGCGGTTGCACACAAGGCAGACTATCATCCAGAGCCTTCATACGGCGTCATTCCTTCGCTTTCCATATCATTTACTAACATACGTAGCATCCTCCCAAAGCGCACCGAACTCTACTCGTATCTAGAAGATAATAAGCTCGACATCATAACTTTAACAGAAACGTGGCTGCACTCGGATATAACTGACGACGAAGTCTTACCCTATTCACCCGATTTTGTTATTTACCGGAATGACAGAACTAATAAAAGGGGTGGTGGCGTGATGATCGCCATAAAAAATCACGTTCCTTCTTTTCGTGTAAACATTTCGTCCCCTCTAGACATTTTATGGGTTTGCATCACGTCCTCATCTCTTAAGTCCCTTCTTGGTATATGCTACCGACCACCAGATAGCTCAGAAACTTTCGTAGCAAATCTGTATGCTAACCTCTCAGATATTAGAAGCAACTTCCCAAAGGCCGACATTTATTTATTCGGTGATTTCAATTACCCGGATATCAACTGGAATACCTTAACTGCATCGGCACAGGACCCGGTTAATTTCGTTGAACTAACATTAGACTTTTCTTTAACTCAACTTGTTTCTAAACCTACGCGCGGCCTTAACATTTTAGACCTTGTTTTCAGATCGGCTCCAGACAATGTTAGCCCAATCTCCCTCACGGATGGTTTCAGTGATCACAAACTGCTCCATTTCACTATAAAAATGCCATCCCGCCAAAGCAACCAACCTCAGAAATACATCTTCGACTATAACAGAGCGAACTACGATGCCATTAACCTCGGCTTGCAAACCTTCTGCGATTCCTTTCTGCAATTCCTTCCTAATCAATCTGTTAACGAAAAACTGGCGTCAGTTCAAAGATAAACTCACGCAGTTAATGAACACCTATATACCCCGCATATGTTTCCGTGCTAGCTCATCTAAGCCGTGGTACCACAAGAATCTTCGTACGCTGATGAACAAAAAAAAAACGACTTTTCAAAACAGCTCAACGGCTGAGAACACCCGAATCACGGGAAAAACAAAAATACCGATAAAGAATACTGCTTGGCCATACTGAAAGCTAAGCGTAAGTTCATGGCTCACGATTTGCCATCCCTCCTTAAGAACAATCCAAAAAAATTTTGGAAGTCATTATCACCTTCCGAAACTTCTTCAGATTTTACATTGATGAATGAGGCTGGAGATCCCATTGCTCCAGATGAACGCCCTCAGACCTTCAATAACTTTTTCGCCAATATGTTCACCAAGGAAGACTATTCCAATATTCCATCGGCACCTGAATATGACTATGATTACATGAGCCCAATAGACATTACTGTTGATGGTGTTGCGACATTGATAAACAATCTAAAAGTGTGTACTTCATGTGGTGTTGATGGGATTAATTCAAACATTTTGAAACATACCGTGGCTCATTCCAGCGTCATACTCATATATTTCGCCAATCCCTTTCAACCGGAGAGATACCATTCGAGTGGAAAATTGGAAAAGTTATTCCAATTTTCAAGTGTGGTGACCGAACTAATGTTGCTAACTATCGCCCAATATCGCTGACATGTATATCTTGCAAACTTCTCGAGCACATCATTGCATCTAACACGGCACTACATTTAGAAGGCAACGGTTTCTTTTATTCACAACAACACGGGTTCAGAAAAGGGTTATCTTGTGAGACACAACTACTCGAGTTTACTAATGAGCTGCTCCACGGTATGGACGAAAATCTTCAAATTGACTGCATATTCCTCGACTATGCTAAAGCCTCCGACCGCGTTCCACACTGTCGTTTATTCGCGAAACTCTCATCCTTGCACCTTGATTCATTAACAATTTCTTGGATAAGAAACTTTTTATCATTTCGTAAACAAGTCACCTCTGTTGATAACAATTCGTCCCCTCTAATTGATGTAACATCAGGCGTACCGCGAGGTAGTGTAATAGGCCCTTTTCTGTTTCTGATTTTCATCAATGACTTACCGTTAAGCATCACCTCAACACTCAGAATGTTTGCTGACGATTGCGTCATTTATCGCAAAATCCGCTCTGCTAATGACCATATTGTCCTTCAAGAAGATCTACACCGCATTAATAACTGGTGCGCCTCATGGCAAATGTCCCTTAACACTGATAAATGTCAATTAATGACATTTAGCCGTAAACAGACTATTCACCGTTTCACTTACTTGCTTAATCACAGTCCAGTCGCCCTTGCGTCCTCATCGGAACTCGCTGAATTTTTTTACTTTTTTTCCGTGGGCTTTGATAACCGCTCTGTTAAAACTAACTGGAATCTCTTTCTTACTAAAATCAATGACATGACAAATACTTATATTCCGTTACGGTCTATATCTTCCCACTCAAAAGCTCCGTGGCATAACTCATACTTAAAACGGCTGTCAAATAGGGAAAAAGCGCTTCTACCGAATTGCCAAAAGGTCCGGCAGTCAAGAAAAATGGGAGGCATATTACGGGGCTAACAATGCTTACGTATCTGCACTTAAAAACGCAAGGCATAATTTTCTTCATAATACGCTTCCCAACATTCTTACCATGGACCCTAAAAGGTTTTGGAGGGTGGTTAATCCAACCGATAATAACACCATTTCTTTATTAGACGCTAACGGCCTTTCCATCCCGGATGAAGAATGCGCAACAGTTTTGAACTCCGCCTTCTGCAGTAATTTCGTTCAGTGTAACTACAACACATTTCCGCAAACTAAAAACTATAATTACCTAACTATGGATGCAATAATAATCGAACCCCGGGGTATTGAGAAGATAATCGACTCCCTTAAAATATGTTCTAGACCAGGCAGTGACTTCATCAATTCAAAATTTCTAAAGGGTGCTAAAACTTACTGTTCATTATTACTGTCTAAGATATTTCAGCAGTCCCTCCACATTGGTGCCCTACCTGCTGACTGGATGGTCGGGAAGGTGATCCCCATCTATAAATCAGGTAACAAGAATTCACCCCTGAATTACCGCCCCATCTCCTTAACAAGCATTCCATGTAAAGTTTTAGAACACATATTATATTCAGGCATTGCAAACTTTCTGGATTCCAATTCATTTTTTACTAATACACAGCACGGTTTCCGTAAGCGGTTGTCTTGCGAAACAAAGTTAGTATCATTCACACATAAACTTCATTCCATCCTCGATCGCCGCTCATTAGCCGACTGCGTCTTTCTCGACTTCGCAAAGGCGTTTGAAAAAGTATCCCATAAACTACTACTCCTCAAGCTAAGTAAACTTAACCTCGATCCAAATCTTTTTTCCTGGCTTGAATATTTTCTTTGTAACCGCTCTTAGTTCGTATCTACTAACAATACATCTTCCCCATTACGTCCCGTCGACTCTGGCGTACCCCAGGGTTCGGTTTTAGGCCCTCTCCTCTTTCTAATTTATATTAACGACTTACCTAATTGCGTATCTTCTAACATTCACCTTTTTGCTGATGACTGCGTTATTTTTCGGGAAATTAACGACATTAACGATTTCTGTGCTCTACAAGACGATCTCGCTTCCATATCCGCGTGGTGTAAGTTATGGCTAATGCAACTAAATTCTTCAAAATGCAAAGTTTTACGTGTTTCCCGCAAATCACCTGCTACTAATACATATCATCTGAATAACACTGCACTCGAGGCTGTCACATCATATCGATATCTTGGCGTCCATATAACTTCTTCTCTCACTTGGTCACTCCACATTACCACCGTAATTAACAACGCTAACAGCATGTTAGGCTACCTGCGCCGCAACTTCTCCGCCGCTCCTACTTCATTAAAACTAACGCTATATAAAACGCTTGTCCGCACTAAACTCGAATACGCATCAGCAATTTGGGACCCAAGCTCCACTAACTTAACTAATTCACTCGAGCTAGTGCAAAACAACTCTGCCCGGTTCATCCTTCTTAACTACAATCGTACAGCAAGTGTCACCTCCATGAAAAACATGCTAAATGTACCTACTTTAGCCTCCCGTCGAAAATGCTCACGGTTATGCTTATTTCATAAACTTTTCTACAATTGCCCCATTCTACGAGATGAAGTAATTCATGTGCCATATTTCATCTCATCCCGGCTTGATCATGCACATAAAGTCGGCATCACATCATACAAAACCAAAGCTTGTTCGCAGTCGTTTATTCCCCGCACTTCAGCAGATTGGAATCACCTTCCCGGATCGACAGCCAGCATTCAAGACAGCCTGCGATTCCGTGCCAACTTAGCTAACATTGTATACCCAGGCCCTTAACAATTGTAATCATTGCTGTTACAATCACCAATGTTATTTTTGCCTTGCACTTATTCTTACTATAGCAGCTAAAAATGTATAACCAGGAACATGACGCTCGTATTTTACATTTTTGTTCTTTAACCTCTGTTCTATTATTTTTGTAACCACTCCCCTCTGAAATGTCCCTGGCCTTGAGGGTAATCATAAATAAAAATAAAATAAATACAAGTACCTTGGCGTGCACGTTTTACCAAATCTCTCATGGAAGACCCACATAGAAAAAATTGCTGCCAAAGCTAACCGTACATTAGGTTATTTAAAACGTAACCTCAGAGGTGCACCTTCTTCCACGCGGCAGTTGGCACATCAAACATTTGTTCGCCCACAACTTGAATACGCATCTTCCATTTGGTCACCCCACCAACATTACTTAATTCATTCCCTAGAGCGCGTACAAAATCGTACCGCTCGTTTCATTTCTCGCAACTATTGCCGACATTCCAGTATAACTAACATTAAGGCGTCGTTATCCCTTCCATCCTTAGAATCTCGCAGAACAATAGCACTTATTAGTCTCTTCCATAAAATTGTTTATAGCCATCATTCCTTCACACTACCTCTCACAAAACCGGCCCGCACATCTCACCGATTGCATAATCACCTCAGTTTTAAACGCCTTTCGGGAAGAACCACTGCATTCAACTCATCAGCCCTGCCCCGTGCCATCATTTATTGGAATAGTCTTCCTGATAACATTGTTCACACTTCAGATTATGTTATTTTCAAAGAAAAAATAAGCAACATTTTGTTCTGAAGTGTGCTGTTACTGAAGTGTGTTCTATAGTGTGCTTTTCAAATTTTGTTCTCTTTTCTTGTGTTTGCCATTGTGTAATCTTAACGTTTTGAACATAACGATGTTAAAATAACCATCTTCTACATGCTTCTGTTTCGCCCCCCAGTTATGTAACCCCCCTCACATAATACTCCAATCGGAGCCCATGAGGTATTTGAATAAATAAATAAATAAATTTTGTGTGTTCCCTAATAAATTTTGCTTTGTATCTATGTTTTTGGAAATAGCGTTCCGTTCTATGCAATTTTGTCTGCTACACCACGTGCAGCAGTATTATTTGTGCTGGCAAAAGAATATCATCCGAGTCCCATGAGAGACGGCTATTTTATTGCGGTAACCAAATCAATAATGGCAAGTTCGCGGGTTAATCAATAATATTTATTTAAAGAATGTGCGAGCTTCCTGAGGTTCATTTTAGGACAGTAGAGCTACATTGAAGCATTTGGGAAGCAAAGCAAAATGCTCTTTATGGCCAGGGAGCAAGCTCTGCACAATGCAATCACGACAGGGACATTGCAGAACTGGTAAATTTTCGGGTGTATATTCATGTTGTTTTAAACCGGTAATCGCATTGTTACTGTTCGGACAGCATGTAATTTTAATGCAGTAGTGATTAATCTTTCATGCCCCTGTAGCATTTGTATAAGTCTGTATTTGCTGTTATCGGAAGTAGCTGATGTACCTGGGAGGCAGATCGCTAAATGATGTGGTCAGCAAAAGTATTACAAGCATCATGGGTGTGGAGGTTCAAAGGCTATACAGACTGCAAGGACTTAAGGGGAAGAGGGCCTTCATTGCAATGAGGCTATGCAGAGTGGCAACAGGTATACTTTTTATTTTGCTCTTGCCATTTGAATTTGAAACATTAACAAAATCTTCCTTGGTGCTTTGTTTAGCAACGAAGTCTTTTTTGCTATATTGTGACACTGAGGTGGAAAGGAGCATGTTAATAGTAAAGCTGTAGCTTATATGTGGTGATTAGTTTCCAGGAAAATGCTGCCATGCTTCTCGTGTTCATGTCCGTGCTAAACACACCATGCTGTTCCAAAAACCTACACAGTTTCTTTGTCAACACTGGCAACTTGCTTTGCGACAGCCAAGTTAGTCCTTTTTTAAAGCTGTCGAGAGGAGCCCGCACATAGGGATCATTTGATAACATTAGTACTTCCACTTCTTATCTCAGCTATATTCATTTCCAGTGGCAGCAAAATTGCATGGCCGTGTCAAGCATGGAGCAGCCGCACGTTTTAAATGCAGCTTTTATAGGCGCCTCTTTCAGACTACATCATCGATGTAGCTGGTCATCTGCCACTCGTGGCGGTAGTAGCAGAATGAATTGCCCCCTGCATTTACTGTTAAAGTGGAGATTGTCCTTTAGCGTGTCTCCCCTGCTGTGTATTTGTATGTATGTATGTATGTATGTATGTATGTATGTATGTATGTATGTATGTATGTATGTATGTATGTATGTATGTATGTATGTATGTATGTATGTATGTATGTATGTATGTATGTATGTATGTATGTATGTATGTATGTATGTATGTATGTATGTATGTATGTATGTATGTATGTATGTATGTATGTATGTACGAGCCTAAACTAGCTTCGGCCATTGGCCCAACAGTTTTTTATTGAAATTTTATTGAAATAAGTGATTGAAAAAAAATTCGCTATCTCCTCCCCATAATAGGAGAGAGAGTGAGAGACAGGAGGTTGTTTAGTGGATGTGAGTACAGCGATAGCTTAGGAATTTGAAACCGGAAGGTGGCTACAGTGGAAGGGGAAAACTACGAGTGCAGAATAATGTGGAACCTGAGAGTGACGCTGTGAAAAGAAGCTGCAGGTTGATTACCGCAGGTTGGGAAGTGCTGCTCTATTAGCTCCAAACTGCTTTCCTGCTCTGTCCTGCTCCAAAATGCAATATTGTTCCAGAACATCTCCAAACAGGCTGCCGGAGTGCTGCGTTTTGAAATTGAATTCAGTGGTTATTAATGATGTTGCTCACAAAAAATGCAATCTGATGCAGTTTAATTAGGCAGCTTTGAGAAGTGCAGCAGTGTGGTGACATGTGATTTGCATGTGCATTCTATAGGGACAGCGAAGTCAAAACAATGGGCAGCCCACTAGTTGCAGAGGAGAAATGCGTCTTGTGCTCAGCGTAATACATATAAAATATTAATAAACTATAAAAACAAGGAACATAACGTTTTTGCAAGTAAATGTAAAACGAGCCACAAGCGACTGGAGGGAGTTCGTTGCAAAATAAATGATTGTCCACATGACATGGTACTTTCTCCAGCCTTTTGAATCACGAGTGGTGAAGGAAGCGAGAGCAATAGAGGAGCAGACACCGCGAACTACTGTGAGCCATTGATTGATTGTCCGGCTTCAGAGAACTGCACGAGCTGTAATGGTTCTGGTTTGTAAACCAGCAGATGCTCACCATCGAGGCTGTCGCGTGTGATCAAATCATACTGAGGGTGTCTAGCAGCCGGAAAAACCGCGAACAGTCAAGAAAATTTTATGCATCGGAAAAAATTGAGGAAATATCGGGGAAAATATGGCGCAATATATTCTGCAGTGCAGTTTTGTTTTAAGCAGGCGCACAGCAAGTAAGTCATTATTGCAGATTCTGTTTTGTGCTGAGCACGCGGCCCCCACCACGGTCGCGCCGTAAGGCAAGGCGCGATATATTACTTTGACGCCAGCGCATGGCTGAGCTGCCACAATAGCTGCCACCAATACGCACGTTACTTGGGTACTGAATAAAATATGCGGACGCGCAGCGTGAGAGTAGCACGTAACAAAAAGCAGGGATAATCGTGCCGGCAGCGGCTAGCGCGAACGCGTTGACAAGCTGAGCTACCGCTATGATACTGTCCCTAGTCTCCCTCGAGACCGGCCCGGACTATAGGGTGCCTCGCATCGAGGCACCATATATACACCCGACTTTTGACCAATGAAAACCGTCGTTAACACTAATAACAGCCTGAGCACTATTCTAAACTGCATAATATGGTTATTTATTAGCTTTTTGCTGGGAATTATTTGTCTTTGCCAATTATCACCAGCAGCTAAAGGTTTCAGCCTTTCACTTGTCAGGGAATTTGACCTGAAATAATCAGGGACAACATAGAAAATTCAGAGATTTTGAAAATAGTGGTTTGCTAGACACCCTGATACATGAACTGTTATGGGGATGATACCACTTAGATGTCAATAACTAAAATTGTTCTCAAGATTGTTGAAAACCTACACAGGGCGGTTTGCTAGTGTATTGAAATTAAGGAAGCCCAACCATAGCTACAGTGATGATGTGGGCAGCCACTAACAGAAGGCCGTGAAGTACAGAAACAGGAGGAGAAAAAGGTTACCGTTCAGTGCCGTCTTTCCTGAAGCCACTACTGATCAGTAGCCAGAAAATTGTCGGCACAGGCATAGGAGCAAAAAAGATATGCACAAAGCAGAGGCCAGAAATGTGCTGCTCATCGGTGTGTGCTAAAAACTAGTTTTGATGTTTCAGCGCATCAAAATGGTAGACTGCACTTTTCAATCTCTCAAGTCAAAACAGTGAACGACTTTCCAAAGGATATTAAGTTATGAAGTGTAGGAGCAGGCATTCCATTTTCTGCTAGTCTCCTCCAAATTGTTGCTCAGTTCAGGTATTTAACTTTAGGACCTGTACGTTTTGTCTTCGTGCATAGCCAGAAAAGCTTTGAATTTTAAATCAAAAGCATTCCAATGGCATCTAATTTTGTCTTGTCGGGAAGTGAAAAATGCCGCCAATAGAAGTGTTTCATCCAAAAAGATGCTCGAAAACATAATTTGAGTGCTCCAAGAAACTCGTTTTATTGCTCCAAAGCTGCTCCAAAATTGCTGTATTACTGCTCCCTGAGCTGCTCCAAAATGCTTGAGCCTCCTTCCACTCCCGTTACTATAGAAGCAGTTAATGATGAGAACGGAGGAAGGGTATGCAGCAATATTGACAAGAGGAAAAGGCAGAAGCATGAGTGGAAAAGGAGGAAGGGTAAGAGAGGCATGCTCAATTTGTACAGTCTGTCGTGTAATGGGCCTTACTGAAATGTGAATGGACAAAATAAAAACACGCTTATGCTTGCCCAAGACAACGGCATGACTCATTCCATTCCTGAGATGACCTCATGTAACCTATGCAAAAGATGTTATCTTTTCTTCCTAAACTTATCAGAACTGCCATTGATCCAGCATATGAAAAACACTTCCTCCTCTTGGACCACAAGGCCTCCATTATATGGGTGGCTGTTCCTTGGGACGGGGCTGGGACTGGTATGTCAACGCCGCTTGGGGCGGAGGCTAGCCTACCACCGAATTCTTATCTGTTGCAGGCCGTCATTGCACCCGTCACCGCTTAGGTGGTGGAAAATGGCTGTTGAAGCGCGAGTCTCTCTCTTCCTCTTCTTTTTCTTTCTTCTCTTTCTCTCTTGTGTCCGCACGAAGCAGCGGAGGTGGCTCAGCTACAAGCCAGTAGCAGGCCCATGCTTTTCTTTTCCTTCTTTCTAGCCACAACAACAAGGCCTCCATTGTAAAAGTGAAGAACTGGCAAAGGAGTCAATTGAAGCATGAATGATATGTGGGAAATGAAGACTAGCTATACTATCTGGCATGTCACAAAACCTAATTATCTCAAGAGCTTTGCTAAAATTTCTTAATAATGAATATTGTAATCATCTGCCATATTGCTGACTATAAAAAGATCATACGTTGCTTCTGTAATTTTACTGTAATGCCAAATGTATGGAGCTGCATCTATTGATGCCACCAATTGAAGTTGAACATGCCCCTCGACAGAGTGGTGTCTTCCTGTTATGAAATATAAGTCATGTACTTTATTAAGCGGCAACCTGTGATGCCGTTTATCAAGTGCAAGGTAGTTTCATCATAATGAGAGGCCAGTACTCTTATTTATAGGAGGCTCCTTCAGCAATTTTTGTTTAGTTGTGTCAAAATTATAATCATGGAGGTTGAATGCAAAGAAAGCAGTGTTGTGTGCATCATCAATATACGTTAAAAGGCTCCAGGTGATCTAAATTAGTATGTATACGGCACCCTCATAGCCGATATGTCACTTCTGATAGATGAAACTTGTTGTTTATTTCCCAATATACTTTTCATAACTAATATGCACTATTTTCGTGTTTGTGAAGTGTTATTGAAAATTGTTCCTTATTCCACCTAATTTCTGCAGATGCCATTTCGGAGAAGCTGGGGGTGGATACCAGCGAAGCGCAGGGCTTTATTCGCAGGTGGCTGACAGATTCCTGTGATAGGGGTGGTGGTAGGAAGAAGCGATTTACAGATGCCTTCACCCCTCCTACCACAGTGGCAACACATGCAAATGCCAGTGCAAATGCCTTGCACTGTGGGTCCGTGCATGCCCTCCACCCCTAGCACACAGCCCTCCCCAGTGGCCCCTTCTATCCTCACCCAAGCACCTCCCCCGTGGCCTCTTCCACTCATTCCTAGGCACCCTCCCTCTCCTAGACCTCAGCTGGATGTTGTGCCAGCAGACAAGCAAAGTATTGAAAGAAAATAAACATTTTTCTGCATTTTAAATAATTGTGTGCTGCTCTTTAGCATGAATTAGAAAAGCCAGAGTTACAACGGATGGGATGAGCGGCTGCATGTATTACCACTGGTGGAAATCCCTAACATGCCTGTTATATATGGGATGTATATGCCCATGTAGTAATATGCCCATGTAGGATGTTAGTGGTTTATCATGGGGCAAGAATGGAAAAATACAGTATTGTGCCCGTGTAAGATAAGCCATTGGTTTATGATTGGTGCATGAATGGAAAACCAATGAGGTGCCCATGAAAGTAATCCACTAGTTTTCCAATCATGGGAATTCCAATGAATTAGAGAGGCTGTGCAACTTGGGCAATGAATGGAAATCCAACAATGAGCCAATGTTGGTAGAGCCAAAGTGGATGTAAGTTGCTACAATCTTGTTATGAATGATGGTCTAATGTCGGAAAAAGTAGTAATTTTCAGAGAATCCTATGTTGGTACAATATTGTCACGGTGTTGGCGACTGGGGCTAGATTACAGAGCCGGTACAGGTAGAATCACACGGTCCAAGGTTTAGATACGTCCTGCGAGTCCGGAGCCGATTCACTTCAACGTCGTCTTTCACTCTGAGCGCCCCCTGGCATTCCTCCCTCCTTAAGCGTAACGCACACAGTTACACGTGCACACAAGCATACAAAAGCAACCTCCCCCCCTGAAAAAAAAGTTTGTAGATGTAGTTTGTCAGTCAGCGTGCAAAGTACGGCTTCAGTCGCAAGACATGAACTGTCTCTGGACGAGGTAGCCGACGGCCTGTGTGCTCTGATCCATCCGGGAGCACCTCGTAATTGACGTTACTGATGCGTCGCACGATTTTATACGGTCCGAAGTAGCGGCAAATTAGCTTGTCTGAAAGGCCGCGGCGTCGAACAGGAGTCCACACCCACACCTGGTCCCCGGTGTTGTAGGAAGCTTGTCTGTGGCGGAGGTTGTACCGGCGTGAATCCCTGTCCTGTTGCTGGGTGATGTGGACGCGTGCTAGTTGGCGTGCTTGCTCAGCATCTTGGGCAAACTGCTCGGCGTCAGAACAAAGTTCGGTATCTGTTTGGTAAGGGAGCATTGCGTCCAGCATCGTCCGAACCTCCCTGCCGTAAACGAGGCGAAACGGCGTGAAACGTGTAGTCTCTTGGACTGCCGTATTGTATGCGAACGTCACATATGGTACGATCGCATCCCAAGTCTTGTGCTGGGCGTCGACGTACATCGCCAGCATATCCGCGATGGTCTTATTAAGCCTTTCCGTCAGCCCATTGGTCTGCGGATGGTAAGCAGTAGCTTTTCGATGCGCCGTACCACTGAGATGAAAGACTTCGGCCATCATTTTTGAAGTAAAGGCAGTCCCTATATCAGTAATAATACAGGTAGGAGCACCGTGCCGTAGTATGATCTGGTGTACAAAGAAATCGGCAACTTCAGACGCTGTACCACTAGGTAACGCTTTGGTCTCGGCATAGCGAGTCAGATAGTCTGTGGCGATGATTATCCAACGGTTGCCACCAGAGGACCGAGGGAAAGGACCGAGAAGGTCCATGCCGACTTGATCAAATGGTGCTCGTGGTGGTATTATGGGCATGAGGAGGCCCGCAGGCTTTGATTGCGGAACCTTCCGACGCTGACATTGCCGACAGCTCTTGACATAGCGCTTAACAACAGTGGCAAGGTTGGGCCAGTAGAATGTCTGTCGTATCCTAGCAAGTGTGCGAGAATAGCCGAAGTGGCCAGATGTTGGTTCATCGTGGCACGCGGAAAGGATTTCCTCTCTCAGAGCTGTGGGTACCACGAGGAGGTAGGTTCTTGACTCGGATCTAGAGTTCTGCTTATAAAGCACACCACCTCTCAGGCAGAAAGTTGAGAGGCTCCGAGAAAAGCACTTAGGTATGGTGGCTGGCTGACCTTCTAAATAATCAATCAGTGCTCGTAAATCTGGATCTGCACGCTGCTGATGTGACATATCTGAAGCATCAACAGCTCCGAGGAAACTGTCAGCGTCATCCGTGTCTGGTAGAGCGAGCTCGACAGGCGCGCGGGAGAGCGTGTCAGCATCTTCATGCTTATGTCCGGACTTATAAACAATAGTGAGATCGAACTCCTGTAGGCGAAGGCTCCATCGCGCCAGGCGGCCGCATGGGTCACGCAGGTTGGCCAGCCAACACAAAGAATGGTGGTCAGTGACAACTTTAAATGGGCGACCATAAAGATAGGGGCGAAATTTCACAGCAGCCCAAATAATGGCGAGGCATTCCTTTTCAGTAGTTGAATAGTTCGTCTCGGCGCGGGATTAAGTACGGCTGGCATAGGCGATGACTCGTTCAACACCCTCTTGACGTTGCACGAGAACCTCCCCAAGGCCAATGTTACTGGCGTCAGTGTGGATTTGTTTCACCGTGCTCATCGAAATGGGCTAGAATGGGCGGCGATTGGAGACGGAAACGCAACTCGGTAAAAGCAGCTTCTTGCTCGTGACTCCAAACAAAAGGGGTGTCTCCCCGGGTGAGCCGAGTCTGCGGTTCAGCAAGATCAGCGAAGTTATCGATAAAACGGCGGTAATAACTGCACAAGCCGAGAAATCTGCGAACAGCTTTCTTGTCACGTGGAATCGGAAATTTCGCAACAGCAGTAAGCTTGTCAGGGTCGGGCTTCACGGCCGCAGCGCTTACGACATGACCGAGGAATTTAAGCTCTTGGTAGCCAAAGTGACATTTCTGTGGCCTAAGTGTCAAGTTAGCGGATCGAAGGGCTTCGAGTACTGACCGCAGGCGCTTAAGATGTTGTGAAAACAATTCTGCGAAGACCACCACGTCATCTAGGTAGACTAGGCAACACTGCCATTTAATCCCGGCGAGGACAGTGTCCATCATTCGCTGAAATGTGGCCGGCGCGGAACAAAGTCCGAAAGGTAGAACTTTAAATTCGTAAAGTCCGTCGGGTGTGACAAAGGCCGTTTTTTCACGATCTCGCTCATCTACCTCAATCTGCCAGTAGCCACTTTTTAGATTGATTGACGAAAAGTACTTCGCACGCCGAAGGCGGTCGAGAGAGTCGTCAATCCGCGGCAAGGGGTATACATCCTTCTTGGTTACGGCGTTCAGCTTGCGGTAATCGACGCAAAAACGTAACGTGCCGTCTTTTTTTTTAACTAGAACGACTGGGGAGGACCATGGGCTATTTGAAGGCTGGATAACATCATCTTCGAGCATTTGTTTAACTTGTGACTTAATAACTTCGTGCTCGGTAGAAGAGACGCGGTAGGGGTGCTGGTGAATTGGGCGCACATCATCGAACGTCACAATCTGGTGCTTGGCAATGGGAGTCTGATGTACTTTTGACGATGATGCAAAACAGTCTATGAATTCAAGTAACAATGAAAACAGCTGTTCACGCTGGCTCACCGATAGCTCTGAGCTAATATCGAGGTTGTCGAGGGATGTGGGCGGTGGCACGGTTTCTGTGGACAAGCACTCGGAGACTTCAGATATGCGTTCCGCGAAAGCTACGGAAGTATTCCGAAAAAGGTGTCGATACTCGTGCGAAAAATTGGTAACAAGTACCTTAGACTGGCCACAGTTAAGATGGATCAAACTGCGAGCCACGCAGACTCCCTGCGTCAACAGTAACGAGAGGTTAGTTTCCGCTATTGCATCACCATTGTGAAGTGCATTGCATTTGACATTAACGAATGTGCTGGTTCGGGGTGGCAGCGTGACACTGTCCTCATAAACTCGAAGCACATTGAGTGGTCGCTTTGCACCGCTGAGGGCCACTGCTTTCTCAGTAGAAAACGAGACCTTAGAATTCCGGAGGTCAATAATTGCGCCATATTCACGAAGGAAATCTACGCCCAGAATCAGGTCACGCGAACAGCTTTTCAGAACAAGGCAGCTTACCACAAATGTTGATTCTTGAATTTGAACTCTGGCCGTGCACATGCCCAGAGGAGTAATCAGATGACCACCCGCGGTGCGAACGCTTGTGCCAGCCCACGGAGTCAAAACCTTCTTGAGAACTGCGGCAAACTGGCTGCTCAAAATAGAATAATCAGCGCCAGTATCCAACAGAGCCCGAACATGGCGACCATCCAGTACTACGGGTATGTCCAACGAAATCTGCTCGCGAATGTCAGGCTTCTGAGTCTTTGAGTGCTCTGCGTTGGTGTACGCGGTCTGCTTCACCTGCAATTCGTCGTCGTTGCAGGTGCGTTGTTGCAGCATCCGTTCCACCGGCAGTTCGTCGTCGTTGCGGGTGCCTTGTTGCGTCATGTGTCCCACCGGCAATTCGTCGTCGTTGCGGGTGCGTGGTTGCGTCGTTTGTTCCACCGGCAATTCGTCGTCGTTGTGGGTGCGTGGTTGCGTCGTTTGTTCCACCGGCAATTCGTCGTCGCTGCAGGTGCGTCGTGGTGGCGTCATGGTGGCGGTATGATCGGTAACCGCGGACTTTTCCAATGTCGATGCGTAGTCTTTCCGTGTCCGCATCAATGGGGGGTCTCCCGCGCCGCGATGTCCAGCGAGCCTACCCCCGAAGGTCGCTGGTTTCAGTTTTCCCTCTGGGGACTGAGCGAGCGGCCCTGCGCTGCCCATGAGGAACTCGTAGCAGATGGCGACGGGCGAGACCTGGGTGACGGTGATCTAGATGGTCGCAGACGAGACGGAACGATCCGGCGCTGATCATTGACGAAATCTTCAACGGCTCGAGGCCGTTCGCCGTAGCGAGGCCGCGGAGAATCAGCGGAAAACCCTTCGAGACCTAGTCGACGGTAGGGACAGCGCCGATACACATGACCCGGTTCGCCGCAGTGAAAGCATAGCGGCCGTCGGTCGGGGGTACGCCACTCGTCTGCTTTCCGTGTAGGCGGTCGAGAATCTGTGACGTACTGGATCACGGGGCTGCTGGTTTCGGCCCAGCTACGTTCGGAGGAATCAGGGACGGCGACGAGGGCGGAGAGTATTGCAGCACCTGGGAGTATGTAGGGCGGTGACACTCTGGTGGTGTAAGAGGAGGAGTAGGGCCAGGTTCACCGATTGGAAATGGAGGCCGGAGCGCTTGCTGCACCTCGTCGCGGACAACGCTGGCGATGGAGGAAGGAGCTGGTTGAGGTGTGCCATACATCAGTCGGAGTTCCTCGCGCACAACGGAACGTATGAGCTCCCGTAGCGCCGATGTGTCCGTGCTATGCGATGGGAACTCAGCAGAGACGGAGGCGGCGTGGATGGTGGGATCCCGTGCCGAAGCTCGCTGCTGAAGCACTTTCTCTATAGTGGATGTTTCAGCAAAGAATTCTGCAACAGTTTTCGGCGGGCTGCGCACCAGGCCAGCGAAAAGCTGCTCTTTGACGCCACGCATGAGGTAGCGCAGCTTTTTGTCCTCGGACATCGTAGGATCCGCACGCTTAAACAAGCGCGTCATGTCTTCGATATACGCCGCTACAGTTTCGTTAGGCATTTGGATCCGAGTGTGTAGAGCGCGTTCGGCCCGTTCGCGGCGATCTGAGCTTCCGTAAGTTGCCGCAAGATGACGTTTGAACTCACTCCAAGACGACAGCTGCTCTTCATGGTTCTCGAACCACGTCCGAGCGCCATCCTCGAGGCTGAAATATACATTTCGAAGCCGTGCGGCGTCATCCCAGAGGTTGAATGTAGCTACCCTTTCGTAGTGCTGCAACCAGTCATCGACGTCTTCATAGGTGTCCCCGTGAAAGGTCTTTGGGACGCGGGGGTTTTGCAACGTCACGTAGGTGGGGGTCGCGCCAGGCATTGCGACGACGTCGTGGCTACTGGTAGTCATGGCCGAGGGGGAATACTCAGGTGGTAGGCCTCGTTGCCTGCGGCTAGTGCGGTGAACGGGCGTTTCCTCGAATATATGACCAGCACTCCTGCTTAGCGTAGGGGTACGGGACATCAGACCTGACCTCCACCAGATATGTCACGGTGTTGGCGACTGGGGCTAGATTACAGAGCCGGTACAGGTAGAATCACACGGTCCAAGGTTTAGATACGTCCTGCGAGTCCGGAGCCGATTCACTTCAACGTCGTCTTTCACTCTGAGCGCCCCCTGGCAATATTGACGCCAGTGCTTTCCAATTCTGGAACATCGTCGGTCTGGAACATCGTGCTGCTTGGGTACAGTCTTGTCCCTACTGATTTTGGCCCAATAGGCGAGGGTCTATGTAAATCCTTCATTCTTTCTTAACTTGTATACGCTGCTTTTCAATTTCGCGCTTTTCTCTTCCCCTAATGGAGGGAAGCATGCTTCGTGCTCGATCCCGTCAGCCATTCTCTCCGTTCTATGAGGCCTTGAAACTTGTATTCCTGTCAAGCAGCATTGTTTCATGCATTGTTATTTCATTTTCCTTTAGATACTACCCTTACTACATGCAGCAGGTAGCAGCGAGTAGTTGCTGCTCAATAAGCGTAGGGTGAACAACCACGGGTGGCGGCCTTGGTTCGTTATATGCAAATGAGGGAAACTTGATTGCAGAGCAGTACCTGGATATCATTCATTATGTTATCTTGCCATTCCGTTTGGAGGGGCCCTTCCCTGGGGGCTTGTCCATGTTTCAACAGGACCGTATCTCATTCATGTGGCAAGAAGCGCTAGCAAATTGTGCTAACACTTAAACAGTTTCGTGCCTTTGATGATGCCTTTATACTTTGGGTTTGAAAAATTAGTAAGCTATAACAAAGGGGAAAAGGAAGGAAAGAGCGTTTGGAAATTAGTCATTCTTTTTTTTAGATTAGAGGTATGTAATGCTAAATATTTCAGTAGGAGGAAAAACTAAAATATATTTATGCTTTACAAACGGACGCGTTTCAGGCATAATGAATGTACTATTGTTGGAAAGTAGAATATACATCCGATCAGAAACTGTTTCTGAAGCGCTTTTCGTTCAAACTGAATGCAACATTATAATTTTATATCTGCATAACATAAGTATTGCTGATTTCGTTTATTTTTGCCTGTCAAGCTCTTTATCTGCTTTGGCCGTCATCAAAGCAGACTATGCCTTAATATTTGAGCATTAATAATTGAGTAGGCAAGTGAATATTCAAAAGTAGTAGTGAGAACAATGCATTTTATATAAAGTACGCTTTTGGTACGGCACTTTTCGAAAACTTCTTGCTAACATTGTGGCCTAATGTCGTCAATAGTCAGTACAAACAATCGGTAGCAGGTCGCTGATAGTGCGCCTGCATTTGGAGATCGCCGGTACGCACCGTTGTTGAATGTCAACTGAAAAATGAAGGCATATTGGCTTTCTGTAAAACCATGTCACACATTTTTCGTTCCCTTCTTTTTTTACCCAGGAAAGTGATCGGCACTTTGGAAAGCTTGGTGCAGTTTCTGCCACGGCCTCCCAAGGAAGCGGAGGAGGAAATAAACACAGAGGACGCCAGCACTATTCTATAGTCTTACACCCACATTTCACTATATTGCTACCGCTGCACCCAGCACTCACCAAGGCCGAAGCTGTGACATGGCGACAACTGCAGACACACACATATACAAATCTCTACCACAAACATTTGTTCTTGCCACTCCCACCCAGAAAAATGCCCCACCTGCCAACAACACCGACCTGCACTATATCATTCTGTTTCATCATCATTAGCCTGACTATACCCGCTGCAGAGCGAAGGCCTCTCCTATATTTCTCCAGTTAACCCGGTTCTGTGCTAGCTGCATCCACTTGACCCCTGCGAACTTCTTAACCTCATCCGCCCACCTAACTTTCTGCCGCCCTCTGCTACGCTTTCCTTCCCTTGGAATCCAATTTGTTACCCTAAGCGACCATCGGTTATCCTCTCTTCGCCCTACATGTCCTGCTCATGCCAATTTCTGTTTCGTAATTTCCACTAGAATGTCGGTAACTTGAGTTATTTCTCTGACCCACTCTGCACGCTTCCTATCTTTTAATGTTACCCCTATCATGTTTCGTTCCATAGCCCTCTGGGTTGTCCTCAACTTAAGTAGAACTCTCTTGGTTAGCCTCCCCGTTTCAGCCCCATAGGTGAGTGCAGGTAAGATGCAACTGTTGTATACTTTCCTCTTGAGCGATACCGGTAAGCTGCTAGTTATGCACTGCGAGTGCTTGTAAAATGCGCTCTATCCCAATCTTATTCTTCTTGTTATTTCCTTTTCATGCTCCGGATCTGCGGTTACTACCTGTCCTAAGTAGAAAAATTCACCTACTACTTCCAGTAACTCGCTACCTAATGTAAACTGCTGTTCCTTCCCGAGGCTGTTGAACATTAACTTAGTTTTCTGCATATTGATTTTCAAGCCTACCTTTCTACGTTTCCTGTCTAGGTCATCAATCTTTATTTGCTGTTCATCCCCCCAGTTGTTTAGCAAGGCAATGTCATCAGCAAATAGCAGATTACTGAGGTATTCTTTATCTAGCTTTATCCCTAACTGCTCCCATTCCAAGTATCTGAATACTTCCTATAAGCAAACTGTCAATAGTACTGGGGAGATTGTGTCTCCTTGCCTAACAGCTTTCTTTATGAGAATTTTTTTATTTTCTTTATGCAGGACTATGGTTGCTGGGCAGCCACTATATATAACTTCCAGCACTTTCACGTACGGCTCGTCTACCCCCTGATTTCGCAATGCCTGTATTACCGCCGATGTTTCAATTGAATCAAATGCTTTTTCGTAATCAGTGAATGCTATGTATAAGGGCTGGTTATATTCCGAGCATCGTTCTGTCACCTGATTGATGGTATGGATATGATCGATTGTAGAGTACCGTTTCTGAAAACCTGCTTGATACTTTGCTTGATTGCAGTCTAAGGTTATCCTGATTCAATTAGCGATTACCTTAGTAAATACCTTATACGTAACAGACAGTAGGCTGATTGGTCTGTAATTTTTAAGGTCCTTAGAGTCCCCTTTCTTATGAATGAGGATAATGTTTGCATTCTTCCATGGTTCCAGTACCGTCGATGACACCAGGCACTGCGTATATAGGGTTGTACAGGCCTATGCACCTACATGTAGTTATGATGACCAGGAAGATGAAAGCTTTTACGAAGATGTAGAATCGGCAATGCGAAAAGTAAAGACGCTGTATACTGTACAAATGGGTGACTTCAATGCCAAGGTAGGGAAAAAGCAGGCTGGAGACCAGGCATTAGGTGACTATGGCATTGGTTCTAGGAATAGCAGGGGGGGAGTTACTAGTTGCGTTTGCAAAGCGCAATAACTTAAGAATCATCATTCTGTTTGGGCCTGCCCAAAACCACCCGGCGGCATTACACCTATAACTAACCCCACCCTCTACTCTTGGGAAGATGCCTTGTCACGCACGGAGCTCGAGCGGGCTGATAGGATTGCAGTGGCCAATGGACGTATGGACTGACATGCATTTACTCCTTCCTGAGACTATTTCATTAGTACCAACCCGCAAGGCCAGCGACAGCTGTACTGGTGGGCCTGAAGGATTGAGGCGGCACATAGGGGCCTGGACTGAGGGCTCCACTCAGGAAAATAAGGAAATATAGAAGAGAAGTTTTCCTCCTCCTCCTCATCCTCCTCCTTCTCCTACTACTACTCCTCCTCCCAAGGGGGCTGACCTCAATATCATGGAACAGATTTGTTGAATGATAAAGAAGAGCCTCGCATAGCGCCGATTTCAACACCAGGGGAAGGAACAACTCTGGGCAGCAATACGGGAGGTGTGGAAGAGGCTGAAGGCATTGCCAGATATCGTGCCCCGTTTGTATGCCTCCCTGCCCAGGCGGCTGGAAGACACAGTTCGTGCGAACGGTGCTTTCACATGGAATCGAATTGGGAAAGAACCGTGTTTCCACACTTGTCTCCATAGTAAATGTGGACATTGTGGAGTAATAATGGGAATTGGGTCTTAATATAATAACTACAGGGAGGATGTAATCTTTTCGTTGGAGTTTTAACAAACTTTTTGCCATGACCGGCAAGGGATGGAACCTCGACTGTGTACTTTATCATGAAATACGAACCTCTTGTGACCAGCCTTCACTAAAGGATAGCTAAAATTCAAGACTTCCGCTCAATGTGGTACATGAGCATTATTACTGAAAATACTGTTTGAATTTCTATCACGCGGATGCGGCAGCCATCAAGTTTTTCCTATAATATTATTGGTCGTCCTGTGTGCACCCTGTACAGGTACAAGTACTTCGAATAAACGATTGCCTATGATCTATGACGGAATAAACAATTTCTAATATTCATGAAATTTTGTGAAGAACTCCACACACGAAATTAGGCTGTTAGCATACAAAACATTTATCCGGCCTGCATTCTTTCGGTCCTGGCGGTGTCAATTGACACCACACGAGAACTAGTACCGCCGCTCAAAGAAAACGAAGCAAGAACTGGCACTTTTTTGCCTTAATTATTCTGAGCCCGCCTACTTTTTTTTTGTACGCAAACTTGCCATAAGGCATATTATATAAACTCATGTAAATGGTTTTCCGTGAGAAACCGGAGCAGCCTCCCGCTCTTAGCGTTGTCGGTAAGCCATTTAGAAAAGTCCTCTTCCCTTGTTGTGGTTATACCCACTTCGCGCAGAATCTGTCCTTGATTCCCTTGTCCCTGCACAAGTTCATAGCAGGTGGCGAACATCCACTTCCGCAGCTGGTGTGGAACACTTTGGGCATGTGGTTGGTCCGATGTCAGCTTGCGATTCCCATCGGCATTTTACCGACGGGGTAAGGGCTGCCCCAGCTCTTATCCTTCTAAGGGAAACCTCCTCCAATCTTGTTAAGTTACGAGGGAGTGGGAATGTACACGGGGGAATGAGGGCACGTGTACTTTTCCTTAAAGAGGATGCTAAAATGGAAACAGCGGAGCGGGCACTGAAAGGGAGCCTGGTGGGGGACGCATTAGTGTATGGAACTTCGTGTGTGAGGTGGTCAACTTTTCTCTGCTCAGCGTTCTCAGCATTGTCTTGTGTCCAATGTATCTGGATGCGTATCTTTGTTTTTTTATTGAGTGCGTGGATTTCCTGGGTAACACATAGCGTCTTCGTCACTTTCTTCAGTTGTTTTATGGCGGCTAAGGAGTCTGTATAGATGTGTGCTTCTGTTATCGAATCTATTTTATTTATGGCCTCCATAGCATCGCGGATTGCATAGAGTTCCATCACAAGCGGGTCCGGGTATTCTAAAAGATATTCTTTATGTACCTTTAGTTCGCTGTGTGTTGGACTAGTAGCTGCTGTTCTACCGCCATTTTCTATAATTGATGCGTCCGTATATACAATTAAGGTACCTGGAAGTGCATCAACCAGAGGTCGAGATGCCAGCTTTTCTTTGCGACGAAGCCGAGTGGTCTTGTTTGTCGTCATAGTAGTGAATTCCCACGGAGGGGGGTCAGCCATTGGTGCTGTTCGAACTGCCACTTCGTTGTACAAGGATGCTATGGGCGTAACGTACTTTCGCTTCATATCCCTTGTTGCCTCTCGTTGTTCAATTAATTCTGTCAACGTATTTATCTGTGCAAATTCTTGGAGAATAAGGATAGGGGTAAGTTTTGGTAAGGCCGTGATAGTGCGCATTGCGTTTCTAGTAACGCATTGCCTACTAACGTGGACATCAGCATTGCTGCATTTTTTCGAACGCTGAATTCACGAGGAAGAAGAAGCGGAGATATCATGGCGAACGCGCAGCCGGGTGAGTAATTTTCTGCAATTGTAGCTACGTAATTCCTTTGGATTATGTGCCGAGTTTCTTGTATGCTATGCCTTAGCAGTACATTAGTGAGAAGGCGTTTGAGTTTTTTTGTTTGCGCATGTAGATGTTTCGCACCGCCATGCTTTTGTCATGTATGATTTTGACACCATCAGGGCTTAACGGTTGCAAACGGCGGTGGCCGAATCGATTGTGGCGCCTGTTTTAGAGGCGCAATATCTGAATAAATGCTGACGTGTTATGTCAAATACCTCAATATTTGCCTGTTATTAATTACCTGTTAACAATATTTATTATTATTACACAAATAATAATTACCTGTAATTAATTACAGTTCATTAACTTCATTTTTACCATTGCAGGCTTCGAAACTCCCAAGAATGGCAGGAAACAGACCTGCCCAGGGTGTAGGGTTTGATCAGCTCGGACATTTCTCACTTTACCACGGCACGAAAGAAAGAAGAGGCAAGGTGGAAGGTTGCAGAGTAAGAACCCGCATAATATGCCAGGAAATGCCAGGTTCACTTGTGCCTAATGAAGTCGCGAAATTGCTTCGGCGGTTCCATCATTTTGACCCTCTTGAATTGCCCTATTTATTTTTGAATAAAGCTTTCGCTTTCACTTCACTTTCACTTTACAACCATTGATCCGTGATGTACGGTTTTGACACCATACTTGTAACTTTGTAAGTAATGATGTTATAAGGTTGAAAGTTTTGGTGATATTGTTTATGCCCCAAACGAGAAAAAATGCATTGAAAAAAAGTCTGCAAAGAAAATAAAAAAATTAGTGCTGAAAGAGTTTTAAAAGCGCTCTGTTGTGTGGGACGCCTATACAAGTAAAACATTAAAAACCTCTAAAATAATCAACAAAAGTTCATGCGATTTATCTATACGTCCTACAGTTGGAAGAACCCCCCCCCCTCACCGGGCTACTTAATAAACCAATTTTGGAGCCTTTGAAGCTCAAAAGACAACTCGAAGGACTGAAGTAGTTGGGAATTAACAGCACCAAGTATTACATTGAGATCGTTGATGGTCGTTAAAAGCGATCTTGCTTCTCTTTAATACTTAAAGAGTAGTCATGCCACACGGAAACCTATAAATGTTTTTTTTGACGTGGCCTGTGTGGGAATAGAACGTCCTCAACGCAAATATTTCACAGCCTTCTAGTGGCAGCATTTATTCAGTTGCCTAAAGATTCTTAACAAATTTGTGCCATTCAAGTTTTCCTTTCTTTCCAGTGCTCATTTTGGGAAAATCTCAGGCGATATGATCTCTAACTAATTGCAATGATGCCGTCTTTTTTACATTACGTTTTCTTTGATTTGTGCACAGTGTAACATGTACTAAATAGAGGTTGTTTTTTGACACACTGTATGTTGAACCTCACCCTTACTCTAGGCATTGCAATAAAGGCAACCGTCTTCTTTGTATAATTCCATAAATTAAAACAAAACTAAAAGCAACAAAGTTTCAGCAAACAATCCACTCTACTTAAATGTGACATATCTTGGAACACATTCAGGCGAGTAAAGTGCAGACCCACAGCAGAAGCTCAGACTAGAAAACAAAAACGCTTAATGAAATGATAACTACAGGGTACATGCGCCTTACTTATTGTAATAATAACAAAATTGGTCTTAACAAATTTATTTTTCAAAGGATAAGGTAGTCTGTAAGCTGGAAAAAGATTTTTGTTTCTTTCTACTCAATGTTGGACATGAGGCCTAAATTCTGCACACTTTTCTATTTATCTCAGTTCTTTAGACGCGGAGCTTGTGTTACCTAACATTGCGTAGACATGTGCACGAGTGCAAGGGATCTAGTTGCATTGAATTTTGCGCTAAGCAATCATCTTGCGGGTGAGAAATTCACCAAATATGAGAAGTGTTAAGTTATCACCATGACCTTAGTGTGAACATGAAAACCACTTTCGAGAAGTATTCAACGTATTATTTATTACACCATTCTACTAGCTGACATGGATCCGTCACTGAGACTGCCGGCTGAAAGCGAGCGGCACACAAGCAGTTACAGTGTACACTTTCTGTTATTGCGCTCGGAACACGTTCTTCCCTTACAGAAGAGGGCGGAAATATTGTAAAAATAAGGTCCGTATGTTTGATGTGCGAGAGTGTCAGTTTCATATCAAGTTTGTTCGTAAAATGAAAGGATTTCCGGCATGTCAGTATGAAATTTCCAGTAACACCCATCGCGCAAAGCATGGGCCATTTTTCTGTTTCACCAAGCAACGAAAACAGCAGTATATGTGTAGGTATATCTCTAACTACGTTTCGTCCACGAAACGAAAAGGTTCCATGCAAACCAATGACAGAAATGCGCGCAAAGCATTGCATACTTTTGGGCTTTGCTATGCAACATGAAATGCATAAGGCCGTAACAGGAGCACTTGACGCCCCTAAAAATCTTGCCTAACTTCACCTCCCCTCCATCTAAATGAATCGCCGCGATGGAGCACTAGGAACAGCAAACAAAAAAAAACGCGCTGAATTTTTATGACCGCTTCCTATCTTTTCGGAGAGCCCTAACAATCAGGAGATATATATATATATATATATCTGCCCATTCTTTGAAGCGACGAAAGCAGTGGAATACTCCTAACCGTCCGAGGTATTCTAACGAAAAGTGCAGCTTCCCGGCGCCAGCTGTCAGAGGAGCGCCGAGCCAGTTCTTTCTCGACTGTACATTGTACGGAGCGCCCTCCATGAGTGCCACAGCGCTCGGAAGGCGCGCAGTCGATTGCCGCACTTCATACACACTTATTTTTATCATCTCAAGAAAGAAAGTGAGGGAGCAGGCTGACGTCAGCGAGCCTATGCTCGGTGCTAGAGAGCAGCGGACACGACGGCGACCGTACCACCACCACCGGGCCCCGTGTCTGCTTCGCCGGCCAGCGGGGTTGTTTGGTTGCCTTTGGCAATGACGGTACTTAGCGCCGCACTTCCACAGCGCTTGTCAATGACGAAGACGAAGCGGTTGTTGGCCCGAGAAATGCGCTGGGGCGGGATTGTTATCAATACTAGAAGCCGACCTTATTCTCGAGCTCTCGACTACGTGTACCTTCACGGCTCCCTGGGGCTTGAGTCGTGACACTGGTCGATCTGCCATCAATGATCCATTCTTCGCACGACCCGACATGGCCGTCTCTGTGACCAATCCTCTTTATCGTTCAAGTCAGCGGTGATGACTGCAAAGATGCCGATAACTGGCTAGCTCAGCAAGAAAAGGTTGCCACGTCCAAGGGCTTCGACGACGCTGCGAAAATGAGGAACGGTTACTTCAGCCTTGAAGACGCTGCTCGGACGTCGTTCGAAAACCGCGAGGCCATATTTTCTACTGGTCGGCCTTCCGAAGCAAGCTTCTCGGCACGTACGCCAACAGTCACCGCCGAGAGATGGCGGAGCGTGCCCTAACCTCTAGACTCCCTCGTCCGAATGAAGGGGTCCCACTGTACATTGAAAACGTCATGCGTCTTGGCCGTCGCGCCGACTCGCCCATGAATGAAGACAAGGTGGTGCGTCATCTGATGCGCGCCATTAAAGACCAGGTTTTTAGGTATCGTGCGGAACTCACCCACCAATGTCGCGGCGTTTCTGGCTTACGCTATGCTTATGGAGAAAGAAGCTGCTGCAGCAGCGATGCAGGCAGTACGCTCGGCGTGACTTACAGGCCCAAAACGCTTTGGTCGAGCGCACCCGGGTGGCGGCCGACACAACTGGGGTCCCGTACTAGGGACCCCACTTAGTATTTTTAAGGGCTGGAATTTCAAAGATCCGGCTCATGCATACCACCCCCTTTTGTTTCACAAAACGTTTTTCACTACCACCACTACGGAGTTTGCCCTCCACACTACCCCCTACTGACCACACCTACTACCATCCTGGGGCAGATCTGAGCTCCTTTCGAGACCTCATTCCTACCAGGGTCCGCAAGGAGGTGGAGCAAACTGATGGAACATTTGCCCCTAGCGCGGCTTCCTTGGCCAGCGTAATCCGCCAGGAGGTCCAGTTCACACTCTCGCCACCTATAAGTGCAGTTGTTCGACTACCGCTGACGGGCCGTACGCAGCCATTGTCGCATGCAGACTTCACATGCCGTCCAGCACTGCTTCCTAGTCCTTCGCCTTACATCTACCGGTGGTGCCGTTATCGCTAGATTGGCCTGACTGGAATTTCTCCCGACAGCCGTCGTCCATGGTTCGGTCAGCGGCGTCAGAACATCGCCGAGTAAGTGACCGCCAGCATAGTCTCCCACATTCTTCTCGCGGTGAGTCGCGCTCACTTTTCTGGGCCGCGTTATACCGCAGCACGCCGTGGTTCCTCTAGCCCTCGTCGGCAAAATTTCCTCCAGCGACATTTGTGGGCGAACTCGCCGCAATCACCGACTAGCCGCAAAGCTTCCATCGCCGCTGGGCTCAATTCGCCCCCACGTCAAATGCCGAATCACCATCCAGTTATCGCTGCAAATACTTGATCACCCCGAGATAGTCCTCATCGCCGACCAGTTGTAACCGCCGCGCCTATTGAACCGCAACGACGCCGATCACCCAACTGCCGCCTAGCTTCCGCCGCCGCACCAATCGCTTCAATCCAAACCAACTTCGACATTGGGCCGCCGACGCCGATCGCACAACTGCCGCCCAGCTTCCGTCGCCGCACCGCTCGCTTCACGCGCAACCGACGGTGACAGGCCCTGGTCGGGGCGGGATCTCCCTCGACATCCCTGTTATTGTCGACTTGAAGGAAGTCATCGCTTTAGTTGAAACGGGAACCGATTATTCTATCTATAGCGGACGAATTATAAGGACATAGAGAAAAGGAATAATGTCATGGAACGAACCAGACATACGTACCGCAGGCGGGCATGCATTTGCACCATTCGGCATGTGTATGGCCCAAGTTATAGTGAGAGGGCCTACATTTGTTGCAACGTTTCTTTGTTCTACGCGAATGCTCTCACAATGTTATTCTCGGCATCGTCTTCTTTCGTGAACACGCTGCCACTACAGATATCTCGAATCGCTTAGTGATGGTTTCCTTTAAACTGGCCACCGTAATGCATCAGTACCGTGGGTGCCACTCCGCGCTGTGAGCCGCCGATGGTAACCTCAAAGTTCCACCACGCGCCAGCAATCTCGCTGCAGTTACCTGTGATGAACCACATTACGGCCTCCGGGTTGTTGAGCTGAGTGTCTCTCTCACACTCACCCTGGGGGTTTCTGTGTGAAGACGTCTTTTTTTCCTTCATGGAATTGAGGTGGAGGTACCTGTCACCAATTTCTCCAATTAAGATCACCATCTGTTCCGTAGCATTGCCATTGCTTGCGTCGACAACCTACAGGAAGTCGCGAATGTTTGCTTCCTAGGAAGCTATGCCTAGCACCGAACCGCATGTCTTAGACTCTATCGACATCAATCCCAGGCCTTCCTCCGCTGAAAAGAGCAATTGTATCACCTATTGCTGAAGGTTGGTGCGTGCTTCACATCTTCGTCTAAAGTGCGGCAAACGTAGGCCACTAGATACCAGATCATCATGCATGAGGCACTCGTCCTATCCATCAGCAGCTCTAATGTGTGTCTCCTCGGGCGAGGGACGCTATCCAAGAGCAACATAAGGAGACGCCTGCTAATGGTGCCATTCAACAGTCAAGCAGCCCATGGTCGTCTCCTGCCGTCCTCGCCAAAAAGAAAGGCGGAACACTGTGCTTCTGCATCGATACCGCGAGCTTAACATTTTAACAATGAAGGATGTCTCTCCGATGCCACAAATCGACGACTCTCGACCAACTTCACCGGACCAAATACGTCTCCCCGGATGACTTCAGGGGGGGGGGGGGGGGGTTACTGGCAAATCGAAGTTGATGAGAGGGACCGTGAGAAAACCACAGTCATGACACATATGGGCTGAAGTGGCATACATGCCTTGTTTATCTTGACAACGTGATAATCGTTTCGCCGACGTTCATGGAATACCTGCGCCGCCTGAGAACTGTTCTCGATGTTGTTCGGTCTGCAACCTTTCTTTCAAGCCTGAAAAGCCCCACTTCGGGTTCACCGAATTGAAGTTTCTCGGGCACATCGTTAGTACTGATGGCATCCTAGCTTATCCTGAGAAACTTGCCACTGTTGCTACTTATCCGTCCCCGCCCACAAAAAGCTGTCCGATGGTTTTTGGAGCTGTGCTGATATCATCGCCGCTTCATTATAAACTTTTCTCAGATGGCTAGCCCTCTGACATTCCTCACTCGAGATGACGCATCATTTTTCTGGGGCGCCGAGCAGCAGATGGCTTTCGACGGGTTACGACGCTGGTTCCAATAACCTCCGATCCTGGATTTTTGACGACGATATCTGCACTGAGCTACAAGTGGACGCGAGCAATGTCAGCCTTGGTACCTTTCTAGTTCGGCGCTAAGACGGGCTCGACAAAGTAATTGCCTACGCCAGCCATGCACTTTCCCGTGCTGAGTCCAAATCTTCCACCACTGAAAAGGCATGTTTGGCGCTTGTATCGGACGCTGCCAATTTCCGTCCATACCTTTATGCCCGACCGTTTCGAGTTATCACTGACCATCACTCGTTGTGTTGGATAAAAAACTTAAAGGACACTAGCGGCCGCTTAGCACGTTGAGCATTACGCCTGCAGGAGTTCACTTTCGGCGTTATAAGTCCGGCCGAAAAGCGCACCGATGCTGACAGCCTGACCCGCGCTCCCGTCGACCTTCCTCCATCAGACGCCACAGACGACGATGGCTTCCTCAAAGCAGTGAACACGTCCGACCTCGTTTCCAGACAGCGAGCCGACGCTGAGCTGAGACTATTCGACCATCTCGAAGTAGGGCGCTCTACAATACCCCTATAAATTGCTCAGAGGCTGTTTTCGTTCTGCCTCCGCAATGAGGTGCTTTATAAGCATTCTTCTTTGAGTGTGAAAACGTACCTGTTAGTCAAACCGGCTGATCCAGTCAAGCAAGCACAGCAGTGCTGTCTCCAGGGTTTCATGTGACGCCTCAAGTTCAATTTCCACCTGCGTTCACAACACTGCGCAAGTGGCGTGGGAACGAAGCACGCGTACGCTACTCCGGCGAGAACTGGCGCCGCTCCGTCAAGCATAGCCGTCTGCCAGGACTGTTAGAGTGAAATACCTTGTCTTGTAGCAATATGCTTTGCTAAGAATGCCATAAAAAACACAAAAAAAGTTCCCCGAACGCTGCATAGCAAGACATTTTAAACGCGTGATAATAAACCAACCTTAAGCGCTGTGTTTGTGTCTTTCTCGTCTTTGTCCTCGTCGTTCACGCTGTTTATTCCAATGAGCAACCAAATGGCCCGTACTCCAACGCTTGTAAGCTTAAGATCTTCCAAGGCACCTCCGTGAGGGTTATACATCCGCTAATACAACTTTCGAACAACAAATAAATTCATTGAAGAGAAACACGACCAGGCAATAACAATGTCATGGCGAACGTTTCGGTTGTCATCTTATTATAAATTCATTACGTCGCTTTTTTTTTTTGTTTCAAAAATCGGGATTTGATCAGAAACCGACAGTCTTTAATGCTGCTAATTCGAATATTAGATTGAAATTGGGCAGAAAAAAGCAGAAATACGCACCCTGCGCGACGGGTCTCACCGCGTGTCGCTCTGCCGCCTGTGATTGGCCAAGACGTCGTGTGAAGACTTTTTCAGGACCGGGAAAGCTGCCGATGTGTCTCCTTCGCTGCGCTCTGTGCTGCCTGCAGCTCTCTGCGGTTTGTAGCTCCCTGCGGCTTTGTAAATATCATTATGGCCCACTATTTCCACTTGAATGACCATCGGGATTTTCATCGCATGTACCTGTACCAGATGCGCCCACAAAAGATGCAGCACTACCGCTATGGGGAGCGGAGGTGTTACATAAAATCTTGCTTTGGTTAGAGTAAGGCATTTTTAAAAGTAGTATATGTCCTTACTAGCAGAAACTACGTGGCCCTTAGCGAAACCTCAGCACGCATGTTCCTGGGAAGGAAGGGCAGCGAACAATGCACTAGCTGACTGCCTCCGTCTCAGGCCTCCCGCCCCACCCAAAAAGTCTTTGTTGTGAAAAAGGGCCCAAGGAGCGGTGTACCAAATCCGATTTGAGTGCCAGACGTCATACCTTGCGGAAACAGAGAATTTTATGGAAAGAGTGAAGTACATACGTAGCACAAAACTACCTCCAGACAAATGAACCTTGAGCGAAGCGCGTCTTCCGAGCTCTGCGATGCATGCGTGGCATCGGCGCAGCCATTATGCTGGAGAAAAAGACAAACAGACGCAGAATTTTGCTTGAGTCATGGGACATTTAGCATATGTAGAGAACTTTCACATTTTATCGTACGATCACAATATACGTTTAGCGAACTGACGGCTGACGTATGTAGAAAGCAAAGCTGCAGCTCCACTGCACTCATACCGTCCTGAGAAAAGCATGTCCTGAAATGTGCTTTCTCACAAGATCCTTGTCGTTTTCATTTCTATATTAATTTGCATCCCCAAACAAGAGGGAACTATGTAAAATGATGATACAGCAACGGGTGTAAAATCATAAGGCCATATGTGAAAAACTTCGGTGATTCTTGCTTGGACACACAGAAGGAAACCTCGCTTTGTGCGCTCTATACCTAAATGCGCCCATACTAAGTTGCGCGGTATACAATTTATCCTCTTAAAACGCTCCCGTAAGGGTTCGACGAGCATATCAGGCGCGTTCCATGCTGGAAAGAATCTCGCAAAGCCGTCACAATCTAGCTGCGACACAACAGTTGGCTCTTCGGAATCATCTGCTTGTTCGCAGAGATAACAGCGCATGCTGCTGACGAGTTATCCGGTGTTTAGCACAGAAGCCCTGGCCTAGAGCTTCGATCAAAAAAAAAAAAAAAAAGAACGAGACGCGTGAATACAACCACGCGCCAGTGCCGTCTGCTTGTCCCATAGTGAGATTGCACCCGGTGAACAGATCGCAATCAACGCTAAACGCAACGGTTCACATACAAATGAGACCGGACTAGTAAGAAACTAATTGAACTACGAATTACGAGTCTTACTTCCCCTTTCTTCCTTTAATAAGCGTGGTTCTAGGCAATGGTACTCTCACGACTTTTTGTGCGAGTAAATAGATGGAACTTCGTCGTGATTCAGCCACGCCTTTTTGACAAACCCTGCAGAAATCGCTTTAGGAACAAGCTGCATGTAGTCACAGTCACGAAAAAAATGCTTTGAGTAGAATATTTTATTTAGGCGGCTTGAATTTATCTCTCTTCTCAGCTGCGTTCCATTGCGCCGCGAGCTATTGACACGAGGGACGACATCGTCGCGTCCACAGCTGCTCGTGCATTCGAACACATTCAGAGCTTTGTTGTATCAAGGTCCGCGACACTAATATGACGTGCTTTGTACGTCCGCAACGTACGCAAGACAAGGCGCCGGCGCAAAGCCGGTGCAAAGACGTGGAGATAAACCAGCCAAGGCGTACTGTAAAAGTCAGGATATAATACGGAAGTAGTTCAGTTGTCTCCAAATATTAGGCTCTAATCTCATTTTAATTCACGATAACAAAGTCATAATGCCCCGTTTTGTGACAGCATGCATGACGAACCAAAAAACACAATATCGTTACATTCGCTAGAGTCACATTGATAAGCCTCATTCTGGAAGCTGTTTAAAATAGACATTATAGGTTTGCTGCTTTATGCCCCCTTTAAACAGTATGGCCTCAAACTTTTCCGAAACATACGGGAGGAAGTAAACTTATACATCAGAAGTAAAAAATAAATGCCTATAGCGCGCGTAATAAGACTTCAGGGGCACAACGTGCACAATATCTGGGCTCACTCGGCGCCGCTGGGATGTGGTCGCGCAGTCAGGGTTGACATCATAGTCAGTTCGTTCGATATGTCTAAGGACCTTGTGCGGGTGGAAGTGACGCCGTGAGAGCTATTCTATCATTTTACGACAAGCGAATTGGCATGTTTCTAAATTATAGCATTGGGTATCGTTGGTTGCTGAATTTTAATGCGCACCAGAGCGAGTCGTTAGGCTTTCTCTACGGTGAAGGTAGACGGCCACGTCAATGTTGCCCTCTTCGGTCACATGCCGTAGCATCGCGTCCAGCGGTTTCATCGGGTTCCTGCTACACAAATTTTGTACGCTGTCGCCCTTGCTGTATCCCTTAGGTTGGTGTTATAGGCGAAATCATGGATGGCAGAATGTTCAGAAAGTGTTATGTTCAACATTTATGCACACGTCTAGCATGTTCGGAATAGTTTTGTTCAGACGCTCTGTAAGTCTGTAGGTCTTCGGATGGTATGCGGTTTTTCGTAAGTTGCTTGTATAACTAGAATTGCTTTCGTTAGATTCTACGTAAATGCTGCTTTTTTGTCCGAGATTGTAAGTGCTGTTCCGATATTGTAAGTGCTACGTATGTGCTGTTCCTTTGTCCGGCCGCAAGAGAATGTATTCGACAAAAACCTTAGCGAATTCCGCAGCGGTTCCATTAGGCAGTGCTCTTGCTTAGGGGTAGAGGTAAAGTAGTCGTTGGCCACGATGAAATGGGCCGAAATCCATCGCAACGTGTTGAAAGGGCGAGGTAGGGAGGATATCGGGTTTAGTAGCACAGTCGGTCTAAATGGCGAAGCCTTACGTCGCTGACACTTATGGCACATTTTGACGTAATGGGCAACATCGGAACGCAGTCACGAACAGTAGTACTTCTAAATTCGCTGCAGTGCGCGCACAATCCCGTGACGTCCTGCTGTCAGCTCATCGCGCAATTGATGAATTTTCGGGCAGAGACATTAGGCATAACAAGAAGCTGCGCAATACATTTGGGAACGAAATTCTCACGAGGACGTCCGTGAATAAGATGAATGACGACAACTGACGCCTGAACACAGTAGGAGCTGAAGCGGTCTTTCCTTCTATGTAATGCGCTAGGTCTTTCAACTCCGTGTCTGATTGCTACTGTTTGCAAACCTCCTGGCACTTGTTTTTGTTGTCCACATAACATATGGCACAAACCCACAGAGGGGGACCGGCCAGGAATTGAGTAGCAAAGACATTTTTTTGAAGTATTCTTTAATGTAATAAAACAAGAATGCAATTTGAGGGATAGTGGAAAGGAAACAAAAATTGAAATATATGGAATATATGGAATATAAAATGAAAACTGGTAACACACACGGGAGATCGACAATGGATTTGCAGATGTTGAAATATTTAGCAAGGAAAATGATTTGATTCCAGTAAAAAATTTTGCATGGCAGTAAAAACAGACCTGTGACTTTGTTCAAGGATGGGAGCGCAAAATGATAAGTATATCGGGCTACTCAAACTGAGGCCAAGCTGTTGCGATGGCCTTTCCATCAACTGTCTTCTCAGCGTAGTGAAGCGGCATCAAAACAATAAAAAGTGATCTAATGATTCCTGTTAATCGCAAAATGCGCAGACTGGTGAAAGTGCCAAACCAGACCTGTTAAGATAGAAATTTAAAGTTGGGACACTGCATCGCAGCCTTGTTAGAAAACGTTGCCGTGAATGACATAATTTCCTATTCCAAAAATTTTTTAGATGCAGGTAGTCATCAAATCGGAACCTCGCTGCGGTGATGTACGCTCGGAAGGATAGATAAAACGGGCCCATTGAGGGACTCTTTTGCCGAACTATCAGCATATTCATTTAAAGTAACATTTCTGTGGCCTGGTACCCACACTATATGTACAAGTTTCAAACAAATAAAGCGTACTAATTACTCTTGCATGCTTGCAAAACATATCACTGCAAGCCATGTGGAAATTCTCACCGGGGACAAAATCTACATATCCCAATTCACTCAAAACCCTTACCAAAACTTTAACTATGTGCGAAATTTGTTTTTATTGCAGTCGAAAGCCTTTAGCTCGGACTTCCTATTTAGCGGGTAACTCTTATTAGCGAGTATTCTAAACGCTGAGAATATTATGTAGTATCTCTTTCGGTTCTACAAGAGCCGCACTTTGCAATTACTCTTACCATTAAATACTTTCGTGCGACCCGATTTAGTGCCACAGATGCCATTCCTACGTGGCTTTTCCAGACAGCTCTATAGTAACTCTAAGTAGCCAGCGTTTTAAACGGTAAAAATAACAGAAATATTCGCCGTTAACACTGTATTATGTATTATCTCTTTTGGTCCTACAAGAGCTGCACTTTACCACCAAATACTTTCGTGTGACCCGGGTTCACGCCACAGATGCAATTCCTACGTGGCTTTTACAGTCAGCTCACCAATAACTCTCAGTAGCCAGAGTTCTAGGCATTCAAAATAACACAAATATTCGTCGTTACAACTTTAATATGTATTATCTCGTTCGGTCGTACACGAGCCGAACTCTGTCAAGTACTCTTACCACTAATTATTTTCCTGCGACCCGTGTTAGAGCCACAGATGCAATTCCGGCGTAGCGTTTCAGACACCTCCCCAGCAACTTATACCTTTTAGATCGAAATGTTTACTTTGTGCAAAAAGTAGATTTCTTGGCTTTGTCTCACAAAGCAACGCTTTAATAGTAATGCATCTAATGTGGCAGCAGAGTAAAGCATACTAGAGTGTATGTGTGAGGTTGACGATCCCGCGAAGAAGCGTGAGATGAGGCTCTCAATGAAACACTCATAGCACTCAGCATATTGGGCTCAGTGTGACACTTGTGCGGTAGGTAGCTGTATTACGAAGATGACTGGCTAAATGCAGCCAAGGTCTCTACAATAATACGTGCCTTTCCAGCTATCACTTGACTGCTTGTTTAACATTGTAGATCAATTTAAATTGTTTGGAGCTTGAGAAGAAAGTTATCTCAGCCCCCTTCTGTGGTCATTAACTTTTGTGTCGCTCTACCTCTTCTATGGCTTCATCTACGATACGTACGATACGTGAACACACGCTCAAACAGCCTAGTTTCCAATACTAGTTGCCTAGATATGCACATTTTAAATGCTGCAGCGAAGTGAAGGACTCGGGATTAGTTCACGATTATCAGCTCTAAATGTGCGCCTTCTGTTTCTTTAAATTAATAGACTTTGGACGTAAAAACCTCATATGATTACCGCTCTTCCCCCGACCCCCTTTTCTCTCCTGTCCATGTGAAGTGTAGTCTACTGGGCATCACCTAGTTAATTTTCAAGCTTTGTGTTCTGTCTATCTCTCTCTTTCTCCCAACAGTCAGTTAAAAGAATCTGAATATTTAGGTACTTACCCACGTAAACACAAAATAAAAGAATGCATCTCATTGGTATGATGTATAATAGAAATACTTCATACACATGATGCAGCATACCCTACTCCTGCAAATGTTGAGCCGCGGTTGAAATCGCCTGATTTGGTTTTCTATGAAAATTCTGCTCTAATGTCTTGACTTAAACTTTTCTTGTTTGCACAACACGCCGAGAAAAATTCATACAACCAACAAAGGTTTCCTTTATTGGAATCTAGAGTTATATGCCGTTTTGTATTTATAAATGCACCTCGAAAATACCTTAGCTTTTTCAGCTCTTAGGACAGCAATGGGGGTACACCATGTTGGGGTCTTGTCGAACTCCAGGCGTGTAATAGTCGCTTGGTTTTGTGGCAGCACACCTGCGCATCAAGCAAAACTAGCTTGACGTTCTTGTTTTATTTTTGAGAAGCAATAAGGATACTTTACTAGAAACCGGTGGCAAAATAAAATGTTTATTTCGCCTTGTCACCCCTCGTGATTGGTTGAAATTTAAGCAAACAGTTTTTGTCTTGAACATGGAAATGATTTTGGACTTCAAGCCACAATCATACAAATAGGGATTATCTTTTTATGTTGCAATAGAGGTAACAGCTAATCGGCTATTACTTTCATATTTTGTCATACACAAGACCCTTATAAGAACCAATTGTCTACAAAGCGTTTTCCGAGACGAAAGTGGAAACTACCACTGGGAACTGAAGGGCACAAGGAAATGCATTACCTCTAATGTCTGCAAATATAAATGCGGCCGGAGTGGGCGCCTAAACAGAAAACGTAGATTCAGAAAAACATACCACATTTCAGCCTTCCTGTTCACACTACTTTTCACTTGAGTAATGGCCTTCAGTAGGAGTGTTTGCTAAATGGATTGCAGCTTAGCTTTGCAGAGTTTGAATATAGGATATAGATTTGTGGACGACAAGGAAAGGACCGAAACGTAAGTGCCTGGTTATCAGAACTTCTTCTCATCTATTTGTGTAAACGTGTTATGCTGATCGTCGTTCGCAATGTGCGTTCAGAACAACAGTTCGTTTAAGTTGCCACAATTTTTCTTCTCATTGCTATCGAGTTTAGTCGTTTTTCTCTTGTAAGAAATCTTTTTATTTTAATTTCTGCCGCGGGTGCTACACAGTGCAAGGCTGGAAAGTGTATTGAAGACATGATATTCTCGCTGCTGCGCAGCATGATAAGTAAATGAATTGGAACAGAATTTTCATTGGCTATTTTACATTTGAAGACTCGACAAACTTGAAAAAGGTAACATATTTTCTACGGTACGTCTCTGCGCTTGTCTCCTCGTTTAGCGGTGCTATTGTGATTTGTTATAGCGAGAAAAGCTGCTAAAGAGCTGCTCTTGGGTCTCGGTGGTGGATCTCAAAAAGACACAAAATGAGAATTCCAGCAAATACGGTCGCGTACACAAGTTGCGAAGTTACACACGTATGATAGTTGCCTCTCCAGCGTTCGGATCCACCGTCGTCGGTGTGCAACGTCTCACCTTTTATATGTGTGTTTTTCATTTTCCAGTACTTCCATTTTGCTTTAATCCGAAACAGTTGACGGGGTAATAAAACACTTAAGGTGTAAGAAAAAAAGAAAGAAATTCAGATATATAAAAAAAAAAGCCAAGCCTGGTGGAAACTGCCACCGCCCCGTTACAAAGGGGATGCTCTTATACTCCATCCATCTACTGTATTTTCATATATTTCTTACTTCTTGTATTTTATATAAAGATAAGAGTATATGAAAACACACCCGTGATAATGAACAATCGATTTGGAGGTTTAATTCGGCAAATATGAAGCTATAGAAGCTAAATAAAATAGGCAACTTCACTTCTAGGCTTCTTTGATCGGGTGTTATTAGCTGTTTACCTAGTCGTTACTCTAAACCCTTTTATAGGCACTTCGTTGCTTATATGCAGGTTGTTTGAACAGCAAAGTGGGTATAGAAATACCTGACATAGCTATGTGGTGAAATAATCATTGAAATAAAACACACTAATCAACTTTTTTGCTTATTCATTTAGGGGAAAAATGTGTTGAGAAAGGGCACTCCGGCAACGTGAAAGCTGAGCACAGTTTTAAAAATTTCTTTGTTTGTTGTTTGTGATGCAGTTCAACATATTTAACTAACTAAATATACATATTTTTACTTCGGAAAATTCGCTTCCCACTGTAGACGTTTTGAGATCTCATTTCTAGAGTACTATTATCACAGAGGTCACTTTAACTGTTTTTAGGGCAAAAAATACAGAAACGGATTCGTATTTGCTCTATTAAAAATGCGAACGACGACAATTTTGAAATTTTTATAGCGAGAAGACAAGTGTATGAACGCCAAAACGTATTTTTCAAGTAAAATGTTTCGAAATGCATTCTCGAAAAAGGAAATTTAGAAACTTTACTCAACTTGTATGCTGACGGCTTTGAATTCCTCAATGTGAAGTGTGGCTCCAAATATCATAAGAACATGTATTACTTACTTTTACCAAATCAAAACACCCGCTTTATTATAGTCAGCTCTATCACGTATGTGATGTGAGCCTTGCTTTGCAATCCGCCTCCACACATCGCAATGACAAATCACTTAAAGGGTTTAAGAGAGGGATCTTTAAACGGCACAAGAAGGCAGCAGGAATATCCTGAATAATATTGCGGATGTGAATAACAATGCGTTTCAAGACCAATCTAATCATACGCAATGTCTAACTAAGGCACCAGTTTTCAAAATGCGCCTTATTAGCATATGCCTATGTAAGTTGGCGTCTTTCTACTGCAATAACTATTGAGCAACACATCGACAATGTTAGCATTTGTATCGGTGATATAAAACTACCATCATCAGGACAAAAAATAGTGTAATTGGAAAATTTATCCTCCCTTTTTTTATTGCTTGAGTAAAACTTAGGTAAGAGCAGGTGGAGGCGGCTATGCTGAGGGAGTAGTCACCCCTGATAGACTTCAGCCACACTTATCCAAACTGTTGCCGTTCAATGCTTGATATCATCAATCTGTCAGTCATGTAGTGAATGTTGAGCACAAAATGGTTTCCATGCCGACAGACAGACAGACACAGACACGTTAGTTTTCGGCGCTTTTGAGCAATTATTTAAGACAATATGTTTGATGCAATAACTTTAATACTCTCGTACTCCACTGTACATAATAGCTGCGAAACCAGTATAACATTTCTGAGACTGATAAAAGAGACTGCTAACTGAAATTCTAAGAAGTCCTAAATTACTTGGTGCGGTATCGGTACATTTTGTAAACACAAATAATAGACCCTCATTAGACTTCAACTCAGAAGTTAGGTGGGCGGATGAGATTAAGAAGTTCGCAGGGGTCAAGTGGATGCAGCTAGCACAGAACCGGGTTAAGTGGAGAGATATGGGAGAGGCCTTCGCCCTGCAGTGGGTATAATCAGGCTGATGATGATGATGATGATGATGATGATGATGATGATGAGACTTCAACTCATTCAGCTTCTGTTTACGGATTGTTATCAGCAAGCAAAAATATGGTTTTAGGAAAGAGGGTTTGTGCTAAATAAAACAGCGATGTATGAAGGCATCCATCAGAAATAAATTACTCCTGCCCGAAGATAGTTTTGGACACCACAAGGACTTAGCAAATACGTTAAATATATTCCGAGAGTATGGCCGCTTGCAAATTAACGGGAAGATGACTTTTGATGAAAGTGAAGCGCTAACATTGTTTTCTGCCCAAGAAACCATTACGCAGTGAGGGGCTATGGAGCCATGAATGGACTCTGATTGCCTAAAAAGAGCACCTGTAAATTGATTTATCTTCAGATATTGCAAAGTATATCAGAATTAGCTGAGCAATTGCAAAGTTTCGCAGAAATAATTGCCCGTGTGTTCCTGAAATGATTTGCCGATCATTATATTTATATCAGGGCAGGAGTAGCTGATCTGCCTTCGCCACATGGGAAGTGTCCATGTCTTGGGCAGCAGGTGTTGCACTGTAGTGTCTTCGATATTGTTGGCTCATAGGCAAATTTGCAGTGCTTAGAAAACAAAATAGTAGACTTTGTGAGAGAAACATTATGAATTTCAAAGGTGAATTATGCGTCTCATGTTTTCGAGTAAAAATCACTATGTGTTTGCGTGCCATGCAGCAATTTTGATGTAAGCAGATTTTATGTTCATTGCTTTCTGGTTTATAAGTTCTGAAACCTACTTTGTAGAAGAGCTCTCAATTGGGTACTGAAAACGGGACTTGGGCACACACACTTTAATAGCATTTATAATTAAAGACTAAACTTAGTAAGCTTTGGTAAGGCAATCAATCAAGAGGTAATAAGAGAGGGATGTAAAAAAGCTGCATAGGTAAAAAATTTCTTGCTTGAAAATTTTGAAAAAGCATGCTCTATTTAAGCCGAAAGGTCGGCAGTCACGTAGCGCAATGCGACATTCATTAAATTTCAAAATTTTATCGCGATTGCACGGTCCACACACAGAAACAAGGGCAATTGTTTTCAATGGGATATAAATAAAAACACATCGTAAGGAGCTGCCAAACGATAACCCATTTCAGACTGTACCACATGATTTCATGAAACTACGCCTTCGTTCTTCGTTCATGCCTGGAATCCGGCAGCCTTGACGTTTATGGTACAAAAAATGCGAACTCGGCACGAGAAAAGACATGAGTAATTACATATTTCGCAGCCTCACATGCATCCCAATTTGATGGGCACATTTTATAAAAGGAGACAGTTTAGCCGTAAACTGTGAGCCCACTTTGTAATAAACGGCACTTTTATTGAAACTTACCCTTCGACTTCAAGCACTGGAAAATTATAGGAATCTTTAGTGCAATTCCACTTTTCACAGGGATTTTCCATAGCTTTTGGAACTCCTAATTTAAAACTGTGTCCTCTGAACCAGCAGTGGCCTTCGATGAAAAAGAAGCAACGCGACAGTTGTGTATTATTTGCTGCCAATTCTTTTAAAACAAAGAACATAGTAAGCAAACATATTTGCCATTTCGCCCATTGGCAGCGTGGTAATTTTTATTATGTGTTTGTTAGTCATACTGATTTACGACTCAGCCCTTATTAACACCGGCGAATCATATTCACACATAACGTGACAGGGCGTAAACAAGAGGTACAATCTCCGCTTATAAACGACTAACCTTAAATCATTTTTGCATGCACTTCCTAAATTATGTGAAAAATTGGCGAGAGGTATATATTAATTACAATATGTCAAACTGCAGCCGCGTAATTAGGTCTGGCAAACAGTTGCGCATACACTGGCGCAAATTTTCATCTTTTTGACTCTGAGCTGCATACCAATATATTCTTCTCTTTTAGAACGAAACATATACTGTGACGTTATTGTTTTTGTCTTATTATTACAATAATATGCTGCCCAGATATGGAATAAATCCCTGATGTAGTATATCTGAAATATGTTTTGGCATTCCTCAATCATATTTTTCTCGATTGCTCGGAAATACCGCAAAGAATATATTTTTCGTTTAGATTTGCACATGGATATCAAGTTTAGGTTGGCCCTGTCTTTCCTTCCAATTTTTTTTACACATCTTGAAGATCTGCTGTCACGGATGGAGAGGTTTCTCGCCATTTCGTGTGTATTGTGAATATGCTTGCCATTTTTATTGTTACCATTCTGTGTATGAACTCTTCACTAGCACAAAAATCTGGAAATACAGTCGTTTTTGTACGTCTGATTCTCAAATACAAAAGAAAAGGACGAAAAAGTAAGTTCTATAGTCATTTTTGCCTCGTTAGCAAAACTAGTGCGGAGCAAATTTTAATCAGCCTTGCCAAATATTGGCATGCTCTCTTGACGCCGCACGATTAAGTCATGAATGAAGCTCGGCTCATAATATTTTTCATATCCTCCACTACATCGCTGATATAATCTCGATGAACACGATATTATACTGCCAAAATCACGGAATAAAATTTTAGAAAGTACACAAATCCTTTTAACCTTATCTACGGCCATTTTACGTTCGCTATAACAATAACGAAGCTAAGACAATGCAATGTGGCAGCAGCATGATTCAAAAAAGACTATCTGTTTCTCAAACTCTGAGGAATTCGTATTTCAGACTATTTCATGCAGAACTACAGCGGGCAAAGTGGTAAATTTACATCGGCTGGTGAACACTCTCAAGGTTCGTATACAGACAACATAAATACCCAAGCAAGTAGCAGGGGGGGACAGCGGCCGATGTAGCTTAGTTGGAAGAGCACCGGACGCGTTATTCGGAGGTCGTGGGTTCGGTCCCCACCATCGGCACGTTGTTTTTTCTTCTACTTTGTGTTTAATTATCTTCCCCTTAACAGAATACATTATTAATTTATGTGGTGATCGAGTAAAAATTGAAAAAAACAAGCAGAAAGTACAATTCCCAATACTTTCCTTGGCCTCGCGGACTGTTGGCTTCTTTCCTTCATGTATTATAACGAGCACCCTCATTTCCCCTTCATTTATCTGCTTGTAGCTTACGGGGGTCTCGGTTCTGGCAGTCTTGGAGCCACAGGTAGCGTAAGAGGGCTCTAGCACAGCTTTCGCCATCGCTCTTGACCACGTTCTACGTGACGCTGGCGGTAATACAGGACGTTCCACGTCCACCGCTATGGTTGAGAGTGGCGCTGGTGAACACTCTCAAAGTTCGTTTACAGACAATATAAATACCCAAGCAAGTAGCAGGGGGGACAGAGGCCGATGTAGCTCAGTTGGAAGAGCACCGGACGCGATATTCGGAGGTCGTGGGTTCGGTTCCCACCATCGGCACTTTGTTTTTCTTCTACTCTGTGTTTAATTATCTTTCCCCTTAACAGATTCCATTAATAATTTATGTGATTATCGAAGTAAAAATTAAAAAAAAAGAAAAAGTACAATCCCCAATGCTTTCCTTGGCCTCGCGGACTGTTGGCTTCTTTCCTTCATGTATTTTAACGGGCACCCTCATTTCCCCTTCATTTATCAGCTTCTGCTCTTATCTTAGGAACATAGGTGACTTCATTGGAATGAACGATTTCATACTGCGGCATGATGGGCACGAACACGCGTACGAAGCCGGTAAATATTGGTTTCTGCACGCTGTTCTTCATCATGTGAGTTGTCATCGAAGCTTTATAAATTTAACTCCATAGACCCCAATAAAAACACATTCTAAGCTACAGTATCACGACAAACGGAATTAATAAATCCTTTGTATCTATCCGTGAGCCTTCTTTCAGAATAAATGTTTCGGCTGTCTCATCATCTTTTGCAGGCAGGAAGTCTCTTTGTGCGATTTGACACAATTTAAGGGGTTTGGGCCGCATTTGTGCATCTGTTATTTGTTGTTTGGGAACAAACTTGCAGACCTCTCTCTGGCCAGCTGCTAAATTGGGTGCGATACTCTTCAGTTGATCCAGAGGTTGATGACGGGACGAGAATACATGGCCAAACGATATCGGTTTGACAAGCGGGGTGGTGACGTCAGGAGACTGCGTGTAGTGGCAAAATAATGAGAAAACTTTCTAACGAGTAACATAACCGGGGTTTCCTGATTGCGTCGATTTGAATGCCACAGCCATAAATGAAGCTTCTTCCACAAAAAAGGCGCGTATTCTTGGGGATGTGTTATATGATGGCGTCAATTATTATCTTGCTTACAGATGAACTTGCCGTATCTTCGCCAGATTTCGTTTGGGAGAATTAACGCGAATTCGCTGCAATAAGAGCACTCGTGGTGGCTGTCGCATGTTCTACTCTGGATGACAATCGACGAAGCACCTAACCTTATTTCACAAGTGTTAAGCATTTACCCACTCAATCCTTTCGAATAGAGTAGTATGTCTTGTTTTAACGCTAGACACAATGCAATTCATAAAACTGGGAAGTAAGAAACTATGCGACAATCAGAAAATTTCCGAAGGCGTTATTGGAGGATAAACTGAAGCCCTCGTTATTTATTATATTATAAATACTGACAAAACATTGCGATAAGAATAAAACACATTTGTGGAAAGCCTGCACCTGCTACGTATCGAGACAAGAAAAAATGATGAAAGGTTTTCAACTCGAAAGAATCTTTCCTGCTTTCAGATAGTGTCGTTGTTTAAAAATAATTTTAAATATGTCTTAATTTGTGACAGAACACACAAGACGGTTGTTATTTGGCATATTATGTTCGTGGCACAGAACTAACTTCGAAGAGCATTCATCTTTTCTATTCAAGAGTTACTTCTGCATCCCTTTGGTCAGCGATCAAAGACTTTATGCAGCGATCAAAGCATATTAAGCTCCATTACGAAGCGGACCATTGTTGCGGGGAGTAATGCACCGTACGTTACGATGTTTAAGTGTACTCCTCTCCGAAATTGAGGCATCTCCTAATAAAATTTACCTTCGCACTGTAGGGAATCTAAACAATTTTTTAACATACAGCTGTAAAAAAACAACAACAATTCGTGCAAGTAAAGTACATGAACATACAAAAACCTTACCATCCTGGTAGTGCAGCGACTCATCGCGATATTTATCATATGGGACGACATCATGGGAAGCATAAACCCCGGCCAGTAATATCAGAAAAAATACGTTCATTGTGTTCTTTTGTCCAAAAAGATTATCCAATGAAATTATCCTTGTAGGTGATAATTTTCAGGGCTTAACTTCATTCGGCCTATAAAATAAGAATTATTACCTGTAAAATACCAACCACAATTCGGCTCCTGACACACACACACACACACACACACACAAACACACGCACACACACAAAACTAGAATCAGTGCGAAGAACCGTCCTCAACACTCCCTGTTTTGCCTTTTTGGTACCTCACAAGAATTGGCTGATCTGGTTTGGTTTATGGGGTTTAACGTCCCAAAGCAGCTCAGTCTATTAGATATGCGATAGTGTAAGGGTCCGAAATTTTTGAGCATCTGGCAATATTTACCGTGCACTGCACAGCACACGGGCGTCTTGATTGACCTCGATTTTCTTAATGCAAGGATAATTTATTGGATGGGCATGTGGCACGTTCCTGCCTATTACATACCAAAAATAATCAGTTTTAGGTCATGTCAGCGCAGAATTTGTAGCATTACAGAGGCATTCAATTATTCAGCTTTCGATGTCAAAATAGGTTATGAGCATATACTCTTTCTTCTATAGCATAATTTTGCGACCGCAGCTTTTGAACAATGCGTGCGCTAGCAGCTAAAGGAGTTCTGCTTATTGAGTTGCCCATTGATAGCTTTCATTAAAAGAATTATCTTTCATCTGAACTGAGTAGCAAATATTTCAAAGTAATCTTCTATGCATGCAAGCAAATGCCATAAAGACATCTACAAAGGTCACTTGAAGATAGTGGTACATGTCCAAGCTTGTGGCGACACAATAACGCCTAAATCTTCTTATATAATCACAGTTGCATAAAGCAAGGAGGGAATAAATAACGAGGCAGAGAAGAGGTGAATGACATGGCTTGGATACATGGCGTGATGACCGAGCTAGCTCAACTGATGAACTGAAGCTCCCCCCTCTAACCTCGTCCAGTGCTCTTTTATACCGAGGAATATAAAGGAGTTTAGTATTTTATTATCTGTGGTAGGGTGTATTTTTGTCCTTAGGGGACAAGGATCGCTGTTTTTCGTTTTATTTAAATAACTTAAACGAAAGAGAATATCATCTCGCACTACCATATGCATGTTTTGGAGTGTTTCGAGTAGCTGCTCAGAAAATAAGATGAATTTACGGCTTCTTCCATTTAGGTCCTTATGGTGTGGCCGAGATAGAGACCCTCTCAGTAATTCTGACCGATGAGTCCTGGAAAAACAGTATTCAAGAAAATCTAACTGGGCTTCATAATGTTCCTAAACATGAAACGTGTCAAAAAGTGCTTGTAAAAACCGATGCCATTCCAGGTATTCATGCTGAAGAGGTCGCTACAAAGTCTCTACCAACATATATAAGTGCTAAAATCAAAATAATATACTTTCGTACTTGACATAATTAAGAACACCAGGTACAATTCGAGCAATTTTGTTTGGAAACTTCAATGTGACCTTACTGGGCAAGAATATGGGTAAGAGAAATACTTCATATCTTTTCCACTTTAATTGGGAGAAAGCTGCTGTGTCCGCCTCTCTCAAATTGCCCTTTTCAATACCTCCGTCTTCCACTGCACGGTTTCAGAAATTCATGTTAATCTTGTGCACCTTCCCAGACACTTGTTCGAGTAGAAGAGGATAGAAATTCTTTCAATGGTTTGACACTTTCGCCCATAATATCAACGTTTATAGTTGAATATGTTTTAAGCCTAAATGAGGAAACATACAGAACACCAACAACTAAAGACCCTATGAATCGAAGTACGCTGTGGGGCACCTTATTAACTTAAGCCGCACCGTGGCACTGCCCCGTAAGCACTAAGAAAAGATGGACAGAGAAGAACTAGGCGCGCGCTCGTCTCTGTCTTTTTCTTCGGCGTCCATGTTGTTTAGCGCTGTCGCAAAATGTAAAATCTGTGCAGCCCGATCCGCCACCCTTCGGTAGTTGAAACTACTAGGCGTCAGCTTTCAAAATTTCTTTTAGCTTCCATCCTGAACTCAACATTCACGTTACATTACAGCTAGCCACTAGTAATCTAGTAAACATATAGAGCACAAGGAACGGGGAACCTCAGCCGGCCGCAAGCCTTGTCAGCGTCATGTTTTTTTTTATTTGAATTTACATTCTGTCGTTTACTCCTTCATTTCTAAGTTTAATATAGTTATTACCCATATGCTCTCACTTTCGTCTCGCGTTTTTTTTCTTTCATTTTGTTCGCATAACCCAAAGCAGAAAATACATGAGCACAATAACGGCCTTAAGACGTTGGGCCACAACTTTCCAAACCTTGTGATTGTTCATGTCGTTTGGGGCCACGTTTTTTTACTAATGTGAATGCAGGGCCTCTGTCTCTTCCTTTCGCTTCTCGGCCCTTTATCGATACATCAAATGCTGTGTCTGAGAGACTGCTCACATCTGCTCACGTCTCGTGCCTCTATGCAGGGAATTGTGATGTCCCTTCTCTCGGTTTTGTTTCAGATAACCGCAAATTCACTCAAAACGCGGAGTTCTCTACGGTCTCGCCCTGATTCTCAAGTGGATCAGGGTTAAGACGTACTACGGGTTAAGACGGTGTGTTAAGACGTACTATTTGTTTTCCAAGCTAATAATCACAAAATGTCATTACTGAAGGGCTGTCCTGAAGAACGCGTTGCTTACAAAATATTATATATAAGTATATATATATATATATATATATATATATATATATATATATATATATATATATATATATATATATATATATATATATAGCATAAGTAAATAGAACTACTTGGTTGCTAGAGGTGATACATAAGTGAAATATTGCTTCATACTGTTTCCAAGTTTATTTGGAGTCGACGTTTCTGCAAGAACCCTGCTTTTCTCACGACTGATGGTACATGGTTCTTGTTCGTCTTCTTATAGTGTTGGCAAGAGGTGATACAAACAGAGTATGGGCACATACCGGTGAACCAGCTGGGCACGCACAACACACACATACACACACACGTGCGGAGAGGAGGGTAGGCCCAAATGGTCATCCACCCAAGGTACCGGCCGCCGGGAGTCATCTGTATACAATACAGGCAGCCGCAGAACAACCTCGGGGGGAAAAAAAGACCAGAAAAAAAAGAACAGGTGGGGAACGTGTTTGCTGCAGATTGTGAAAACATTTGCCGTTCTCACTAAAAGATTGGAGCGCCAAGCGTGAAGGAGGCTTTTGCGAGAAATGGTCGACTATCAATGGTCAAGACCCTGGCTTTGCAAGTTTTCTTCTTTTTTTTTCTTTCTGCTGTATCTGTTATCTTCCCCTCCCTTGCTCCGAGCCGCGGCCCAACAGGATGAAAAGCCAAAAATAAAACACAACTGGGTGGACATTGCTGGTTCGAAGAGCCTGACAGCGGCGAGTGAAGTTCGAGCCTGCTTAGAACGGTAAGCAACTCGCGACGAGAGACGAACTTCAAAGAAAGAAAAGACAAAAAAATCTGGGGGACAATAGAATGGTGAAATACTTTGAGGTTTTCGCTAAAAGATGTGAACGCCAAGCATGAAGACGGTTTTTACGAGAAGTGGGATGTGGAGGGTATCAAAGAAGCGGAAAAAAAAGGGGGAAGGGAAGAAAACAACCGGAGGAAAACTGTCAAGAGATAATGATTGATATAGGAGCTTAGCATTAAACTTGCAAGGCACGTATAGAAGATTTTGCTCCAATGTTTTAATTTATCCCAGTATTATATGTCCTAAACTTATAAATAAAGTAGGGCTCATGCTGCTCCCATTCCCGTGTATTATTGAATCCCTCCTGAAGAACTATCAGTTTTACTGAGTCGAATGAGTGCTGTTTCTGGTTATGTTTTAAAAAAGGAAGGTTGGGCAGAGAGCGGACATGAGCACGGTGATTATTAAACCGCATTCGTAGACGGGTACCTGTCTGGCCAATATACTGCATGCGGCATACACAGCATTCTAGGAGATATATAACGTTTGAGGCATCGCAATCAAAGTTACCATCTATTCCCCACTTAAAATTTGACGCTGTGCTTGTTGCGCAGCTTGATGTCTGCATGTGTCTGCACACCTGGCATCTACTCTCCGCAAGGCCGGCACCCCAACCGCGGGTTATTACCTATGTTTGAGTGGACTGGAATGTTGCGGATGCTTTTCGGTCGTCTGTAGACAACCTACGGAGAAGTCGTGAAAATATTAGAGAGACGCTCGCTCTGTTCTAGAATGTTGAAAAGTTTCTTTAGAATTTTGTTCACGTTGGGGGGGTTACTCGTGAAGGCGAGTACCAGGCTTGTTCGACGCTCTATTTTTTCCTTTCGTGGACGTCCCTCCAGCATTTCCTCTAGGTTGAGTTCATATGCATTTTTATGGCGTCGTCAAAAATATCTGGCGGGTACCGTTGTTTAGTCAGGACCTCCCGCATACGTTTTGAGCTTCGTGCAGGTCCTGCACTTGGGAAAAAATTCTTTTGAATCGATGAGCCTGAGATATGGAATGCTTGTTTTTGAGTGATGAGGATCACATCGTTGAAAAAGTAAGTATTGTTTCCGGTCCGTGAGTGTTCTGTATACGCTGGTGGTAAGCGAACTTTCATGAACCGCAATTTCAACGTCCAGAAAGTTAATTTTGTTTTGGGAATATGTGTGCGTCAAGGATATGCTAGGATGGAGGAGATTGAAAATTTCAATAAAATGTAGGAGTGATTGTTCTGTGTCAGTCCAAATCAGGAAAATATCATCCAAGTAGAGTTTGTATAGGGTGGGCTTAATAGGAGAAGTAAGTAAAAGTTGAGATTCACATCTATGCATGACAATCATAGCATAAGTAGGGCCATTTTTGTATCAATGGCGGTGCTGTTAATTTTTAAGAGGTGTTCATTGTCGAATTCAAAGTTGTTGTATTCCAGTACTAGTTTCGTCAATACCTCTAGGAATTCTGGAGTGGGGGATCCTTCCTTCCTATTCTGATTATAGGCCTCAATTAGAGCTTTGATTCCATCGGAATGCGGGATATTTGTATATAGGGAGACTACATCTAATCTTACAAGGAAGGCCTCCTGAGTAAGATTTAAACCGGCTATTTCGCCCAGGAAGTGGTTTGTGTCACGTATGTGGAATGGGTGTGTTTCAGGTATCTGTCCAATTAATGTGTCAATGTAACTGGATATTGGTTCTGTGATTGTGCCGATGCCGGATACTATAGGGCGGCCTTTTATGAATTTTCGGAAGCATGTAGAATCGGCTCGGCGATTGATGCGGGGCGGTCAGGGCTTTGCATAATCGCAAGGAGATGTCCCCAACTTTTGCGAGCTCATTTTGAATCCCTGCTATGAAGTTTTGATGCTCTAGAGGGGGGTCCGCTTTTAGGTGTTTATAAAATTTAGTGTTAGAGAGTTGTATAATTCCTTCCTCAATATACTTGTCCTTGTCCATTACCACTATGCCACCTTCTTTATCTGCCGGTTTGATGACCACATCTTTCCGTCTACTGAACGCCTTTAATGCGTCACGTTCCTTTTTGGAAAGGTTTTGCGTCCCTGGTCTGTAGTCCCTATAAGCTCTGATTACGTCGTTCTGAGCAGCACTAATGTACGTGTCCAAATGTTTGTCTCTCCCCGTATTCGGAGTCGATTGCTGATTTTTAAGGCTGAATTCTCTGCCATGTACCGTGCTCTTTGTCCCTTCGAAAAAGTATTCCCTTAGTTTCAAAGTTAATGCAAAGTTGTCAAAGTCCTTCAATACCAAAAATTCGTTACATTTTCCAGTAGTAGGGCAAAATGTAAGTCCTCGTGAGAGTACAGATCGTTCCTCTGCTATAAGGGGGGTGGATGAAAGGTTTATAATACTGCTCTCGGGATCAAAGCCTGAGCTTTCAAACAGAGGGTAATCCTGCGTAACTGCTTCTGTTTTCGAACTTGTTTCCGGTATTGTTAGGTTTGTGATCATAATGTGGGAACACCGTCACGGCTAAATTTTTTTCGTTTGATTTCGGCTATCTCGGTCGCTCTTTTTTCCTCAAACAGCATGACTTCGGTGGCCTGGAGCGTGGAAAGGGCACCTTCTCTGCGAGCACGACTCTCCCCTGTTTTCAGGGATACCAACACCCTCTCACAATGGGAAATGGTGACTTTAAGGAGATCTAAAGATGCAGATTTTAATACATGGTTCCAAATTTATTTACCCTCGTCACATAGGCTATTCATTAAGGGTGACAGTGGTACTTGCAAACCCGTTGGTGTGATTTTTAACTGGAGATAAATCTTAAGGCTACGGATATGAAAGTCATGTCTAGTTCGTTTATCCACAATTTTTCTTAACTTTAAAAATTTTTAAAGCTAAGAATTGCATCCCAGGTGCGATTCGCATCCCAGGTGCGATGCTCTGCGTCCACATGCATAGATATCATGTCGGTGAGGGTGCGATTGAGGCGCTCCGCCAGCCCGTTGGTCTGAAGGTGATACGCTGTCGCACGTCGATGGCTAGTGTGAGTCAGAGTCATGCCCAACCGAATTAGGCGAGCCGTAAAAGCCGTAATCAATATATGTCAAAGGTTCACGGCATTACTCTCCTCTTAAGCCAAATGACCTTGCCAATAGAGATGCTGGAACGCATTCGGGTCAATTCGCTTCCCAACAACATGCAAGCGGATCGCTATGACACTCAGAAGAAACCAGTGTGAAGACTTTAGGCAAAAAAGCATCAAGGGGTTGATAGTGCTGTTGGCATCGATGCGGCGAAAATACAGCATTATAGGAAAGGACGCTTTCGCTGTGAGAGCGGTGAGCATCTCCAGCAGGGTAGCAGCTATGGTGGTCACGGGCTGAGTAGAAGCGGCAGAATAGGCTGCAGTAGCCCTAGGAATTGTTCGAAACGGAACCAGCACAATTATCACTATTTCAAAACGGTGCTTTGCAACTTCACCAGGGGTCGTTTTCCGCCACTGCGTTCAAACATTTGTGTGGCACTTTGAACAGCTAAAATACGATGTGGTGAAATCGACACGTGACGTCATGGTTGCTATGCACAGCTGCGCCCTCCACCGGCGCAGGTGATTTCTAGTGAAAGGAGGAGTACGTCGATGTGCTGGAGAGAGGCGATAGCTGGCGCCGTTCGAAGGCCGAGACGGACGGACGCCGTGAGTATGAGCCATTAAAGGCATTTGCCTTGAAATTCTTTAGCGCGTTGTCAAAATATAGGAACGTAGCGGATCTAGTATGGGACCTCGCTCACTCGGGCGTCTCAGGGAATAAGGCTGGTCATTAATGTGCTTGACCGAGCTGGTGAAGGGATCTCGGAGGCGTGTTCCCGACGGGTTGAGTCCATGTATACGTATCGGGCCATTACCACTTATCACTAGGAGATGAGAGCGAGCCTGCCTTGTCCGCAAGTTCAGCTCAGCCGAGGACAGTCTACCGCGTGACGGCGGCTGCAAATGTGGTCACCTTCAAACCCCTGGGCGTATACCTAAATCTTTACTGACATAGTACATCCGTACTACCCTACTACCCAACTTTCCGGTGAGTCTGCCACTTTAGACCATATAATCTTGGACTGCGCGGAGGAACCGCCTCCGGCAGATAGTAACACCTCCCTCGCTGGAGCACTGGGGAGCTGTTCGCCCGAGCCGGGACCCGGAGGTCAGGTCTTTGCCTAGACAAGAGCACAAAAGATCGTTACAGAACTGCCAGTGAACTGCAGCAGCTGAGTGCAACGCAAAACCAAAACAATCTAAGTCACAAACAAATAAAGATTTCTCCCTCTATCTCCGCCTCCTGTTTTCAGACATATGATCAGTAAAGTCAGCATAACTAATTCCTATCAATAAGTGGGCCACATTGTTGAGTATCGGCGTGCTGCTGGTCTTCAGTGGTGCCACTGAAGCAGATGCCGCCAAAGCCGAGGTCAGTCGGCCTTCTCGTGCTGAACTTCAGTCACATATTTGGAAATAAAGAATGCGCCGAGGAAGTAGGAACTCCGCAAATAAAAATATTATGCTGGATAAGCATCCGCAAGAGTAAAGAGCTGTGATATATTGGATGAATATGTTATGAGGCTGAAAAATTAGGAACCGCCAGCTAAAGTAAGATATTTGTACACTACTCGCTCCTCGAGACCAGCGGTATATCACACTTGATACTAGTGACATGGAAATAGAAAGGTGATAAGATTCCTTTCATGGCGTGGTCTGCAAGGTATTCGGAAGAAAATCATTTTTAAGCAGACGAGTGGGGATGATTGATATTGTCTTGTCTGATTGGTTGGTAGGCATTTTAAATATCAGCTTGTTTTCCAGGAAGCGAAAATATAAGACATGTAGGGCATAGTCTTATTGCTATAGCAATAAGGTTAGCTCAGCATGGTAAGGGCTTAACAACAATGCTAAATGAAATCGCTTACATGAGTACATTTGCAACCAGGCTATATATACGTCCGCTACACACAAGGCAGTACTTAAATGACATGCACTAACCCTCCGCCATATTACTGTTTATGTTAAAATTATTTTCGTGTAGTCGAATGGGAATATTGGTTGAATTCAGACGCTACAGTGGATTTTTGCAGGTGTTCTATTTTTACCTCTATAATAGGCTTTCAATGAAACATAATATCAAGCAATATACAAACAGCAAGAATGCCTCTTTAAATAACAAAGCAGTTCAATTTTTTTTATTATTTTTCTAGAAGTGAGAAAGCTTTTTTCAATACTTTGTTGGTTTTTATGGCGTTTATGTCCTTAGCAACTCTCACTATGCTGAATACCATAGTGAAATGATTCATATTACTTATGCTACTGTAGCCGTATACCGGCTATAAGATTATAACAACATATGCGTATATATACCTCTGCTTCCATCGAAGTGCGACGACAAGTTCTGGCATCGCCTATGTCGATGCTTGCAGTGGCTCGCCTAACGAGCAATCCACCACGGTTGATAGTGTTATTCTATTTACTATGAACAAAGATCAGCTATATTCAAGTTCAGATGAGGGAAGTTACTTCTCGTAGGCATTGAGAACTGTGTAATGTTAAAATAGTTTTCGTGAGCACTAACAAATGTCTGGACAGTGCGCATGTACCTTAACAATAAAATACATTTCATGTAAATTAGGAAAATTATACGCTAAGAAGCTATAATAATTTTTGTGTACTAAATTCCCGAGTATTACAACAAGGCTACTGTGATGACAACATTCGATTTTGTGCCATCAGAATGTCGGGAAATGAACGAAGCCTGCATAGTCTTAGATATCAATACACTTTCAACAAGCATACTGACTTCGTTTCATTTTACTAGATTCCGCCAGAAAAGAGTTTATCATTATACAGACGAGGACAAACAATTAAGTTTTGTGTGCAGGAACACTCATTGTTGTTATTGTTTAACCAATAAAATATTGCACATACCCTGTGTGGATATGTGCAATATGTTTAGTAAAAAAGAACAACGGTCGCGCTTTCTAGTCATGCGTCATTGAAATTATGTCATAAACTACTATTGCGAAATTACGAAACACTTCTTTCTCAATTGCCAGCATCATGAAATGAATAAATCGATAATTACATGAATTGATGTCTTTGATGTACAGAAATTAGTATGTTAGAAGAGTAGGCATGCTCAAAATATTTTAGCTAACTCGGAAACAGAGCAGGCTCACCTAAATCGACAAGGGTCAAAATGTGTAATGAAGAGCTCCCTACTGCGTACATTTATACTCAAAAAAAGGCCATTTTTAAATCCACATCGAGAGTATGTCGCGCGCTAAGTAAGCTTTTACACTAACGCGCTGATTGAAATGTCGGCAAATGTTCAAAGTTCATGAGTTCATAACCTTTCATACATTTATTGTTCTTTCCTGCTTGTTTTTTGACCTTCAACATCCAAAGAACGCTGAGTGACGAGGGCTGCTTGTTATCTAGACCGAAGGGAACAAACGACGAATAGCGCGATCTTGTTAGATTGTCCTGTCCTGATTAGTCTTGCGGAGCTTCACAAAGGTCTGAGAGAAACTTTACATTTGGAGTGTTGAGCTTTCACAGCACGGCTTTGTATGTAGTTTGGACATGTTGGCGGCTGGTTTGGGCGCTTATCTTGGCTGCGGGAGGTGGCCAGTACGAAACCCGCCGCCGGACACCCACCGGTAAAATGGGTACAAGCGTCCCCTGGCCCGGCGCCCGGCTCTCTCAGGGGTGTTCGTTTGGAAGAGGCTTTGCTAACCCTGCAGTGCGTCTTCGAAGGGGTTAAAGTTTAGAACAAACTAATGATCAACAAATGTCGGGTTGACAGAAAAAAGCAGAAAAAAAAGGGCTACATATTAGGCTTTTGCCGCACAAGGCAGACTGATTGTTGTCCGATGGCGCAACTGTTCCCTGCCACACCGGAGGAACTATTTGCGACCTATGACCCCTTTACCAAACATTTCGCCCCAAAGAGCCGAGCACCAGGCCGGGGGCAAGCTTGTACCCATTGAAAAGCCGGTGGGTACCATGCGGCGCCAGGGTTCGAACCTGGTACCTCTAGACTAAGAGGCGGATGCTCTATCACAAGGCCACGCTTCGCCCTTTATTTTTCTGTCAACCCGACATTTGCAGGTCATTAGTTTGTTCGAAACTTTAAGCCCTCGAAAGAGCACAGCAGGATTAGCAGAGTCTCTTCCAAACGCACACCCCTCAGAGAGCCGGACGCCGGGCCAGGGGACGCTTGTACCCATTTTATCGGTGGTTGTCCGGCGGCGGGTTTTGAACTGACCACCTCCCGCAGCATCGAAGCGTGGCTTTGTGGTACAGCATCCGCCTCGTGTTTGGGAAGTACCAGGTTCCATCCTTGGTGCCGCCGGGTGCCTATCGCCTTTTCAATGGGTACAAGCTTTCCCCAGGCCCGGTGCTCGGCTCTTCTAGGTGACATGTATGGGAACGGGATCATTGGTCTCAAATAGCTGCTCCGATGTGGCAGCGATCAGTTGCGCCAACGGAGAACAATAAGTCTTCCTTGTGCGGCAAAAACCCATTATGTGGCCAAGTGTTCGACTGGGGGAGTCATTGGTTGCCCACATGACGGAAAATTTGGCGTAGGCTTTCCTTCCCCAGGTGGTACATCCCTGGAAAGCCGGGTGCTTGGCCGGGGGACCCCTGTACCCACTTGAAATAACCGGATGGGTAACCGGCGGCAGCGGGGATCGAACCCACAACCTCCCGCAGCAGAAGCAGGCGCCCAAACGCTTCTAAAATTAAAAAAAATTACTATAAGGAAATCTACTGCTTTGGAGTTTGCTGATCAAGAAGATGAGGGAAGAGTATGAAGCTCTGCTGCCTCTTAGCTTCATGCCTTACCCTTTACTTCCTCATTAAATATCGGCTAAATTCTCAGCTACGCAATCAATTGTACGGTCATACTGCCACTGTTAAAGAGTGGTCAACGAGAACTTGTGTCTAGGATGTTGGAAATAGAATTGTAAACCATGTATATGCACTGGCTGCCCACAAGAACGGCACTGATAGCCGGAATCTCACTGTTCTATATACGCAGGTATTCAGAAGTCTCTTTCTAAGTGTGTATTTCTTACAGAGGGGAATCATTCGCTTGTATTCCTAATATTTTGTGTAGCGGAAGAATATTCACACATCTCCAACAATGTATCTTAGACTGATGAGATTGTAGGGAATTTTGATAAGCATTTATGGCTAGAAGATTCAATATAAATCCGATAATATACCATTGGTTGAGAGATCAAACCTTCTACTTCGAGAGCATTGCGTGCGTCCTGTTTCCGCCACCTATTTCTGGTGTACAAATGTCCATTGGGTGACTCAAAAGGCTTTGCTTTCGATGAAAAGCAGGAAACAAAGACATCGCGTAGTGTAAACACAGGCCAATTTTGTAACACAATAACAGAAACAGCGGATTTTGCTAAATAAGCCTTTCGGCTATACCTAAACTTCATTATATACTAGACGTCCTTGTGGGCACCAAATATTACATTAATAATCAAAAAAGAATATTCACATAGATGGCTCTCCTTAAATTATTGCTGTCACATTTTCAACTAAAAAAAGCATTTATGGTATTTTACTTGTTCACACATTTTAACTTTTGCTTTAGGCTCGTTGTGAAATCAACACATCACAGCAGGTTGTTACAGAGTGCAAGGTAAACATTACGCGTTGTTTAAAACACCATGTCTAAGGTCGGTCTTGCGGTGCTTGCTTTAGCGTTTTTTTATTCGCCACGTTGTTTTGAACTAATATTGTGACTCAAAGTTCACAAGAGATAATGTCATATACTGATCACAAGGCCGGATGGAAGGAGAACGCAACCTTGAATTGCAATAAAAAACTCGATATTTGGCTGGCTTGCGGCCCCAAAAGAATAAAGCAACTCAGCGGCGGAGATAACGGCAGCCGTGCCCGTCGGCCGTCACTAAAAATGTCGCTGCTTTCAGTAGCGCTCAATTTAACTTGGCGAAGGAAGATCTATATAAACTAGGCACACGAATGAAAAACCTGCAGCCTTAAAGGAGCCATCCGGCATGACTGAAATCATTCGATATATCTCGGCTCATCATGCGCGACAATAAAAATGACAAGGCTGCGTCTCCGCAATGCTGAGCGTACAGAAATACACAACACAAGCTTGTCCTGCAGCGCACAAGCAAAGTGATGCGGACACATGACCGTAAATGTCAACCGCGACAAATAGAGCATAAAACGTATGGCGGGTATATAGAAATTAATGTTTCTAGTCTAATCCACCAACAAGAATAGGTGCCTTTTAAGCTCTTAACTTAACGGCGGATGGCCGACAGATTCCAGTACAGATAGTGCCAGCTGCTGTGGTAGAATTCTCTTCTTCCCGTGAGGTAATGTGTACATATTGACTCTACGTATGGCAACACGTACTATAAAGCGTCATTGCATGTCGCAGGATGCGCGCACTGCTGCGTGATGGAACTTGAAAATGGCTTATATGAACTTTAATCTGCTTCATGTTCGGACGCACTGTCAACAGGGAAAACAAAAGTCGCGCTTGCTGCTTCTCTTCACGACAATTGAAGCACCAGTGTCTACTACTCACAAAAATGTGATCAGAAGGTATCGTTTAGGTTTGCAGCAGGCTTAAGCAATTCCATAAAATGAGAAGGACGCTACGCGACCTTCTGTCTAGACTTATTTCATATACTAAATTTGGAACATATTCCATTCAGCGCAAATATTGTTGCCTTCCCTAGGAGACAGAGTTGTTTCATCATACAAACTTGTGCAATACCTTAGCTCCGCGTTAACAATGCGACGCAAGTCCTTTAAGGGAACAGGGTAGGCAAAATTTCCGAAAAAAATCGAATTTTTGTTTTTGTGTAATTTAAAATGTCTATTCTTTCCTTAACATAGCCCAGTCTTTCATTTGCGCGCACGCGAAATATTTACCTCAAAATCAACATTTTTCGAAACCTAGGCAGCATCCAGCCACACCCCCTTTGACACATGCTCGGGATCTGTGCCTTTCCTAAGCTAAAAAAAATTTTTTTTTTCAACGCCTATTTTTTGTCACGTTTAGCGGAATGGCAGTGACTCATCTGGCAACAGTGAAAACCTAGCTAGCATACTTCACTTAGCCAAACGAATCCTCAGACGCAGCTGGATTACTCGCAACGCGCGGCATTTAGCTCGTTTCGGCGTGTTTTTGCAGACATACGAGTTTGTTTATACCTTTGTGCTGGTTTTTTAGGGGTAATGCAATGACAAAGCCAAAGAAGTGCTTTAAAAAACGTTTCTTCTACGGAAACCGGCATAAGTCGGATCTCCATTGACGCCAATTCTCCGCAACACAACCCAGGAGTGGGCACCGCGGCCACCACGTCTGCTTCTGCACCACGTGCGCGTCTGCGTCTGCGCGTCTGCAGTGGTCCTTGAAGCAGTGAAGCCGGTGTTTCAGCAGCTCTGAAAGCCTGAGCTTCTCCGGAAATGTCTCCATGGAAAAACACAGAACGCGAATGAGGCGTTCAACAACGTTGTATGGGAGTGTGCTCCGAAAAATGTCTTTCTTTGTCTCAAGACGCTGAAAATAGCGACAATGGATGCTGTGCTAACTTTCAGTGATGGCAGCATTGCTCGAGCCGAGATTCTGAGGTCATTCAGAGTTTCTCCAGGACGGTTTACAGTCCAATGGTTGCGCGAAGCTGACCGACGGCGACTTTACTTTGCATAGAGGGCTACACGACTGGTCACTAAGGAGGCCCGGAAAAAAAGGCAGCTAGCGCAGAAAAGAAGTGTTGATGATGGAGGGGACTACCAGGCTGGTGGCTATTGAAAAAAATGCGTGAGAATTTGTTTCTATAGTCCTATATTGCAATAAAGCTCTTTCTTCCACTTCAAAGCCAATTATCTCAAAACACCAAATTTTGCTGCATTTGACCCTTTTTTTAAGAAACTACAGGCGCAAGGGAGATAAAATTTTCCAGACATTGAGCAAACATTACAGATAGTCTACTGAACTAGGATTATAAATATTATTGCAGACGATTTTTATTTAGAGGCTATTTACTGCAGATTATGGCTCTAAAATTCGGTGGGTCCAGTAAAAAAACGATAACAAAAAAACTAACCTTTAAAAAGAAATTATCCTAGTTCAGTAACACTACCTAACATTGATGATTACAATGCCACCATTGTTAATGTTCTAACCCCAGCAGATCATGAGAAAAAGGGTCACGAACATAGCCTAAAATGCATGACAAGAATAGGACCTACCCTGTTCCCTTAAAGCATCCCGTTAGTCTCCAGTGGTCCTTGTCGCACATTGCTCATAGGCACACAAACCGTAGTTTTCTTCTTACTTACTACTATACACACACAACGCCTTCTTTTAACCGAGCTGTAAGTACCAGTTTCGTGTTTCCCGCAAAGAATATCATCATCCTAATATTTCTGAATTTTCAAGAACTGCAAACTGAGATGCACTACGCACGGGACTAGCGCTATCTCTTCATGGCATTCGCAGATGTGTCAATCTTGCCTTGAAGTGTTCGAAATTGGTATCGCTTTATTATTACACACACTTTCCTTAACTCTACATTTACAACTGACTTGAAGTCTCGGTCAAGCTGAGAGTACGCTGTGAAAACTACGGCACGATTTTGAACTGTTTAACATATCCTGCTCCAATGCCCTGCATATGCTGACAAGCTTGCGAACTATGGACCTTGCATAAAAGAGCTCTCCCGATCGCCTCAAACATTAAAATGTGTTTTAGGCACCTTAGGCTATCTAGGCAGCATACATATAAAATAATTTTTTATTCATGTACTTCACATTCCACACCTCTACAGCTTGTAATTCACCGTTGAATATTACGCTGAGGCGATTGCAACGATGTGAACTCTGTCAGGCCATTTTTCGGAATGTGCATTTAATCCAATGATCTGATAACTTTATCGTATGATAGTTTAACATAAGTTGAAAGTGAGCTAGATGGTGCAATGCAACATGTCAAAAGGAAAAGCGCACAAGAAGACACACACTTGAGTGAAGGTGACACAGGAGTTGACAGAGGAGGAGTACTATATCCTCTTCACCCGAGTCTTCCTGTGCGCTTTTCCTTTCGTCAAGTTACCGTACGATGTCGCTTAGCACGTGTTTAATGGTTCAATTTTACCTCCCCCTGATTTATTTTTATAAAAATTTGCACAGCTCTTTTTCTGGCCTTAGCTCCCTAGTTTTCTTTCCAACTGCTAACGAGTGCTGAATTTTATTTTTTTCATTCAAGAGATTTCTTCTCCATTTGCTGAACTTTTAAAACCAAGTTATGAATGTGCTTTGTATTGTACACAATTGTATGTGTGTGTGTGTGTGTGTGTGTGTGTGTGTGTGTGTGTGTGTGTGTGTGTGTGTGTGTGTGTGTGTGTGTGTGTGTGTGTGTGTGTGTGTGTGTGTGTGTGTGTGTGTGTGTGTGTGTGTGTGTGTGTGTGTGTGTGTGTGTGTGTGTGTGTGTGTGTGTGTGTGTGTGTGTGTGTGTGTGTGTGTGTGTGTGTGTGTGTGTGTGTGTGTGTGTGTGTGTGTGTGTGTGTGTGTGTGTGTGTGTGTGTGTGTGTGTGTGTGTGTGTGTGTGTGTGTGTGTGTGTGTGTGTGTGTGTCAATATGAAATAAATAGGTTCGAGATTTTCCAAAGTGCCCATAAGTTATTGTCCTCTAACGTGCTCTTTACTGTATGCAGCTATTTGTTCTCATCATTTCTGTTTGCCATTTCCCACTCAGCGTGATTTAAAATAATTTTGTGCCCTGTTTGTTTAGCATTTGGCTTTTTGATTACCTTGCGCTGCACTTGCACCTACATGCTTCTGCTCTTTAATTGGCACGAATTCTGACGAGGCCATAAAAATAAGATGCTCGGCCGTTGTGATACACTTTTTCACATAGTATGTTGTAAGGCTTCACTGATAAGGTGATACTGCATTTTGGCGGGACGTACTCTCAACACCCATGTTTTGGCGCTGTAAACCGTGCTGTTGCGGACGTTCTCATTTATTACTTTCCCTGCAGCTGCAGAGGGTGAGTACCTTAAGCAAACAAAAATACGCACATTAATTATTTAGCTGCTGTTCTTATAATTTTCTGCTTTCATCGCACTTCTCACGTCTGTTGAACCTGATAACGGTGAACCTGATGGTGTTACCTGACTTCTGAGGCAACAGATTACACTTCGTTAAAAGCATTGGGAAGCCTATGGTTTGTTAGTTACGAAAGCACTCAAACATTAATTAAGCAAACCAATAATATTACTTTCTATAAGTAGCCCAGAATTTCACCTGTTCTGTGTTTCGCAATTGCGTCAGCAGTGAACATATCTGTTTCTTGAAGGAGCTACGTGTATACGAGACTTGAATCGAGTTTACTAGTTAATAATGAATATTGTAAGAGCTTATTTAGTGTCTCTTTTTCTAGCTAGATTACCATGAACGGATTTTGAAAGTTTGGTTATTTGCATGACGCAGACTTAACACAGTGTTTGGCTGTTGGCTCTTGCCGCGTATTTATTTTAGGGTGTAAATATTTGCAAATCTTTGTTCGTCCATTCCTTCTAGGAGTTCTGGAGTCACGTAACGGAGGCTCTTGGCCAAAACAGCGCCCTGTAGAATTTTCAATCATTACTTTTCGGACAGATACCAATCTCGTACATATTACAGCAAAAAAAGTAACCAATTACACTATCGTTACTGAAATTATAATTTAACTGGTTAGAGCAATCAATTACAGCCCATGAAAAGTAGCTGATAATTACAGTTCCGTAATCGAGTTCCAATTTTGTTACTTTATTTCGTGCCGTATTGCCGCGACAGAAACTAAATGTTTGTCACTGGTATGTTTTCCCCACGGCCAGCAATTTTAAAGCAGTGTGTCTTCTCAAAGTAGTGATTAGTGAGTTTGCAAAGCTCCCATTTGAAGACATAAGCGGCTACACTGAATGCTGTCTACTGTAAGCCCTATAGGGTAAAGGTGGCATCATACCGAAAGCGTTTAGCCCCAGTTATTCTCGGAATGCTCCGATGTCAGTTACTACATCCGCTGTCAAGCGCTGCCCTTCGCTGTTGCAACTGTGAAATGATGCTGCAGATCAAGTCGCTAAAGAGTTGACAAATATCGAGCCGGTGGTTTTTTGGGACATCACAGGCTATTTCTCGTGTGGAAGTATAGGAAGCGCAGTAGAGGTCTACGGCTAAAAGCTGCTGGGGCTCCTGACGCCGTCTTGTGTAGACACATAAATAGATAAACTGCAACAGATTCCAGTAGAAGCTACACTAAGCCAGAAAGCGCAGAGAACAACATGCCAGGCAGCTAAGCTCCGCATCCTGTCGTCGAAAACGTAATTGTCATCGCATCATCGTTGGCGCTTCGGCCCTGAAGTTTTTGAATGAATTCAATGTTTATTTGTTATCGGTTACAGAAAAAGTAATTGCCCGCAATGTTGCCAGTGAAAAAGGTAACTTTATGTTAAAGAATACTAAATGTATGCAGTTTTTATAGGTACTGATATGCCCGAAAGGTAAGCTATCTCTGACACTTCTCCACGAATGTACCTGTACAGAATTTCAAGAGCTAGTCGCCATTTTATGTTATTTCTTAATTTGTGTTCGTGGTAAATAATTTCTTTGAAATTCTTTGCAACCGGGAAAGGCGAGATAAGTGCGCTGTTTCCTTAGCCTTTTACATGTAAGCGCTGGAAAGCAAGAAATTTGATATTTTCTTGAAACCTTTCCATCTGAACCTTTCACACATGAACTCTACTGCGCCAAAATAAAAAAAAAATATTCGACAACCAAGGCTGGTTACATCCGACAGGGCTAACACTCACCTATTATTTGTTTATTAGTTTTTATTTATTTCAGAAATACTGGCGGCCTTCACAGAAAGCCTTAGGCTGCAGTGGGATTACTTGCACTTTTTAAGGAGAAAATGCACAGCAAAAATAGAAAAACCAGCTTAACAAGAAGAAAACCAAAGATATCAAACATCATTACCCCGGTTGTGACCTGAAAAAAAAAATGGATCGAAAGATTTACACATAAATAAGTGGTTCGTACACTTAAAGTTATTAACAGGATAACAATTAAAAGGAAAAAATACATAAATAAAACATACGTATGAAACCCCATGCTCAAAAAAAAACGGTAATAGCAATACAGGAGCACAATACCACAACAGATATATTAAGAATGGCCAACCACATCTACCAGAAACACCAAGAGTAATAAAGGACCACGGCACGCGAATATATCAAGAACAATTTTAAAGTTTTGCACCCGGAATACCCGACTCAGCAGTCGGGTATTCCGTAATATCAGCGGGAAGTGGGTTCCACTCGCTGACTGTTCTAGGGGAGAAATAATTTTTAAACGCGTTGGTTTTGCAGTTGTATTATTTACATTTCTAGAATGATTTGCACACATGTTGCTCCAAATAACATGTTCGATACATAACTTGTTGTTTATTCTTAGCTTTAGAATGATAGGAAGATTCATGTACTTCTGTCGTTCATGAAAGCGACGTAACTGCAGAGGACCTAAATAACATTCGTGCACTAGAGCTGTTGCTGAAGTGTGCAAACTGTACTAACTATAAACAAATCTAGCTGATTTTTTTATCTTTTCGAGTTTGTTAATGTTCATCTTAGTATAAGGATCTCATACCCTTGAAGCACATTCAAGAATTGGTCTGATGAATGTTTTATGCGCTAGGATATTATTGCTTGAGTACACTGGTGCATTGTTTACGTAAGTAACCAAGTTTTTGAACCGCCTTTTATTTCAATGTAACGCACATGTTGATTCCACCTGAGATTAGAAATTCTAATACCAACTAGATATAACTCCTAAAGGATGCTAGGAGGTGACCAATAATTAATGAGCACCTTAGAATCTGCATTGGACTAATGCGAAATCACGGCTGCTGCTTTTGGTTGCTTCTAATTGGTTACTTCACTTTTTGGCTGCCATTTTAGTATTTGGTGCTTTGAAATTGCGCGCCAATCCTTTCCTATGTCCTTTTTCGGCTCTGCTTCTTGTTGCGTGACGTCGCATCCTTGACGTCATATCCACTACGGCCCCCCTTTTCTCTCTTTCTACTTTCAGTGCCACCTTCCTTTCTTCTATTACGGCGCGGTTACGGTGCCCACAGAACAGCAGGAACGCTTGCTACTTCAAGGCCACGCGTATAGGTTCCTTGATTTTGTTAACCCAGGGCTTTATACCAATTTTATGTAGACTTCACAGACTGCTGCAGGTCAAGATGGTACTCCGAGTACATATGCGCTTCCAGAAGTGATGAAGTAGAAAAGTGCTTGTACGAGAATAATTATTTGCAATCTGAGCCGGTTGTTGGAGCTATTATCACCGTCTCGCCACGCAGTTACAATTGAGGATTAAGCTGTTTCCAAGGATTGTTGTTCAGCTATGACCCGAAGTGTTTGTAAAGGAATGATTGCAGGCAATAAAAATTTCCCAATCATTTAGAGTCTGAATGACATCAATGTACTGCATTTGCGGAAGTTTTGTGCTGATTGTTTAACACGCAATGCACATTTTTTGTGAAGCCTCTACTGCAACTTTTATTTCTGCATTTGACACTGTAGAGTGAGCATACCAGAAGTTGGAAGATGGAATATCAAGCACAAAAGCTATAAGCGAAGGCAAGCTCTGTTCCGCTCTATGACAAGCGTGGTAAACTTTAAATGTTTGGCGGCAAAGATTTCATATCCTAGAAAAAAAGGTGCTTTAATTTATGACCTTTCTTCAATTAACGCGGTATATTCGCCGACAGTGTCTTTTATTAGTGGGCCCGTCAGATATTATGCTTTAGGTGACGGATCCCAGTTGCGAAGCTCAGTGATCTGCAATAATATAAAAAAAAACATGTGCCTCTCAACGCTTTTAATGGCATTAGAAGTTTCTAAATGCGTGTGCTACTGTTTGTACCAAATGTCATCTAGGAGACAAACTTAATGTCGTTTAAATTTAAGTGATAAATGTGGACACCGAAATATACGACTTGACGCCTTGACTCCGCTGCAAATGTTCATTTTCATCTAAGCGTCCGAAAAAGTTCATTTTTTATCTAAGCGCTAATCGGGTAGGATCGAATGGGCAAAGTTCAACAGCCCTCTACTTGTTATAAAGCAGGCTTTGGAAATCCTTTGAGCTAATCTCGAACTACCAGTTCGTCTCGAAAGCATTTCTTCTATTTTATACACCAGTAAGTATAAAACAAACAAAATTTTGTTCCTCTCCTTATTTGGCAAAGTTTAGGATTTATTGCCATGACTGTTTATATATCTTATTAATAAGGAAGAGTTAAAAACCCCAAATGCATAATCAGAAATCGGCGCTCAGAGTGAAAAATCACTGTTATGCTGCGGAAGTGGTAGCTACCAGGAGAGAAGCTCGCACTGATTGTTTTGCGTCTTTTTGAACTTCACAAGACCAGGTGGCATTGTTTAGTTGGTACCAGCTACCATTATACACCACCTAATAGTTATAGGCCTGCCAAAAAGAATAGCATACTCATTAAAACCGTTGCATCGCCGCTTAGAGACATTACTGCCAAAGGGCAGGTAGGTTTCTAAAACATGGTTGAAGTAGGTTTTATATCTATCACGGATAACATTTTACATTTCCAAGTAATTTGTGACTGTTCTCTATTATATTTTTCAGAATGGTGATGCACAAATTAAAAAATATTTGGCTAAGAAAATCAAATAAATGGGTGCAACCTAATAAATATCCACAAGGAGTGCTGTATATTGATGGCAACAACAATGTCGTGTAATGGATTTAAGTGAAACATTTAAGCATCGCTTGACTTCTTTTGTCTCCGCTACCGTTTTTCTTAAGCGGCTAAAATATTTATATTCTATTGTTGAGGTGTGCCTTGGTGTCTGCAATACATAGAGGAACTGTGGATTCTATAGCGGCCATACGGCTAAATGTTGTAAAGAGTGCTAAATGTTTGTTATCTTTCTGGGCCAGTGTTTTTCAAGGGCCCTGAAGCAACGTAACAAAATTTAGATCGACTTTATATCAAGGCGTGATATAGCAAACTTATTTTTCTACGCTGTTTTGAAGAAAAGTGCTTAGCCTTCAAATGCCTAAGCGGCCCTTCGTGCATTTAACTTCTCTTACACAACCTGAAGTTCTAAGGAACTGACTAGTGATTTTACTGCGGGTTCAACAGGTAATATAGCCCTGTGTAAGCTGCACGGCGAACAACACAAGAACAGAGTTCTTCTACCGAACACAACAGCGAGCTGGAACAACGCACGGTGCTTCGTCGTTCTATTCCTCGTCTTCGTGATACCCGCTCGTAGTTCACTACCATTTCCCTGCGACATATGGCGAGGGCAAGACAAGCGGGTCGTAGTACCTTTCGAGGCGGCCCACGCGCATGGTTTTGCGGCCGCGATGACGCAAGTCCGAAAAGAGAGTGAGGGCTCTACCATATAATTTACAGCTTAAGTTTGGTGAACGATGCGGTAAGGGCCGTGGTACTCAGTTCGAAATTTTGATGACAATCTTTGTAGGGTGCCAGGAACCCAGAGCCAAACGAGGGATCCTGTTGGGAAAACGTGTGGCGTCGGATCATTGTCGGAACGATGCTTTTGGCAGCCTTGAAATTCCGATGTTAAATTGCAAGACAACTGGCGACATTCTTCCGCATGCTTTGCAGGGTCAGAAAGGGGAGTCAACTCGGAGGAGTCGGGACAAATGGTATCGGGTACAATTTTGTATCGATTACCGACGTCTCAACAAAATTACCCGCAAGGATCATCACCCCGCACCTCCCAGAAGTGAAAGGGGTTTTACTGAGTGTTCAACAGGGAATATAGACCGTTGTCGCGGCGAGGAGGAAAATAGCCTCGAACCGGAGCGCGCTGCGCGGCTCCTCCTGTCTGGTATGTGGGGACGCGGGGATAGCAGCGGGGGCGGCAGGGCTTTCTATGGAGAATGGGAACACGTTGCAGTCTTTTGCACACAGAGTGTGTTGAATAGCCGCAAAGTATCTAAGCCGATTAGCTGATGTGAGCGCTGTGCTTTCTTTCCCTGTTCTTTCTTCTTTCGCCCCTTTCTTTCCTTCATTTCTCTGATCGTTTCATTTCCGCCGGCTGCAGTTTAGCTGCTAAGAGCTGCCGCGGTTAACGAAATCTTTTTTTTTTACTCAGTTGTTTGCATTAACAAAAAAATAACAACCAAAAGGAGATGACTAACAGAAGATAAAAAATTAACGGCGGTGGTATGCGCGTGTGTTGCTCTACACTGTTCCACTTGCAACTCACTCAATTGGGCGAAGACGAGCAGCTTCTGAAATTCAAGCCCCAACCGAAAATGTTTCGCTTTGGCAGCATTTCGTGCGAGTTCCGAACACTGTGTTTGTAGAGTAGGGACCGGAAAAACTGAATACCCGTGCAACAACGGCAGACTTTGGGCAACAGGCGGATGATATTCCTTGCCGCAAATATTTACGAGATGCCGCCAGGTAAATAAGAACTATTTCGATTCAGTCACCTGAGGTTAATGCAAGTATGAAAGAACCCGTCTCACTTGAAGACAACGATATACTAATAAATTGGTTGTAAACTTATTAAGTGAAACAGCGCTAAAATATATTTTTTTTTGAAAACACGCATCTCGTAAGATTTTGCTGCCGATAATAAATGGGAATATGATCATAGGAATAGCAGCGATTGCTTGCAGTAAGCAAACCTTGCAACGAAAAATGGACTATATAATTGTTGACAAAAGCAACTTTCGATGAAGTCATTATGGGACATAATTTAAGGTCCCTATTTCATAGGTATCATTTGTCAATTTTATCTTGTATTTTAATGTCAGCATGACGGCAGCGTCGGACAAACGCAACTAACTTCCAGTCAGAGAAATTGCAGGATAGCAGCTTCCGCCTTTGACAATTCATCGCCGCTCCCCGCACATACCGGCAAACAGGTGGTTGAGTCATGTAGGCAATGCTGAAATCCGATTGCCTGGTAGTGGACGCTTGAACACCCTGCCTGATTGTCACCCAACAAAAGTAGCCAGGGTAGAGTAAATGGATCCGAAATGGACAATGAATACTTAAGAACAGAACCCCAGTGGAGGTGTGGGAACTTCCGCAGTAGCCGCTCAAGCAGTAAAGAGTATATGAAGGATCGGTTGACCCAACAAATCTAGCGCGATTAGCATTACTCCTGAAAGTGTCATGAAACGGCTACATTCGCTTTCTTTCTTTAATCAAATTGTTACGGTAAGCCGTCTCTAGAAATCATTTAGGAATAAAAAGTAGATCGAAAGCTGCCATCACTGCCTGTGGTGCGCCGCCGCCTCTGTGCCACATAAACGTTACACACTAAATGTAATCAGACTTGTAGCCTTCAGCCGAGCTGATCAGGAGCATAATTTTTTTTGTCATTTCTGACCGAATGACTTTGCTGCTACTGAAAACTTTTTTTTTCTTTCAGCTAGGTACTTTCAGAAAGCAAACATTTGCACGCGAAATCGCCAAAATGCCGAATTCCGCTACTTGTCGCCTGTTCCGCGGATGGGGCCCCACATACCAGCATGGCGGTTGTTCACAACTCGGCCGCTAGATGGCGCCACATAAACAAAATGGCAGCGCCCATGATAAAACGGTCTATAGCACTCTGTAAGCTGCACGGCGAACAGCATGAAGAACACAGTCCATCTGGCGAACACAGCATCGAGCTCGAGCAGCGCAGCTGCACTCCGCCGTTCTCTTCCTTGTTTTCATGATATCCGCTCGTAGTTCACTACAGAACAAATGTTAATTTAGTAGGTGTTTAATAAATCACGAAGCAAAATAGAGCATACAGACCAGCATGAAATAGAGCGTTTCGTGGTTCGACAAAGAGTACAGTTGACTTTATGAATCCGTTTCTCGCATAGCAGTTGCTTTCGTCACACGCGACTGCTATCAGCTTCACCAAAGTAAGCAAAGCACTCGTAAGGGCTCTAAGATTTTTAGTTGCGGTTAATCAATGCGAGAATAGCAGTCTATTTATACAATTAAGGAAACGTCGCGCAGGAATTCCAGGCAGCCCCTGGTCGTCGGTGTATTTTAAATCAATAAACGAGCTTTGCGTGTGGCAAATCCACTTAAGCAATGACAAGTCCTTCATGTGAATAGTTGTTTGGGTTCCTGATTAGCTTGAAACCTTAGGTAGGGTGCGTACACCACCAATTCCTTATTAACATTTTCGGCTGTCTCACCTGTCAATTGCAAAACAAATTGGACACGAAGGTTCTAACTAAGCCTCAGATCATACAAGTATATGAAAAGAGGGGTGTCGTTCAGGTGTGTACTAGAAAGAAGCCAGCCGTCACTGAAACCAAGAAATCATAGAAAAAACATTTTTCTGAGATTTTTAATAAAATAATTAGACGCAAGCCTTTGTATCTGTAAAAACATACATATATATATATATATATATATATATATATATATATATATATATATATATATATATATATATATTGTGAAGGAAGGCTAGGTTGAGACAGCAAGGCCAGCGATGCCTTGTCTAGCGTTTTAATCCGGTGACAAAACCCAGGCGCGTGCAGGAGCCGGCGCCGCGGGACGATGATGATGATATGTAGAAATGAAAGAGGAAGATCATGGCATGTACAAATTAAAGAACATCCACGGAAGGCTCACACAATCTGCCCGGGGGGTCGGAAGCGGCCAGTCTGGCCGCTCCTACCTAACTGATGCATCGCGGCGCACAAACGGCTTTAGGCGAGACACATGAACAATTTCAGTTCCACGGTGGCGTCAATCAGCTGAGGGATCAACAGGCGTCACTTTGTAGTTCACTGGGGAAGTTTGGCTTATGACCTCATAAGGACCTACATAGCGGTGGTGTAATTTGTCACTAAGGACAGGGATGCGCAATGGTGTGTAAAGCAGTACTTCTTCACCAGGACGAAAAGAGACAACTCGATGTGTAGAATCATAGCGAGTCTTGCGGCCTTGCTGGCACGCTGCCGTGTTGAGGCGGGCAAGATGACGGCATCTGGCCACACGAGATAAAGAATGGGTAGGTACTGATGTGGAGTAGTCGGGCGTAGAGAACAAGGAAGTGTCGAGAATTGTAGTGGGAGGACGGCCGTAAACAAGGAAAAATGGAGAGTAACCGGTAGTTCGCTGTACTGCTGTATTATAGGCGAATGTGACGAATGGTAGAATAGTGTCCCAATTTCGATGATCTGGTGTGATGTACATTGATGTCATGTCTGACAAGGTGCGATGAAATCGCTCAGTCAGACCGTTAGTCTGGGGATGGTAGCTTGAGGTTGTCATATGAAGGGTGGATGAGGCGTGAAGAACTTCGGCAACGACTTTCAATAAGAAGGCTGAACCGCGGTCACTTAGGAGCACCCGAGGAGCGCCATGACGCAATACAATTGATCGCAAAAAGAAATTTGCAACTTCTTCAGCGGAACCAGTCGGTACAGGTGCTGTCTCAGCGTAGCGTGTGAGGTGGTCGACAGCTGCTATAATCCAATGGAGAGAGGTAGGGGACCATATAAGTCGACGCCGACTACGTCGAATGGCGTGGTGGGACAAGGGAGAGGTTGTAGAAGGCCAGTGGGCGAAGAAGTCACCCGTTTGCGACGTTGGCACAGAGGGCAGGATGCGACGTATTTGGCAACGGTGGAAGATAAGCCAGGCCAAAAGAATCGTTTTCTCACGCGGTCGTAGGTTTTGTCAAAACCAAGGTGGCCTGCAGGAGCGTCATCGTGGAGAGCCGCCAGTATACGTGGGCGAAGCACACGCGGCGCGACTGGGATCCAGCGAGTTCCATCACGGCAAAACACGTAGCGGAGTAAGATGCAATCTTCGAGCTTGAAATTGCGAAGCTGTCGGCGAAGCCTAGCATTGGGCGGGTTGGAAGCGCCGTTAAGGCGGTCGATGATGGGCCGACAGTAGGCATCAGCTAATTGCTGCGAGCGGAGTGCGTGTTTGTGCTCAGAATCGTCAAAAGAAACTGTTGTGATATGCGTCGGGGGAAGAGATGGTCGGCTGTGGTCAGAGGTGGAAATTCGTTGCGAAGAAAAACAGCAGGCTGATTCCGTAAGTGGGCAGCGAGAAAGAGCGTCGGCGTCTTGGTGTTGGCGACCCGATTTATAAACGACGTCGAAATTATATTCTTGCAGGCGTAGAATCCAGCGGCCGAGTCGGCCTGTTAAATTTTTCATTGAAGACAACCAGCAAAGAGCATGGTGATCGGTCACAACTGTGAAGTGTCGACCATAGAGGTAGGGGCGAAACTTTTGAACAGCCCAGACGACGGCAAGACACTCCTGCTCGGTAATGGTGTAGTTTTTCTCGGCTGGAGTGAGAGTCCGACTGGCAAAGGCAATCACTTCCTCACGCGATGTTGCATCACGCTGCAGAAGTACAGCGCCAAGACCGTGACCACTGGCATCGGTGTGCAGGATAGTTGGAGCGCTGTCACTGAAGTGGCCATGAACAGGATCTGATGTGAGGGCGTGCTTGAGGTCATTAAAAGCAGTTTCGCACTGCTCATCCACACGAAAGGGCTGCGTGCTTTTAGTAGCTCATGAAGTGGTGCAGCAATAGTTGCAAAATGCCTTATAAAACGCCGGAAATAGGACGCGAGGCCGAGGAAACTGCGCAAATCTGTAGTCCGTTGTGCACGAGCAAAGTTCAAGACCGCGATAATCTTTTCAGGATCTGGGCGAATGCCGTCATGGCTGACCAGATGTCCCAATATTCTAATTACCTTCTGTGCTAAGTGGCACTTCTTGGTTTTGAGCTGAAGTCCTGCCGAAGCGAGGCAGGTGAGGACTTCATTCAGGCGCGTGAGATGGTCATTAAAGGTTGCCGAAAAGATAACAATGTCGTCCAAGTAACACAAACAGGTTCTCCATTTGAGGCCACGAAGTACAGTGTCGATCAATCTTTCAAATGTCGCTGGTGCGTTACAAAGTCCGAAAGGCATAACATTAAATTCGTAAAGGCCATCGGGTGTTGCGAAAGCGGTTTTTTCTTTGTCGTCCTCGTGCATAGGTATTTGCCAATAATCTGAGCGAAGGTCCAAGGTCGAGAAAAATTCGGAGCCTTGGAGGGAGTCAAGGGCGTCATCAATTCGTGGCATCGGATATACATCTTTGCGGGTAATTTTGTTGAGTGCGCGGTAATCAACACAAAAGCGTACCGAGCCGTCCGTTTTTTTTTAACTAGCACTAGCACAAGCGCTGAACTGCCTTGTCGTGGCGGAGGGGCTTGCGAAACTCGATGAAGTCGTGAGCTCTGCTGTGTAGGGCCACCCAAGATAGACAGGTCACGGCAGAGAGTTCTGACAAAATGTGATTCACTGGAGTAGGTAATGGCAACCCACTCCAGTATTTCCTGCCAAGAAAACCCTATGGCCTGTCACAATACCATTATCGATATGGCGCCGGAAGATGAGCCCCCCAGGTTGGAAGGCGTCCCACATGTTACTGGGGATGAACAAAGGGCGATTCCTAGTAGCTCCAGGACGAATGAAGCGGCTGGGCTAAAGCCAAAAGGACGCTCAGTTGTGGATGTGTCGGGAAGCGACCGGAAAGTCCGATGTTGCAAGGAGATATATCACATGGCAACATGGAATGTAAGATCTATGACGCAAGGTAAACTGGATATCGTCAAGCGAGAAATGGACAGATTGAACATTGATATCTTGGGTATCAGCGAGCTCAAGTGGACCGGAATGGGAGAATTTAACTCCGGCGACCATTATGTCTTTTATTGTGGGCACGAATCCAAGAGAAGGAATGGGGTCGCTCTCATAGTAAACAGAAGAATGGGCAAAGCAGTGCTAGGATACAACCCCAAAAACGACCGAATGATTTCACTTCGGATCCAAGGTCACCCTTTCAACATAACAGTTATCCAAGTCTATGCACCGACCACTGCTGCTGAAGAAGCTGACGTTGAGAGATTTTATGCGGACCTACAATGCCTTTTAGACCGCACCCCATCATCAGACGTCGTTTTTCTCATAGGAGACTGGAATGCTAAGGTCGGGAGTGAAGAAATATCCGGAATTACAGGCAAGTTCGGTCTTGGTGAGCCAAATGAAGCTGGGCAGAGGCTAGTAGAGTTCTGTCAAGAAAACAACCTGACCATAGCGAATACTCATTTTCAACAGCACAAGAGGCGCCTGTACACATGGATTTCACCGGACGGTCTGTACAGGAATCAGATCGATTATATTATTTGCCGGCAGAGATGGAGAAGCGCTATACAAGCAGTAAAAACAAGGCCTGGGGCCGATTGTGGCACCAATCATCAGCTTCTTGTTGCCAAAATTAAGCTTCGATTGAGGAAAACGCAGAAAACTAGAAGGCCTTTCAGGTATGATCTGGATCAGATTCCATTAGAATATGCTGTGGAAGTGAGGAATCGATTTCAAGAATTAGATCTCGAAGACAAAGAGTCCGAAGAGATGTGGACTGATGTTCGTGATATAATACAAGAAGTTGCTACTAAGGTAGTTCCAAAGCAAAAGAAATGCAAAAAAGCAAACTGGTTATCTGAAGAGGCTTTGCAAATAGCTGAGGAAAGGAGGATGGCAAAAGGTATGGGGGAAAGAGAAAGATACAAGGTTCTCAATGCGGATTTTCAGAAAATAGCAAGGAGAGATAAGAATGCCTTCCTGAACATACAGTGTCAAGCAGTTGAGGACAACAGCCAATTAAGGAACACAAGAGCTCTGTATAAGACAATCAAAGATATCAAAGGAAGCTTCTGTGCTAAGCTGGGCGTGATAAAGGACAAACGAGGCAAGGACCTCACTGAAGCCTCAGACATAAAGAAGAGGTGGCAGGAATACACAGAAGAACTGTACAAGAAGGACCCGGATGTGCAAACCCAACATAGGACGGTTGTGATTACTGATCTCGAGCCGGGCATCCTGAAGAGTGAAGTTGAATGGGCCTTAGCCAGCCTTGCTAAGAACAAAGCTAGCGGAATTGATGGTATTCCAGCTGAGTTGCTTCAAAACCTCAACCACGACGCTGTTAACACACTGCATACATTATGTCAAAAGATTTGGACAACCCTGCAGTGGCCGCAGGATTGGAGGAGGTCAGTTTACATCCCCATTCCAAAGAAAGGCAGTGCCAAAGATTGTTCCAACTACCGCACGATCGCGCTTATTTCGCATGCTAGCAAGGTGATGTTAAAAATCCTGCAAGGTAGGCTGCAGCAGTATGTGGATCGGGAGCTTCCGGACGTGCAAGCTGGGTTTCGCAAGGGCAGAGGAACTAGAGACCAAATTGCCAACCTTCGCTGGATCATGGAAAAAGCAAGAGAGTTCCAGAAACCCATTTACTTCTGCTTTATTGATTATGCGAAAGCGTTTGACTGCGTAGATCACAGCAGATTGTGGCAAGCTCTCCAAGAGATGGGAGTTCCAATTCACCTCATCTGCCTCCTCAGGAACCTTTATGAAGGGCAAGAGGCCACAGTCAGAACTGGGCATGGTCTTACTGATTGGTTTCCGATTGAGAAAGGAGTGAGGCAAGGCTGCATACTGTCGCCCTGCCTATTTAACCTATATGCAGAGTGCATCATGAGGAAGGCCGGTCTGGACGAGTCTTCAGCTGGAGTGAAGATTGCTGGAAAACGTATCAACAACCTTAGATATGCGGATGATACCACTTTAATGGCAGAAAGTGAAGTGGAACTCAAGAGACTTGTGATGCGCGTACAAGAAGAGAGTGAGAAGTTTGGGCTTAAACTGAACATTAAAAAGACGAAGATCATGGCGTCTTGCCCTATCAAGTCCTGGAGCATCAATGGACAAGAAGTGGAAGCTGTGACAGATTTTCTGTTCTTGGGCGCCAAGATTACCTCGGAAGGAGACTGCAGCCATGAAATTAGGAGACGCCTGCTTCTGGGAAAGAGAGCAATGGTTAGCCTTGACCGCCTAGTAAAGAGCAGAGACATTAGTCTACCAACCAAGATCCGTATAACCCGTGCTGTGGTCTTTCCAGTGATGTATGGATGCGAGAGTTGGACTGTGAAAAAGGCTGACCGCCGAAGAATTGACGCGTTTGAATTGTGGTGCTGGCGAAGACTCTTAAGAGTTCCTTGGACTGCCAGAAGATCAAATCAGTCGATATTGTCGACCATAAACCCAGACTGCTCATTGGAGGGTCAAATTCTAAAGTTAAAGCTCAGCTACTTTGGTCATCTGATGAGAAGAGAGGAGTCGCTGGAGAAAGATTTGATGTTGGGACAGGTTGAGGGTCGCCGGAGAAGGGGTAGGCAGCGAACGCGATGGTTAGATGGCATTCTCGAGGCATTGCAGATGAAGCTATGTGATGTTAAGAAGATAGTGAGAGACCGGAAAGCGTGGCGTGACATGGTCCATAGGGTGACGAAGAGTCGGACACGACTGAACGCCTGAACTGATACTGATACTGATACTGGGGAGGACCATGGGCTTGTTGAAGGACGAATTATATTGCGATGGAGCATGTCATTTACATTTTCTTCAATTACTTTTCGTTCATAGAGGGAAACCTGATAAGGCCGTCGGCGAATGATAGAGTTACCTTCAGTAATGATGCGATGGTGCGCAACACTAGCCCGTCCCAGAGGTGTGGAAGTGGCATCAAAAATGGCTTGGTGGTGTCGAAGCAATGTCAGCAGTTCTTGGCGTTGGTTCGGCGGGAGTTTAGGATTAATAGTCTTTGCGAGAACAGAAAGAGAGACGTATGACGAAACACGTTGCTGAGGCGGAGGGGCGGTGAGTACCATCAGGGAAAAAGGTTGAACATCCACCATACAATTCAGAGAAGATCCTTTTGGGAGCACGAGGGATTCACGTGAAGTGTTAGTGGCCACTACTGTCGCTGAGCCGTTGCGGAACCGGACAAGACTTGACGGGAAGGCGATGCCGCGTGGAAGATGACTATATGATGGTGCTATGAGTACGTCCCCGTCAGTGATGTGGTCAGAAACAACAGTAAGCAGTTTTTCGCACTGAGGGTGCAAAACAGTATCAGCGGCGGCAAGAAGGGATGATGTCGTTCATAAAAGAGATGAAAAATCGCTGTCTGTCATAAGGATGACACGGTCACCACAAGAAATTAACGCTGAAGCGGTTGACAAAAAATGCCATCCGAAAATTATGAGATGCGCACAAGGTGAGAGCACAGCAAACTGCACATGATGCCGGATGCCGTCGATAACAACTCGTACGGTGCACTTCGCTGAAGGGCGCAAAGGGACGTCATTGGCTCCACGGAGTTCAGGCCCATCATATGGGGTTGTCACTTTTCGCAAACGGTAGCACAAATCAGCGTGAATGACAGAAATTGCAGCCCCTGTATCAATCAAAGCTTCAACCGGTAAGCCTTCAGCGATAACAGCAATCACGTTATACGGGCAATCAGGAGGACTTTTAGTAAGTTTGCAGAGTGCAGTTTGACCTCCGGAAACTGCAACACTTAGTTTTCCGAATGGCGGACAGGGAGAGCGGTTGCAGGGCGAAGAGGGAAAACTGAGCGGCGGTATGGGGATGTGGACCGGCGTCGGGATACATGGTTCCCACGAGGCGCAGAGGAAGATACTGGAGGTGGGGAGGATCGTCGAGGCGGGCTTGGAACAGACCGGCGTTGATAATATGAGGTTGAAGGCATGTCGCATTCGAATGTGTCGTAACCACGGCGCTCGTTCTGAAGGCGGCGACGACAGAAGCGGGATATATGTCCTCTAATACCACAGTAATAGCAGACTGGTCGGGGAAGACGACAAGGTGCGTAATTGGGTGGTGTAGGTTTAGCCATCGCCATTGCATTGACGTGATTGTATGTTGGTGCTGGTTGGGGCGGGGGAATCAAAGAGGGGTGGATGCAGCGACGTGCGCGTAGGTCGGCGCTGGGCGGATTGCAGAAGGTTCGGATGTCGTAGGGCGGCTGATGGTAGCTAACTCTTCTTTAATCATGTTACGGAGAACGGCGTCATTAGGAGGTGCGGAAGAATGATCACACCCATGTCGACAGAAAGGATTGAGGGCTTGAAGCTCTTCGCGGACGATTGCTCGAATCATTGCCCGCAGAACAAGGTCAGCAGAGGTCGGACCAGTTGCGAAGCCGGGCTGTATTCGAGAGGACTGCAGCTGGTCGAGGCGTTGACAGGTCGTAATAATTGAATCAACACTTGAAGGATTCTGGGCAACTAAGGTGTGATATGCCATAGCATTGATCCCTTTTAAGACGTGGTGCACACGTTCGGGTTCCGTCTTGGTGGGACTAATGCGCTGGCAAACTGCAAGAACAGCCTATATGTAAGACGCATATGATTCATCGGGACCTTGAAGGCGGGAAGCTAGCTTGTTTCTCGCGATCTCAGTCCGAACTGCCGGGTCGGCGAAGTATTGTCGGAATTGCTGTTTGAAAGTGGTCCAGTTAGTAGTGTGGAGTTCGCGATTAATGAACCAGTTACTGGCGACCTCAATTAGGTAGAACAAAACGCTGAGGAATTTTAAAGCATCGTCCCACCGGTTATAGGCACTGCAGCGTTCATATGTGTCAAGCCAGTCATCCACGTCTTCGTCACGACGACCAGCGAACAGCGGTGGGTCGCGTTGACGTGTGGGAAGAGTCGGAGGCATCGATGCAGCTGAGGTAGAGGGTCCGGCCGGGTAGGGATTGCTCTCGGTGGACATGATTATGGTGGTAGTTGCCAAACGGCGACCGGAACGTAGCTCCAGCGAGAAGCAGCAAGGGGATCGAATTCGACCTCCACCACTTGTGAAAGAAGGCTAGGTTGAGACGGCAAGGTCGTGACGGCAAGGCCAGCGATGCCTTGTCTAGCGTTTTAATCCGGTGACAAAACCCAGGCGCGTGCCGGAGCCGGTGCCGCAGGACGATGATGATGGTATGTAGAAATGAAAGAGGAAGATCATGGCATGTACAAATTAAAGAACATCCACGGAAGGCTCACAATATATATATATATATATATATATATATATATATATATATATATAGAGAGAGAGAGAGAGAGAGATTGGTATCCCATCAAAATGTCGAGTCCAGTAAAAAAGTTCTCTAAATGAAGAGCACACTTCGCTGTATATATAAAACATCAATACTTGACAGTTTCAAAACCTCATATGTATATTACGCTTCCTTGGTTTTTCAGCTGAATGTCACCACAATTCTAATCGGGACGATAGTCCTTGTCTCCTTACGCCAAATCTTAGCTGTTCAGAGTCTTTTCGCCAAGACTATACAGCACTCAGCTTGTGCTTCAAAGGCATTGACATCGTAATTGTCTACTCCCTAACATTTTAATTGCTGGCTTGTAAAAAAAGGCTACAATCTAGAAGGGGAAGTTTAACAAGATTCCTTCAGGGAGTTATCAAGCCGTCATAGGCTCGTTATACTACCAGCAAAAGGAAAATCAAAATTACCGATTTATCCTGGGACAAAATCAGTTACTTGGTGCCTGGGTTGACAGTACACAACATGTTGGCGCCCGGTCGAAATCCGCTGCACCCAGACCGCAAGCGATGTAACACAACAAGTGAAAAACTGAACCTCAGTACGGCACGGTGTATCCAAATACGCTGCAAAATTACCAACTCAAAAAGATACGTCGCCCGCAAATCCAACAAGCTTCGCACACATTAAGATCCCCTCCCCTACTTTTGCTCTCTTCTATTAAGAGTGGTCTCACCGCTAGCTCTGATTCATTCTTCTTCATTGCACCCCATTGCTCATCGCCTCCCGTTTTATCTATGCTCTCATAGAGGCGCCGGAGTCAAAGGATGCCGATCGTCTTTTTTAATGCCGCGTTGGAAGAAGAATATTTCGCCTTCGGCGCACCAGCGCTGCGTCGGGATTGTATCCACACGTTTGCAACTCTAGTTGCGGCACATTATTTAGGGGGCTATATTTTCTTCTTTCTCACTGGTGTGAATTTCTGCGTAGGAGGGGCACGCGCAATTATTCGTGTGAACTGGGCCACCACTAAAACACTGCATCATTGAAATACTCCTATTAGAGATCACAGATCATTATTTTTATCTCCAGTCCTCATCTTTGGAGCATTTCGCTAAAAGAAGAAGCCCATATTTATGCGTTGGCTGCAATTAAGTGCTCTGTTCATGGCTGCAGCTGCGCCTGCATGCTTGAAAAAGAAAAATAATTATTTGCACAAGTTGAAGCGAGGAAAATATATGTATTTCCAGACACTCTAAAGAAATTAGTTCTAGGCCCACAAAATGACCACCATCATCAGCCTGGCTATACCCACTGTAGAACGAAGCCCTCTTCTATATTCCTAAAATTAAACTGGTCCTGTGCTTTCTTCGTCCACTTGACCCCTGCGAAATTCTTAACCTTATCCGCCCACCTAACTTTCTGCCGCCCCCTGCTACGCTTTCCTTCTCATAAAACCTTGTTTGTTACCCTAAGCGATCATCTGTTATCCTTCCTTCGCACTATATTTCCTGTCCATGCCCATTTCTTCTTCTTGGTTTCTGCTAGAATGTCCGTAACTTCAGTTATTTCTCTGTACCACTCTTCACGAATAAGATGCAACTAATGTATACCTTCGCCTTGAGCTATACCGATAAGCTGTTATCTTAATTAGCGATTGCTTGCCAGATGCGCTCCATCCCAATCCTATTCTCCTTGTTATTTCCCTTTCATAGTTCGGATCTCTTGTTTCTACCTGTCCTAATTCCGCACATCTTCCTAGTACGTCCAGTGCATCGCTACCTAAAGTAAACTGCTCCTTCCCGATGCTGTTGAACATTACCTTAGTCTTCTACATAACAATTTTGAAAGCCTACCTTTCTACTTTTTCTGCCTAGGTCATAAGTCTTCTTTTCCGTTCATCCCCTGCTTTAGCAAGGCAATGACATCAGCAAATCGCAGATATTCAGGTATTCTCCATCTACCCTTATCCCTAACTGCTCCCATTCCAAGTATGAATACTTCTAAGCAAGCTGTGAATGATACTGGACAGATCGTGTCGCCTTCCTAATATCTTCCTTTATAGGAATTTTGTTTCTTTATGCAGAACTGCGGTATCTTTGCAGCCACTCTATACATCCTCCAGCACTTTCAAGTACGGCTCGTCTACATCCTGATCTTGCAATGCCTGCATCGCCACCGAGTTTTCTACTGAGTTAAATGTTTTCGTAGTCACTGAATGCTATGTCTTAGGGCTGGTTATATTTCTAGGATTTTTTATCATCTGTTTGATGGTATGGGCATAATCGCTAGTAGAGCACGCTTCCCAAAAACCTGGTTGATCTTTTGTTTGGTTGCAATCTAAGCTTGTCCTGATTCTATTAGTGATTACCTTGGTAAATACCTTATACGTAACAAGTAGTAATCTGATTGGTCCGTAATGTTTGAAGTTCTTAGCATCCCCTTTTTGATGAATTAAGATACTATTTGCGTTCTTCCGTGGTTCCGGTACCGTCGACGACACCAGGAACTGTGTATAAAGGGTGGCCAGTGATTCTAGCATGACATCCTCCCCCGTGCTTCAACTAATCTATAGTTACCTGATCCTCTCCAGCTGCTTTCCTCCTTTCCATAGTTTCTATGCTTTCTTAACTTCGTACTTTTTCATTGGCGGAACTTCTGATTGCTGTTCCCTACCACCAGTCTCATTACTTCCCCGACTTCGTTGGCTACTGCATAGATCAATATAGGACACTTCTGCTACTTTTACTATCTTGCCCCCATTCGTGATAGCATTGTTCGCCTTGTCTCTCAGCGCATTCACCTGATTTTTGCCAATGGCCAATTTCTAGGTTATCGGTTTTAGGCTTCTCATTTCTTTAAAGCATGCTCAATTTTCCCCATGTTATACTTCCTTATATAAGCCACCTTAGAATTATTGATTATAGCTCTGATATCTCTGTCAATCCTACCTGGTTTGTTGGATTGAAAGGTTTCTTACATTGGCATTTCTAATCAAATCTTTTTTCTCCATATTTTTTTCATTTTCATTTTTAGTTCCTTGAAGACCCCTTTTGAGGGGTATTACATAATGGGTGGATACAAATTTTGGATGAGATGGTACAAAATCTTGTGTTATGATGATAAATAGCTATAGGATTTTCGTGCGAAGATTATTGGACACATGTTGGAATCTCTTCGGGAAGGCCATTCCAGTCCGTCGCAGCGGGGGAAAAAAATGAGTTTGCGAAAGTGACGGTTCGTGCACGTGGACGGCTGATCTGGAGATGGTGCAGAATGCGGTGAGATATGTGCACCTATAGGACCATTAGGGTGCAGTTTGTAGATGGCTGTAAAAAAACTTGTGAAATAGTGAAAGACTGGCTATGCGGCGGCGTACCTCGAGTGGCTGTAAACCTGAAAGGGATTTCAGATATGATAGACTGGTGCTGTAAAGGTTGCTCTGTAGAAAGTGATTGCTGGAATAGCAGGCATAAATATGTGGCACTGATGGGTTTAGTAATTTTAAGGTATTTAGCGTTGATATTATCAAAGCCGGCTGAGGATGAAAGTTTCATTTTATCAATCAGCAATAGAATCCCAGAGGTGTTAAATTCAACAGGTGACATAATATTATCAGAAACATTGTCTAGCACAGGAAATGGAACATCGGATTCGTTAGTGAACACTGATTGAAATGCAATAATAAACATCTGAGCACAACCTGCATGACTGAGAACTTCTCCTCTTTCATTTGTGATAGTGACATTGTTTTTATGTTTAGGGTTGATGATGTCCCAGAATTTTCGAGAATTGGTATTAAGTATTTTGGGCAAGTCCTTGTTAAAAAAAGCGTGCTTGGCCTTCCGAGCGGTTGACCTATACGCCTTTTCGGCAGCATAGTATTTATGCAAGGCTGTTCGGTTAGTTGGTGCTTTGGCTGCGCGAAAAAGACGTTTCTATAGATTTTCCAAACGTTTTAGTGTTTTTATGAACCATGGTTTTTGCGAATTCCTTCGGAAGGTAAACTTAAGGATAAACTAATTAGTTAGTTCGGTAATTTTATTCTTGAACATAGTCCAATTTTCTTCTATAGACAGTCTATGAAAATGACTTTGGAAAGATGGAGGGAAAGCGTCCAGTTATAGACAGGTTACAGGTGTCCCCTTTATTCTACCGCTTAATTCTACAGCGCACTAAGTAATGGTATCTAGTGGTAGGCTGATGTCGTCATCCTTCATTAGAGCTGAATGTCCATTCTCTGTTGAGATCCTGAACTCCCATAGTCCCCCCTTCATCGCTAATTCAGTGATGGTCTTCTTTATTACTAATCTGTTTCGTTCCCTCTTCAGATTCAGACTAATTCGAAACCTTGTCCTCCTGTGGTCTCTACATCGCACGTTCGTGATTACCTTTATATCATATGTAATGGCGGGGTTAGAACACATTATGAAGTCAATTTCATATTTAGTCTCGCCGTTACGACTTTTCTAGGTCCACTTCCGGCTCTTAAATCTCTGAAGAAGGTGTTCATGATGCGTAAGTTATTGCGCTCTGCAAACTCAACTAGTAACTCGCCCTGCTATTCCTAGAGCTAATGCCATAGTCACTCACTGCCTGGTCTCCTGCTGCTTTTTCCCATCATTTGCATTGAAGTCGCCCATTATTACAGTATACTGCATCTTCCTTTCCACATTGGCAATTCGACATCTCGTAGAAGGTTTCAACTGCCTGGTCATCATGACTACATGGAGGTACATAGGCCTGTACAACCTCCATATTATACAGATTATTAAACTAAATACGACACTAGCCACCCCCTCAATAATGCTATAGAATTAATCTATATTACAAGCTATATACTTATTGACAAGGAAACGTACTCAACATACTCGCCTCTCCGGTAAACCTCGATACTCGCCCTTCCTTCAGCACAGTATAGGTCTTACTCAGCTTCCTAAAGTAGCTAAGCACTATGGCATCCCCCAGCATACTATCTAGTCCCTTTAACAGCACTACTAAACTACATTCGCTAGCTACGGTTATAGCGTTAAACGTTGTCATGGTAAGTTTCCAAAGGCGGCCTATCCAGCAGAGCCAGATATTCTTAGCACCCCCTGCTTCGTCACAGGTCTTACCGCCGCCGCGTCAGTTGCTTCGCAGCAGCTGGTGACTGGCGACTGGGGTTTTATAGGACTATTCATGAAAGTTTGCGGCCAATTACTGCACCAGTGTGGCCAACTCCTATTCTGGTCAGGGAGTACGTTGCTGGAGGTGTTCACAGGCATTAGGTCGCACCCCAAACCTGTTCATGGAATCCATCGACAAGCAGATTTTTTTTATCCCTTGGATCATGGCGCGGCACCGGGATTTGAACCACGGTCCTCCTTTACATGCGAGGCGGATGTTGTACCTCTACGCCACCGCTGACAACCTCAATATGATACCTGTATAAAAATCAGGCACTTGTGCCAAGGAACACCATAGACAAAATGTATCTCCAGTACTGCTGCCTTTCCTTACGGCCACTGAATGTGCTTCGCGGCGCTATCGGCTTGCGTATTCCACTGAGTTAGAAGCCTGAGTTCACGGGTGGGGAGGACGGGTCGAGAGCGCCACTTCGCGTCGAGCGCGAAAACTAATTGCTCGCCTCATGGAATGACCGAGTCAGGCGCTTCTCCACAAAGAGGCGCGCGCATCGCGTGTGATGTGATGCGGGTATTGTATTATAATTTTATAAAAAAGGAGCTCTCTGTGTAATAGTCATTTAATGTGTTCTTGGTGCTGCTGCTTATTCAGAATATAGTGCCGGGTTTTAGTCCCATCTATCAGAGTTGATTTTCCTTTTTCCGAGACCTTGTTGCCTGAATAACAGACCATTCAACATTCAAGAATCGCAAACGCAGATCGCCAAGCGGGTAGAAGCGCAGCTGATGAGCGGGCGTCTTGAAATAAGGGCGCCTATTTGCCGAACATTGCGTCCTCCCCCGAACAACTAGATTTTCACGCACATCGTGAAACGGCTGCTATAAACCCCTGCATGTTGTTAACAGTGTTTAAAGGCCGCTCCGGATAGAATGAACGAGAATGAAAATTAAGGAGGCTATAGTTCGCTGAGCAAGCGCACGATGGAGAGCTATATCTTAAAGGGTGTTTCAAAGCATGGTCGAGTTCGATGTGCTGTAAAGGGTGTAAAGGTGCGACAATTTAAAAAGCGTGTAGTAACGCTGTTTGTTTCAAGGTATTTATGAAAATGCCATCATGGCATCTTTATTTATAGGGATTTGAAATGGCGTGTTCATGTTATAGTGCATATTTAAAGCTTGTAATACTCGAGAGCCGCCCAAGAGAGCGCAAACCTTCATAATCGAAACTCCGTTTTTTTTTCGTTCAAGTAGCAGCACTGTCCCAGCGACGGCTTTATTATGGCAGTTATCTCTCAGTGATATGCGAAAAGCTGTCCGGCGTAAATAGTACATTTATGCGAAAAATTAGGTGCCTTGTTTATGTATGCTATCCACAATTCAGAAAAAACGTTTCTTCGGTTAGACAATAAAATGTTAACCAAAAAGGTATACAAGCACACCACATGCTCAGAACAAAGAAATGCGATGAATTAGCGCTCATAGATCTTTGCACAATTAGGTATGTTTCAGTGGCTGCGAATGATTCGTATTTTGCAAGTTTAGTTTTAGTTCAGCTCAGATGCCATGCATATAGTATAGCTGGCCCATCATCCCAGAAAGACGTTAAGATTATTAGGAGAGAGAAACAACTTTTATTGACAAAAGATTAACCATTAAGGCATGTCGGCCTGGCGTGGCCCCGAAGGGGGGGGGGGCGACATTGGAAGAGTGCCACCGGAGCAAGGCAAACAAGAAGACCTGATTAAATATAGCGAAATAAGAATGCACTACAGACTGAGCAGGAGGGTCCTACCACCACCAGACCCCACGTTAGGCAAAGAGGAAGCAGTAGCACAGAGAAAAATACAGACAAACACACACCCGAACCCAGTTCTTGTCAACCAGATATGGCTAGAAATACGATCAGACCTATGTTCACTATGTAAGGAAAGGGGATCACTAGATCACATAATATGCGAATGTGCGAAGTCACCAGGCTAGGCTAAAATTATAACTAAGACACCTGGGAGATCCTTCTGCGAAGCTTAGACCCAAGAGCCCAAAGAGAAATTGTTCCACTGGCCGAAGATGCCGGCGGAGTCCACAAACGACCGGCCTGCAACTAAGACGACTGTCCCGCCTTCCGTGTCTTACCCCCAAAGAGCGGGATAGTCACTCTGTTGGACAAATAAAAGTTCTCTCTCTCTCTGGGCCGACTAGACAAGCGCCAGCTGCATCTTCTTTTCTGAGCAAGTAAGTCGGTCCCAGCTCTCCTCGGAGGGAGCTGGCAGTAAAGTATGATGGGGTGGTCTTCTCCTACGTCCCCAAAGGACGTGTGCCAATGTGGCCATTACTGTACAGTTGCAATTGGGGCAAATAGGGCCGTATTCTTTGTCCGTAATCAGTTCCAGTAGATTATTGACTATGGAGGTTTGTGACAAGAATTCTTTGCAATCAGTAAGAAAGTTACGTTTATTGATGCTGGTATTCAACAAGGACATCTAGAAAAGTGCTCGAATTGCTCATCAGCATGGTAATAGTCGTCTGGCCAACGTTAAATGATCAGATTTGTACAATCACGCTGCGCCGCGCTGTTGTCTGTACGCTGCGTCCCGCGGTTTTGCGCAAGTGAAAGAGAAGGACGAAGTGGACGGTTGCGCATGGGAAAGAAAAGAACGAAGTGGTTACGCGTAGACTCGTTCGGGGACAAGCTTTACTGAGACTGCTTGAGACTTACTGTGCGCAGCTTTCATGCACCCCGATATTTTGTAAATATTGAACCCATTTTTCCGTAGCAATATCATTATTGCCACTCCACGATAATATTGATATAATATTGTTACGAGGAAGAATCACAAGGGCAAATGTATCCCGGAAAACTAGGATTGATGGTAGCTGTGGTCGGACCACCCTCAGCGCCGTCGTTTTTAGACAGCCCGTTTTACTTCAACGTCCTCTGGCGCACGACCAGAGAATACCGTTAAGTAACACTACTCCGTTGTGAAAACAACAGTCACGGTTCGATCGAGTCAGTTATACAGAAGGTGAATAGAAAGGCTTCAGACGAGACACGTGCACAATTTAGGAGTGGCGCTGCGGACGAGGACTTGGGATGTAGAAGACCAAATTCCCATGCGACGCCGGTCACGGGACGCAAAACACGGTAAGGACCTGTGGAACGGTGCAAACGTTTTTTGCACAACACCACTCGATGACACGGGAGCCACAGCAAGACAAGAGATCCAGGAGTGTATGCACATCACAGTGGCGACTGTTGTATCGGCATTTGCGAGTGTCCTGGGATGCAGAGGCCTGGCATGAGCAATTCGGCAGGCATCATGAGCACGGGATGGCATCACTGGCGTAAGCTAGTACTGGTGTGTCTGCCGCGGGTAGTGAGGTGTTGAATGGCAGTAACGGATTGTCGAACAAATAGCACATGAAACGGAAAGACTCCAGAGGTAGAATACAGAGACGAGGTGTAAGCGAACGTCCCAAATGATAGATGAACGTCCCAATTCCGGTGATCGTCAGACACATATATGGACAGCATGTCTGTGAATGTACGCTTTAGACGTTCCGTGAAGCTCTTGGCGTGGAGGTGATAAGCGCTGGGGAATCTGTGGCAGACGGAGCGCATACCGAAAGTTTCGTCAAACACTCTTGAGAGGAAGCAGCGGCCACGGTCAGTTAGTAGCTGACCAGGAGAGCCGTTATGAAGCATTAGGTTTTCTATAAGAAAGTCAACGACGCATTAGGCGAAGCTGGTTACGATGTGCGTCTAAAAAGTCACTATAGGTGAGCAGAAACTTATGTAACTCCACAGAGAATTTAGTCTCGAGTTCAGCTGCAGTCATGCTCTTAACATAATCAGGGCGTGATGTCGAGGACGAGCGAGGGGCTACAGAGACGGCAGTCGGATGACCTGTACTCAGAACTGGGAAAGCGCAATCGGTCAACGGGGAAGTTCAGCTGTTGAAATTCATTTGGGCAGGACTTGAACTCCAAAGCTTAAGTTAAGGACACAGAGTGTGGTGTGGTCCTGGGAGGTATGCGCAAATAGATGTGATGTGACGTACGGCTGCAGGATGACATCTGTAAAGAGACACACAAACTGGTAGCCGTCTGGGATGGGTTGGAAAGGAGACATATGCATGTAAACAGCAGCTTCAGGGAGAAGGTGGCAGAACTGTGGTGTGCAAAGGAGAGGTGAGCAGGCGGGATCTCAAGAGCTGAGCGCTACGTCGAAGCGAAGTAGACCGGTAGAACAGTCAATTAGGGCAGAGTGGGCAGTTAAAATGTCAATCCTAAGGTCTACATCATGCGCGCATTTGTAGAGGACGGTGAACCGTCAAAAGCATGACGGCCAGCAATGGTAACAAGTGCCGTACACATGCCAACCACGACTACAGGGCTGCCATTGAAGATGTAAACTCAGGAAAAGATGGCTGGTGTAAGTAATTTATTGAGGTGATGGCGAAATGAAGGGCTGAGAAAGAACAGTCGGGCGCCTGTGTCAATAAAAGCAGAAACAAGAACTCTATCCACAAGGACATGGATGTGTCTAGTGCAGGGCCATCAGAGGCTTTTCGACTCGGGTCAAAAATGAAGCGTCACCTCGGGTAGCTGCAGTGGTTAGATTTCCGGTAAGTGGGTGGCAAAGGAAGCCGAAGAACTGCGGCCAGTAAAAGGAGAACACGAGCGTCGGCATTGCGCAGGGATGGCGCACGGTTGACAAAATGATCAGTTGCATCGGGGTCAACAGGCTCTGCTTGGGGCCAGATGAGGAACAACAAGGGGCAGATTCTCCGCGGCGGTCGAATTAGATGAACGGAGGAGGTGGCGTATACTAATGGCAACGGCAGTGATTTGAGATATGCCCAACGCGTGAAGTGCAGCAGATCGAGCGATCGTCAGGGGTATCCTATTCATGTGGATTGCAGTACCAATATCGGGGAGAGAAAGTGGTGTTGAAGGAGACAGCAACAATCACAGGTGGGCCATGCTTTGAATCCACCGTGTTGGCGACATGGCGAGAAGGTATGCCCATATCACTACCTCCTGGCGGACAACAACCTGAATTAGTGATATAGAATCCAGGGTGTTGTCCAGAGTATGCGATTGTGGGACTGCGGGAGTCATTGCCTTAATTTCTTCTACAGACAATGCTGGTGAAATCATTTTCGTTGGTAGGCGGTCAGAGTCAGAAGATCGACACAACAGGAGCTAGCAGCCATGTTCGGCAGCCGGACGAAACGATGAGATATGCGCCTCTGTTTAGCTTGCTTGAAACGTCAACACTCCTGCAGCAGAGTCCATGGTGAAATAATCTTTGCACAAGAGGAGGTTGAAGGCATCATCGGCAGGGGATTTTCTGATGTGGCCTACTTTGCCCGCATTAGACATGCCTTGGTCGACTTCACGGCGCAGAAAAGGATGTCCAGGATCTGTAATACGACTCTATAGATGTTAGGCGCAAGAGGCGAGCTATTTCCTGGCGCCCAGGTGTCGGCCAATAGGCTTTTTGAGCAGGTGGCGGAGCTTCTTCTTGTAGACATCCCGAGATGTCAGGCAAACCAGACTCGCATGATTCCAGTCAAACAGAAAATAATATTTGCAAGCATAAGCGTGGAATCTCAAGTCTAGTGCTTTCTTGCGCGTATAATAAGGCAAGCCAATCATATGCATCAATATCGTCTATCCCGCAAAAGGTTCTGGGATGACGTTCCCTTTACGACATGTGCGGTGGTCGTAAAGGGAGCGGCGTATGTAGACATTGTCTTGGTACGAACGGGGCGGCCGCTGCGGAGATCCAGATGCAGAAATCCACAGGGGATCGGATGGTATGATCTTCAGCAAAGGATGTTATGGGAGATGAACCACAAGCAAAGATACCCCGCACCACTGAATTGATGGCAGCTCAAATCTAGCCCCACTCAGCATCGGTCATTGTGGTATTATGGCTCATATCATCGTCCTCTGGCACACGACCAGCGAATACCACTAAGTAACAATATTATTGTGCACAGATGAAGGCTATTCTATTTAAAAATATTATTCCGTAAGTGACTGATATACAACAATATCATTATTGGAGCTTTGAATTGATACTTCTAGTTATTTTCATAAAGCAGTAAGGTTTCATTGATATGTTGATTCATATTTTCTACAAATGAATCTCATCCAATATGCCAGGTATCTGCAGTCTATTCAGTTTTATAATAGTAAGTATAGAACATCTAGTGCTGACGTTATAAATGCATACTTTCAGGCATACCCTTTATCGCAATTTATCACCAAGAATGAATACTGCTGTCCTGCTGATTTTATCGATCGGTGGAATTGCTACGTTTGAGCAGGATAACAAAAAGCTTACTTCGCTTCGGATTATTAATGGTAAGTGTACACGTGTTCGTGGGCAGCACAATTATGGTACAATTTACAGCAGAGCTGGCAGTATTACGTAAACTGACAGTTCAAGACGGTGAAAAATGATTCTTTATTATTGTATTTTTCATTTCGAACTAAAGAATAGACATTATTCGAGTAGCCTTTTGGTAATAGCGTACTTGTGCATTGGCAGGTCAGAAAAGTCTCTCTCAGCGCGCAATTTCTACATTGCATGTCATGAGCGGTTCGCTGCAATCAAGCTAGCCTCTTCCGAGATCTTGATTGTGCGTTTTCTTTGTATTATCTAGTGTTATGTCGAAAGATTCGGTTTTTAAGGAGGAACTTGATTTTAAATGTGAACTGAGTTGGATTAGCGTTCAGTAAAGGATAGTGTCAAATATTGCAGCGACCCATGCGATAAAACCATGGTAAAAGTTACTGAGGTAAGGGCATCGTGAAATATCTTGGCCTCATGGGGTAAAGAAGTGTACCTTTAAATTGAAAAAAAAAACATGTCTTGAGCAAAATGGGAAAGACTGGGCACTACAGCATGCTTTAAATCCTTCAAATGAAGCCACGAGTCATGCTAGAGGTAGCAATCAGAATGGGGGTGACTATTAAACCAATCTTCAAATGTTATGTATAGATTCACGGGGTCGATATTCTCGTCCCCATAACATTGTCGTTCGTTTCATTCGCTGAAACACGCATTATGTTTTTCTGGCCGCAGAAATGAAGCAAATTATGAGAGATGTCCAGACAAAGGAGTGTGTTCGGGAGTGAGCACCTGATGCTAGGCATAAAGCAATTTCCGATTGCGGCAACAAAGCACATTTTTAAAATTAGCCTGGACTACTCACAGAACACTACTTGACCAAAAAGCTAAATATTTTGCTCTTAGGTTGTAAGTCCGAAATGCAGGGGATGACCGATTAGGAGGGTTTCACAGGTCATTCTTATCTAATAAAGTGTTCTAGCTGTATATAGAATAATATGCTGTGTGGGCTTTTTGCAATACTGCGTGCTCCATTAACAGAGTCACCAAAGCGAAGAACAAATAAGTAGTGCGATCAATGGAACGACCAATTTGACCGTTTTGTCTCTTCGGTAAATGCGAATATGAGGCTGTTGTTCTGAGTGAAACATGGACAAGATCGCATGAAGATAATATTTAGCTTGTTGGGCCACATCAGAGATGAGGTGGTCTCGCTGTGTATTTAACTGTGTATGTTATTCTCATACTTTATTCATGAGCTCCACTTTGAGTGCTGAATTCTTAAACGTAGCCCTACCAAAGTAAGTTGTACAAAACTTCCAATGGTTTTGATGGTTGAAACCATAAACCTAGAGGCTGACGACGTACACTGGCACGAGTATTTTACTTTAAACTATTGTCATGCTTGCTTCAGCGATATAGCTATCCCCACGAAGATATCACGTAGTATATCGTATATTTACACTGCTCTATACCTGTGTTGCAAATTACAGCGCACTCACAGCTTTTGCTCATTTCACGAGAATCTAAAGGCCTAATTATTTTATATTTTAGTTAATGTTGTGTTTGGATATATTGTGCACATGCATGGTACTCAATATGTCCACAGGGCAAATATTTCAGTCCTAACTTTAATAGTAATAGGAAAAAAATACGAACGATGTCACTCCACAGGAAATCTTTTCGCACGCATTGCTGCGTCCTGATTTTGCAGGACGTAAAAAAGTGGAGCCATTCTGGCCACGGCAACATATTTTGTTCAGTCAAATTATAGGTGGCAAAGAAGAGGTTAGGCGCCTTTCCGAATTTTTGAAGGAAAATGTCAGAATATATAGTTATTAGAAATTAGGCATTGCATAGAAAACATTTTCTCCATCACTAAAAGCAGCACCTTCTTCAAATTTTCTCAGGTAATAACATATATATCGTAATTAAGGTGGCTAAACTTGTTTGTAATAAATTAAAAGGAACCATAAGAAATCTTATGCCAAATATAGCCTTTTCACAACATGATTCCTTCTAAAGAAGATACATTATTCTAGCATCTAGGTGCCTTTTGCGCATAACGTCATGGACATGAATGTAGTCATTCAACTGGTCGCAAGTGTTAACGAACACCTTTTTTTTTGTGAAGTAATGTGGTTTCTATCCGAGCTTAAGGATCACGTACCCGTTCTTTAACCTGTTGTGACAAGAGCCCTTTCGGAGTGTGATTGTGTCACATTCGTTTTGCGCGTTGTCTGGTTGTTACATGATGACTGGTGTTTTAATAAAACGCAGATGTCTACTGCAATTTTTCCCCTCATTTGTTTGTACAGAACAGCAGTTTACGGACGCGTACTTGTTTATCCACACTTCGTGAAATAGATATTTGTTTATAAATGCCTTCTAGTCTTATTGCTTACGCATAAAGGAGGGCTTTGTTTTCGCATGATCGTGACGTTTGCCTCATGGGTAAGATAGGACGAGAGATTTTGCACAAGACGAATTTTGGGTCTTATATGCTGAAACCACAGCGCATAAAATGATTTGGTCTGGAGAATGACTATATGCACTGGTCATTGCGCAAAAGACCAACAGATAGAGCTCGCACACACTGGAACTAATCGGAAGCACTGACGACATGGTCTGCTAAGATGTGCGGTTAGCCTAAGAAGCTGTTGGGAACTGCCTTAGACTCAAGTTTTATAACTGGCGGCTTTTGTGCGGCTATAACTTCGATCAAATTGACAGCTGAAAGCGACATGTATAAATATACGAGACACTATTTTGTTTTGAAGTAACACACAGCTACATTAGCACGCGTTAGGAAGAGGAAGGGGTGGCATCAGTACACGCATTTTGCACGAAATGTAAAATATTTTCACCTTCGATACTTTATATGATGTTCTTAAATCTACCGCCCCTAAAGATTTCAAAAGCTGTCTTCAATGGGTGAATAGGGGAAAAAAAAGCAATACATTAGAATGTGCTTTTATATGCTATGGCAATGGCCTACATTTCCACATGAAATGCATATTGTATATTTAAGAAACTCGTTTCTTTCATTTCAAATCGTGTATACATATTCTGATGTTCACGGCTTTTATTAAGTAGGGATGACAGCACAGCGTCACAGCAACACAAAAAGACAAACCTTTCCCTGTATGAAATATTATGGCGCGTGCCTTCCCCAGTAACTATCATTCGGCGACAGCAGTGCCACATCATGCTGCCTATTGAAAATGAATTACTTTATGCCGTCCACTGAGGAAAAACGTCTGTCATGGCAATTAGGGGAAATATAAAGCAGCGATTAAGCAGCAGCTGCTTCACGACCACCATTGAGGTGTTTTGCCAAGCTTCTGCAGGCACAAGTTTGAGTTCTCGGAACTAGATCAGGAACAAAATAATTCAACTATCTTATTTTCATATTTTTCTTGCCTATTTAGTGCGCCTGGTAAGAATTTTGAGCAAAATTAGGAATGAGATTTTTTACATTTTATTCCTGAAATTATATCTATAGGGTCAAATATGCAATATTTGGCATAAGATTTCTTATGCTTCTCCTTGATTTGCAAGAATTAAAGTTAGTGAGCCTTATCACTGAACTGTTGCCTATTAGTTGACGAATTGTGAAGAAAGTGCACCTCTTTGCCGAAGAGAAAATAATTTGTAATCAAAAGCCTAATTTCTGCTAACTATGCAGTTTAAATTTTTTACGTAGAAGCAATAACTTCTTCAGAATAGCGTAAAGATGCCTAACTTACGGTTTGCTACCAGTGCTCAGAGCACAAAATGTATTAATGACGCTATTGCAATATCCGGGCATAGCGATGTTTACGAAAATGTTACTAGTCGCATGCAATCGTTCGCATTTCTCTTGTGCTATAGTAACGTTAGAAAATTACATTCCCTGTATATTATATTTCCCTGTATATTTCCCTGTTTCCCAGTATATTTCCCTGTTAGCATACTGAGTATATGTGCACAACATATGCAAATACAAAATGATTTGAAAATATCAAATAATTAGGCGGCTTGATTTCTTGTGGAATCATCCTGAGTACTTACCTGTTTTTGTTTCATTTATATTGGAATCACGAGAAAGCCTTAAATACATTTAAATATGTATTCCTAGATAGCTAGGAAGCACATTTGTTGTTTTTACTCTTTAATTGAGAGTACTTATATAGTAAATATGAGTTTCTTTAAATATATAATTGCCTCAAGGCATCAAAAGTATATGTGGTGAAGTATGAAGAAATGTCTGCATTCGGGAAGAAAAGGTTTGCCCTTTTTATGAATCCCACGAGTGGACGATGGTGTAGTCCCTGCCCCCAGGCAATGTATGAAGAAGGATTTGCTGGTACAATACCTGCTGCCGCGAGGTTTCATAGCTGGGCAATCCCAAATTAAGAGGAGAATATCGGCTTCCATATCACCGGATTTGCATATCGGACAGCCTGGGCCAATGTAAGAGATAAACGACGCTGATGTGGCGTAGTCCACATTCCTGCTCACGTTCGTGCGGTAGTAGAGAGAGTATTTGCCACTTCCACTGTAGGCTCACAACATAAAATATAGAGGAGTCCTAGGATGAATAAATTGAGGGTGAAGACAAGCTACAGCTTTAATTTCATGATGCGAAACAGGGGTACCGCTCCGTATACACAAGCCCGCTTTAAGCAAGCCGTATGAACATGCCTGCCTGGTCTAGTAGTAGCGTGTCTGTTTCGACACCCAAGATTATAGAAAGGTTGATCCTCATTGCTACTTCCCGCGTCAAATGAGCAAACCGGGTCAAGAGCTCCTCCAACCATTGTGATATCATGTTATCTCCTCAATAAGTACATACAGCAGAAGAATCAATGCTTGACTGTCTGCAACAAATTACCGCCTGGCATTGCTATATGAACGAATTTTCGCCTCACACCGGCAGCGACGTCTGCGTGCACGACGAAGGTTTTTGCGTATTGATGATGAAAAATAACTTTAGTAGCATCTGTCAAGTAAAGATTCCACCCCTTTCATCAGAATGGAATCCCTTCGGATTCAGCGGTGTCTAGGGCCAGATAGATAATTTTGGTTTGAACTTCCTTGTTCATAAAAAAAAGCCTCTCGCGACTCCAAATTCCTGTATGGTTCGTTGTATCTATGGCATGTCCACGCCATGTGTATCATGCCTGCAATATTGTTACAGTGTTTGCACCACAGGTCCTGTATCACCGGATGCTATCTGCTTAGTGCGAGTTGGTTGGGAAAATCCCCCGCCTCCAACTTTCTCTAGATAATCTCTTCTTTCCGCAGTTGTGCCCTATGATTACAAGAAAAAATATTTCCAAACCTTATTGCCACGGTAAGACCAATGGGCATGCGAATCTAAAAACAGACACTGTTTTTTAAAGTTGTTAATAAATCGCCTGCTTCGTTCCAAGGAGTGATAACTAAGATTAATGCTCAAAAGCTTATTGCCACGCTAAGACCAATGGGCCCGCGAATCTATAAACAAACACTTTTTAAAAGTTGTTAACAAATCGCCTGCTTCGTTTCAAGGAGTGATATCTAAGATTAATGCTGAAAAGCAAATCGTTTTAAAGTTGAAAACCTTTATCCCTGGACTTTCCAGCCATTTCATAGTCGATTCGTCCCTTTAAGCAAGTTGTCCTTCAGTGGCCTATATTTGGACACCTTATGTTTAAAGTAGACGCTAATCTCTCTCGGATACCTGAATAATCTGGCAGTCACACATGCGGAAGATGCCTATGCATTTTTTGAAACCTGCACGCTGCGCGCTATAGCAGATAGAGTAAATTCATAAATTTATTAAATTTCCGCTTATAGACTAATATACTTGGTCTAAATCTTTCTGAAAGGTATTACGCTATATTTCGAAGGACGAATATTATGGAGAGCATGTTTTAATGTCAGGTATGAAAACACATATAAAGCAAGGCAATAGCCATACATTTTTAGATGTTGTTTTGAATAAACATCTTCACTGCAATACTTACACTGGCCAACTATTTCATTTTGTCAGAAAATCTCACTGCTGCCCGTGCAAGATCGCTCGTTTAGTACCCCTCTGTATCAAGCTTTCAATATACTATGCGATGTTTTATTCGCGGCTCCCTTTCTGCGTCGTATTTTCAGTCAGACAACTCATAGAAATGTGTGAGTCATGGTCATTCAGAAAGGGTTGTTTGGCTCACAGGGTGCAGCGTCGCAAAGCTACTTAGGCTACGGGAGACGCCGTAGTCGAGGATGCTTGAATATTTGACCATCTGCGGGTGTTTAACGTGCACTAACATCGAACAGCACGCAGATGACTTTCTTTCACCTTTATGAAAAGCAGCGGCCGGGGCTGGGGTTTTTTCCTAAAGCTTTTGGCTTCAGCAGTCGAGCACGCTTTTTCACTGTGGCGGGGTGACGCTAAAAAGTGATCAACATTTTTTGAAGAGCGATTCAAAGCCACAATGGTCGACCACAACAATTACCAGCACACAAATTGTAAAGGTCTGTCAGTAACTGTCCATACCCACACTCCATCTCCAGGTTGGAAATGAACGCCAGGACGCCATATGTTGTAACGGGTGCATAGACTTCCTGATGGGTACGGACGCATAGTCTTGCCAGTCATCGGGCTTCTTCAGCATGCTTGACGACCTGATTAACATCTTCGTAAGTGTAGGCCTCTGGTTGTTAGGGCAGCATAGTGTCCAATATCACAACCACATTTCTGCCGTGCTGCAGGCGGAACGCCGAAGCCCCAGTCATTTTTTGAAAAGCGGTGTTGTAAAGAAAAGGTACACAGGGGAGTGTCGTGTTATTTTCGGCGCTCGACGTCCACATAAATAGATATATAGTCTGTCATGGTCGTTTTATTGCGCTACGTTAGTCTGTTCATTTGGGTTGCCATAGAGTAGTCTCTTCAGTTAAGTGTTCCTTCGAGGCTAAGTATTTGCCTTGAGATAAGACATAAACGGAGCAGCCTCATTAGTTATCAGGAGCTCGGGACCAATGCACTGCTAAATGATGGAATCCACAAAAGCTTCGCAACAATCGCAGCTTTTGCAGAAGGTAAAGCTCGGGATTCGACATAATGCGTGAGACAATGTGTAACAAAATCAATCCAGCGGTACCCCGATTTAGATGAAGGAATAGGTCCAAGGTATAAGAATCCCTTCCATTGGGTAGCTAATGAGTGTTCAAGCACATGCGCTAAAATATGACCTGGAATGCGAAGACGCACATTGAGCAAAGTTACGTTGTAGAGAAAGCATGCCTTAATCTTATCGATATACGTGTCACACGACCCATTTCGTATAATGCAAAGGTAAATGCTAAATAAGATCATGAGTGCCCACCGCCAGAACTGTCACATTTATTCGAGAAATTCTACAGGGTTCTGCGAGATATTGACGCCATCATGTGGTGAAATCGTCAGCTATGACCGGATGTGATGCCATCATAATGTAAAATCCGATCACGTATAGCAAGAACTGACGTCAACATGGAGTCATATTCAGTCGTGGCGTGAAGTCGCATCATGACTGATGACATAAACAGCAGATACATGAATATACGGGGCTGATACCACCAGGCGTCCGATCCAGGCATCCGTGTGCGCCTTTTATTTGGCGCTACCTCAAACGCTTAACCGTTGAACATGCAGAACTAGATGCGGTAAAGTAGGAATCAGAGGCATTTCAGGCACAGAATCTGCGCTTATTGCACTTTAGTGGTCCCAAGTTCACTGAAAACATTTTTACCTCAGCTCATTGAGCATCGCTCATATTTATGTACTATTGATTAACGTCATCTCTGCAGAAATTCAAATGCCTGCATATCGCGCGTGTCAAAAATACCATCTCATCCAGCCACTGTGCGTAATTACACAGCTTTTGCTGGAACTGCATGTAGTCGGTCAGCAAAAGATTTGTTCCTATCATTTGGCGTAGTGAAGTTGTTCTCGTCTTGTCGGCATATCGGAGATATACCACGCTTAGCGGTCTGTGTCACTCCAAGATTCCGTAGCCGCAGTACCCATTTCTGCTCAGTAGACAACTCGCCATTTCGTTTGAGTAACAATTTCAATATCACTTCTGTGGCCAGCGTAACGCCACATCTATGGGAATGGTCTTAAGCGTGGTCTAATTACGATAGTCCATCAAAGGGTTGGGAAAAATTGTAGCTTTAGTTCGATCGCTAGCAACATTTATCTCGCAGTAGAAACCACAAGACCAAGGCAATGTTCAACAGCCTCAGGAAGCAACAGCAGTTTACTTTAAGTAGCGAAGCACCGGAAGTAGTTGGCGAATATGTCTACTTAGGACAGGTAGTAACCGCAAATCTGGACGAGGAAAAGGAAATAACAAGAAGAATAAGATTGGGATGGAGCGCATTTGGCAAGCACTGGCAGATTGCGACTAGCAGCTTACCGGTATGGGTCAAGAGGAAAGTATACAATAGTTGCATCTTACATGTACAACCTATGGGGCTGAAACGTGGAGGCTAACCAAGAGAGTTCTACTTAAGTTGAGGACCACACAGAGGGCTATGGAAAGGAAAATGGCAGGGGTAAAATTAGGAGCTAGAAAGCATGCAGAGTTGGTGAGACAAAAAACTCAAGTTACTGACATTCTAGTGGAAATCAAGAAGAAGAAATGGGCATGGGCAGGACATGTAGTGCGAATAGAGGATAACCGATGGGCGCTTAGGGTAACATACTGGATTCCAAGGGAAGGAAAGCATAGCAGGTGGCGGCAGAAAGTTAGGTGGGCGGATGTGATTAAGAAGTTCGCTGGAATCAAGTGGATGCAGCTACCACAGAACCGGGTTAATTGGTGAAATATGGGAGAGGCCTTCGCCTTGCAGTGGGTTTAGTCAGGTTGATGATGATGGTGATAAAAATGACAAAACTGGACTCTTCTTGCCAAATCGTCTGAAAAGCGTCTCGGTGGCTTCCTGGGAATCGCGTGCGCGATGGAGATGAGAAGGCTGAGGCCGAAGCAAAGGCCATAGCCAGCAATGGCTTATGATGTTCTCCGTGCTTGAGAACAGGAAACATTTTTGTTGTTTAATGCATCTTCAAAGAGTATGATTCCATAAGGATTATTCAGAGGTAGGGCACTTTATTTGTGTTTCATTATCGCACGTTTGGTCATCTAATATTGCACTACCGAATGACGATTTCAAAACAGAAGAAACAATATGTGGTCGTTCACTATTTCACGCGAAGTGTATGGCATTCTCTTCTCTTTCTTGTTCTGGTAAATCTACATGAAAAAATATGGAACAGTCCTATGTTGAGACTGCTAACGTATATCAATAAATATTGTATTCAGGAATGTGAATAAGGACTCCCACGGCTGTAATGGTTATCTGAAATGTTTTCCTTGGTTATCTCGACCATGTTATGGCTCGAGATAACGTATGCCTTTTCCTTTCTTCCATTTGAAGGTACATGCAATTACCGTGGACAAACGCTTCGAAACGGTTATATGGGTTCACAGAATGATCCTTGTGAGTACTGGGAATGCAGGGCAAACGAGGGGAAACTCGTCATCACAGGGTAAGCTATATACCATTTCATTCATACCCAAGATCATGAATAGGAATATAGCTTAAGGCTGAAGCACTCGCGCAACCTATTATCTAAAGTGTTTTCCTGCTGCAGAAGGGGGATGCAGAGGAAAAGAAGGCGGAGAAATACGAGTTCTTTCAAAACTAGATATGCGTAAAGAGATATAAAATGATTTTATTTTTAATTGAAAACTGTTCTTCAGCACATATTGTAGCGCCTGCGTGACTTCACCTTTAGTTGCATATAATGCAGCGAAAACCGCAGTCTTTCCGTGTGTAGGCATATTGGTAGATAGCAATAAGCCTTTGCAGGGTAGATGTGTAGGCCAGTTGATGAGACATAAGGAAAATAAATTCGCAGCAGGCACCAGACGGAGGGCGGAGACAGCACATAAGCCTTCCCACTCTACCAATAGCAGTTTGCGTTTTATCTAAATCTATGGTGACAAAATACTCCCACATTGCCAAAATATTGGAGGAGAGAGACTGATGCAAGGAAATGCGCTGTCTTATCTGCGAGCCATTATTCACACAAATATCCTTAGATGTATAAATTGCATACAGCTTCGAGTGCTTATCATAAATAGGATACGAAAATGCAGCCTACAAGAGAGCAGTTCAATGGCTCGGTGATGTTCAGACCTATCATACAGCCATAAAGGATGAAGAGTGTATCAAAATATCGCTGTCATCATCGTTATCGACAATAACCTCTTCAACACGCCGAGCGCCATTGAAATCGCATTTCAGCATAATGGCGCGAACTATTCAAAACTTTTCTGTCTTTTGTTTTTCTGTCCTTCCTGTCCTTTTTTTTTTTTTTGTTCGTGATAGTTGTCGCGAGAAGTTGCTTTATCATTTTTGTTTCACGAAAGATGCGTGTAGGGGAATCTAGAAGATTTCTGCCACTCAAGTGTGTCTCTGAAAGGTTCCAGATTACGTTAGTCATGGTCTCTGGCTTTATCTCGGTGTTTCCTTGTGCCTTTAAATTGAGCGTTGGCGCGTGTAACGGACATTCTTTGTTCGACGACCACCGAGCAGGATTTATGCGGTCGCCGCGCCAATTGCTTAATTCTTTTGCGGGCGCAAGGGAGCCAAATATAGGGTTTCAAGTTAAACGCCAGTGCCTTTATTTCTGGCTACTCGGCTTGCCCCACTACGTGAAAATAGAAATAGAAAATAGAAATAGAAATAGAAATAGGAAATAGAATGTTGGAATAGAAAAGTAACTATATGAACGTTTTTTCATCGGAAAGTAAATTCCGCGTTTTGAGTCACAACGTACATTCACATCTTGCATACGCTGGAGCGTTAAGTTATAATGATAACAGAGCGAGCTGGAAATTCATTCGACATTATTGGCGATATTTGCAGTCACCTTTGAAGTTAGAAAATTGCTCCCGGCTGTACCCTTGTGCGTTCAATTCCAAGGCGAAACGGTCAAAGCCTTTGGGACCAAAAATTATAAATTCCTCCGTATACAAGACGCTCCTCGTGTAAAAAAACTAGAGATCTTCTCGAGCCGCGGTAGTGCCTTCAAATAAATATACGATGTTCTCAAAACATAATTTCAACCCTCCGCACTGCTTGCATGTCACTCGGTTTATCACTAGGGTGCCTCCCTGGTGTTATCACCACTTGGACATCGTTTCTGGGTTCCGGGAACGATAACATCTTTAGTGCAATATTTCACTTGTTTATCATTGCATCGAGGGCGTAACTTGTGCAAGTAAAGCTTAGAGGAAGTGTTTCTAGAGCCTTTTTATTACACCCTCTGCTGCAGTTTACCAGCTTTTTACAAACGGCTTCAGAAAGTTCGTTTTATTGGCATGTAGACAAGAAATACAAACAAGCGGCTTGAGTGCGAGTTTCATTATTGTATACATATTATCCAATCAAGACCATTTACTTCTGCCATGGTTAGACGAGCTGGTGCAGACAATTGCTCATGGATTCGGCATTATCTGTATTCTGGATAAAGATTTACTTTAAAATTTACTTTCTCATTGCCCTGCAAGAGGTCTCGAGTACTATATTATTCGTGGGAAGGAAGTTTAATAACCTATTTTGCATGGCGTAGAGTGAATTTGAAATATAAGGCTATATTCCGTATACCTTAGACGGACGCGTGCGTCACCTTCACCTTTGCTGAGCGAAGCGGTGCATCGTCATCGAACATGCAGATGTTTCTAGGGTTCTGCATTCTTCGCCTTCTTCAGATTGTTATAAAATTGCTGAGCGTCGCGTAGTCACTCACATGAACCTGTTCCAATATTTATTCTACAATTATCTAGTACTGGGCTGGAATTAGAGCCCTTGCTCTTCGCGGAAATTGCGGCAGAGCGGCTAGAGATTGTCAACAACGCCTTTCTTGGTCGTCCAGTCGTATTTACGTTGCCTAAAATCTTGTGCGTTAGTAGCGACATTCTTATCGTCTTGACCATTATGGCTGTACACCGGCATTAGATCGACATATGTTTTTGAATGGCAACACTTCCAATACAGAAAGTGGATTACTTGGAGTGCTTCCAGTTTCTCTATGGATGCTGCCATTTTTAGTTTAATGCTGAAGCAGTATTATTTGGACCTATATAGAACACATTCTTCGTGTTCCGCTAAAATTCATGCATTTTGCTGGCCGTCCTGTGCGCCTTTTTTAAAGTAGGTGTACTGGTAACGCAACCATTTGAACACCCCCCGTATTTTGTGTAAGATATGCTCTGAATGCGCTTTTCGGACGAGTGATGACCTGGGCCGGCTTTTATTTCAAGCGAAAAATTATAATACAACGAAGCTTACATCGCCACTAGCTTGGCAGAATGCGTGCATCAATCACCCAATGGGGCTGAAATATAACTCCAAAGGCGTGTGCACAACTCTACCTACTGTCGTGACCCAAGCTGCGTGTTCAGGCCCGGTTGGTTCATCTGGGCAGGAGCTGGAATGCGGACTTTGAAGTTAGATGGGAAAACTTTTATGCACAAAATTTACATGGTAGCGTTTTAGTAGGAGACTGACTGGAGCAACAGTCTCCGTTTTACCGATTCCGATTTACTGACAACATTTTTCTGACTGTCTCCGACACACACTTGTCCTCAGTATTTATAGGGCTGCTTCCCTCTTTCCCAGATGAGAGGAAGGCCCGTTGGTGATGGAATGTATTTTTCCTCACTTACCCGCATTCGCACACACAGGCACAAGCACTGTTCGCACTCGTTGACACGTCCCTCTGTCTGATTATGGCTTGAGGGTGAGGAGGTGGCGGTCTAGACGGCCGTAGATGGCGTCAGCTGCTTGTTTTCGGGCATGGTTGCATCTGGGCTGACTCATCGGTCCATGTGTCGCTGGGCTTTATTCAGCTAGACCACTTAGCCGAAAGCTATCCCCGTGGAAGAAAGGAAGGAATGTACGCCCGCTCTTCGTAGCGAGGTTCGACACTTCAAGGGACCGGAGTTTGGTGGTTTCCCATACTTTTTCCCGGTCATCCACTTGTCGACTGGACCCTGATAATTGCTGCCGCGTGACGGACAATACCCTTCGGCCGGCCGGTGCCAGGTGCAGTGGTGTCTCACCGGCGCCGATTTTGTTTGGGGAGCACATCGTCGGAGGATTCATCATCCCACCGCTCTGCTTGGGAGGGGTGAGTGGTGCCTTCTTCATGTATCGACCTTTGTCGCCGCTGGTCCGAATATAGCTCGCCTTTGCTAATGGACCGGAGGTGGTCGCCTTCCCTCCCCTGTCTTCTTGTCGACTTATTGGTGATACGCCTGGAATGCTCGATACTGTAATTGCCGCCGGGTTCCGAACTTCCCTGCATGTGTGCAACAAGGTAAGTTTGAAATCACTCCAGTCTCGATCCATTGTCGCCCTTCCGCGACGGCAACTGCAGCTCGTACGATCATAACACTAGCGTGTAGGGCGGTCGCAGAGAAGCGGTGAATAGTGGCCTGTTTGTGCAAGTCTAATTAAAGCAAATCGAGCTGACGTTGTCATCAAAAATTGTTGCGAGATGTTGAAGTACAGTTTTAAAACTCTAAACCTCTTTGGCGTATAGGCAGAGCGATGAGGTGATGCTGGTGTATGTCCAGGCGCATGCGCGTCCTATATTTGCCATATAGGGTGCTTAAATGCTCGTTCCATGTAAGGCGAGGCTTTCACTGCACTTGGGGGCTAACGGTTGTTTTTCGATGTTCACGCTCACCAGCTTCCATGAACGCGGCCAGTCTACATCACTGTCAGCGCTACAAGGGACACGCCGTTTTTAAGGCATTTTTAGAAAACAATTGCTGCCAAATCATTGAAAGTTTGGTCTTAAGCAATGTTTATTGCTTTTTCACTTGTGTACGCCTGAAATAATCGCTTAGTGGAAATATGTCATTGGTAAAGGTCCAGGCTGGTGTTGACGCACTCACACACACGCAGGTACTGAAGAGACCCCTCCTTCTGTAGCACTGCAGAAGTTTTGTGTCAGTGACACTACTCTATGAGTCTCTCCGTCATAATTTACGAGGCCTAAATATGTAACGAAATATCAGGAGACACTACACTCCGCCATTGAGGTACGACGCCTTGGCGTTCCACCAAAGTCGACGATATTTTTAACTCTAATAATTAGAAAGGTCTTTATACTTAATTGCAATTCTTATAATCCGATACATAGCATCGGCAAACATACACTTTTCAATGATGCAATATATATATATTTTTTTTCAAATTGCAAATGATCAATTATATACACATAAATTTCTTATTTACATACCAAGGATTGGCTTTTCATTATGAGAATTCGGACACTTTTGAACACCCTTTGTACAATTATTAGTTGTTCAATTATCTGAAAATTGCTTAACTACACAGTCTATATTTTCTCAATTACCATCATCAAGCACTGACCTTTCTTTGTGAGCATTTGTTACCTCTGAACTACCTTTTTCCATTTCTTCAATCCTTCAATTATTCAATTAATTACAGTTATTTTGTTAGCTGGTCAACCCCAATTACAAACCACTACAAACACAGCTCACAATGATTTTTTTTCCTACGCAACCCCCCCATTATTTCCGACACGCGGGGCCGACAACTACTACTACTACGCCAAAGGCTTTTCCACCGAACGAGCTCTACTCTATCGCTTATTAATCGGAGCAGTAAAAACAACTTTGACCCGCACAGCCTTTGCTCAGTGGCAATCAGAGGCACAGCAATTGTGGGTATATCAGCTAAATTCAGAATCACTGTTTCAGGCTGACGTGAAATAATGTTCAGTAAATAAGGCGTATACGCCCTCTTTTCCAAAGGTACAGTCATGAGTAAAAATAAAAACATTAGCACACTTTGCGGATCGCCGGAATAACAATGCGTGGCGTTGCGGTTGAGGGAGGGACTGATGACGAGCGTACAAGACCGTTCCCACTCTTCAGTATGACGGGTCAGCTAACTGTCAAGGGCAAGAAATTTTTCCTTACCTAAAAGTTGCAAAAAAGGCAGCGTTGCTGCTCCTGGTCACAGAGATAAAAAGAAATGCCACATAGACAGTAACGTATGGCAGCTACCTCTGCGCTGGGTCTTAGCGCGCTTGATAAGGTTTACTTCCTGCCGTCCGGTCCACTTGTGGTGAAAAATGGGAAAACTCCCGATAGGCATAACTCTAGCAAAACTTGCGAGTTAGTCAAAAATATTTAATGAAATACAGTGCAGCAGACAAATATCGAAACAGAGAATAACAGGACTGGCGCTGACTCACAACGGATATTTTATACAATGAAGGAACACAATATTTTCATGTAGTGGGGACTACGCCGTTGGTAACGAGTGAGGAGGCTTGAACTTCACTTGAATAACACTTTATTGCGCTGACTTGCGCCCACGAAAGAACATAAGCAATCGGCTACGGCGATAGCAACAATCGTGTTCGGTGATCGTTGAACAAATAATGCCGCTTTCACTCGTAATCGCTCAACTTCACAACGGGGTAGAAACATCTAGATAAAATCGCGGACAGTGATTAGCATACCGGAAATATTGTAGAAATACAAGCACATGAATGGAAGCCCTCGAGATATATCACGAATTATCTACCGCAACAAAAGTAATCATAAAGCCACGTCTCGCGACAGCCTGCATAAAAAAAAAACAAGGAATGCGGAAGTTATTCGTGCACTAGATTCACAGTGAAAATGCCGCATGCCTGTGGCTGTCGAAAACGAACAAAACAACATTTTATTGATTCGTGGCATTACTCCCTTAAAGAAACGCCGCCTCCATGCAGAGCGGTAGGAACAAGGCTGAAGGCATCGCCTAAAAGGTATAGATCGGGTCAAGGGCGGCACCTCCACCAGATATCACATAGTGGTGACAATGCCGTTGGTAACAAGTGAAGACGCTTCATCGTCACTTGAACAACTCATTAATGGGCTGACTTGTGCCCGCAAAAGAATTAAGAGATCGGCGGCGGCGATAATATAAGGAAAAGTGACAACCCTATGAAGTGTGGAAGCCAAAAACACGTGTTGCTACGTGTAATGAAGAAATTCAGATTAGAAAAATTGATGGTTTACTAACGCGCATCCTTGTTTTTCTTTACGTGGTAGGCCTCCGTTATCTCACTTTTTAAGCGAACCGGGTGTTTGTGCAGTATATCACAATCGTGCAAAGTAGTATAACAAAATTCCCTGTCACGGACGTGGTCAAAGAGATTAGTGGATTTATTAGCGTCGAAGTTATTTGCTGGCTCTTTCAAAGTTCTTTAATGCACCGCCCCATCTTCCCAATATAGGCTTGTCCTCATGACATAGCAATATTATAAACTACACATTCAACGCTCGGCACATACTTCATGCAAAACCTCAAATAACGTTTTTAGAGTTCTATTGGGGTGCTCCAGCCTTTCTTTCCAAAATAGCACAAACACTTTTAGGCTTCTTAGGTGCAGAAAAAATACCTCTAAACCATATCTTTTCTGCCATATTTTTAACATTGTGTGACACAATAGGAAGAATTATTTTGGCTTGCACACTTGACAGGTTGGTGAATATTTTATATATTGTGTTCTTTCATTAAATAAACCTTCAGTTGGCGCTCGTGCTGTGGTTCTCTGCTTCGGTGTTTCTTTGTAGCACTATTTTCCGTCCGACAAGCATGTCTGTGAGCCCCAGCATGGCGGAAATAAAGTGGTGGCGAAGGCTGGGCTCAAAAACGCTTAGGCTGACTGCAGCGCAATTACAGGTTGGGGAGCAAAAACATAAGTAAAGGAAACATAAAATATACAATAAAAAGCCATGGGGCGACACAAGAAATAATTGGTATTTTACTCTGTTTTATGAAAGGTTTAAGCTGCTTTAATAGAAGACTTTATATTCATTTTAACGTTGCAACAATTTTGTTGCGCCCCTTTTAAAGGTCTTGCTGAGTGCTTTCCAAAGCAGTAAGCAACGAATCAGTTTCTTATCGTCGCCGTCACGCTGTCTGCGATGGTGCTCCCGGAAATGGTAGGAAGTTAGCCCGCTTGTCTAATAGTGTGCTAGTTGGGAAGTTTTCGTCCTGCATGCAGGGTCATTCTCAGGTATTGCGTTTAGGTAGGATGTTTCCCGGTCTGGTAAGCCTGCCGTTTTCGCGTTTCGCGTGCGGCCAGCGCTGTCTTGTTTGCCGTTTTCGCTCGCTTTTAGTTTCTCTAGAAGCGCTCGGTGCGTATAAAACTCACAGCAGCGAAGGACGGACGCACCGTGCAATAGCGAGAACTGTATATTTTCGGTCCCACATCACAATGTTTCTTTGAGGACTCTCAACTGTGAGCTCCGGTCTACATGAGTAGACTTTCTTGCGTATGCGCATTGGTAAATTACATTTTTTGGGCCCTGCTGGCTTTATTGTAGATTTTGTTGGTATGCTTTATCACTGTATTTCTGGGTGTGATATAAAATAAAGCGCCACAATTTTCAAGGTACACTTGTTCAACACTCAGTTTCAAAGTGCGCGGCTATGTCAGCGTTTTACAGCTCACGCTGTACAAATATGCTAATCAAGTCCCTTTGGAAGAGGTGCTGGTTCGCGCCTTTCCTTTGCCGTATTCAAGTTGCTGGGTTTGATTATCAACTGTACTCAAATAGCATATTCGAGCCCCATATAATGACAAAGGTTGGGTAGCGCCGCCTTTCAAAGGACGGCTTTGAAAATACGGCAAGCTGCATCCAGAAAAGTGACACATTATAACTAGCGACAATGCTATACGTAGTGCTGATGTCAATAAACGTTACTAGTTTTATTTGGCCCCCAAAAATTTTTACGAGGCGTTGGAGGGCCCATGAGCCGCAATGGTTTGAACATATAGGTGTCTCTGGAGTCTTCGATACCAATGTACATTATCCTCGATAGCAACACTATGTGTTGAGATTTAGAGCTCTGTCGACCGTCAGTTTGCCACTTATTTTACTCGCCACTGTCCTCAGAAATGGTATGAGGTCTGAAAACGTCTTTTTCATGTTCAACTCTACTGCACTTCAGCGCATTAGTTGTAGGAACAACCTGCCATTCGTAAAAAAACCTGTGTTAGTAAATTTCGCAAAAAAAAAAAACCTTAATAAACCGCCCGCGAAGTGGTTTTTCAGTAACTCTCCTCAGGCACAGGATTGGCGGCTTAATTAACGTGTGTTTCGTGAATTAGAAGCTAAGTCGCAGGTTGCATCATTAAGGATAGTACGCTGTGGCGCATTCAGCAGGGCAATTCAATGTACTACATTCGTTTTGTTCGATCAGCTATCGAGATTTCTGTCCTCCGGCAGGGTTACGAAAATTATGCTATGCAACTAAAATCATTGGGCTATTATTTTGTTTTCTGCGTAAAGCACTTCGGCCAAAAATGCATTATATTTATTCATTGCCATAAAGCGTGTATTTTAAGTGGTAAAGAATGAAAAGGTGGTAGATTACAAGCAAGGCTCCGTTTCATAAATCAAAAGACATGAATCTTCGAACACACATGTAGGAAATATATCAAAACTGTCTTGCCAAGGTACAGATTTGCCCAATCGGCAAAATGTACGTTTGTTCCCAATAGCCGCAAATACTTCGAACCATTTAAAGATAAGCATTAGTGCAATGTTTGCTATTGCCACTTCGTTGTGTGACTAGACTATTGATGCTGCTATGCATGTGTGAAGTTTTCCGAGTCGGTCGTAAATGTGCATGTTGGAATAAAACCTAATTTGCAACGCATTTGTCTAGAGCAACTAACTTTTATCAAGAGCATCAATAAGGCCGCAAAGGTATCTCGTAAGCCAGTTTTATCTAGAATTTCATCTCACAACCATGGTGTCTGTTTGCTATTAGGAGTCGCTGCCTCCGAATCAGAGCAGACCTTATACAGACTTTTTTAATGTGAATATGAATTAGATATGTCTTCGGTTACAGGAACGAGTGACAAATTACCAACGTAATAAGATCAAATAAGGAGCTTATTATTGTAACCATCTTATTCTTCTACGTACAGGTGTACTCTACGGGACAGCTATGGGAGTTGCCGCTATATGAGCACAAGCAGTTACTGGGCGAGCTGCTGCAGATACGAGCGAGCCTGCTAGCGATACCAAAGACTTCCTCGCCATAATACAATTGCACAGCAACATTGGTGCACTGAACATATTCACTCCAAAATGCCTTTACTACGGTATGAAGTAATTGAGTACCAGAATAAATTATGTCCTTTATTCTCACTCTGGTTAATAAATTAGGGATGTATAAATGCTTCATGTGCTTGAAATTTCTACGGCGTACCAGTATCGCCTTTGTCCAAAGTTAAGTAGTTCATCTCATATTGAAGGTATATGTAACAAATGACGGATTTTAAACTGCTCGGGCAGCATCGCCAACAGCAGGTGTTTGAATGCTTTTGCTAGATGCTTCCGTCAATCAAACAACAAATACTGTCCATCTGAAAAGTGGACCAGACACATGAAGGGAGATTCACTGAGAGAAACAAACAAATAATAATAACCGACAAACGAGCAAACACATAAATGGATAGCAAACCTAATGCATGATCTCTTAAAAAATCTTGAAGAAATGAACAATGACCGGACGAATAATGTGAGTAGAAAATTACGAGCGTCTATAAGCTATATAATTCATAGCAAGGGGACGTAAATGTAGCAAAGGCTGGTTACATTATGAGGATTCAGCAATTTTATAAAGAAGCCTACAAAGCGTTCATTCTATTGTATTCTAAGTCCAGAAACATTAGATTAGACGCAAGTTAATTTTCTCCATTTCCATGAAGTATATAGCAGAGGGAAAGGCGAAACAAAACAGTACAATCAAATCATTCACGTGAGGCGCTGAATGTCTGTGTAAAACACTTTCCTATAAAAGGCCTGGGATGGTCACTATATATAGAAAAACATTTTTCTGGTCTGCAATCACGGTAAGGGAGAATGTGGAATTTTGCTGCTGCAGATTTCCATCACTGTCAAAAAAAAAAAAAGCCCATCATTCGTAATTTTGTGGCTCTTAACAATTTTATGCGGTGTTGTCTATTGAAAGGGCGTGGTCCACTTTAGTAAAAGTATTTCGAAAGTAATTATTTATATTTGCTTCAAAGTTGCTGCTGACAAAACTTTATTACATTCATAGTTCACTGAATTGGAAAAGCAATATATTACATTAAAAATTTCAGGGAGAAGTACTTGAGTAACAGCAATTTCATTCCTATTATTCATTCAGATCCATTTCTGTCCAACTGCGCGCCGGCCACGCTAAGCGCCGATGCGGCATAAACCTGGGCAAGCTAGAACAAAACAACGTTTTTGTGGAAAACAGATGCACCAGGTCGCACTGATTAGAAAGACACATTAGAAAACTGAAATCTAACAAGACACCTCACACGTGGTAGATACCTTCGAGCTATGAACAAAGTGGCTTTGTTTTGTACATTTTTCCTGATCTTTGTAATCCTCTCAATACGAACATACGTTGCCTACCTCACACAGAGGCTACTCCACAGGGGTTCTAAAATTGCTTCATGCCTTCTATTTTATTAATAATAATATTACATAATTTTTCTGCCGTAAAGAATAATTTTGTAGATCCATTGTAATCGCCCGTCAAACCTTTACGTGTGCCCTATTTTATACAGTTTTGCGCAATTATGGCGAGAGAACATTTTTGATATATATGCTGCGTATATTTTAATTCTTCTGGGGCATATAAGTGCAGGAACCAAAATACAATTTATAAAACTACCTTAAATCGACAAAAGGTTTTAGGGCTGCATCTATGTCTGGTTACGTGCATTAATACAAAATTGTTACGAGTTCTCCGACTCCATTTGGTAGATGCACATTACACTAGATTAGCGGACCATGGCCGCATTTGGACAAATGGCGTATGGCATGGGGTCGCTGACAAATTTTAAAGGGCAGCGGCACTGCCCTTCGCGAGAGATCTTCTAGTTGGAGCTTGATGAAGACGACGTTTGCTGCGTAGCGCAAGAGTGCTTTTTCAGGTTTTAGGATACTTGACCAGTTGGGCCGATAATATATTGTTCTCCTACCTGCACTAAAGAAGCTGATCTGTTCTGATAGGGGTTTGATTCCTGGCGGAGACACAATGCTTTGTCAATTGCCTGTTGGTTCTTAGACGCTTTGATGGCATGCTCTGTCCGTTCCAATAATAAGTCTTGAAATGCTTTCGAATCAGAGATAACCCAATCCAATTTGCATTTATCTGGGCATTCGGAAATAGCCAGAATCAAATTGCTTCTTCTTTAATTCAGCAGCCATTTAAGCTGTATTGGTCCCCAATCTCTATGCATTCTACAAATACATTTAGATATTTGCACATAAGAACACTAACCATCCAAGATTTTGAGAACGCAGCAAAGGAAGGTTACATTTTCAAAAAAATATTCCACAAGAAATAAATTATGTTCCACATCTTAACCACAGTGTTTATACTGAATATCGTGATCACTTGGTTCTGGTCGAAAGAGCGGTACGTTCAATCCGATGCCGGCCCTAAAATAGATAGAAGAAACTGGTTACTAGGATCCAGTTCAGTGAGGCCAAAGCTCGTGGCGACATCATAAACTCAATCTTGTATTAAGTCACGAAACGACGGTACAAATTAGCATGTGGTGATTATGAATTCAGAACTGAGTGCGGTTTTCTGAGTACTTGTCGCATGCGACCCAGCACTGAGGAGAAACAAAAAAACGACAGTGCAATTTCGAAAAGGCGTTGTTTGCTTTCTGAAGGACCGCAAACGTGTTCTATACATGCGTGTACAAGAATGAACTCTATAAAGATAATCTGTAAGCAAGTTTTGGGCTCATACTTTCAGTCGCTTTTGTAAGCCTTCGCAGATGGCGTCCTTTTGCTCACAATCCTCGCACGTTGGGCGCATTTTCCGCATGCACTTTGTCCCAATTTCACCTACTATTTTATTTGCACAAATTCAATTTGATTTCCAATGTTTGAAGAAACCAGATGCAACGATCTACCACGAGCATGTTAGGCACATAAACTTTAGGTTTGCTTTTTCAATGCGAAGCTAGATAATTTACTGTAAATTAAACAAGAACAACTTATTGAATAAAAAGAAACATTGACGAGTCATTTATTCGACTCGATCAAGGATTATTTTCTTTTAAAAGGCGCCGCTGTCACCACTTCCATCTCTGTAGTTCAGAACTTGAAAACTGTAGTTCCGAATTTTGAGAAGAATACGCATGTGGGTTTGTATCGCAATTGTGAATAAACTATACTTTTAAAGCATTGAAGGTGGAAGTATACCATTTCACTGGCCACAGAACAAATATTTAGTGCAAATTACAGCGCGCTCACAGCTTTTGCTCATTCCACGAGAAGCTAAAGGCGTAATTATTTTATATTTTAGTTAATGTTGTGTTTGGATATATTGTGCACGTGCATGGTACTCAATATGTCCACAGGGCAAATATTTCAGTCCTAACTTTAATAGCAAGCGGAAAAAAATACGAACGATGTCACTCCTCAGGAAATCTTTTCGCACACATTGCTGCGTCCGAATTTTGCAGGACGTAAAAAAGTTGAGCCATTCTGGCCACGGCAACATATTTTGTTCAGTCAAATTATGGGTGGCAAAGAGTAGGTTAGGCGCCTTTCCGAAATTTTGAAGCAAAATGCCAGAATATATAGTTATTAGAAATTAGGTCTTGCATAAGAAACATTGTCTCCATCCCTACAAGCAGCACCTTCTTCAAATTTTCCGAGGTAATAACATTTATATCTTAATTAGGGTCACTAAATTTAATTGTAATAAATTAAAGGGAACCATAAGAAATCATATGCCAAATATAGCCTTTTCACAACATGATTCCTTCTAAAGAAAGGTGCATTATTCTTGTCATCTAGGTGCCTTTTGCACATAACGTCATGTAAATGAATGTATTCATTCAACTGGTCGCAAGTGTTAACGAACACCTTTTTTTTTGTGATGTAATGTGGTTTCTATCCGAGCTTAAGGATCACGTATCCGTTCTTTAACCTGTTCTGACAAGCGCCCTTTCGGAATGTGATTGTGTCACATTCGTTTTGCCCGTTCTCTGGTTGTGAAATGATGACTCGTGTTTTAATAAAACGTAGATGTCTACTGCAGTTTTTCCCCTCATTTGTTTGTACAGAACAGCAGTTTATGGACGCGTACTTATTTATCCACACTTCGTGCAGTGGATATTTGTTTATAAATGTCTTCTAGCCTTATTGCTTACGCATGTGACATGATATTAAAAGAGGGCTTTGTTTTCGCATAATTGTGACTTTTGCCCCATGGGCAAGATAGGATGAGAGATTTTGCATGAGACAAATTTTGGGTCTTATATGCTGAAATCACAGTGTATAATGTTATTTGGTCTGTGGAATGACTATATGCACTGGTCATTGAGCAAAAGACCAACAGACAGAGCTCGCACACACCGGAACTAGCCGGAAGCGCTGACTACGTGGTCGGCTACGATGAGTGGTTAGCCTATGAAGCTGTTGGGAACTGCCTTAGACTCAAGTTTTATAACTGGCGGCTTTGTGCGGCTATAACTCCGACCAAATTTAGAGCTGAAAGCGACATGTATAAATATACGAGACACTATTTCGTTTTGGAGTAACACACAGCTACATTTGCACGCGTTAGGAACAGGAAGGGGTGGCATCAGTACACACATTTTGCACGAAATGTAAAATATTTTCACCTTCGATACTTTATATGATTTTCTTAAATCTACCGCCCCTAAAGATTTCAAAAGCTGTCCTGAATGGTTGAATATGGGAAAAAAAACAATACATTAGAATGTTTTTTATATGCTATGGCAATGGCCTACACTTCCACATGAAATGCATATTGTATATTTAAGAAACTCGTTTCTTTCATTTCAAATCGTGTACACATATTCTGATGTTCACGGTTTTTATTAAGTAAGGATAACAGCACAGCGTCACAGCAACACAAAAAGACAAACATATCCCTGTATGAAATATTATGGCGTGTGCCCTCCCCAGTTACTTTCATTCGGCGACAGCAGCGCCACATCATGCTGCCTAATGAAAATGAATTACTTTATGCCTTCCACTGAGGAAAAACGCCTGTCACGGCAATTATGGGAAATATAAAGCAGCGATGAAGCACCAGCGGCTTCACGACCACCATTGAGGTGTTTTGCCAAGCTTCTGCAGGCACAAGTTTGAGTTCTCGGAGCTAGATCAAGAACAAAATAATTCAACGTATCTTCTTTTCATATCTTTCTTGCCTATTAGTGCGCCTGGTAAGAATTTTGAGTGAAATTATGAATGAGATTTTTTTACATTTTATTCTTGAAAGTATATCTATAGAGCCAAATTTGCAATATTTGGCATAAGATTTTTTATGCTTCTCCTTGATTTGTAAGAATTAAAGTTAGTGAGCCTTATCACTGAATTGTTGCCTATTAGTTGACGAAATGTGAAGAAAGTGCACCTCTTTGCCGAAGAGAAAATAATTTGTAATCAAGAGCCTAATCTCTGCTTACTATACAGTTTATTTTTTTTTCGTTGAAACAATAACTTCCTCAGAATGGCGTAAAGATGCCTAGCTTACTCTTTGCCACCAGTGCTCAGAGCAAAAAATGTATTAATGGCGCTATTGCAATATCCGGAGATAGCGATGTTTGCGAAAATGTTGCTAGTCGCTTGCAATCGTTCGCATTTCTCTTGTGTTATAGTAACGTTAGAAAATTACTTTCTCGGTTAGCATAGTGAGTATATGTGCACAACATATGCAAATACAAAATGATTTGAAAATATCAAATATTTAGGCGGCTTGATTTCTTGTGGAATCATCCTAAGTATTTACCTGTTTCTGTTTGATTCCTATTGGAATTATGAGAAAGCCTTCAGTTCAGTTCAGGCGTTCAGTCGTGTCCGACTCTTCGTGACCCTATGGATCATGTCACGCCACGCTTTCCGGTCTCTCACTATCTTCTTACCATCACATAGCTTCATCTGCAATGCCTCGAGAATGCCATCTAACCATCGCGTTCGCTGCCTACCCCTTCTCCGGCGACCTTCAACCTTTCCCAACATCAAATCTTTCTCCAGCGACTCCTCTCTTCTCATCAGATGACCAAAGTAGCTGAGCTTTAACTTTAGACTTTGACCCTCCAATGAGCAGTCAGGGTTTATGGTCGACAATATCAACTGATTTGATCTTCTGGCAGTCCAAGGAACTCTTAAGAGTCTTCGCCAGCACCACAATTCAAACGCGTCAATTCTTCGGCGGTCAGCCTTTTTCACAGTCCAACTCTCGCATCCATACATCACAACTGGAAAGACCATAGCACGGGTTATACGGATCTTGGTTGGCAGACTAATGTCTCTGCTCTTTACTAGGCGGTCAAGGCTAACCATTGCTCTCTTTCCCAGAAGCAGGCGTCTCCTAATTTCATGGCTGCAGTCTCCTTCCGAGGTAATCTTGGCGCCAAAGAACAGAAAATCTGTCACAGCTTCCACTTCTTGTTCATTGATGCTCCAGGACTTGACAGGGCAAGACGCCATGATCTTCGTCTTTTTAATGTTCAGTTTAAGCCCAAACTTAAAGCCTTAAATACATTTAAATATGTATTCCTAGATAGTTATGAAGCATATTTGTTGTTTTTACTCTTTGATTGAGAGTACTGATATAGTAAATATGAGTTTCTTTAAATATATAATTGCCTCAAGGCATCAAAAGTATATGTGGTGAAGTATGAAGAAATGTCTAAATTAGCGAAGGAAAGGTTTGCCCTTTTTATGAATCCCACGAGTGGACGATGATGTAGTCCCTGCCCCCAGGCAATGTATGAAGAAGGATTTGCCGGTAAAATACCTGCTGCCGCGAGGTTTCATAGCTGGGCATTCCCAAATTAAGAGGAGAATATCGGCTTCCATATCAACGGATTTGCATATCGGACAGCCTGGGCCAATGTAAGAGATAAACGACGCTTATGTTGCGTAGTCCACATTCCTGCTCACGTTCGTGGAGCAGTACAGAGAGTATTTGCCACTTCCACTGTAAGCTCACACCATAAACTATAGAGGAGTCCTCGGATGAATAAATTGAGGGTGAAGACAAGCTACAGCTTTAATTACATGATGCGAAACAGGGGCTGCCGCTCCATATACACAAGCCCGCTTTAAGCAAGCCGTATGAACATCCCTGCCTTTTCTAGTAGTATCGTGTCTGTTTCGACACCCAACATTGTAGAAAGGTAGATCCTCATTACTACTTCCCGCGTCAAATGAGCAAACTGGGTAAGGAGCTCCTCCAACCATTGTGATATCATGTTATCTCCTCAACTAGTACAAACCGCAGAGAATCAATGCTTGACTGTCTGCAACAAATTACCGCCTGGCATTGCTATATGAACGAATTTTCGCCTAACACCGGCAGCGACGTCTGCGTGCACGACGAAGGGTTTTGCGTATTGATGATGAAAAATAACCTTGTTAGCACCTGTCAAGTAAAGATTCCACCCCTTTTGATCAGACTGGAATCCCTTCGGATTCAGCGGTGTCTAGGGCCAGATAGATAATTTTGGTTTGAACTTCCTTGTTCATAAAAAAAAGCCTCTCGCGACTCCAAATTCCTGTATGGTTCGTTGTATCTATGGCATGTCCACGCCATGTGTATCATGCCTGCAATATTGTTACAGTGTTTGCACCACAGGTCATGTATCACCGGATGCTATCTGCTTAGTGCGAGTTGGTTGGGAAAATCCCCCGCCTCCAACTTTCTCTAGATAATCTCTTCTTTCCGCAGTTGTGCCCTATGATTACAAGAAAAAATATTTCCAAACCTTATTGCCACGGTAAGACCAAAGGGCATGCGAATCTAAAAACAGTCACTGTTTTTTTAAAGTTGTTAATAAATCGCCTGCTTCGTTCCAAGGAGTGATAACTAAGATTAATGCTCAAAAGCTTATTGCCACGCTAAGACCAATGGGCCCGCGAATCTATAAACAAACACTTTTTAAAAGTTGTTAACAAATCGCCTGCTTCGTTTCAAGGAGTGATATCTAAGATTAATGCTGAAAAGCAAATCGTTTTAAAGTTGAAAACCTTTATCCCTGGACTTTCCAGCCATTTCATAGTCGATTCGTCCCTTTAAGCAAGTTGTCCTTCAGTGGCCTATATTTGGACACCTTATGTTTAAAGTAGACGCTAATCTCTCTCGGATACCTGAATAATCTGGCAGTCACACATGCGGAAGATGCCTATGCATTTTTTGAAACCTGCACGCTGCGCGCTATAGCAGATAGAGTAAATTCATAAATTTATTAAATTTCCGCCTATAGACTAATATACTTGGTCTAAATCTTTCTGAATGGTATTACGCTATATTTCGAAGGGCGAATATTATGGAGAGCATGTTTTAATGTCAGGTATGAAAACACATACAAAGCAAGGCAGTAGCCATACATTTTTAGATGTTGTTTTGAATAAACATCTTCATTGCAATACATTACTGGTCAACTAATTAATTTTGTCAGAAAATCTCACTGTTGCCCGTGCAAGATCGTTCGTTTAGTACCCCTCTGTATCAAGCTTTCAATATACTATGCGATGGTTTATTCGCGGCTCCCTTTCTGCGTCTTATTTTCAGTCAGACAACTCATAGGAATGTGTGAGGCGTGGTCATTCAGAAAGGGTTGTTTGGCTCACATGGTTCAGCGTCGCAAATCGACTTAGGCTACTAGAGACGCCGTAGTCGAGGATGCCTGAATATTCCCAGTCGAAAAAAACTACAGAACCGTGCCAAAAATACGACAAAATATCCTATACTTCTGTCGTAACCATCAGATTTTTCTGTAGTTCTGTAGTTTTTCTGTAGTATATTTCTGTTGTCTGTAGTTCTGTAGCACTTTTCTGTTGTAACTACAGAAATTTCTGATGTTACTACAGAATGTTCTGTTGTCGCAACAGGTTTCCCGTCAAAAACCGCACAGAAATTCTGTCGTAACATCAGAAAATGTTCTGTAGTTGTTTCCGACTGGGTTCGACCATCTGCGGGTGTTTAACGTGCACTAACATCGAACAGCACGCAGGTGCCTTTCTTTCGCCATCATGAAAAGCAGCGGCCGGGGCTAAGGTTTTTTCCTAACGCTTTTGGCTTCAGCAGTCGAGCACGCTTTTTCACTGTGGCGGGGTGATGCTAAAAAGGGACCAACATTTTTTGAAGAGCGATTCAAAGGCACCATGGTCGACCACTACAATTACCAGCTCTATCACAAAATCTTCAAGCACAGTATGCAAAACCAAAAGAGATTTATTGCCTCTACTTGTTCTAGCACTAACATAGAAATAGATCGACACAAACTACATATATCTACACCAAATATATTGATATACGTAGCCTTACGAGATATGAACTTCAACCTCAGAAGACGTATAATTCTGCAGTTAGATCAAAATACGGTAATTGATAACTGAGCTACTAAAATTCTGCTGTTAATACGCCCGATTTTAATGTCGCCTTCATCATTAGCAACGTAAATTTTAACGTAATATAAAACCATATTTTATTACAAACTGCATTTACTTTCCTCAGTGTAGGATATATTTATTTATTGTTGGTGCTTTTCTTCTTATATGCGCGTTGAAATTTTTGTACGGCTAATTATATAAATCGCCAATATTATCAGTATTGAATGCCCTTCTCTGAGCCGTGCATAGTACAAATATGCAAATATACCATACAACGTATCCGCTATATTTGGTTTGATTGTTAAATTTAGTAACATACACCTCAGTTTTACGTTCACGTTTAGCTTACATTGCAGTATGGCCGTGGGACCGAGGCTAAAGGTGACGTAAAAGTCATCTGACTGGTCCTACGGCATCACAGTCGACAAGTGAAACACAACACAACAGGAATAGAGCTGTACTAAATAGTCAGTCAGATGTTGGGATGTAATACAAATACAAACCGGCAGCACACAAAATGCAAGCTTTAGCATACAACTAATGAACAGTTTCAAGGATAGTAATTGCTATAAGAAAACGGAGATAGGAAACAAATAGTCACGCATGTTCCAAAAGGTACACCTTAACATTTTTAAGGATAAAAAGGACGGTGATTGTTCAAGTAGATCAAATATATCAAGTTAACAGTTCAAAAAGTTAGGGATTTGTCACTGAATGAAATGCGTTCCACACAAGGTCCTTACACGAGATTTTATAAAGTTCACATTACTAAAATTGTAATGTGGATCTGTGTGGACAAGCGTACTTAAAATGCATTGCAAGCAGTTTTGTATTGTCGGTATGTGAATTCAGATAGTCGTTACTTATAAGAGCTGTAAAACGTAATGCATGAGTTATTTTAAAGTATTGAAACACAGCCATAACGTTGGAATCTACAGGGAAATCGAAGCCGGAGTTCTTTAATTCCAATTCGGAGAACCTACTTTAATGCGACGCAAGGAAGCTTACAAGATTTTGTAAAAGTCCATATATCTGTGTCGGGTTGTTTTGCAAAGAATAATTTGTGCACACATCTGCATTTTAATGCGTATGAGAGATATTTTAGCGGCAGTAACCCAGAGATTAGGGACTAGGCGTGTAGCAAAATATATGTATGGGAACGACCATGGTGACGGCAAGCAGCAGATTGTAGCCAATAACAATGCTGCACACAAATTGTAAAGGTTTGCAGTAACGGTCCATACCCACACTCCATCGCCAGGTTGGAAATGAACGCCAGGACGCCATATGTTGTAACGGGTGCATAGACGTCCTGATGGGTACGGACGCATAGTCTTGCCAGTCATCGGGCTTCTTCCGCATGCTTGACGACCAGATTAACATCTTCGTAAGTGTAGGCCTCTGGTTGATGGGGCAGCATAGCGTGCAATGTCACAACCACATTTCTGCCATGCTGCAGGCGGAACGCCGAAGCCCCAAGCATTTTTTTGAAAAGCGGTGTTGTAAAGGAAAGGTACACAGGGGAGTGTCGTGTTATTTTCGGCGCTCGACGTCCACATACATAGATATATAGTCAGTCATGGTCGTTTTAATGCGCTACGTTAGTCTGTTCATTTGGGATGCCATAGAGTAGTCTCTTCAGTTAAGTGTTCCTTCGAGGCTAAGTATTTGCCTTGAGATAAGACATAAACGGGGCAGCCTCATTAGGGATCAGGAGCTCGGGACCACTGCACTGCTAAATGATGGAATCCACAAAAAACTTTGCAACAGTCGCAGCTGTTGCAGAAGGTAAAGCTCGGGATTCGGCATAATGCGTGAGGCAATTCCTAACAAAATCAATCCAGCGGTAACCCGATTTAGATGCAGGAATAGGTTCTAGGTATAAGAATCCCTCCCATTGGGTAGCTAATGAGTGTCCAAGCGCATGCGCTAAAATATGACCTGGAATGCGGAGACGCACATTGAGCAAAGTTACGTTGTAGAGAAAGCATGCCTTAATCTTATCGATATACGTGTCACACGACCCATTTCGTATAATGCAAAGGTAAAAGGTAAATAAGATCATGAGTGCCAACAGCCAGAACTGTCATATTTCTTCGCGAAATTCTACAGAGTTCTGCGAGATCGTGACGTTATGTTGTGAAATCGTCAGCTATGACCGGATGTGAATTCATCAGAATGTAAAATCCGATCACGTATAGCAAGAACTGGCGTCAACATGGAGTCATATTCAGTCGAAGCGTGAAGTCCCATCATGACTGATGACATAAACAGCAGATACATGAATATACGTGGCTGATACAACCTGGCGTCCGATCCAGGCATCCGTGTGCGCCTTTTATTTGGCGCTGCCTCGAACGCTTAACCGTTGAACATGCAGAACCAGATGCAGTAAAGTAGGAATCAGCGGCATTTCAGACACAGAATCTGAACTTATTGCACTTTAGTGGTCCCAAGTTCACTGAAAACGTTTTTACCTCAGCTCATTGAGCAACACTCATATTTATGTACTATTGATTAACGTCATCCCTGCAGAAATTCAAATGCCTGCATTTGGCGCATGTCAAAAATACCTTCTCATCCAGCCACTGTGCGTAATTACACAGCTTTTGGTGGAAATGCATGTAGTCGGTCAACAAAAAATTTGTTCCTATCAATTGGCGGAGTGAAGTTGTTCTCATCTTGTCGGCATATCAGAGATACACCACCCTTGGCGGTCTGTGTCACTCCCAGATTCCGTAGCCGCAGTACCCATTTCTGCTTAATAGACAACTCGCCATTTCGTTTGAGTAACAATTTCAGTATCACTTCTGTGCTCATCGTAACGCCACATCTATGGGAATGGTCTTAAGCGCGGTCTAATTAAGATAGTCCATCAAAGCGTTGCGAAAAATTGTAGCTTTGAATCGATCGCTAGCAACATTTATCTCGTAGTAGAAACCACAAGACCAAGGCAAATTTCAACAGCCTCAGGAAGCAAAAGCAGTTTACTTTAGGTAGCGAAGCATCGGAAGTAGTAGGCGAATATGTCTACTTAGGTTGAGGGCCGCCGGAGAAGGGGTAGGCAGCGAACGCGAAGGTTAGATGGATCATCGAGGCACTGCAGATGAAGTTATGTGATGTTAGGAAGATAGTGAGAGACCGGAAAGCGTGGCGTGGCATGGTCCATAGGGTCACGAAGAGTCGGACACGACTGAACGACTGAACTGAACTGATGTCTACTTAGGACAGGTAGTAACTGCAAATCTGGACGAGGAAAAGGAAATAACAAGAAGAATAAGATTGAGATGGAGCGCATTTGGCAAGAACTGGCAGATTATGACTAGCAGCTTACCGGTATGGGTCAAGAGGAAAGTATACAATAGTTGCATCTTATATGTACTCACCTATGGGGCTGAAACGGGGAGGCTAACCAAGAGGGTTCTACTTAAGTTGAGGACAACCCAGAGGGCTATGGAACGAAAAATTGTAGGGGTAACATTAAGAGATAGAAAGCGTGCAGAGTGGGTGAGAGAAAAAACTCAAGTTATTGACATTCAAGTGGAAATTAAGAATAAATGGCCATGGGCAGGACATGTAGTGCAAAGAGAGGATAACCGATGGTCGCTTAGGATAACAAGCTGGATTCCAAGGGAAGGAAACCGTAGCAGGTGGCGGCAGAAAGTTAGGTGGGCGGATGAGGTTAAGAAGTTCGCTGGGGTCAAGTGGATGCAGCTATAACACAACCGGGTTAATTGTTGAAATATGGGAGAGTCCTTCGCCTTGCAGTGGGTATAGTCAGGTTGAGGATGATGGTGATAAAAAATTACAAAACTGGACTCTTCTTGCCAAATCGTCAGAAAAGCGTCTCGGTGGATTCCTGGGAATCGCGTGCGCGATGGAGATGAGAAGGCTGAGGCCGAAGCAAAGGCCTTAGCCAGCAATGGCTTATGATGTTCTCCGTGTTTGAGAACAGGAAAAATTATTGTTGTTTAATGCATCTTCAAAGAGTATGATTATATTAGGGATTATTCAGAGGTAGGGCAGTTTATTTGTGTTTCATTACCGCACGTTTGGTCATCTACTATATGCACTACCGAATGACGATTTCAAAACAGAAAAGACAATATGTGGTATTTCACTATTTCACGAGAAGTGTATGGCATTCTCTTCTCTCTCTTGTTCTGGATAAATCTACATGAAAAAATATGGAACAGTCGTATGTTGAGCCTGTTAACGTATAGCAATAATTATTGTATTCAGGAATGTGAATAAGGACTCCGACGGCTATAATGAATATCTAAAATATTTTCCTTGCTTATCTCGACCATGTTATGTCTCGAGATAACGTATGCCTTTTCCTCTCTTCCATTTGAAGGTACATGCAATTACCGGGGACAAACTCTTCGAAACGGTTATTTTCGTTCACAGAATGATCCTTGTGAGTTCTGGGAATGCAGGGCAGACGAGAGGAAGCTCGTCATCACAGGGTAAGCTATATACCGTTTCATTCATACCCGAGATCATGAATAAGAATATACCTTAAGGCTGAAGCATTCACGTAACCTATTATCTAAAGTGTTGTCTTGCTGCAGAAGGGGGATGCAGAGGAAAAGACGGTGGAAAAATACGAGGAGTTCTTTCGAAACTAGCTGTGTGTAAAGAGGTATAAAATTATTTTGTTTTTAATTGAAAACTGATGTTCAGCACATATTGTAGTCCCTGCGTGACTTCACCTTTAGTTACATATAACGCAGCGAAAAGCGCAATCTTTCAGTATGTAGGCATATTGGTAGATAGCAATAAGCCTTTGCAGGGTAGATGTGTAGGCCAGTTGATGAGACATAAGGAAAATAAATCCGCAGCAGGGACCGGACGGAGGGCGGAGACAGCACATAAGCCTTCCCACTCTATCAATAGCAGTTTGCGTTTTATCTAATTCTATGGTGGCAAAATACTCCCACATTGCCAAATTATTGGAGGAGAGAGACTCATGCAAGGAAAGGTGCTGTCTTATCTGCGCGAAATTATTCACACAAACATCCTTAGATGCTTAAATTGCATACAGCTTCGAGTGCTTATCATCAATAGGGTACGAAAATGCAGCCTACAAGAAAGCAGTTCAATGGCTCGGTGATGTTCAGACCTATCATACAGCCATAAAGGATGAAGAGTGTATCAATATATCGCTGTCATCATCGTTATCAACAATAACCTCTTCAACACGCCGAGCGCCATTGAAATCGCATTTCAGTATAATGGCGCGAACTATTCAAAACTTTTCTGTCTTTTGTTTTTCTGTCCTTTCTGTCCTTTGTTTTTGTTCATGATAGTTGTCGCGAGATGTTGCTTTATCATTTTTGTTTCACGAAAGATGCGTGTAGGGGAATCTAGAAGATTCCTGCCACTCAAGTGTGTCTCTGAAAGGTTCCAGATTACGTTAGTCATGGTCTCTGGCTTTATCTCGGTGTTTGCTTGTGCCTTTAAATTGAGCGTTGGCGCGTGTAACGAGCATTCTTTGTTCGACGTCCCCGAGCAGGATTTCTGCGGTCGCCGCCGCCAACTGCTTAATTCTTTTGCGGGCGCAAGTGAGCCAAATATAGAGTTTCAAGTTAAACGCCAGTGCCTTTATTTCTGGCTACTCGGCTTGCACCACTACGTGAAAATGGGACGATTTTGTTGGAATATAAAAGTAACCATATGAACGTTTTCTCATCGGAAAGTAAATTCCGCTTTTTTAGTCACAACGTACATTCACATCTTGCAGACGCTAGAACGTTAAGTTGTAATGATAACAGAGCGAGCTGGAAATTCATTCGACATTCTTGGCGATATTTGCAGTCACCTTTGAAGTTAGAAAACTGCTCCCGGCTGTAGCCTTGTGCGCTCAATTCCAAGGCAAAACGGTCAAAACTATTGGGACCAAAAATTATAAATTCCTCTTTATACAGGACGCTCCTCGTGTAAAAAAACTAGAGATCTCCTCGAGCCGCGGCAATGGCTTCAAATAAATATACGGTGTTCTCAAATACATAATTTCAACCCTCTGCACAGCTTGCATGTCACTCGGTTTATCACTCTGGTGTCTCTCTGGTGTTATCACCACTTGGACATCGTTTCTGGGCTTCGGGAACGATAACATTTTTATTGCAATATTTCACTTGTTTATCATTGCATCGAGGGCGTAACTTGTGCAAGTAAAGCGTAGAGGACGGGTTTCTAGCGCCTTTTTATACACCCTCTGCTGCAGTTTACCAGCTTTTTACAAACGGCTTCAGAAAGTTCGTTTTATTGGTATGTAGAAAGGAAATACAAAGAAGCGGCTTGAGTGCGAGTTTCATTAGTGTATACATATTATCCAATCAAGACCATTCACTTTTGCCACTGTTAGACGAGCTCATGAGTTCGGCATTATCTCTATTCTGGATAAACATTTACTTTAAAATTCACTTTCTCATCGTCCTGCAAGAGGTCTCGAGTATTATATTACTCGTGGGAAGGAAGTTTAATGACTTATTTTGCATGGCGTAGAGTGACTTTGAAGTATAAGGCCATATTTCGTATACCTTAGACGGCCGCGTACGTCACCTTCACTTTTACTGAGTGAAGCGGTGCATCGTCATCGAACAGGCAGATGTTTCTAGGGTTCTGCATTCTTCGCCTTCTTCAGATTGCTTTAAAAATGCTGAGCGTTACGTAGCCACTCACATGAACCTGTTCTACTATTTATTCTACAGTTATCTAGTATAGGGCTGGCATTAGAGCCCTTGCTCTTCGCGGAAATTGTGCTAGAGCAGCTAGAGATTGTCAACAACTCCTTTCTTGGTCGTCCAGTCGTATTTACATTGCCTAGAATCTTGTGCATCAGTAGCGATATTCTTATCGTCTTGACGATTATGGCTGTACACCGCCATTAGATCGACATATGTCTTTGAATGGCAACACTTCCAATACAGAAAGTGGATTACTTGGAGTGCTTCCAGTTTCTCTATGGATGCTGACATTTTTAGTTTAATGCTGAAGCAGTATTATTTGGACCAATATAGAACACATTCTTTGTGTTCCGCTAAAATCGGTGCATTTTGCTGGCCCTCCTGTGCGCGTTTTTTAAAGTTGGTGTACTGGTAAAGCAACCATTTGAACGCCCCCCCCCCCCCCCCCCCCCTGGATTTTGCGTAAGATATGCTCTGAATGCGTTTTACGGACGAGTGATGAGCTGGGTTGGCTCTTATTTCAAGCGAAAAATTATAACACAATGAAGCCTACCCTCGCCATTAGCTTGGCAGAATGCGTGCACGACTGTAATCCCTCAAAGGGGCTGAAATACAACTGCAAAGACGTGCGCACAACTCTACCTACTGTCGTGACCCAAGCTACGTGTTCAGGCCCGGTTGGTCCATCTGGGCAGGAGCTGGAATGCGGATTTTGAAGTTAGATAGGAAAACTTTTATGTACAAAATTTACATGGTAGCGTTTTAGTAGGAGACTGACTGGATCAACAGTCTCTGTTTTACCGATTCCGATTTACTGACTATATTTTTCTGACTCTCTCTGACACACACTTGTCCTCAGTTTTTATAGGGCTGCTTCCCTCTTTTCCAGATGAGAGGAAGGCCCGTTGATGATGGAATTTCTTTTTCCTCACTCTCCCGCATTCACACACACAGGGACAAACACTGTTCGCACTCGTTGACACGTCCCTCTGTCTGATCATGGCTTGAGGGTGAGGAGATGGCCGTCTAGACGGCCGTAGATGGCGTCAGCTGCTTGTTTTCGGGCGTGGTTGCATCTGGGCTGACTCATCGGTCCAGGTGTCGCTGGGCTTTATTCAGCTAGACAACTTAGCCGAAAGCTATCCCCGTGGAATAAAGGAAGGAATGTAAGCCCGCTCTTTGTAGCGAGGCTCGACACTTCAAGGGGCCGGAGTTTGATGGTTTCTCATCTTTTGTCCCGGTCGTCCACTTGTCGGCTGTACCCTGATAATTGCTGCCGCGTGACGGACAATACCCTTCGGCCGGCCGGTGCCAGGTACAGTGGTGTCTCACCGGCGCCGATTTTGTTTGGGGAGCGCATCGTCAGAGGATTCACCATCCCACCGCTCTGGCTTGGGAGGGGTGGGTGGCGCCTGCTTCATGTCTCGACCTTTGTCGCCGCTGGTCCGAATATAGCTCGCCTTTCCTAATGGACCGGAAGAGGTCGCCTTCCCTCCCCTGTCTTCTTGTCGACTTATTTGTGAGACGCCTGGAATGCTCCATACTGCAATTGCCTCCGGATGCCAAACTTCCGTGCGTATGTGCAACAAGGTAGGTTTAAAACCACTCCAGTCTCGATCCATTGTCACCTTTCCGCGACGGCTGCTGCAGCTCGTACGATCATAACACTACCGTGTAGGGCGGTCGCAGAGAAGCGGTAAATAGTGGCCTGTTTGTGCAAGTCTAAGTACAGCAAATCGAGCTGACGTTGTCATCAAAAATTGTTGGCAGATGTTGAAGTACAGTTTTAAAACTCTAAACCCCTTTGGCGTCTATAGGCAGAGCGATGGGGTGATGCTGGTGTATGTCCAGGCGCATGCGCGTCCTATATTTGCCATATAGGGTGCTTAAATGCTCGCTCCATGTAAGGCGAGGCTTTCACCGCACTTGGGGGCTAACGGTTGTTTTTCGATGTTCACGCTCACCAGCTTCCATGAACGCGGCCAGTCTACATCACTGTCAGCGCTACAAGGGACACGTCGTTTTTAAGGCATTTTTAGAAAACAGTTGCTGCCAAATCATTGAAAGTTTGTTCTTAAGCAATGTTTATTGCTTCTTCACATGTGTAGGCCTGAAATAATCTCTTAGTGGAAATATGTCATTGGTCAAGCTCCAGGTTGGTGTTGACGCACTCACACACACGCAGGTACTGAAGAGACATCTCCTTCTGTAGCACTGCAGAAGTTTTGTGTCATTGACACTACTCTATGAGGCTCTCCGTCATAATTTACGAAGCTCAAATATGTAACAAAATATCAGGAGACACTACACTCCGCCGTTGAGGGACGACGCCTTGGCGCTCCACCCAAGTCGACGATATTTTTCACTCTAATAGTGAGAAAGGTCTTTACCCTTAATTGCAATTCTAGTAATCCGATACATAGCATCCGCAAACATACAGTTTTCAATCATTTAATGCAATATATATATATATTTTTTTCAAATTGCAAACGATCAGTTATATATACATAAACTTCTTATTTACATACCAAGGATTGACTTTTCATTATGAGAATTCGGACACTTTTGAACACCCTTTCTCCAATTATTATTTGTTAAATTATCTGAAAATTGCCTAACTACACAGTCTATTTTTTCTCAATTACCATCATCAAGCATTGACCTTTCTTTGTGAGCATTTGTTACCTCTGAACTCCCTTTTTCCATTTCTTCAATCCTTCAATTATTCAATTAAGTACAGTTAATTTTTTAGCTGGTCATCCCCAATTAGAAAACCACTACAAACACAGATTACAATGATTTTTTTTTCCTACGCAACCCCCCCCCCCCCCGCCCCCCATTATTTTCGACACGCGGGGCCGACAACTACTACTACTACGCCAAAGGCTTTTCCACCGAACGAGCTCTACTCTATCGCTTAATAATCGGAGCAGTAAAAACAACTTTGACCCGTACAGCCTTTGCTCAGTGGCAATCAGAGGCACAGCAATTGTGGGTATATCAGCTAAATTCAGATTCACTGTTTCAGGCAGACGTGAAATAATGTTCAGTAAATAAGGCGTATACGCCCAACGTTACTAGATCCTTTCCAGTTCTCAAACTCCCTCCGCGGCGGCCGTCGATGCGTGGCCCCTTTGCGTTTCCTCTCACCAGGTGGCGCGGCGGCCACGGTTAGCCCGACGCTCCGAGCAGCGCAACGCGAAGCGCTTACGGCTTGCCTGGCAAATCGCGTAGCTTGCCTTAACATTGTGACATGCATTGCGTTGCGCATATTTTTGCTACTCATTAGGGCTCTATTCAGACATTGGGGAGAGGCTATAATTGAGCGGAATGAACTAGAGAAAGCATGTGCTGCGAAGCTGCCTGGAACAAACTTTCACTGCCGCTCTTTGCGTGCAGTAATTGCTGAAAACAAGAAATAAGCAAGGGAAACTGCTTCTCTGAGTGGTGCAAGCGCATTTATTGTGAGGCACAAAGGACACACAAACATATTTCTCTTGGTCAACAGCCCTTTACACTGACGAGCTTTCTCACTCGTGATGGCGGCTTTCACACATGCACGGTTTATAGGCGGCGGTTCACATCCCTCGCATAAAAGTGAATGCGCGTTACGATAAAAAAAATACAAGAGTTAATTGGAATGTGTACTTGTGCTGATCGCAACCCAGCCGCGTTAGACTACAGTCATCCAGGACCTTCTAAAATAGGTCGCCACAGAGACCTTCCTCATCATGTGAAAGCAAAATTGCCTCATTTGCAACTCTTATAAAGTGCAGAATCTTCCTGCTGGGTTGCCTCAGGCTTCCTTCTTTGAAGCGCCGATATTTGGTGAAATATGCATCGGTACCTAACTACTGAAGCTTCTGAACTTATGTCGTCCTGCTGCCAAAACTGGCAATCTGCGCGCTTGCCGACTTTATATACTACATATCGAGCTAAGCAGTATACAACACTGTCCTCTACAGGACCTCTGTAGTAGCTGTGTTCATCACTCGTTTGTTCAGGGAGGAACAATTGAAACGGAGTAATTTCTACAACCTAGCCTCAATTTCACTTTGAAATTGCAAAGCCTATTCGAGCTATATGCCTTTTCAGCGGTCTTCAATATTTCTTCCACACCTACAAGTACAGCCCTTAGTTCCCCTTGAACACTTTTTACACTTTTTCACGCAATGCTGCTTTTATAGCTGTGTACAAGCTCAGAAGGCGAAATATCTGCGATAGATTCACGACAGTAATATGGGATTCATCAACTCAAGTCAACGTGCCAGGCCAAAATGCTGCTGAAAACGAAAACAAGCATTATATAGCAAACGTGCGCATCTGTAACTTTAAAGGCAAACTGAAACAAAGTCATTCTGTTATCCCAACGAGCCGTGGTTAAGCTTGACGGTCAATATGATTGCGCCCTTGTTGAATAGGCAACCGATAATGTTTAGCGTCGATGACAATGTGCCACGTATGGACTTCGTTGTCATTTTCGAGGCAAGCAGCTTCGTGCCCTTTTCGACTGCATTTTTCTCAGTCGTGTTCGAAAGGTTTCGAGAGGTACTTCGGACAATTTGGGAAGAGACTAGGTATTGAATCGTCTTCTATTGTCCGTTTTTTCACGTGGTATTGTCACCAAATTCCCACAAATTTTGTACTTGAACACTTTCGAAATATCCGCGTCGTGGAAATGGAGGTCGCAAATTGAACACGAGCTCGAAAGCTTTTTGTCCTGCCTTGGTACTGCGCGCTCCTATAGCTGCAGGCGTCCTGCGTTGCGGGGCGGCCTGAAAAAAAAAATTTCTCTTCTCTCCAACAGATTGCACAGAATCGTAGCCGTTTTTACAACCCGGCACGAAACAGCGCGGCATGATTCACTGTCACACACTGCGCGAAAACCGCGCATTCAAAAGCAAACGTTCCCAGACGGGCACGCTGCCGCAGGACAAGCCCGGCACTCACCACAACGTGCTGTTCGCTACGTTCGCTGCGCCTAGTAGCACGTTGGTGTCAAAAACAACGCTATGCCGATATTCGCCGGGCCGCGACCCGTCTGGAGGCACGCACGCGCGCTTTGAAAAGAGCGCGCCGCTGCGTTCAGTCCGGCCGTGTCCGGGCAAACTGCGTAGCACGCGCCCCCGCGCGGAGCGCAACGATGAAGCGTCAGGCGGCGCGCCGGAGTTTGAGAACTGGAAAAGTATCTAGTAACGTTGGTATACGCCCTCGTTTCCAAAGGTACAGTCATGAGTAAAAATAAAAACATTAGCACACTTTGCGGATCGCCGGAATAACAATGCGTGGCGTTGCGGTTGAGGGAGGGACTGATGACGAGCGTACAAGATCGTTCCCACTCTTCAGTATGACGGGTCAGCTAACTGTCAAGGTGAAGAATTTTTTTCCTTACCTAAAAGTTGCAAAAAAGGCAGCGTTGCTGCTCCTGGTCGCAGAGATAAAAAGAAATGCCACATAGACAGTAACGTATGGCAGCTACCTCTGCGCTGGGTCTTAGCGCGCTTGATAAGGTTTACTTCCTGCCGTCCGGTCCACTTGTGGTGAAAAATGGGAAAACTCCCGATAGGCATAACTCTAGCAAAACTTGCGAGTTAGTCAAAAATATTTAATGAAATACAGTGCAGCAGACAAATATCGAAACAGAGAATAACAGGACTGGCGCTGACTCACAACGGATATTTTATACAATGAAGGAACACAATATTTTCATGTAGTGGGGACTACGCCGTTGGTAACGAGTGAGGAGGCTTGAACTTCACTTGAATAACACTTTATTGCGCTGACTTGCGCCCACGAAAGAACATAAGCAATCGGCTACGGCGATAGCAACAATCGTGTTCGGTGATCGTTGAACAAATAATGCCGCTTTCACTCGTAATCGCTCAACTTCACAACGGGGTAGAAACATCTAGATAAAATCGCGGACAGTTACTAGCATAACCGGAAATATTGTAGAAATACAAGCACATGACTGGAAGCCCTCCAGATATATCACCAATTATCTACCGCAACAAAGGTAATCATAAAGCCGCGTCTCGCGACAGCCTGCATAAAAAAAAAAACAAGGAATGTGGACTAGATTCGTGCACTAGATTCACAGTGATAATGCCGCATGCCTGTGGCTATCGCAAACGAACAAAACAACATTCTAATGATTCGCGGCATTACTCCTTTAAAGAAACGTCGCCTCAATGCAGAGCGGCAGGAACAAGGCTGAAGGTATCGCCTAAAAGGTATAGATCGGGTCAAGGGCGGCACCTGCACCAGATATCACATAGTGGTGACAATGCCGTTGGTAACAAGTGAAGACGCTTCACCGTCACTTGAACAACTCATTAATGGGCTGACTTGTGCCCGCAAAAGAACTAAGAGATCGGCGGCGGCGATAATATAAGGAAAAGTGACAACCCTATGAAGTGTGCAAGCCAAAAACACGTGTTGCTACGTGTAATGAAGAAATTCAGATTAGAAGAATTGATGGTTTACTAACGCACATCCTTGTTTTTCTTTACGTGGTAGGCCTCCGTTATCTCACTTTTTAAACGAACCGGGTGTTTGTGCAGTATATCACAATCGTGCAAAGTAGTATAACAAAATTCCCTGTCACGGACGTGGTCAAAGAGATTAGTGGATTTATTAGTGTCGAAGTTATTTGCTGGCTCTTTCAAAGTTCTTTAATGCACCGCCCCATCTTCCCGATATAGGCTTGTCCTCATGACATAGCAATAGTATAAACTACACATTCAACGCTCGGCACATACATCATGCAAAACCTCACATTAATTTTTTAGAGTTCTATTGGGGTGCTCCAGCCTTTCTTTCCAAAATAGCACAAACACTTTTAGGCTTCTTAGGGGCATAAAAAAAGACCTCTAAACCATATCTTGTCTGCCATATGTTTAACATTGTGTGACACAATAGGAAGAATTATTGTGGCTTGCACACTTGACAGGCTGGCCAATTGTTTAAATATTGTGTTCTTTCACAGAATAAACCTTCAGTTTTGAATCGGCGCTCGTGCTGTGGTTCTCTGCTTCGGTGTTTCTTAGTAGCACTGTTTTCCGTCTGACAAGCATGTCTGTGAGCCCCAGCATGGCGGAAATAAAGTGGTGGCGAAGGCTGGGCTCAAAAGCGCTTAGGCTGACTGCAGCGCAATTACAGGTTGGTGAGCGAAAACATAAGTAAAAGAAACATAAAAATATACAATAAAAAGCCATGCAGCAACACAAGAAATAATTGGTGTTTTACGTTGTTTTATGAAAGGTTTAAACTCCTTTAGTAGAACACTTTATATTCATTTTAATGTTGCAACAATTTTGTTGCGCCCCTTTTAAAGGCCTTGCTGAGTGCTTCTCAAAGCAGTAAGCAAAAAATCAGTTTCTTATCGTCGCCGTCACGCTGTCTGCGGTGGTGCTCCCGGAAATAGTAGGAAGTTAGCCCGCTTGTCTAATAGTGTGCTAGTTGGGAAATTTTCGTCCTGCATGCAGGTTAGTGCTCAGGTATTGCGTTTAGGTAGGATGTTTCCCAGCCTGGTAAGCCTGTCGTTTTCTCGTTCCCCGTGCGGCCAGCGCTGTCTTGTTTGCCGTTTCCGCTCGCTTTTATTTTCTATAGAAGCGCTCGGGGCGTATAAAACCCGCGGCAGCGAAGAACGAACGCACCGTGCAATAGCGAGAACTGTATATTGTCGGTCCTACATTACACTTTTCTTTGAGCGCTTTCAACTGTGAGCTCCGGTCTACATGAGTAGACTGCCTTGCGTATGCGCATTGGTAAATTACATTTGTTGGTCACTGCCGGCTTTATTGTAGATTTTGTTGGTATGCTTTATCACCGTATTTCTGGGTGTGATATAAAATAAATCACCACTATTTTCAAGCTACACTTGTTCAACCCTCACTTTCAAAGTGCGCGGCTATGTCAGCGTTTTACAGCTCATGCTGTACAAATATGCTGATCAAGTCTCTTTAGAAGAGGTGCTGGTTTGCGCCTTTCCTGTGCCGTCTTCAAGTTGCTGCGTTTGATTATCAACTGTACTCAAATAGCATATTCTAGCCCCATATAATGGCAAAGGTTGGGTAGCGCCGCCTTTCAAAGGACGGCTTTGAAAATACGGCAAGCTGCATCCAGAAAAGTGACACTTTATAACTAGCGACAATGCTATACGTAGTGCTGATGTCAATAAACGTTACTAGTTTTATTTGGCCCCCAAAAAGTTTTACGAGGCAATAGATGACCCATGAGCCGCAATGGTTTGACCATATAGGTGTCTCTGGAGTCTTCGATACCAATGTACATTATCCTCGACAGCAACACTATGTGTTGAGATTTAAAGCTCTGCCTTTAAGATTTAAGATTTAAAGATTTAAAGCTCTGATTTATCGCCACTGTCCTCAGAAATGGCATGAGGTCTGAAAACGTCTTTTGCATGTTCAACCGTACTGAAATTCAGAGCAGCAGTCATAGGAACAACCTGCCATTCGTAAAAAACCTGTGTTTGTAAATTTCGCACAAAAACATGGATAAACCGCCCGCGAAGTGGTTTTACCGTAACTCTCCTCAGGCACAGGATTGGCGGCTTAATTAACGTGTGTTTCGTGAATTAGAAGCTAAGTCGCAGGTTGCATCATTAAGGACAGTACGCTGTGGCGCATTCAGCAGGGCAATTCAATGTACTACATTCGTTTTGTTCGATCAGCTATCGAGATTTCTGTCTGACAAAGAATCCTCCTCGAAAAAGATAAAATATTTTGCAGTTCTCAGGCATGCATTAGCCTTCCGGCAGGGTTACGAAAATTATGCTATGCAACTAAAATCATAGGGCTATTATTTTGTTTTCTGCGTAAAGCACTTCGACCAAAAATGCATTATATTTATTCACTGCCATAAAGCGTGTATTTTAGGTGGTAAAGAATGAAAAGGTGGTAGATTACAAGCAAGGCTCCGTTTCATAAATCAAAAGACATGAATCTTCGAACACACATGTAGGAAATATATCAAAACTGTCTTACCATGGTACAGATTTGCCCAATCGGCAAAATGTACGTTTGCTCCCAATAGCCGCAAATACTTCAAACCATTTAAAGATAAGCATTAGTGCAATGTTTGCTATTGCCACTTCGTTGTGTGACTATACTATTGATGCTGCTATGCACGTGTGAAGTTTTCCGAGTCGGTAGTAAATGTGCATGTTGGAATAAAACCTAATTTGCAACGCATTTTTCTAGAGCAACTAACTTTTATCAAGAGCATCAATAAGGCCGGAAAGGTACCTCGTAAGCCAGTTTTATCTAGAATTTCATCTCACAACCACGGTGTCTGTTTGCTATTAGGAGTCGCTGCCTCCGAATCAGAGCAGCCCTTATACAGACTTTTTTATTGTGAATATGAATTAGACATGTCTTTGGTTAGAGGAACGAGTGACAAATTACCAACGTAATAAGATCAAATCAGGAGCTTATTATTGTAACCATCTTATTCTTCCATGTACAGGTGTACTCTACGGGACAGCTATGGGAGTTGCCGCTATATGAGCACGAACAGTTACTGGGCGAGCTGCTGCAGATACGAGCGAGCCTGCTAGCGATACCAAAGTCTTGCTCGCTATACAACGATTGCACAGCAATATTGTTGCACTGAACATATTCACTACAAATTGCCTTTACTACGGTATCAAGTAATTGAGTACCGGAATAAATTACGTCCTTTATTCTCACTCTGGTTAATAAATTAGGGATGTGTAAATGCTTCATGTGGTTGAAATTTCTACTGCGTACCAGTATCGCCTTTGTCCAAAGTTAAGTAGTTAATCTAATATCGAAGGTATAGGTAACAAATGACGGATTTTAAACTGCTCGGGCAGCATCGCCAACACAGTTGTTTGAAGGCTTTTGCTAGATGCTTCCGTCAATTAATCAACAAATACTGTCCATCTGAAAAGTGGACCAGACACATGAAGGGAGATTCACTGAAAGAAACAAACAAATAATAATAACCGACAAACGAGCAAACACATAAATGAATAGCAAACCTAATGCATGATCTCTTAAAAAATCTTGAAGAAATGAACAATGACCGGACGAATAATGTGAGTAGAAAATTAAGAACGTCTACACCAAGCTATATAGTTCATAGCAAGGGGACGCAAATGTAGCAAAGGCTAGGTACATTAAGAAGATTCAGCAGTTTTATAAAGAAGCATAGAAAGCGTTCATTCAATTGTATTCAAAGTCCAGAAACATTACATTAGACGCAAGCTAATTTTCTTCGTTTCCATGAAGTAAATAGCAGAGGGAAAGGCGAAACAAAACAGTACAATCAAATCATTCACGTGGGGCGCTGAATGTCTTTGTAAAACACTCTTATAAAAAGCCTGGGATGGTCACTATATATAGAAAAACATTTTTCTGGTCTGCAATCACGAAAAGGGAGAATGTGGCGTTTTGCTGCTGCAGATTTCCATAGCTGTCAAATACAAAAGCCCATCATTCGTAATTTTGTGGCTCTTAACAATTTTATGCGGTGTTGTCTACTGAAAGGGCGTGGTCCACTTTAGTAAAAGTATTTCGTAAGTAATTATTTATATTTGCTTCAAAGTTGCTGCTGACAAAACTTTATTACATTCATAGTTCACTGAATTGGAAAAGCAATTTATTACATTAACAATTTCAGGGAGAAGTATTTAAGTAACAGCAATTTCATTCCTATTATTCATTCAGATCCGTTTCTGTCCAACTGAGCGCCGGCCACGCTAAGCGCCGTTGCGGCATAAATTTGGGCAAGCTAAAACAAAGCAACTTTTTTGTGGAAAACAGATGCGTCAGGTCGCACTGATTAGAAAGACGCATTAGGAAACTGAAATCTAACAAGACACCTCACACGTGGTAGATACCTTCGAGCTATGAACAAAGCGGCTTTGTTTCGTACATTTTTCCTGATCTTTGTAATCTTTTCAATACGCACATACATTGCCTACCTCATACAGAGGTTACTCCACAGGGGTTCTAAAATTGCTTCATGCCTTCAATTATATTATTAATAATATTACATGATTTTTCTGCCGTAAAGAATAATTTTGTAGATCCATTGTTATCGCCCGTCAAACCTTTACGTGTACCCTATTTTATACAGTTTTGCGCAATAATGGCGAAAGAACATTTTTGATATATATGCTGCGTATATTTTAATTCTTCGAGGGCATCCAAGTGCAGAAACCAAAATACAATTTATAAAACTACCTTAAATCGACAAATGGTTTTAGGGCTGCATCTATGTCTGGTTACGTGCATTAATACGAAATTGTTACGAGTTCTCCGACTCCATTTGGTAGATGCACATTACACTTGATTAGCGGACCATGGCCGCATTTGGACAAATGGCGTATAGCATGACGTCGCTGACAAATTTTAATGGGCAGCTGCACTGCCCTTGGCGAGAGATCTTCTAGTTGGAGCTTGATGAAGACGACGATGTTTACTGCGTAGAGAGTGCTTTTTCAAGTTTTAGGATACTTGATCAGTTGTGCCGATAATATATTGTTCTCCTACCTGCACTAAGGAAGCTGATCTGTTCTGATAGGGGTTTGATTCCTGGCGGAGACACAATGCTTTCTCAATTGTCTGTTGGTTCTTAGACGCTTTGATGACATGCTTTGTCCCGTTCCAATAATAAGTCTTGAAATGCTTTCGAATCACAGATAACCCGATCCAATTTGCATTTATCTGGGCATCGGGAAATAGCCAGAATCAAATTGCTTCTTCTTTAATTCAGCAGCCATTTAGGCTGTATTGGTCTCCAATCTTTATGCATTCTCCAAATACATTTAGACATTTGCACATAAGAACACTGACCATCCAAGATTTTGAGAACGCAGCAAAGGCATGTTACATTTTCAAAAAAATATTCCACAAGAAGTAAATTATGTTCCACATCTTAACCACAGTGTATATACTGAATATCGTGATCACTTGGTTCTGGCCGAAAGACCGGTACGTTCAGTCCGATGCTCCTAAGGTAGATAGAAGAAACTGGTCACTAGGATCCAGTTCAATGAGGCCAATGCTCGTGGCTACATCATAACCTCATTCTTGTATTAAGTCACGAAACGGCGGTACAAATTAGCAGGTGGGGATGATGAATTCAGAACTTAGTGCAGTTTTCTGAGTACTTGTCGCATGCGACCCAGCACTGAGGGAAAACAAATAAAACGACAGTACAATTTCTAAAAGGCGTTGTTTGCTTCCTGCAGGACAGCGAACGTGTTCTACCATGCGTGTACAAGAATGAACTCTATAATGATAATCTGTAAGCAAGTTTTGGTCTCATACTTTCAGTCTCTTGTGTAAGGCTTAACAGATGGCGTCATTTTGCTCACAATCCTCGCACGTTGGGCGCATTTTACGCATGCATTTTGTCTCAATTTTACCTATTATATTATTTGCACAAATTCAATTTGATTTCCAATGTTTGAACAAACCACATGCCATGATCTACGACGAGCATGTTAGGCACATAAACGTTAAGTTTGCTTTTTCAATGCGAAGCTAGATAATTTACTGTAAATTAAACAAGAATACCTTATCGAATAAAAAGAAACATTGACGGGTCACTTATTCGACGCGATCAAGGATTATTTTCTTTTAAACGGCGCCGCTGTGACCACTTCCATCTCTGTAGTTCTGAACTTGAGAACTGTAGTTCAGAATTTTGAGAAGAATGCGCATGTGGGATTGTATCGCAATTGTGAATAAACTATACTTTTAAAGCATTGAAGGTGGAAGTATACCATTTCACTGGCCAAAGAACAAATATTTAATATCCACCTGCTAGTCAAGGTGGACCATAGCCTGCGACATGGATTGAAACCAAACGCATATATATATAGAAGTAACCAAAATATCCCAGATTGCAGGCTCTGAGCACATCGGTGCTTTGTGGCAGTTAGGCTCCCAACAAAGATACCAGAATATTACAGGTTGCAATCATGCTGTTCCTACTCTCCAGGGATTTTTTTTTTTTTAATTTTGAGCGCCGTCGTAGCTTTCCGACATTATCCCTGAGAAGCAGTATTTGCGGCCTGGAATATTTGGGTACTCCTATATTGTGAGTGTAAGCGGATAACTTTGATGTGGTAGAGATTCAGTGCCTTCATTATCCTTAACACGAACCCATTTACCCACATTTGTCAGTCCACCGCGATGGCTCAGTGTCTAAGACGCCAGGTAACGAACCGATATACCCGTGTTTGAACCGGACAACCGGCTGCTTCCTATCGATGGAGGCAAAACGAAGAGGCATCTATGTGCTGTTCGATTTCAGTGTACATCAAATATCCTTTAGGGTTTAATTACTCTAAGTCACGTGTTTCTCTCTTTCTGCTTTCACTCCGGCCTTCCTCTATTCCCCTATATCGGAGTTTATATGTCCGCAGAGACAGTTTGACAGATATTTTGCATTTCCTTTCCTTTAAGCCAATTTGTTTAGAGAAAATATTTACCAATATTGCAAATTATGCTCAAGTGTCTCAATGCAATAATTCGTAGAATGAAGAGACGGCTTTAAATGCGCTGTCGAGTTTCGTACTGAAGCCAAACTACAGTGCGCTTCTAATTTGTATACACATTCTCTCATCTCCGCTCCATCATAAGAAAATCAAAGGCGCGGTAACTACTCTCGCTGCAAATAAGACCAAATAGTTTGTAGTGAAAATTTGCGAAGAAAAGACATTCTGTAGTGAAAGGATAAGAAATAACTTGACCATCTTATGACCATCAAAGTGCATTTCTGTTGCAAACTAAAAATAATGAGTTCTACCTCATCAGAACCGAAACCCCAAATCCGGACCCGGCAGAGCAGGCCATGTGGTTAATCAAGCCATAGATAAAAATAAAAAGGTCTCAGAGATAACTCTTAAGAGAATAGCAGTGAAAGCCCAGTATTAATAGAAGGACTGGTTTCGTAGTCACAAAGGTGTCATACCTAGGCATTTCAGTCATTACCATTCAAGCTAAGCGTTTTTACTCAGTTTAGATCAGTTGCGGTCACTTCACGTCATCTTTGTACATAGTAGTTTCGCAGTTATGATGAGTCATTGTAGTATTATCACATGTAACTAAAATTATTTAGTGATTTCCAATAAGCTGCGATAATACAGGACTTCATTTGTGATATTGGTCGCTTCATAGCCATGACGAGTCATGCTTAATCATTTTGCTCATTTTCAATCAGCTGCAGTCATTTCGAGTCATCGTTTGACATATTGGTAGTTTTGATGTCATAATTAGTTATCCCTAGTTATTGTAATAATAACCACTCATCTACAAGCATTTTTCCTCATTTGCAATCAGTAGCAGTCATTACAAGCTGTCGTTTGACGTAATGATGATTTCTTAGTCATTTGCGGTCAGGATGAGTGATGCTTAGTCATTGTGGCCGTTTCCAATCATAGCTAACTGTTTTACTCGTTTCCAATTTTGGTTTGGTAAAACTTTATTTCCTACAGTAGGGGTCCTGAAGGACACTCGGCTAGGCGCCAGGTCTTGAGGGCAGCTCCCACGTTGGCACAGAGATCGCGAAGCTCTCCGCCGCCGCGCGGGCCTCCTGGACAGCCCGAAGCTGATCATGTAGTGAAGCACTTTTTAACACTATGTCCCAATGTTCCATGTTCTTGGCGTAGGCGTCGCTCGAGGCACAACCACACAGCATATGATTTAAGTCTACAAGGTCACTGCACCGTTTACACACATGTTGTCGGTCGTAGTCTGGGTCGATGTGCTTCATGCGCCAGGGGTTGGGGTATGAGTTCGTTTGGAGCAAGCGTAACGTGACTGACTGGCTACTGGTTAACTCGTTTCCAATAAATTGCGGTAATTACGAGTCGTAGATTCACATTGGTCATTACAAACCATTTTATTGGTCTATATTGTTCATCTTAGGGTAAAAAACTGGATTCCAAGGGAAGGAAAGCGTAGCAGGGGGCGGAAGAAAGGTGGGCGGTTGAGGTGAGGAAGTTCGCAGGGGTCAAGTGGATGCAGCTAGCACAAAACCGGGTTAATTGGAGAAATATGGAAGAGGCCTTCGTCCGGCAGTGGGTATAGTCAGGCTTATGGTGATGATGATGGGTATGATTATTCATTATTATTAGTCATTAGAATATGTCAATAACTCTATGTCTGTTTCTAACATTTATTCATTACCTACCAACATTAACCTTTTTCATTGCTGATCTCCCTCCTCACACGTCCGCCAGTTGCGAATGACACATCAGCGCACAAATGCGACAGAAGGGTTTACAGTGTACAGATCACTCTCAGAGACTGTGATCAGCTCCCGCGCACAGATTTTCTGTCTATGTGCTTAGAAAGATTTTCGCCTTATCATTGTGGCGTCCAGGTAAAGCCCAAACGCAGGCTGTACGCCGGTTCGCAACAATGGAAACATTTTGTGAACAGACATGTCGCTGTAATCAAGCTACGTCTGGGAATGGATGCTGTTAGACAACCTACAGCCCTCGCTTGCCACGGTCTATACAGTAATGGAAACAGAAACGATAAGCGCACCAACACATCTCTCTCCCCTCTGCCCCGACGAATGCGCTCAGACGTTTCACGCTCCTTATAAATGTAGGTCATAGATGCGTGTGCAAATGAATATATAATGTGTGCCAGTTAACTGGCATTGTGAGACTACCGAGAATACTGTTGCTAGAAACTGGCTTATATTCGACGCTGAAAAGGGAAGGAGAAGGGGGAGGTTTGAAAAACATCCAAAGCCAGAACACTGAAACAATAACCAATCTGCGCTAACTTTGCCTTCTAGCTAGCCTTCGGTTTATAGGCCGCAAAGTTATCAAAAATTAAAAGGCTGCTGTCTGGAGATGAGGCTCAGATGCACAGCGCTTGCTCCTCTCTGACTATAGACAATCATTTTTGACCGCTCCTGATCGCAGTGTGTACACCACGAACTACTCCTCTCTGAATTGTTTAGCGCGAGAATCCATGTCAACGATTTTGTGGTGCCTCTTCACCAAACCACGTATATTAGTTTTAAAACGGTAAGAAGCGTGTGCTTTACAGTTTGATGTTTTTCTACTTCCTTCTGAGAGGTTGGTGTATTACCAGAAAATTTTGTTGTGCCGACAGCAGTGTTAAAATCATATTCTGTATGATGTTGTATATTCAGATGCCCACGTATTCAGAATTTTATTTAATAAGAAATGGATTGTCAGCCGCTTAAATTATCGGTCATCGGCTTGGTGTGAGCTCGCCACATGACAACACATGGTGGAAGACTGGGCTGCACTTTTTCAGGTAGGCGGCACTCACGATGCGCCGGGCAATGGTTCATTTGAAGTACATCTAATGTCCATGTTCTAGGACTAGCGTTTTGTTTTCTGTCAGAGCGTATTGTGGGAGGCCATAGAAGTACCGTTCAGGTTACCACTGAATGTCATCATATTTGTGAGACATGAATATTTGTTTCATTTTGCCCATTGGGTTGATCGATCGGATTGTTTACAAACCTAATGTACGAAGGGCACTCATGGTATGAGGCTTGCCATTGTGGACGGCAAAAGATAAATTGGACCTCTTCATATTTTGAACTTGGAACTCACAGAGCATTACTGGCCTGTATTCGCACCCATCAAAATGTAGTCGCAACGGTCGAGATTTAAATCAGGTCTCTCTGCTTCACGTGTAGAACGCTCTATGCTCATGGTTACAGCGGCAGGGTTAAGTCTGAGGTGTGTTACCTGAGTGTTTATTAACCGGTCTCTAATGGACTGAAATTAGATCAAAGTGCTAAACCCTAGAATTTGTACCTATTATTTCGCTCCAAAATATGGGCACACCTCCCACCACAGGTAAGGTGGCAAACACATCAATTTTATTGCATTTTGAAGAGGAGTACGAGTTTCGTATAACTCTCAGTAGTAATACATTTATTGATTTGCACATGCTACAAATAGACATCGGCTCACTATGAAGAATCCGGCAAACATTTTACGTTACAAAAATACAACCAAGACAAAGCACACTGCTGGAACTCAGCCCACTCTTTATTGGTACACGATTCAACATTGTGAATCGGAACATAAGTCACATGTACGGCTGGAGTGGGAAAATTGTTTTAAAGGCATACACATGAAAACATGTAAAAAACAGAAATTAAAAATAAACGCTATGTAGATTCGAAACGGATGAATGACGTATTCGTCAAAACGACTCCAGTTATTTTTCTGTCAACAAACCGATATTTGCAAATGCAGTTGGTAGTTCCTTGAAGTTTGATTCAGAAGGCTTGCTGTGGCAACGAAACGCATCAAATCTCCCCGAGCTACTCCCTCCCCAAAAGTACACAAGGGCTACAAACAACAGCACACTGGGGGCTACACATATTTTATTTGGCAGCGAAAAAGGTGTGCTGTCAAAAAGTCGGAATCATTAAAGTATTCGCTATCTAAACTGGTTCCATAACAAGGCAAGTTTTTACTACAATAAATTTGACGAAAGAGCCGGATTTAGTGTTGACGATCTTTGAAAGCCCATCGTTATGTTCGAAACATAGAATAAATTTCTTTCTAAACCGTTTCTGTTTACGATGTCATCGTTGGACACCACAATAGAAAGGTTATTCTAGATGTTCAGCATCAATAAAAAATATCTGTGGGCTGGATCTTTGTCGCAGGGCGGAGAATGCTTGCATGGCCATTAAACCAGATTTCATCGTCAATTCATCACGTCATTCTATTCCTGTTTTATGTCCGTGTTTCATCGCTTGGCATGTCGCCACGTAACCGCAGCCACGCTCAAGTCGTCCGGCGTGTTTATGGGTGTTGGTCTTCGGCCTGACGGCGAGCACTGAACCTGTTGATCCAGCGGCATACATTTATTACATATTCCCATTAATCGCAGTGGAAAGTTTTCATCTCCGTATCCGTTCATCATCCCATCATGCATTGGACTCTCAGCACAAAATTTGGAAAATCACACGGTGGCCCCTAGTCATGCCACGAAGACAACGAAGGGCGGACAGTGGCGTGGGGCGAGCGACAGCTCCAAGCCCGCTGACAATTACAGCATACCTCAACCTCATTTCATTACGTCGTTCTGGTTATGCGCACATGTCAGATTGATAGGTCATGCGCCGCGAAGACTTGCAGGACTATCCTGGCGAAAGTACGAATCAATCTCGAAAGGGGACCAACCCTCGAATGCAGATAGAAAGGAGAATATCAGCAGGTGGGTACCCATCTCCCTTTTCTAAGAATATGCATCCCGAGCGTAACAAGATCAGAAGAAAGAAGACAGCTGCAGTCTCTAGTTTTCTTTATAGTAAGGCGCCCTTGAAGCAGATAGCATATGCAGACGTCGCGGGAGGCAATAACGGCCGAACAGTAGCCGCGGTAGTAAATGGCCGCGGAAAAGCCGTTACGATTGTATTCTTCAGGGCGCGTTCTCATTCTGTGACGGAGGAGGTTGCAGTACCACTGAGTCGCAACGGCGCGGAAGCAAATTTCATCATTAGGGACCGTAAAACTACCATGTGAAAACTAAGTGCAGGCAGAATTTCTTCCGCGGCGGCGGAAATTGTGGCCGGGCGACCAATTGTGAAGAAGGTTATGCTGATCTGGACACAGGCGCATGCCGCCGTCCGCGGAAAAAAGGTGCCTCACCAGGTAGCTCTAGGTTTAGGGTACCGTGCTAGTGATGACCCCATCTGGCAAGGAAGAGCTCAGCGCATGATGAAATATGAGGAAATCATTCAACATTGCACATGGGAACGTAGGCTGTTAAACTCACCCTACCGGTCATTAAATTATACAGGGGTAGTCGTGTGAATACGATTTCAAACATAGATGTACCCGTACCCGATCCTGGCGAACTATATCTACCCAGATTTAAGATCAGACGAGTGCAAAAACGGGGGGTCGAGACGGTCTCTTGACCACATAATCTGGAATACTCGAATTCTCCTGATAGGATGCTCAACGCTGATTGTAGGGAACTATGGGAGACTTTAGTACGCAGGTTAGATCTTTAGCTCTAGATCCGCCTCATCAGACTGGCTGAGCAGGTCGTTGGGCCCAAGATCTCCGGCCAGCATCGAAAGCGCTGTTTCGTGCATCTCCGGCCTAGTGCCGCGGGAAAGGTTGTCGTTTCATGTTTTTAAGTTCTTTCCTCTTCTTGTTCTTTCTCCTCCTACTATTGTATCCCCGTGTTTCATCGGTAGCAATATCACTGCTGTTGCGTTCATGCTCTTACGCACAAAATGAAAAATAGCAATCAGCAGCCGTAAGGGCATTACTAAAGAAGGCAGCGGTTTGCCGCCTTCTAAACTTATGATTCAGCAGCCAGCCACTTTTTCCCACTGCATTTTAGTCGCTTGGCGCAGGGCTTTTTATGACAGATACCCGCCTTAAATATTATTGAATGCGCAGAGACTTTGCTGCTCCACGCTTCTGTTATCCCCAACTTTGATACAGCAGGGGAAGAATAATTGACTGGAAGGACCAGTTGTGATGCTAGTTTATCTTTTTTGATTATCATCCGCCTAATTTTTCAGAGATATATTTATAGAGGGGACTCTGTCGAAGTGCTAACGGGAGTATTACTCCCATCATATATAAGGAAATAGCTTTTCGCTTTTCTAAATTACTGTGACAAGGCCGGTTTTGGAGCGCTAGTTCTATTTTCGTCTTCCAAACCTGAATACATCTGGCTCCAAACCTTTCACCTTGAACTCCTGATTTTGGCAGGAAATAAAATGTATAAAGAATTTCCGATTAAGCGTGCAGGTCACCTAGAAAGAGGAAGTGCTTTTCCGGACTAGAAGGCTACAAGTTAAGCCACCACCGCCCCTGTCTTGCTCGCTGCCTGTGCCCGCTACCAGAGTCTGGATCCCTGCTTAACACGTGGTGATGGCCGCGGGATTTATCTTCCATTTCCTTGCTTTGGAGCTCCGCAGCTGCCGAAATCTGACCTCACTGACTCACTTCAGCACCAACAGCACCGGGCCCGCTCCCTCGACTCCTTCTATTCCATGCTCCGTGGTGCTTCGACAGTGGGACCCGCCGGCCTTCAGCGGTACCGACGATCAGGACGTGGAGGACTGGCTTTCATCGTATGAACGCGAAACCACCCACAATAAATGGCATGACGTCTTGAAGCTTAACGACGTTATCCTCTACCTAACGCAAGTAGCAAAATTGTGGTTCGCAAATCAGGACGCTGACATTCCATCTTGGGCCTCGTTCAAACCTAGCTTAGTGGTGTTTTCGGTCGTTCTACGGTCCATAAGCTTCGCGCGGAACACCTTTTGCGCGAGCGGATGCAGCAGACAGGAGAAACATTCACTAGCTACATCGAAGACGTTTTAGATTTTTTCCATCGTGTAAATACATCGATGACTGAAGCCGAGAAGATTCGCCACATAATGAGGGGCATCCACGAAGGCGCATTCAACATTCTATTGTCCAAAGAGCCCCGCACTGCATAAGTGATGTTGTCAAGATGTGTCAAAGCTACGACGACTTTCATCGCCAACGCATCGTCTCTCGACAACTTGAAGGCACGATCGCGGCTGTGTCTGATGCCATTGTCAGCTCCGCACTTAAAGAAATCAAAGACTTTGTATGGAAAGAAGTTGCACGGGAATTATCACTAATTCGAAACGTTCCGCAATCCATTTCTCACCTGGCTCCGACCATACGCCTGGTTATTCAGGAACAAGTTGCTGAAGCACCTCCACCCCCTCGACAACCAGCTCTTCATGGCACTCCACACACCGCTCCTCTCATTTTGTCGACGCTGTCCTGACGCCCGGATCCACTCCACTGCCTTATGCGGAGATTGCCGCAAGACCACACCCTTCTACGCGTTTTCCATCGTACGGTTCGCCCCAGTGAGCATTTAGCACGCAGCGCCGTGCGCCACCTATACTACGCCCTTGGCGCGCACCCGACAACCGTCCCATTTGCTTAACGTGTGGTCTTCCTGGCCACGTTGCACACCTGTGCCGCCGTCGCTCGGCCCCGTACGCTTTCGATCAGAGCCCGGTTACCTTCGCGCAGCCGCCGCCCCCACACCGTGCGCCACCTCAGCCCTCGTCCTACTTTGACCACTTCTCGCACGTCCACCGCTCAACCTCTCCGCGTCTTCGCTCGCCGTCACCGATGCTTCGTCGCTCTACCTCACCAATGCCGGAAAACCATTAGCGGCAGTACCGCATGCAACAACTCGCTTTCGTCGACCAGTGAAAGTCCTGCTTGGCCACCAAACAAATATGTCGAACTTACCATAGAAAATGTTTGTACTCTTACACTTGTAGATACTGGTGCTGCTGTGCGGTTATTGACATTAGACTGTGGCACTTGATATGAAAAGCTGTTCTGTCGTATTCGGATGTTTCTTTCTGCACCGCCAGTGCTCAGCACATCGAACCGCTCGGTACCTGCAGAGCTCCAGTCACCAATCAGGACGTTCTCTACGTCATCAGTTTCTTCGTTCTCCGTGACTGCTCCCATGACATTATTTTAGGATGGGGCTTCTTGTGTCGCAATCGCGCCATAATTCATTGCGCTCGTGCCGAAGTAGAGCTTTCTCCGATGTGCACCGCACCGACCGCCGCTAACGTTCTTGGGGAGGCCAAATGCCATGCTGCGGATGCTACTGATATCCTATCTTCATCTGCTGCGATTGTGCCTATATACTGCCTATCTTCAAGACTTTACAGTGATCTTCACCCCATCTTCCCTTTTTGCCTGGTGACCCTGTCTTCCCCTGCCATGCGCCGTCCTTAATGTACGAAGCGGCCACACCAAACTAGCCATTAGTAACTATTCGTTCTATCCACTCACGTTGCAACTTGGGGATTGCGATGGGCATACCGAGCCTGTTCGATCAGAAAATTTTGTGACCGTCCCGCCGCTTCTCTCCACCTGTGCCGACACATTCAGCGACACCGTCAGTGCCCTTAGCCCACCTCGTGCCTCGTCTCCTTCATCGCCTCTGGTTGCCTTCGACGAAGCCATCGACAGTGCCCCCGCTCCAGATCAACGCACCAAGACTGTTGTCCACCACATCTATACTGGCGTGCATGCCCCATTAGACCAAAGTCCTTATTGTGTATCAGCCTCAGAGTGCCGCATTATTGATGAGCAAGTCGACGAGATGCTCAGTAGGGTTGTCATTCAGCCTTCCAGAAGCCCTTGGGCGTCCTCGGTCGTATTAGTCAAGACGAAAGACGGGTCTATCGATTCTGTAGGGACTGCCGCATTATTGCGATTTCACAAAAGGACGTCTATCCGCTACAACGCATAGATGACGCCCTGCACACTTTGCATGGAGCGAAATTTTCCTCTTCAATTGATTTACGTTCTGGCCACTGGCAACATCCAATGGCTGAGGACGATCGCCCCAAGACAGCTTTTCTCGCTACCGACAGGCTCTATGAGATCAACGTCATGTCTTTCGCCTATGTAACGCGCCCGCCACTTTTGAACGCATGATGGACAATATTCTCCGCGGTTTGAAATGGCGCACATGTCTCTGCTACTTGGATGTTATTGTCGTATTTTCATCCGACTTCGCGACCCACCTAACTGGAATTGAAAATGTCTTGTATTGTCTTAGCGACTCCAGTCTGCAGTTCAATCTGAAAAAGTGCCATTTCGCCGCTCGCCAACTCACTATTTTAGAGCATTCAATCTCAAAGGATGGAATCCGTCCTGATCCATCTAAACATTGCTCTGTCGCTGCGTTCCTCAAGCCTACGTCTGTCAAGCAATTACGCAGCTTTAGAGGCTTATGCTCCTAATTTAGGCGTCTCGTTTGGTACTTTGCGACCATCATTGGCCCTCTGACGCGACTTCTAAGCGCTGACGAAGATCTTTCTGCCTGGTGACTGGCTTTCGATACTGCTTTTACGAAATTGCGCACGATACTGTCCACAACCCACACCGTATTGCGCCATTTTTACCCGGCTGCTCCTACTGAAGTGCACACCGATGCCGGCGACGCCGTCCTCGGCACTGCACTCGCCCAACAAAAATCCAGTGTTGATGAATACGTTGTGGCGTACGCAAGTTGAACGTTGACCAGAGCCGAGACCAACTACTCGGTGACAGAAAAGGAATCCTTGGCCATTGTTTTGGCGCTTCAAAAATTTCGGCCATACTTATAAGGACACCCATTCGATGTTGTTACAGACCCCCCACGCTTTGTTTTGGTTGCTGTTCACTAAAAGACCCTACCGGCCGTCCACCCCGCTGGTCGCTTAGACTGATAGAGTATGGTATCCGAGTTATCCATTGTACAGGAAGCAAGCACTCCGACGCAGACGCTTTATCTCGCTCGCCGGTGCCGCCTGACCGTCCGTTGTCCCCTGCCTCCAGCTCCGCCTTTTCTTCCGTGTCCATCGACAACGTGCCATCAGAACAGAGCAAGAATCCGTGGCTAACATCACTAATCGGTCTTCTTACGAACGCGTCGCTTTCAGCGGCTCCTCGCTCCCTTCGTCGCCAAGCGCAGCATTTCGCCCTTTTGACCGTCTCCTCTATCGACGCAATTTTATGCCAGATGGCCGTAAGTGACTTCTCGTCATACACCGCCACCGCCGTATCGACATCTGCGCATCTTACCATAACGATCCGCAGTGTGGCCATGTGTGTGTGAATGAACGGTTGACTTATGAACGATTGCGGCAAAGCTTACACTGGAGCGGTATGTATACCTTCGTCAGTATGTGCGTCCGTGCATCGATTGCGGACGTTTCAAACCCCCTCCTCTCTATCAGCCGGCTCCACTACAGCATCTTTTGTGCCCATACCGACCACTCGATTGTGTTGGCATCGATTTGTAAGGACATCTGCCATATACACCTGCAGGGAATCATTGTATCATCGTGGCCGTTGATTATTTTACTCGCATCGCGGAAACAGCAGCAGTTCAGGATGCCACCGGACCCAATATTGCGTCCTTTCGTCTTCATAATTTCATTCTGCGGCGCAGGGTACCTCATGAGCTTCTGAGTGATCGAGGCAAGTTTTTCCTATCCGAGGTTGTCGAAGCGCTCCTACGTGAATGTCAGACCATCCACCGGAGAGCCAGCGGTTACCACCCTCAAACCATCGACCCCACAGAGTGCTTCAACCGCAGAGTGGGTGACATAATGCGCAAGTACATCGCCTCCGACCACTCCGATTGGGACAAGAATATTGCATTTATAACGTATGCCTACAACATCGCTCTTCAAGAAATTACCGGATTCTCGCCTTTTTTTCTGCTCTTTGGGCGTGAACCTTCGTCTCCACTCGACACCATCCTCACTTACCCTCCTGATAACGCAGAGTTTACATCACTTTCAGCAGCTGCCAGGCACACTGGAGAACGTGGAAATCTGGCTCCCTCGCTTACTTCGGACGAGCAAGCCCAGAAGGAAGCGCAAAGCGACCGCAGCCACTCTGTCCACCAATAATCTCCCGGTGCTCACGTATGGCACTGGGTTCCATCGACACCACAAGGTCTGACCAGCAAATGTCTAGTGCTCCAAAAGACGTCTTCCGTCAATTACCTAGTTGAAACGCTAGCAGCGTCCACCGACCTTCGCCGCCGTGGGCGTGAGATTGTTCACGTCGACCGTTTGAAGCCTTATTACGATGCCGCTATCATTTCGTCTCCTTACGTCACCAGAATGGCTCCTCTTTTCTGCGGGAGCCAGATTGTAAAGAAGTTCCGATTAAGCGGACAGATCACCGAGAAAGAGGAAGTGTTTTTGCGGACAATCTGTCAACAAATTAAGCCACCACCGCTCCGGTCTTGCTCGCTACCAGTGCCTGGATCCCCGCTTCACAGTTGCAACTATTCTTCTAAGCATTTTAATGTGCAATGGCGAACGTTTTTCTCGCCAATTCGGCTCCGCAAGATGAAAATACACTTACCACAAAAGCAAGTGTAACTTAGAAGCACCCACACCTTGGTATTGTCGTCCCAAAATTTTCAATGGTACATTTTGACTTCAATACTTTAAAAGTTTCCCTAATACATCAAAGCGAGACCGTTTTACATTGCGGAAAAAAAGCACTGCCATTTATTACAGTGTTTACACGCTTTTATTCAGTTCGTAAACTGAGAAAGTGATAGAAACGTCTTGCAATTGCTTGGCGCTGAATGGGTCCCGCCGTTCAATGTAAATAAGGAATAACTCCGCTTTTACATCGTAATAAAAATATAAGTAAAAAAAATATTGGTATTTTAGAGTTCTTGAAATAGAGAAACCCTCCCAGGAAATGATCATGAAAAAATGTGATACTGCATGCATATTCTGCCCTAACGTTGGAGAAAATGTGGACTGGAAGATTCATTCAGCGCTCCGAAACTAATGTATTTGTGGCCATATTCAATGGTGTGCGCTTACAAATCTAAAACCTTAATTCTAAACGGTTTATATTTTGTTACTGGAATGTAGCCGTAGCATTCTCCCCGCCCTGTGAGAGTCGACGCAGCATCATATGCGCGCAACTTGACGAATGTTTACAGCTTAGGGAATGTCCCTCTAAGTCATTTAGTGAGGATCCTACATCATCCGTTGCAGACCGGCTTTTCCGGGGAGATGAACGAAAACTCAAGCTTTTAGGAGATTCACTATTATTCAGATAATACGACCCTCATGGTATGAATTATCAGCAAATGCGTAGAACTATATATATTTGCAGGCAGCACCATATGCAGCTCAACAACAATTTTTACAATACTCATCTTATAAATGAATTGCGGTATTCCTACCACAAACTTCCAAAGAGTCACCTATCGTAGAAAGGAGTGGGAGACCTCCATCTCTACAGTCTAGTACCTGACAAAGGTTATAGGTCGCAGCTTCTTGTTCCATTTTGCTTCACTTAGACAAGTGGTATTATGGCACTGCCAGATGACAGGCGGCAAAGGCGTGACAGAGGTTTGTGCTGCTTTTTTTGTAATGCATATTTAGAATCTTGCATAAGATTTAGGTAGTGGTTTAACTGCTCAGTGTGATAGTGTTCCAGTTAAAAAGCCTTAAAAATCTAGAACAGCTCGTCCGATAGTTTATGCTTGTGACAGGCATCCGAGTTTCTTTGGCTGGTTTTTATGGCAGCTGCCCTTTTCTACTCAGGCTTGGAGTGACACTGTAGTGGAGGACTCCGAAAATCGGGACCAGTTGGGCTTTTTTAATGTGGAATGATACTGCGCTATATAAGACCTATTTGCTTCGGCCGTTCATGGTGCAACGAATGCTGCTACCGTAGACGACCCGAAGTGTTTGGGTTTAACGTTCTTGCATCCTAATTAGCCAGCAGTGCCGAAAATGAGCTTTTACCTGGCGGCTCCAAATCTATGTGTCTCTTAATCAGATACTCTAGCATTAAGAGTTGATATTCTGATACGCCTCGACTCTAACTTCTGCAATTAATGGATCTTTAGGAATATTATGCGTTTCAGAAGGCCATCCACTAATACATAATCACTCGTGATGGACAGGAAAATCTGATTGATTTCCTCGAGAATCACAAGGTAGCTTGATGCTGCCGTGAGCGCTGCTCGACTGCCAACCCACTTTTCAGATTGGCAGACGCTGCTTCTTTGAACTCTTTATTGCCAGTAGATCAATTTTTACAGAGAAAGTAGATACATTAAGGATCAAGAAAGCCTTGACCCTAAGCCTTGGCTGATTTTGGGCATAAACGTCACCCAGCTCTTCAGTTACAATATCGTTTTCCGGATCTGGCCGTGGTTGGCCTTGTGATATTTCTCCCACTGACACCAAGCATGAATAACCGTGAACAGTTCCGAAGACAGCCGCGTACTTTTTCTTTGACGTAAGGCAGTGAAATCAAATGGTCGCCAAAGGATGCGCTCCTTAAGCGCGAAATTCGTATTTATCGTGTACCGGAAGCTTTTTTTGCCGATATATCTTCTCTGTACCTACGCGTATAGCTTATCGGTTCAAGAATGTTCGCGCTGAGCTAAAGCCACATCGTTTTGAGGACTACCACAACTATTCCTCTCAGCTGGTTCCAAAGCAGCAACTAGCATATGTTCCCTGAGAAACAAAATCCTCGATTCGCATCCATGCCTTCCAAATCACTTCAAAAACCCTTCGGGTTCTCACCGTCAGCGTTACGCAGTACTTCGGAACGCATCTCACCGCTAGCTTCACGCATTGCAAAAGGCACTTACGAAGAAGAAATTAGGCGGACGCCGTTACTTGACATTCTTTGATGCTAGACGTCATGGCTAATTTTCATTCGTTTTATTCATTTCATTTATTAATTCCCATAAAGAAAGGTGTTAGGCAAGGAGACACAATCTCCCCAGTACTATTCACAGCTTGTTTAGAGGAAGTATTCAGAGACTTGGAATGGGAGCAGTTAGGGATAAGGGTAGATAGAGAATACCTCAGTAATCTGCGATTTGCTGATGACATTGCCTTGCTAAGCAACTCGGGGGATGAACTGCAAATAATGATTGATGACCTAGACGGAAAAAGTAGAAAGGTAGGCTTGAAAATCAATATGCAGAAGGCTAAAGTAATGTTCAACAGCTTGGGGAAGGAACAGCAGTTTACATTAGGTAGCGAAATACTGGAAGTAGTAGGCGAATATGTCTACTTAGGACAGGTAGTAACCGCAGACCCGGACCATGAAAAGGAAATAACAAGAAGAATAAGATTGGGATAGAGCGCATTTGGCAAGCACTCGCAGATATGACTAGCAGCTTACCGGTATCGCTCAAGAGGAAAGTATACAACAGTTGCATCTTGCCTGTACTCACCTATGGGGCTGAAACGTGGAGGCTAACCAAGAGTTCTACTTAAGTTGAAGACAACCCAGAGGGCTATGGAACGAAAAATGGTAGGGGTAACATTAAGAGATAGAAAGCGTGCAGAGTGGGTCAGAGAAATAACTCAAGTTACCGACATTCTAGTGGAAATTAAGAAGAAATGGACATGGGCAGGACGTGTAGTGCGAAGAGAGGATAACCGATGGTCGCTGAGGGTAGCAAACTGGATTCCAAGGGAAGGAAAGCGTAGCAGGGGGCGGCAGAAAGTTAGGTGGGCGGATGAGATTAAGAAGTTCGCAGGGGTCAAGTGGATGCAGCTAGCACAGAACCGGGTTAAGTGGAGAAATATGGGAGAGGCCTTCGCCCTGCAGTGGGTATAATCAGGCTGATGATGATGATGATGATTTATTAATACGTTCAGTCACCATAAGGGGCTGACAGTATAAGGGAAATGACATAGCATGCGTCTATGTCATTTCAATAGTATCATACCATTCAGCACGTTTGTCCATGCCCGGCAAGTGCCACTCACAATATTGCCAATTCCCTAGAATACCTGCTATCTCATAAAGTGGTTTAACTGTTATAAAGCTCAACATCATTCAGCACAAAATGTTAATCTTGCAAACAACTGTTTTAGGCTGCGTCATAACTTACCGGCTGCGTATTGAGGCATAAAGTTTGCACCGAGACGCTACTAGTAATAGGACAAGATATAGCTGTATTCATAACCAGATTTGTTAAAATATTTCTGCAAAATTTTATAGCAGAACTACAACTTTTTAGCGAGAAAATGTTTTAAATTTCAGCACCGCACCTTAATATATGTTTGCCCAGCCTGCACTGCCATTGTACTGCAGAGCGTTGCCGTGGCGCCGCTCACAGCTGTATGTTCGGTTTACACTAGCAGTCTCTTCTAGCGTATCTAATGGTTTGTGTTTCCCATCACTGTGGTCTGTTCAATACCTCCCCCTTCAGCAGGAACCGACGCAAATAATTTTGCCTAGATATTTATAACGGCAGTAAATGGTATAATAAACAAGGCACAATGCAGACCTTGTTCCAAATACAGAATAAATGCACTTATACTTTACACGCATCGTAGTTAGGTGTTTATCGCATTCTTGTCCAAATATAAAGGAGCATGCAATGTTTGAATATTTTGAGTCGACATAATACTTTGCCCACAAGGTTAGCGAAACAGAAGCCAATTCAGTATGCAAATAGCTCTTTTTTTTTGTGGTTTTCAAAGCGGGTTATTCTGGTTTCTTGATGATGGCAAGATAGCTGGGGTTGTTGCTCTTGGTCTATTAATGAAAAATAATTTGTACCTGAGTAGTATACATTTCCAACAAGAACATTGGTGACTAATTAAGCAATATGCACGTGTCTATTTGACAGGCATACGCATTACAAACCTCTTCCATGCAAAATGGCGATGTTCTACTTAGCAGCCAGATAAAATTCTCTTCATGGTGGCACTAATAAACGAAGTACTCTTAATCTCTATATTGGGGTTGGGAACCATAGGAAAAGTAGATAATATTTTTCACTGCCGTACGGTCTACCTTAAAATTCATTTCCTCCGTAATTCGTTACTATCCACTGCAATTAAGCCATTGCCCCAGTAGCCTTGATGCCTTGCACCAATCTTTTTCCCAGCCAGCCGAAAGACGTTGACGGCACAGAGCCCCATAGAGCAATCGCATGTATTTAAGCTCGTTGCAGAGTGCTTTCAGAGCTGCTTATGACATGAATCCAGAATCATACGCTGCCCGGATAAATAAAGGCCGTGATAAAAGCAGTTGAGAAAAGTTTTATTAAAACTAGCTTTGAATTGAACAACATTTTATGTTCTTAAAAGAAACGCCTGTGTACAAAATGCATGCTGCATACGCGGAAAACACATTTTTTCTGTGTTTGACATTTAGTTCTAAATTATGTGGTGCTCTAATCTTGGTTGAACATTATATTAACATAGCACATACTATAAAATGCGGCAAAAGATATAATGTTGATCGCCAGTCTCGCAAAACAGTATAGAAAGCTGCAAAATATTTGCCTTCCGGGAAAAAAGATGATGATATAAATTTTCTTTTTGTTCGTTTAAGAAACGCAATGCACATTCACGTACAAACGTTTGCACTCCTCTGAGGAATTCGATGGGCTCTCACATGAAGAGGAAATGCTCTTGGCAAACTTATCAAATTTAAGTACTTTAGTTTGTTAATCAAAAGCCACATGTTTTATCAACATGATCGGTGGGGGTCGAGTGGAAACTCTGGTATGTTTGGCATAAAATTACCCCTCTTTCTAAGTTTCACTGCAAATTCTAGTCTAGCTTTTCTCTGTTAGATGGCCTCTGCAGCCTTTCTAATAGGGCTGCGTTGGGCTTCATTTACTTTATTTATTCCTTCGCCAGATATTAGAATCGCGGGCAGCCGAGATGGCGTGTGTTTCTGGCGTATTTAACGAAGCTAAATAATGAAATGGCGTGGATGAAACGTCATTAATAAATAATTCATTGTCCAGTAAGTGTTTACAAATTCGAAAAGAAGCGCAAGAATGTGTTTCAGTTTGAAATTGATGATGATAAAATGTTTACTGCATAGCACATAAATGTGCTGCAGTTTTACACGAGGTGTGATTGCCTGATACTACAGCATAGTGCTCTCAAGCCTGTGCATGACAATGAATACGACAATGACAAGGTGAGAGTTGAAAATGAAATGCGGGGAGCGAAATGACGTTAAGGCTTCCATGGTAGCTGTAGAGCTGAGGGAATCTGCCTTCACCCAGGAGAGCTCGTGAGCTGCATTTGGCCTGATCAAAGACTATCGGTACCGTGAACGAGAGCAGCTTTAACTGCAGCAGTCAAAATAAACGCCAACGCTATGAAATCGCGGGAAAAAAGCGCAGCGCCAAGCTTGCGGTTTGCTGCACTTCACCGTGCGAGGGAGGCAGAACAGATAACGTGTCGCAACAATAAGAGGCTGGTCTCACAGTGAAAGCACAACGAGAAAATGCCAAGCCATATGTGACGAGGCAGAAAAGCGCCCGCGCTGAAGGCAAACACAGTCCTTCACTAACTCACGCACTCACGCCGTGCTCCCAGTGAACGCTTCGGCAATAGCCGTCTGGACGAAAACGCTCAGCCCAGCCTTTGGGACGCGGCTTATCTAAGCGCTCGTCGGGTCATTTGCTGCATTAAGCGTCAGAGTCCAAGCCGCCCGACATGCGCAGTTTGGCGCCGGCCGAGTGCCGCCGGATGCATTCTTGCTTGTATGCTTTACTGTGCTTGGGTCCACACCCCAGAAGGGAGGGGCCAAAGGCTCCACAGAGCTTAGGCTATAAAATGACCTAACGAGTTAAACACGAACGCCAAATCAATAATAATTTTACTTAGTGCCGACTCGAGATAATTCTTACTCTCAGGTGCGAGTGCAAAAGTGGCATTATTTAGCGGCCGCTTGGTTAAAAGCCACTTGAAGGGCGCTCGGAAGAGAAACGCACGTCTATCACTGATTTTGCTTCGTGAAATCATTTCGGTAGCTGTACTTTTGTGATTTTCTTTCAAAGTGAATACCGGGCGTGCACTTTTGCTTGTTTGTTTTCGCTTTTGAGTACCATTCCATCTGCGGAAGTCAATTTTATGAAGTCAAGCATGATTCGGATTTAGTGCACTGTGATTTGGTGTGTATTGTGACTTTTTCATTCTTAGAAAATAACTATCTTCTCTTCTTATGCCCCGCCATGGTGGCGATGAGGTTAGTGCGCTCGATTGGTACACCCAACATGGCGGGGTCGAATGCTGGCCGGGGCAGCTGCTTTTCGATGGAGGCGAAAAGGATGGTGCAAGTATACTGTGCGATATCAGTGGTAGTTAAAGACCTCCTGAAGGTTGAAGTTTCCAGCGGCCTCCAGTACGGCTTATATATGGTCTGAGTTGCTCTTGGAGGCTACATAAAAAAAAAAACAGATCCGACCAACTACTTTTCTCGTTTTAATGTACCGACAAAGCAATGACTCCACGGACAACATTCTTTTCAAAAGCAAAGAAGAAGCAAGGAACAGGTCGGGGGAATCTTGACCAATTCAAAAACCACTCGGTATCTGGCGACACCACAGATAGTACTGGTATCTACTGAAAGCCGCCCCTTCGGCTAAAAATGGACACAGGTTGGCTTCTGCTGCACGAGGCGGACTTGTTGTCTGATGCAGGTACTAAGTACTGACCCATCGGTGCAACTTTTCGGTCCATGACCCTTTTGCCAATCATTCCGCCCCAGAAGAGCCGAGCCTGCTATAACCATTAAAAATCGCTGGGAACATGGTGGCTTCAGGGATCAAACCTGGTGACTCCCGAATGCGAAGCGTATGCTCTACAATACGGGCACGATCCTAAACCTTTTGCTTAGTTCGCACAGCTATCATACAGACAACGCTTATTATAATTTAATAAAGTGGTCCTGTGCCAGCTACGACCATTAGCAAAACTTGCCGTTTCCTGTTATATTGATTTTTACATTGTCACCCTTTCAAGAATAGCAATTTTTGTTCACCGCGATAATGTCCCACCATAGGTGAGTAGGCAAGAACGAATAAGATACAGCCGCATAGGGTTTCCTCTCCTGATGGCTGGTAAGGTGGCCTTCATTATCTATGTGCCCTTTCCAAGCACACTACGTGTCAATCTAATGGTTCATTGCAAGTTATATTTCCTCTTTCAAATCTCTGGTTTCTACCTGTGCCCTGTGACGAATTTGCTTAAGGATTCATCGGCTTCGTTTCCTACACAGATCTACAGTTCCTTTGCCATCCCGATAAACATTTCTTTCATCTTTGGGCAAGGAAGTGTGAACTCTGTCTAGCAGGTCTGCGTATATAGATGATTGCTTATCCATTCAATTCGTCCCCCTGCATTCCCTAGCAATAAACGGCCCCATTGAATAGTACATTGCCGAATATTTCTACATCTAACCTTATCCCTGACTGCTCTGCAACTCTCAAAATGCATTTCCTAGGCAATAGTTGAAGAGCAGCGAATAGATGATATCTTCTTGCCTGAGCCATTTTTATGTGTTTTATTATAGAGTACGGGGATATTGGCGCAAGCGCTATAGGTATATTCAAGTACTTTCAGATATAGCTAATATATACCTTGATTTCGCAATTTCCGCATCATACCTAAGTTTTCAGTAAATTCATTTTTCTTCCTCGATATAAGCATGCACGAAGAAGGCAAGGTCATCTTATGAAATTGTTTAGTTTAGTTTAGTTAATGAATTTGTCAGCAGTGTATGCAAATGGGAGCTTAATGTCCTTTGGTTGAATGACGTTTAAAACACCTTGATCATATTAGATATTACGGTATTTAATATCCTAAATATAAAAAATCGTTCTTTGATGAGTGTGTAAATTTTCAGTTTGGCAATATCCCCTTTTTGTGGAATAAATAAATATAGGCTTACTATATTCCGATTCAAGCGGGTAACTAATTTTAAGACAAAATCACAAGTGATGAACGGAAATGAAATGTTCGAATCTGTTTGACCACATTGAAAATAAAATAGCTAACTTCATATTCCACAATACCGCATCTTCCAATATTTTACTGCGACCCCAAGGAAAATTTGAAATACGCAACCTATGCATTCTCATTAGCCCACTATGTTACTCCCCGGGAGCCTAGAAGACATTCCAAATACAAGGTTTTGCTACGCATTGAAACCCGAGGTGATTCAAATAATTGGTTCATAAAACAGTCTTACAAAAACTGAGAGCCAATATAGTGTTGCCGCCAGCCCTGCCCCAACAGGACCTGCGCATATATAGCGTAAGCCTTACTTCTCAGTCATATCGGCCTAGTAGTAGGCGTTCAGATTAGGACGTAAACCGGCAAGTACTACCACAAAACAGGTATATTGTTTTATGTCTCATATATATATATATATATATGCCGGATTTGTGGTAGTACATGCCGGTATATATATATATATTATAAATCCCCTTCATTTATCTGCTTGTAGCCTACGGGGGTCTCGGTTCTGGCACTCTTGAAGCCAAAGGTAGCGTAAGAGGGTTCTAGCACAGCTTTCGCTTTCGCCCTCGCTCTTGATCACGTTTAACGTGACGCTGACGGTAACACAGGACGTTCCACGTCCGCCGCTATGGTTGAGGGTGGCGCTGGTGAACACTCTCAAGGTTCGTATACAGACAACATTTATACCTAAGAATGTAGCAGGGGGGACAGCGGCCGATGTAGATCAGTTGGAAGAGCACCGGACGCGATATCAGGAGGTCGTGGGTTCGGTCCCCACCATCGGCACGTTGTTTTGTCTCCTACTTTGTGTTTAATTATCTTTCCCCTAAGCAGATTACATAAATAATTTCTGTCATTATCCAAGTAAAAATTAAAAAAAAACATAAAATACGATCCCCAATGCTTTCCTTGGCCTCGCTGACTGTTGGCTTCTTTCCTTCATGTATTATAATGGGCAACCTCATTTCCCCTTCATTTATCTCCTTGTAGCTTACGGGGGTCTCGGTTCTGGCAGTCTTGAAGCCCTAGGTAGCGTAAGAGGGTTCTAGCACAGCTTTCGCCCTCGCTCTTGATCACGTTTAACGTGACGCTGGCGGTAACACAGGACGTTCCACGTCCGCCGCTATGGTTGAGGGTGGCGCTGGTGAACACTCTCAAGGTTCGTATACAGACATTAATAGCCAAGAAAGTAGCAGGGGGGACAGCGGCCGATGTAGCTTAGTTGGAAGAGCACCGAACGCGATGTTTGGAGGTCGTGGGTTCGGTACCCACCATCGGCACGTTGTTGTTTCTTCTACTTTGTGTTAATTATCTTTCCCCTAAGCAGATTACATTACTAATTTCTCTCATTATCCAATTAAATATTAAAAAAAAAACAAAATACAATCCCCAATGCTTTCTTTGGCCTCGCCGACTGTTGGCTTCTTTCCTTCATGTATTATAACGAGCACCATCATTTCCCCTTCATTAATCTACTTGTAGCTTACGGGGGGGGGGAGGGGTCTCAGTTCTGGCAGTCTTGAAGCATAGGTAGAGTAAGAGGGTTCTAGCACAGCTTTCGCCCTCGCTCTTGATCACGTTTAACGTGACGCTGGCGGTAACACAGGACGTTCCACGTCCGCCGCTATGGTTGAGGGTGGCGCTGGTGAACACTCTCAATGTTCGTATACAGACAGCATTAATACCCAAGAAAGTAGCAGGGGGGACAGCGGCCGATGTAGATCAGTTCGAAGACCACCGGACGCGATATCCGGAGGTCGTGGGTTCGGTCCCCACCATCGGCACGTAGGTTTTTTTCTTCTACTTTGTGTTTAATTATCTTTCCCCTAAGCAGATTACGTTACTAATTTCTGTCATTATCCAAGTAAACATTAAAAAAATACAAACAAAATACAATCCCCAATGCTTTCCTTGGCCTCGCTGACTGTTGGCTTCTTTCCTTCATGTATATAACGAGCTCCCTCATTTCCCCTTCATTTATCTGCTTGTAGCTTACGGGGGTCTCGGTTCTGGCAGTCCTGAAGCCCTAGGTATCGTAAGAGGGTTCTAGCACAGCTTTCGCCCTCGCTCTTGATCACGTTTAACGTGACGCTGGCGGTAACACAGGACGTTCCACGTCCGCCGCTATGGTTGAGGGTGGCGCTGGTGAACACTCTCAAGGTTCGTATACAGACATGCTGCCGTGAGCGCTGCTCGACTGCCAACCCACTTTTCAGATTGGCAGACGCTGCTTCTTTGAACTCTTTATTGCCAGTAGATCAATTTTTACAGAGAAAGTAGATACATTAAGGATCAAGAAAGCCTTGACCCTAAGCCTTGGCTGATTTTGGGCATAAACGTCACCCAGCTCTTCAGTTACAATATCGTTTTCCGGATCTGGCCGTGGTTGGCCTTGTGATATTTCTCCCACTGACACCAAGCATGAATAACCGTGAACAGTTCCGAAGACAGCCGCGTACTTTTTCTTTGACGTAAGGCAGTGAAATCAAATGGTCGCCAAAGGATGCGCTCCTTAAGCGCGAAATTCGTATTTATCGTGTACCGGAAGCTTTTTTTGCCGATATATCTTCTCTGTACCTACGCGTATAGCTTATCGGTTCAAGAATGTTCGCGCTGAGCTAAAGCCACATCGTTTTGAGGACTACCACAACTATTCCTCTCAGCTGGTTCCAAAGCAGCAACTAGCATATGTTCCCTGAGAAACGAAATCCTCGATTCGCATCCATGCCTTCCAAATCACTTCAAAAACCCTTCGGGTTCTCACCGTCAGCGTTACGCAGTACTTCGGAACGCATCTCACCGCTAGCTTCACGCATTGCAAAAGGCACTTACGAAGAAGAAATTAGGCGGACGCCGTTACTTGACATTCTTTGATGCTAGACGTCATGGCTAATTTTCATTCGTTTTATTCATTTCATTTATTAATTCCCATAAAGAAAGGTGTTAGGCAAGGAGACACAATCTCCCCAGTACTATTCACAGCTTGTTTAGAGGAAGTATTCAGAGACTTGGAATGGGAGCAGTTAGGGATAAGGGTAGATAGAGAATACCTCAGTAATCTGCGATTTGCTGATGACATTGCCTTGCTAAGCAACTCGGGGGATGAACTGCAAATAATGATTGATGACCTAGACGGAAAAAGTAGAAAGGTAGGCTTGAAAATCAATATGCAGAAGGCTAAAGTAATGTTCAACAGCTTGGGGAAGGAACAGCAGTTTACATTAGGTAGCGAAATACTGGAAGTAGTAGGCGAATATGTCTACTTAGGACAGGTAGTAACCGCAGACCCGGACCATGAAAAGGAAATAACAAGAAGAATAAGATTGGGATAGAGCGCATTTGGCAAGCACTCGCAGATATGACTAGCAGCTTACCGGTATCGCTCAAGAGGAAAGTATACAACAGTTGCATCTTGCCTGTACTCACCTATGGGGCTGAAACGTGGAGGCTAACCAAGAGTTCTACTTAAGTTGAAGACAACCCAGAGGGCTATGGAACGAAAAATGGTAGGGGTAACATTAAGAGATAGAAAGCGTGCAGAGTGGGTCAGAGAAATAACTCAAGTTACCGACATTCTAGTGGAAATTAAGAAGAAATGGACATGGGCAGGACGTGTAGTGCGAAGAGAGGATAACCGATGGTCGCTGAGGGTAGCAAACTGGATTCCAAGGGAAGGAAAGCGTAGCAGGGGGCGGCAGAAAGTTAGGTGGGCGGATGAGATTAAGAAGTTCGCAGGGGTCAAGTGGATGCAGCTAGCACAGAACCGGGTTAAGTGGAGAAATATGGGAGAGGCCTTCGCCCTGCAGTGGGTATAATCAGGCTGATGATGATGATGATGATTTATTAATACGTTCAGTCACCATAAGGGGCTGACAGTATAAGGGAAATGACATAGCATGCGTCTATGTCATTTCAATAGTATCATACCATTCAGCACGTTTGTCCATGCCCGGCAAGTGCCACTCACAATATTGCCAATTCCCTAGAATACCTGCTATCTCATAAAGTGGTTTAACTGTTATAAAGCTCAACATCATTCAGCACAAAATGTTAATCTTGCAAACAACTGTTTTAGGCTGCGTCATAACTTACCGGCTGCGTATTGAGGCATAAAGTTTGCACCGAGACGCTACTAGTAATAGGACAAGATATAGCTGTATTCATAACCAGATTTGTTAAAATATTTCTGCAAAATTTTATAGCAGAACTACAACTTTTAAGCGAGAAAATGTTTTAAATTTCAGCACCGCACCTTAATATATGTTTGCCCAGCCTGCACTGCCATTGTACTGCAGAGCGTTGCCGTGGCGCCGCTCACAGCTGTATGTTCGGTTTACACTAGCAGTCTCTTCTAGCGTATCTAATGGTTTGTGTTTCCCATCACTGTGGTCTGTTCAATACCTCCCCCTTCAGCAGGAACCGACGCAAATAATTTTGCCTAGATATTTATAACGGCAGTAAATGGTATAATAAACAAGGCACAATGCAGACCTTGTTCCAAATACAGAATAAATGCACTTATACTTTACACGCATCGTAGTTAGGTGTTTATCGCATTCTTGTCCAAATATAAAGGAGCATGCAATGTTTGAATATTTTGAGTCGACATAATACTTTGCCCACAAGGTTAGCGAAACAGAAGCCAATTCAGTATGCAAATAGCTCTTTTTTTTTGTGGTTTTCAAAGCGGGTTATTCTGGTTTCTTGATGATGGCAAGATAGCTGGGGTTGTTGCTCTTGGTCTATTAATGAAAAATAATTTGTACCTGAGTAGTATACATTTCCAACAAGAACATTGGTGACTAATTAAGCAATATGCACGTGTCTATTTGACAGGCATACGCATTACAAACCTCTTCCATGCAAAATGGCGATGTTCTACTTAGCAGCCAGATAAAATTCTCTTCATGGTGGCACTAATAAACGAAGTACTCTTAATCTCTATATTGGGGTTGGGAACCATAGGAAAAGTAGATAATATTTTTCACTGCCGTACGGTCTACCTTAAAATTTATTTCCTCCGTAATTCGTTACTATCCACTGCAATTAAGCCATTGCCCCAGTAGCCTTGATGCCTTGCACCAATCTTTTTCCCAGCCAGCCGAAAGACGTTGACGGCACAGAGCCCCATAGAGCAATCGCATGTATTTAAGCTCGTTGCAGAGTGCTTTCAGAGCTGCTTATGACATGAATCCAGAATCATACGCTGCCCGGATAAATAAAGGCCGTGATAAAAGCAGTTGAGAAAAGTTTTATTAAAACTAGCTTTGAATTGAACAACATTTTATGTTCTTAAAAGAAACGCCTGTGTACAAAATGCATGCTGCATACGCGGAAAACACATTTTTTCTGTGTTTGACATTTAGTTCTAAATTATGTGGTGCTCTAATCTTGGTTGAACATTATATTAACATAGCACATACTATAAAATGCGGCAAAAGATATAATGTTGATCGCCAGTCTCGCAAAACAGTATAGAAAGCTGCAAAATATTTGCCTTCCGGGAAAAAAGATGATGATATAAATTTTCTTTTTGTTCGTTTAAGAAACGCAATGCACATTCACGTACAAACGTTTGCACTCCTCTGAGGAATTCGATGGGCTCTCACATGAAGAGGAAATGCTCTTGGCAAACTTATCAAATTTAAGTACTTTAGTTTGTTAATCAAAAGCCACATGTTTTATCAACATGATCGGTGGGGGTCGAGTGGAAACTCTGGTATGTTTGGCATAAAATTACCCCTCTTTCTAAGTTTCACTGCAAATTCTAGTCTAGCTTTTCTCTGTTAGATGGCCTCTGCAGCCTTTCTAATAGGGCTGCGTTGGGCTTCATTTACTTTATTTATTCCTTCGCCAGATATTAGAATCGCGGGCAGCCGAGATGGCGTGTGTTTCTGGCGTATTTAACGAAGCTAAATAATGAAATGGCGTGGATGAAACGTCATTAATAAATAATTCATTGTCCAGTAAGTGTTTACAAATTCGAAAAGAAGCGCAAGAATGTGTTTCAGTTTGAAATTGATGATGATAAAATGTTTACTGCATAGCACATAAATGTGCTGCAGTTTTACACGAGGTGTGATTGCCTGATACTACAGCATAGTGCTCTCAAGCCTGTGCATGACAATGAATACGACAATGACAAGGTGAGAGTTGAAAATGAAATGCGGGGAGCGAAATGACGTTAAGGCTTCCATGGTAGCTGTAGAGCTGAGGGAATCTGCCTTCACCCAGGAGAGCTCGTGAGCTGCATTTGGCCTGATCAAAGACTATCGGTACCGTGAACGAGAGCAGCTTTAACTGCAGCAGTCAAAATAAACGCCAACGCTATGAAATCGCGGGAAAAAAGCGCAGCGCCAAGCTTGCGGTTTGCTGCACTTCACCGTGCGAGGGAGGCAGAACAGATAACGTGTCGCAACAATAAGAGGCTGGTCTCACAGTGAAAGCACAACGAGAAAATGCCAAGCCATATGTGACGAGGCAGAAAAGCGCCCGCGCTGAAGGCAAACACAGTCCTTCACTAACTCACGCACTCACGCCGTGCTCCCAGTGAACGCTTCGGCAATAGCCGTCTGGACGAAAACGCTCAGCCCAGCCTTTGGGACGCGGCTTATCTAAGCGCTCGTCGGGTCATTTGCTGCATTAAGCGTCAGAGTCCAAGCCGCCCGACATGCGCAGTTTGGCGCCGGCCGAGTGCCGCCGGATGCATTCTTGCTTGTATGCTTTACTGTGCTTGGGTCCACACCCCAGAAGGGAGGGGCCAAAGGCTCCACAGAGCTTAGGCTATAAAATGACCTAACGAGTTAAACACGAACGCCAAATCAATAATAATTTTACTTAGTGCCGACTCGAGATAATTCTTACTCTCAGGTGCGAGTGCAAAAGTGGCATTATTTAGCGGCCGCTTGGTTAAAAGCCACTTGAAGGGCGCTCGGAAGAGAAACGCACGTCTATCACTGATTTTGCTTCGTGAAATCATTTCGGTAGCTGTACTTTTGTGATTTTCTTTCAAAGTGAATACCGGGCGTGCACTTTTGCTTGTTTGTTTTCGCTTTTGAGTACCATTCCATCTGCGGAAGTCAATTTTATGAAGTCAAGCATGATTCGGATTTAGTGCACTGTGATTTGGTGTGTATTGTGACTTTTTCATTCTTAGAAAATAACTATCTTCTCTTCTTATGCCCCGCCATGGTGGCGATGAGGTTAGTGCGCTCGATTGGTACACCCAACATGGCGGGGTCGAATGCTGGCCGGGGCAGCTGCTTTTCGATGGAGGCGAAAAGGATGGTGCAAGTATACTGTGCGATATCAGTGGTAGTTAAAGACCTCCTGAAGGTTGAAGTTTCCAGCGGCCTCCAGTACGGCTTATATATGGTCTGAGTTGCTCTTGGAGGCTACATAAAAAAAAAAACAGATCCGACCAACTACTTTTCTCGTTTTAATGTACCGACAAAGCAATGACTCCACGGACAACATTCTTTTCAAAAGCAAAGAAGAAGCAAGGAACAGGTCGGGGGAATCTTGACCAATTCAAAAACCACTCGGTATCTGGCGACACCACAGATAGTACTGGTATCTACTGAAAGCCGCCCCTTCGGCTAAAAATGGACACAGGTTGGCTTCTGCTGCACGAGGCGGACTTGTTGTCTGATGCAGGTACTAAGTACTGACCCATCGGTGCAACTTTTCGGTCCATGACCCTTTTGCCAATCATTCCGCCCCAGAAGAGCCGAGCCTGCTATAACCATTAAAAATCGCTGGGAACATGGTGGCTTCAGGGATCAAACCTGGTGACTCCCGAATGCGAAGCGTATGCTCTACAATACGGGCACGATCCTAAACCTTTTGCTTAGTTCGCACAGCTATCATACAGACAACGCTTATTATAATTTAATAAAGTGGTCCTGTGCCAGCTACGACCATTAGCAAAACTTGCCGTTTCCTGTTATATTGATTTTTACATTGTCACCCTTTCAAGAATAGCAATTTTTGTTCACCGCGATAATGTCCCACCATAGGTGAGTAGGCAAGAACGAATAAGATACAGCCGCATATGGTTTCCTCTCCTGATGGCTGGTAAGGTGGCCTTCATTATCTATGTGCCCTTTCCAAGCACACTACGTGTCAATCTAATGGTTCATTGCAAGTTATATTTCCTCTTTCAAATCTCTGGTTTCTACCTGTGCCCTGTGACGAATTTGCTTAAGGATTCATCGGCTTCGTTTCCTACACAGATCTACAGTTCCTTTGCCATCCCGATAAACATTTCTTTCATCTTTGGGCAAGGAAGTGTGAACTCTGTCTAGCAGGTCTGCGTATATAGATGATTGCTTATCCATTCAATTCGTCCCCCTGCATTCCCTAGCAATAAACGGCCCCATTGAATAGTACATTGCCGAATATTTCTACATCTAACCTTATCCCTGACTGCTCTGCAACTCTCAAAATGCATTTCCTAGGCAATAGTTGAAGAGCAGCGAATAGATGATATCTTCTTGCCTGAGCCATTTTTATGTGTTTTATTATAGAGTACGGGGATATTGGCGCAAGCGCTATAGGTATATTCAAGTACTTTCAGATATAGCTAATATATACCTTGATTTCGCAATTTCCGCATCATACCTAAGTTTTCAGTAAATTCATTTTTCTTCCTCGATATAAGCATGCACGAAGAAGGCAAGGTCATCTTATGAAATTGTTTAGTTTAGTTTAGTTAATGAATTTGTCAGCAGTGTATGCAAATGGGAGCTTAATGTCCTTTGGTTGAATGACGTTTAAAACACCTTGATCATATTAGATATTACGGTATTTAATATCCTAAATATAAAAAATCGTTCTTTGATGAGTGTGTAAATTTTCAGTTTGGCAATATCCCCTTTTTGTGGAATAAATAAATATAGGCTTACTATATTCCGATTCAAGCGGGTAACTAATTTTAAGACAAAATCACAAGTGATGAACGGAAATGAAATGTTCGAATCTGTTTGACCACACTGAAAATAAAATAGCTAACTTCATATTCCACAATACCGCATCTTCCAATATTTTACTGCGACCCCAAGGAAAATTTGAAATACGCAACCTATGCATTCTCATTAGCCCACTATGTTACTCCCCGGGAGCCTAGAAGACATTCCAAATACAAGGTTTTGCTACGCATTGAAACCCGAGGTGATTCAAATAATTGGTTCATAAAACAGTCTTACAAAAACTGAGAGCCAATATAGTGTTGCCGCCAGCCCTGCCCCAACAGGACCTGCGCATATATAGCGTAAGCCTTACTTCTCAGTCATATCGGCCTAGTAGTAGGCGTTCAGATTAGGACGTAAACCGGCAAGTACTACCACAAAACAGGTATATTGTTTTATGTCTCATATATATATATATATATGCCGGATTTGTGGTAGTACATGCCGGTATATATATATATATATATTATAAATCCCCTTCATTTATCTGCTTGTAGCCTACGGGGGTCTCGGTTCTGGCACTCTTGAAGCCAAAGGTAGCGTAAGAGGGTTCTAGCACAGCTTTCGCTTTCGCCCTCGCTCTTGATCACGTTTAACGTGACGCTGACGGTAACACAGGACGTTCCACGTCCGCCGCTATGGTTGAGGGTGGCGCTGGTGAACACTCTCAAGGTTCGTATACAGACAACATTTATACCTAAGAATGTAGCAGGGGGGACAGCGGCCGATGTAGATCAGTTGGAAGAGCACCGGACGCGATATCAGGAGGTCGTGGGTTCGGTCCCCACCATCGGCACGTTGTTTTGTCTCCTACTTTGTGTTTAATTATCTTTCCCCTAAGCAGATTACATAAATAATTTCTGTCATTATCCAAGTAAAAATTAAAAAAAAACATAAAATACGATCCCCAATGCTTTCCTTGGCCTCGCTGACTGTTGGCTTCTTTCCTTCATGTATTATAATGGGCAACCTCATTTCCCCTTCATTTATCTCCTTGTAGCTTACGGGGGTCTCGGTTCTGGCAGTCTTGAAGCCCTAGGTAGCGTAAGAGGGTTCTAGCACAGCTTTCGCCCTCGCTCTTGATCACGTTTAACGTGACGCTGGCGGTAACACAGGACGTTCCACGTCCGCCGCTATGGTTGAGGGTGGCGCTGGTGAACACTCTCAAGGTTCGTATACAGACATTAATAGCCAAGAAAGTAGCAGGGGGGACAGCGGCCGATGTAGCTTAGTTGGAAGAGCACCGAACGCGATGTTTGGAGGTCGTGGGTTCGGTACCCACCATCGGCACGTTGTTGTTTCTTCTACTTTGTGTTAATTATCTTTCCCCTAAGCAGATTACATTACTAATTTCTCTCATTATCCAATTAAATATTAAAAAAAAAAACAAAATACAATCCCCAATGCTTTCTTTGGCCTCGCCGACTGTTGGCTTCTTTCCTTCATGTATTATAACGAGCACCATCATTTCCCCTTCATTAATCTACTTGTAGCTTACGGGGGGGGGGGAGGGGTCTCAGTTCTGGCAGTCTTGAAGCATAGGTAGAGTAAGAGGGTTCTAGCACAGCTTTCGCCCTCGCTCTTGATCACGTTTAACGTGACGCTGGCGGTAACACAGGACGTTCCACGTCCGCCGCTATGGTTGAGGGTGGCGCTGGTGAACACTCTCAATGTTCGTATACAGACAGCATTAATACCCAAGAAAGTAGCAGGGGGGACAGCGGCCGATGTAGATCAGTTCGAAGACCACCGGACGCGATATCCGGAGGTCGTGGGTTCGGTCCCCACCATCGGCACGTAGGTTTTTTTCTTCTACTTTGTGTTTAATTATCTTTCCCCTAAGCAGATTACGTTACTAATTTCTGTCATTATCCAAGTAAACATTAAAAAAATACAAACAAAATACAATCCCCAATGCTTTCCTTGGCCTCGCTGACTGTTGGCTTCTTTCCTTCATGTATATAACGAGCTCCCTCATTTCCCCTTCATTTATCTGCTTGTAGCTTACGGGGGTCTCGGTTCTGGCAGTCCTGAAGCCCTAGGTATCGTAAGAGGGTTCTAGCACAGCTTTCGCCCTCGCTCTTGATCACGTTTAACGTGACGCTGGCGGTAACACAGGACGTTCCACGTCCGCCGCTATGGTTGAGGGTGGCGCTGGTGAACACTCTCAAGGTTCGTATACAGACATTAATAGCCAAGAAAGTAGCAGGGGGGACAGCGGCCGATGTAGCTTAGTTGGAAGAGCACCGAACGCGATGTTTGGATGTCGTGGGTTCGGTACCCACCATCGGCACGTTGTTGTTTCTTCTACTTTGTGTTAATTATCTTTCCCCTAAGCAGATTACATTACTAATTTCTGTCATTATCCAATTAAATATTAAAAAAAAAACAAAATACAATCCCCAATGCTTTCTTTGGCCTCGCCGACTGTTGGCTTCTTTCCTTCATGTATTATAACGAGCACCATCATTTCCCCTTCATTAATCTACTTGTAGCTTACGGGGGGGGGGAGGGGTCTCAGTTCTGGCAGTCTTGAAGCCATAAGTAGCGTAAGAGGGTTCTAGCACAGCTTTCGTCTTCGCTCTTGATCACGTTTAACGTGACGCTGGCGGTAACACAGGACGTTCCACTTCCGCCGCTATGGTTGAGGGTGGCGCTGGTGAACACTCTCAACGTTCGTGTACAGAAAACATTAATACCCAAGAAAGTAGCAAGGGGGACAGCGGCCGATGTAGCTCAGTTGGAAGAGCACCAGACGCGATATTCGGAGGTCGCGGGTTCGGTCCCCACCGTCGGCAAGTTGTTTTTCATCTACTTTGTGTTTAATTATCTTTCTCCTAAGCAGATTAATTACTAATTTCTGTCATTATCCAAGTAAGAATTAAAAAAAAATAAAATACAATCCCCAATGCTTTCCTTGGCCTCGCCGACTTTTGGCTTCTTTCCTTCATGTATTATAACGGGCCGCCTCATTTCCCCTTCATTTATCTCCCTGTAGCTTACGGGGGTCTCGATTCTGGCAGTCTTGAAGCCCTAGGTAGCGTAAGAGGGTTCTAGCACAGCTTTCGCCCTCGCTCTTGATCACGTTTAACGTGACGCTGGCGATAACACAGGACGTTCCACGTCAGCCGCTATGGTTAAGGGTGGCGCTGATGAACACTCTCAAGGTTCGTATACAGACAACATTAATAGCCAAGAAAGTAGCAGGGGGGACAGCGGCCGATGTAGCTTAGTTGGATGAGCACCGAACGCGATGTTTGGAGGTCGTCGGTTCGGTGCCCACCATCGGCACGTTGTTGTTTCTTCTACTTTGTGTTAATTATCTTTCCCCTAAGCAGATTACATTACTAATTTCTGTCATTACCCAAGTAAAAATAAAAAAAAAATACAATCCCCGATGCTTTCCTTGGCCTCGCTGACTGTTGGCTTCTTTCCTTCAGCTATTATTCGAGCACCCTCATTACCCCTTCATTTATCTGCTTGTAGCTTATGGGGGTGTCGGTTCTAGCAGTCTTGAAGCCACAGGTAGCGTAAGAGGGTTCTAGCACAGCTTTCACCCTCGCTCTTGATCACGTTTAACGTGACGCTGGCGATAACACAGGACGTTCCACGTCAGCCGCTATGGTTAAGGGTGGCGCTGATGAACACTCTCAAGGTTCGTATACAGACAACATTATTACCCAAGAAAGTAGCAGGGGGGGGGTCAGCGGCCGATGTAGCTCAGTTGGAATAGCACCGGACGCGATATTCGGAGGTCGTAGGTTCGGTCCCCACCATCGGCACGTTGTTTTTTCTTCTATTTTGTGTTTAATTATCTTTCCCCTAAGCAGATTACATTACTAATTTCTGTCATTATCCAAGTAAAAATTAAAAAAAAATACAATCCCCAATGCTATCCTTGGCCTCGCCGACTGTTGGCTTCTTTCATATATATATATATATATATATATATATATATATATATATATATGTGTGTGTGTGTGTGTGTGTGCGTGTATATACATATATATATAAAGAGAGAGAGGGAGAGAGAGATACCTATAGACACATATATCACTGTAAGGAAAGCAAAGAACTCTTAGACGTCACACGCAGATTGCGCTGGCATAATATTCAGTTTTATCCAACGCTTTTCCACGCAATTACTTCCTCTCTCTTCAGCAGAGGCGAAAGTACCTGCAGCACGCTGGCCATGGTCCTCTGTGTCGGTTCATGCACGGGCCTTCAGGTGGTGGATCCGTGCAGCTGCGGATGAAGTAAGTAATGGTATATTTGCTTATGCAAAGGCATTACATTCCCCATTAACATGTAATTTTTCTCGCGCCCTTGTTTTCAACACCATATATGTCCATGAAATGGCTGCGAATGAGGATGGCCGAACATTAGAAATATTGAAAACTATTTTCCGGCATTGAGTTCCTGAATCTGGCGCTCTGCCCTTCATCCGCGGACACAAAACGTTGATCTCGGAAGGTTATTTTTTATGCCCGATAATTATTACATGACGGTCTGCACATTGCCCAGTAAGAAAATCAGCAAACGCCCGGTGTTTTCCAAACGCAGTTAAGAAAGATTACTGCTGCAATTGCGAATACGCCAGTAACAAAATAATTTGTCAGGCGTGTTTGAAAAGAATAGAGCCGGGCTACCTGCCTAGAGTGATGTTCGCCACTCTGAAGTCTTCAATGGCCTTATCTTTAAACCTTATACTGTATGGTAGCAGTGAATACGCAAACAGTTTACAAAATACAAAAGCTACTGGATTCTCTACGCTGTCATGACAGAAAACGTAATAAAAATAAAGAGGCGCCAAGCCCACAGCACTTAAACCAACTAACTTCCGGGGCTTATTCACTGGTTTTCTTTCTTTACCGATAACAAAGTTAAGTGTATTCTAGTCCCTTATGGTGACGCCAATGTAAGCGTTGTGGTGCCTATAAGTTAAATATATGTGTCTGTAAACCGCACTGATATTAGAGCGAAAATTATTCTCGGATACAACTGGAGAGTACTGTGGTTCTGCTTGTGAAGGGATTGATGTTATCGCTATCAATGCACTGAAGCATTGCACGAAATCAACATCTCACACAAACTTGTAGGTATTTTGCCAAAGTCTTGCTACCATGCCTTGGCAACTTTGACACTCACGTAGACATATAGCTAAAAGGGGAGAGAATGGCTGGTTTTGTGAGCAACAAACAAATACATGCGCTACAAGCAAAAAATGTAATGAATATTTAACCATTACCAGCGAATCGCACTTATATATGTCTTATTCTATCGCACATATGGGTACTTTTAGGTGTCTCTACGATATTGTTTTTTAATTTTAATTTAGAGCTTCTGCAGAAAACAGGAAGCCAGCCTCCATTTTATGCTGTTTGAGCCTGAAGTGTAAATATATATGCTCCGTAAAATCAAAACTGGTCAGCTTTTAATTCCGAATTGAAGCCGAAAAAGAACGCATCAATTAAAACAAAAACGAGGCTACGAAAATAGGGCACTCTATGCCAAAACGATTTCACCTCTTCTCTCCAAGGTGGAAGGGTTGATCCATACCACCACCATCCACCCTCCGTCCGCATAGTCAAAGGCTGATGCACAAGTCACAAGAAAAGCGACGGCTTAAGAGCCTCCAAGAGTCGATCAGTGCCTTAAAATTGCGGCGGTGTAGGCATCGTACTTCGTGATCTTACATGTATGCACAACGTACTCCACGGTTTAGAAATCCAAGACCACGTCCGGACCCAGACAGAATACAGCAACGTTTTGATGTCATAAGACGCAGTTGAAAGTTTGCGTTATCAAAATATCTGCAATGATATCCGCTGCTATTCATCCTCAAGCTCACCTGACACTTCACAAAAAGACATTTTAGTCCCACAGCAGAAAATGAAACAGTCTTTTTTAAAGATAAACTTGCTTCGTGGTGAACTTACAAAAAGCCTCAGTCATCTACAATCAATATCAGCGCTACGATAATTAAACCCACTCCGGGCACGAAGAAATATTCACCAATAGCGCGAATAGACTTTAAAATGATCCCGTTAGACAACGATAAACGACGATGGCGTACCCCATCTATGACTTCCACGCATGAAGAGAGCAGACCGACCCTCGCAGAAGATGCGTATTGAGAGAGCACGGACAACCGAACAGGAAGTTGCTATCGATGACCTCACGGCCATGCCTCGGTGCACGTGGGCACTGACTTCGCATTCACAAGTGTACCATTCCGCGATCAGATCAAGAATGCACTGACAATTTGAGGTGGTCGCCATTCCGCATTATGTGGTGTCAAGTTTTACTTGCAAGGACGTTATTGCAGTCTAGTTTGTGCATTTCTTCAAATACGTTTTAAGCGCAGTACAACGGGACACCAAGAACAATGTACCCAGGAAAAGGCTGGAGTTGTTAGTAACCCCTTGTCCTGTCTACATTGTTCTTTTTGTCCTGTTGTTCCGCGCTTAAAATGTACTTGAAGACACGTTATTACCCGACGGCTAACGACTTAATGTTACCCGTGTGGTAACTTTAAGAGATGGGAAGCGTGCAGAGTGGGCCAGAGAAATGACTCAAGTTACTGACATTCTAGTGGAAATTAAGAAGACGAAATGGGAATGGGTAAGATATGTAGTGCGAAGAGACGATAACCGATGGTAGCTTAGGGTAACAAACTGGATTCCAAGGGAAAGGAAGCGTAGCAGGGGGCAGCAGAAAATTAGGTAGGCAGATGAGTTCAAGAAGTTCGCAGGGGTCAAGTGGTGTAGCTAGCACAGGGCCGAGTTAATTGGAGAAATATGGGAGAGGCCTTCGCCCCGCACTGGGTATAGTCAGGCTGATGATGATGATGATTACCCCACAGGACAATGCATGCCAGTAGGAAAAATAAATTAACGCATTTATTGTACTCGAATTATTAACATGCAGCCGTATTACAGAGTAAGGATTGTGGGCATTCACCCTGATTGCTCTTCGAGGGGCTGTCGACCTTCGATCGGAGCTCACCAAGCTTTTCGCAGATACTTTATACCTAGCAAAACACTGAAGCGTCAAGTTGCTCTGAATGTGCCGGTAAATAATTGAGCACATCATTGATAGTTAAGTTTCGCTCTCACCTGGCTACCGGTGACATCGGGACATCAAAAGGCGTCCTGAAGGGCAGCACGTACATGCTTCTAGATAGAGGATTCAGCATTACAATGGGCACTACTTGTTTCTGGAATAGGCAGTCTAAAGTACTGGCGAAAGATGCTTGTCAAAGATACGAGCTCTCAGCAAATTCAAAGTTCACTTGTCCAATCAGGAAGCAGGCAATTGGGGCATCTATGCCATCCCTGACATACCAGCAGAAGATCGCATCGAAGTGCATTGAAGTGCATTCTGCGCGAAAATGTTCCCAATTCGTCAAGGTACTGTTCCCAAGGATGCGGGATTGAATCCCGGCATCGGCGGCCGCTTTTCGATGGAGGCGAAAAGCAAGGCGCCCGTGTGCTGTGCGATGTCAGTGCACGTTAAAAAACCCCAGGTGGTCGAAATTTCCGGAGTCCTCCACTACGGCGTCTCTCATAGCCTGAGTCGCTTTGGGACGTTAAACCCCACAAACCAACCAACCAACCAATTCGTCAAGGCGTTTTTTGTGTTATTTATTTTCGTCTCTGTGACTATGTTGTTTATGAATTATTTACTAGTGCGGTCTTCTAGATGTATTTTAAGCAAGCAATCATCCATGGCAAAGAGCTGCTAAAGCTGCGACAGCCGCAGAGGCATGACAGATAAGTTTAGCGAGATTGTGTTGCCCCCTACGTTCAAGACTACAGATGTAACTGATGTGCATGGATGATGAAAAGAAATTGAAACAAACAACCACTTTCTTGCTCCATTGTTCTCATTCCTTGTCCTCGCGCTTGTTTTGGGGTGTAGCCGCAGTTACAAACTTGATGACAAGGAACTGCTTTAATGCAACCTGTACGCATCGTGATGCTCGCGCCTACTTTTGTATCAATTCTACAAGCCGTGAGAACGCCGCCAACTGTTTTTCAGAACTAATGATATCAAATCTATTGCAGCTTTATGAGCCAAACACTAAAATATCTTTCGTCATCTAATATCTTCATAAAGTTTCTACGCAAGGCATCAATGTCTGTCACGTGCTAAGGTTTAAAAGAAATTCGCACCAACGCGCTCGCCTCCAACAAATTTGACTTTTCTCTATGTGGGTTTTTCCGGAAAGAAGAGAGTATATGACAATATATAGAAGAAGGGTATACTTGAAGATAACAAAGAAATTAACGAAGTTCATTTGAAAAACTAAAATGTACAGCAAGTTTTGGGAACTTTGGATCCGGCTGCCTCAGCTTAACGAAAACCATCTCATAAAGCCATATCTCAGAAAACTGAGCTGGGCCCTCGTGCTCTATGTGCATGCCTTGGGTCACACCAGCGTTGAAAGTATAGGCGATTACAGCAAATAGCCAATCAACCAGATTGGTTATTTGCTGACTGACACACTCTTTCCAATTTACTGAAGGTTACCACGCTGATTCCATGCATACTTGCAGGCAAAAAGAGAAATGAAACAATGAGAACACAGAACTGGCAGTGAAAGGAACGATTTCATTAAGGTGCCAAATTACGGTCGCTGCATGCTCCACAACCTCAAACTGAGTGCGTTGCCCTTTCTTACATACAGAGGTAAACAAGCATGAGGACTCAACTTTTCTCTTTGTGTCGCCTATGCGGCGATATCGCACCTAGTCACATCAAAGCGCAGATGTCAATGCCAGTTTGGCGATATCATTTGGACTCATCCTTCCCGCACTCTGAAGCCATGCACTGTGTTATTTGGTACCCCAGTTCTAAGAAGTTCTGCACCGTGGAGACCTTCATCTCTGCGAGTGGGTTATTATTCTCGAAATGACACGCAGCTGGTCACGTTCCTGCGGGTGCGGCTCTCATCATTACTGTGCACGGCTCTGCATAGCCGAGCCTCGAAGCACCACTACGTAGAACCCTGCGTTAGGCCTGTTATTCTAACGGCCTTCATCGGTGCCGTTTACCTTGCACCACGTGAATACCGTAGTACTGACAGGAATTTTTATACTATATACGCGACAGGACCCACATATTCTGCCACGTCTGCCACATATTCTGCCAGGGACCCCTCGTCATGCCTTTCTTCCTGGCAATATTGTGCATGTGCTCGCCCAAGCAAAACCTTTCCTGACACTCTCGAGGGAAGTGGAGGGGAAAGTAGAAACAGGGGGTGCTAGTATGGCTATGTATTTTACACCTCCATCACGCAATATTACCGTACAGGGAGAACAAAACTGCCACCATTTCACACAACACAAAGCAAGGCTGAAGCTGTGGCGTGGCGTCAGCTACACACTCATCGTGTCCTAATTGGTACCACCAACACTTCTTCGTCACCAACTACGCGCAGCAACGCTATACAGGGATCTCCCAAGAAAGCAAAAGCTAAACTATTTCATTCAGTTTTGGCGTGTACAACTATATCTGGCAACATTTCAATAATAAATCTCCTCACTCCGTCCTCCAGGTATCAAGCAGGCCGAGCAATCAGCGGTGACGAGTGGGACTCAGGACTAGAAGCTATTATGCCTTTTCCTGAGACCGCACTCACCAGCATCAATCTGAAGATCAGCGAGAGCCTCTTTAGCGGGCCTGCAGGATAGCGATGGCAGATGGAGCCCTAAAGAGAGGGCTGCACTCAGGAAGACGAACTCAATAAAAGTTTTCCTACTCCTGTTCCTCCTAACTTATACAGAAATGGTTTGCTAAAGGACTCGTTTATGCTCTTGATTTCTCTGAAACGTTCGTGCTTCATCTGGAAATAAATATATACAACAAACCTACCCATGAGCGATGGGAAAAGAACTGTAACATATTGCCAGGGGGCGCTCGCAGCGAAAGACGTTGAAGTGGCGCTCGGAGAAAAAGGACGAAGTGAATCGGCTCCGGACTAGAAGGACGTACCTAAAGCTCGGACCTTATAATTCCACCTGCACCGGCTCTGATAGCCTAGCCCTAGTCGCCAGTATCGTGACAAATCTGGTGGAGGTCAGGTCTGATGTCCCGTACCCCTCCGCTAAGCAGGAGTGCTGGTCATATATTCGAAGAAACGCCTGTTCACCGCACCAGCCGCAGGCAACGAGGCCTACCACCTGAGTTTTCCCCATCGGCTATGACTACCGGCAGCCACGACGTCGTCGCAATGCCTGGAGCGGCCCCTACTTACGTGACGATTCAGAACCCCCGCGTCCCAAAGACCTTTCACGGGGACACCTATGAAGACGCCGACGACTGGTTGCAGCACTACGAAAGGGTAGCTACCTTCAACCTCTGGGATGACGCCGCCCGGCTTCGCAACGTATACTTCAGCCTTGAAGATGGCGCTCGGACATGGTTCGAGAACCATGAAGACCGGATGTCATCCTGGAGTGAGTTCAAGCGTCATCTTGCGGCTGCTTACGGTAGCTCAGATCGCCGCGAACGGGCCGAACGCGCTCTCCAATCTCGGGTTCAAATGCCCAACGAGACGGTCGCGGCATATATCGAAGACATGACACGCCTCTTCAAGCGGGCAGACCCTACAATGTCCGAGGACAAAAAGCTGCGCTACCTTATGCTTGGCGTTAAAGAGCAGCTTTTTGCTGGCCTGGTGCGCAGCCCACCGAAAACTGTCGCAGAATTCCTTGCGGAAACATCCACAATAGAAAGAGTGCTTCAGCAGCGAGCTTCGGCACAGAATCGTACCGTCCACGCCACCTCCGTCTCTGCCGAGTTACCATCGCATGGCATGGACGCATCGGCGCTACGTGAGCTCGTATTTTCGATTGTGCGCGACGAACTCAGACTGCTGTATGGCGCACATCAACCAGCTTCTACCTCCATTGCGAGCGTTGTCCGCGACGAAGTGCAGCAAGCGCTCCGGCCTCCGTTTCCAAGCGGTGAACCTCACCCTGCTCCTCCCCTTACGCCACCTGAGTGCCAGCGTCCCACATACGCCGAGGTGCTACAATACTCGCCACCCCAGTCGCAGACCCTAATTCCTGCTAACGTAGCTGCACCAACAACACCGGCCCCCGTGATCCAGTACGTAACGGATTCCCGACAGTCTAGACGGAAAGCAGACGAGTGGCGTACCCCCGACCGACGGCCTTTATGCTTTCACTGCGGCGAACCAGGACATGTCTTTCGGCGCTGTCCCTACCGTCGACTGGACCTCGAAGGTTTTTCCGCCGATTCTCCGCGGCCTCGCTACGGCGAACGGCCCCGAGCCGTTGAAGATTTCCTCAATGACCAGCGCCGTGGTGTTCCGTCTCGTCTGCGGCAATCTCGATCACCGTCGCCCAGGGCTCGCCCTTCGCCATCTGCTGCGAGGTCCTCATGGGCAGCGCAGGGCCGATTGCCCAGCCCCCAGCGGGAAAACTGAAACCAGCGACCTTCGGGGGTAGGCTCGCTGGACATCGCTGCGCGGGAGACCCCCCATCGACGCGGACACGGAAACTCTACGAATCGACACTGGAAAAGTCCGCGGTTGCCGATTATAACGCTACCTCGACGCTACCACGACGCACCTGCAACGACGACGAATTGCCGGTGGAACCGACGACGCACCAACGCACCCGCAACAACGACGAATTGCCGGTGAAACAGACAACGCAGCAATGCACCCGCAACAACGACGAATTGCCGGTGAAACAGACGACGCAACAACGCACCCGCAACAACGACGCATTGCCGGTGGAACAGATGACACGACAACGCACCCGCAACGGCGAAGAATTGCCGGTGGAACGGACACCGCAACAACGCGCCTGCAACAACGACGAATTGCAGGTGAAGCATACCGCGTACACCGATGCAGAGCACTCAAACACTCAGAAGCCTGATATTCGCGAGAAGCTGTCGTTGGATATACCAGTAATTCTGGATGGTCGCCATGTTCGAGCTTTGTTGGATACTGGCGCTGATTATTCTATTTTGAGCAGCCAGTTTGCCGCGATTCTCAAGAAGGTTTTGACTCCGTGGGCTGGCACACACGTTCGCACTGCGGGTGGTCATCTGGTTACTCCTCTAGGCATGTGCACGGCCAGGGTTCAAATTCAAGAGTCGACATTTGTGGTAAGCTGCCTCGTTCTGAAAAGCTGCTCACGTGACCTAATTCTGGGCGTAGATTTTCTTCGTGAATATGGCGCAATTATTGATCTCCGGGATTTTAAGGTCTCGTTTTCAACTGAGAAAGCAGTGGCCCTCAGCAGTACACAGCGACCACTCAATGTGCTTCGAGTTTATGCGGACAGTGTCACGCTGCCACCCCGAACCAGCACCTTCGTTAATGTCAAATGCAATGCACTTCACGATGGTGATGCAATAGCCGAAACTAACCTCTCGTTACTGTTGACGCAGGGAGTCTGCGTGGCTCGCAGTTTGATCCATCTTAACTGTGGCCAGTCCAAGGTACTTGTTACCAATTTTTCGCACGAGTATCGACACCTTTTTCGGAATACTTCCGTAGCTTTCGGGGAACGCATATCTGAAGTCTCCGAGTGCTTGTCCACAGAAACCGTGCCACCGCCCACATCCCTCGACAACCTCGATATTAGCTCAGAGCTATCGGTGAGCCAGCGTGAACAGCTGTTTTCATTGTTACTTGAATTCAGAGAGTGTTTTGCATCATTGTCAAAAGTGCATCAGACTCCCATTGCCAAGCACCAGATCGTGACGTTCGATGATGTCCGCCCAATTCACCAGCACCCCTACCGCGTCTCTTCGACCGAGCGCGAAGTTATTAAGTCACAAGTTAAACAAATGCTCGAAGATGATGTTATCCAGCCTTCAAATAGCCCATGGTCCTCCCCAGTCGTTCTAGTTAAAAAGAAAGACGGCACGTTACGTTTTTGCGTCGATTACCGCAAGCTGAACGCCGTAACCAAGAAGGATGTATACCCCTTGCCGCGGATTGACGACTCTCACGACCGCCTTCGGCGTGCGAAGTACTTTTCGTCAATCGATCTAAAAAGTGGCTATTGGCAGAGTGAGGTAGATGAGCGAGATCGTGAAAAAACGGCCTTTGTCACACCCGACGGACTTCACGAATTTAAAGTTCTACCTTTCGGACTTTGTTCCGCGCCGGCCACATTTCAGCGGATGATGGACACTGTCCTCGCCGGGCTTAAATGGCAGTGTTGCCTAGTCTACCTAGATGACGTGGTGGTCTTCGCAGAATCGTTTTCACAACATCTTAAACGCCTGCGGTCCGTACTCGAAGCCCTTCGATCCGCTAACTTGACGCTTAAGCCACAGAAATGTCACTTTGGCTACCAAGAGCTTAAATTCCTCGGTCATGTCGTAAGCGCTGCCGGCGTGAAGCCCGACCCTGACAAGCTTACTGCTGTTGCGGAATTTCCGATTGCACGTGACGAGAAAGCTGTTCGCAGATTTCTCGGCTTGTGCAGTTATTACCGGCGTTTTATCGATAACTTCGCTGATCTTGCTGAACCGCTGACTCGGCTCACCCGGGGAGACACCCCTTTTGTTTGGAGTCACGAGCAAGAAGCTGCTTTTACCGACTTGCGTCTCCGTCTCCAATCGCCGCCTATTCTAGCCCATTTCGATGAGCACAGTGAAACAGAAATCCACACTGACGCCAGTAACATTGGCCTTGGGGCGGTTCTCGTGCAACGTTAAGAGGGTGTGGAACGAGTCGTCGCCTATGCCAGCCGTGCTTTATCCCGCGCCGAGATGAACTATTCAACTACTGAGAAGGAATGCCTCGCCATAATTTGGGCGGCCGCAAAATTTCGCCCCCACCTTTATGGTCGCCCATTTAAAGTGGTCACTGACCACCATTCTTTGTGTTGGCTGGCCAACCTGCGTGACCCATGCGGCCGCCTGGCGCGATGGAGCCTTCGCCTACAGGAGTTTGACCTTACTATAGTCTACAAGTCCGGACATAAACATGAAGATGCTGACGCGCTCTCTCGTGCGCCCGTCGAGCTCGCTTCACCACATACGGGTGACTCAGGCAGTTTTCTCGGAGCTGTTGATGCTTCAGATATCTCTCATCAGCAGCGTGCTGATCCAGAGTTACGAGCCCTGATCGATTATTTAGAAGGTCAGCCAGCCACAATACCTAAGTGCTTTTCTCGGAGCCTCTCAGCTTTCTGCCTGAGAAGTGGTGTACTCTATAAGCACAGCTCTAGATCCGATTCGAGAACCTACCTCCTCGTGGTACCAGCAGCTCTGCGAGAGGAAATCCTTTCCGCGTGCCACGATGAACCAACTTCTGGTCACTTGGGCTATACTCGCACACTTGCTAGAATACGAAAAACATTTTACTGGCCTAACCTTGCAACTGTCGTTAAGCGCTATGTTATGAGCTGTCGGCAATGTCAGCGTCGGAAGGTTCCGCAATCAAAGCCTGCAGGCCTTCTCGTGCCCATAATACCACCACGCGCACCGTTTGATCAAGTCGGCATGGACCTTCTCGGTCCTTTCCCTCGATCCTCCGGGGGCAACCGCTGGATAATCATCGCCACAGACTACCTGACTCGATATGCCGAGACCAAAGCGTTACCTAGTGGTACAGCATCGGAGGTTGCCCATTTCTTTGTACACCAGATCATGCTGCGGCACGGTGCTCCGACCTGTATTATTACTGACAGAGGGACTGCCTTTACTTCACAAATGATGGCCGAAGTTTTTCATCTCAGCGGTACGGCACATCGAAAAGCTACTGCTTACCATCCGCAGACCAATGGGCTGACTGAAAGGCTTAATAAAACCATTGCGGACATGCTGGCGATGTATGTCGACGCCCAGCACAAGACTTGGGATGCTATCCTACCATATGTGACTTTCGCGTACAATACGGCAGTCCAAGAGACGACACGCTTCACGCCGTTTCGCCTAGTTTACGGCAGAGAGGTTCGGACGATGCTGGACGCAATGCTCCCTTGCGAAACAGATACCGAGCTTTCTACTGACGCCGAACACTTTGCCCAACATGCTGAGCAAGCACGCCAACTAGCACGCGTCCACATCGCCCAGCAACAGGACAAGGATTCACGCCGGTACAACCTCCGCCACAAACAAGCTTCCTACAACACCGGGGACCAGGTGTGGGTGTGGACTCCTGTTCGACGCCGTGGCCTATCAGAAAAGCTGATTTGCCGTTACTTCGGACCATATAAAGTCTTGCGGCGCCTCAGCGACGTTAACTATGAGGTCCTCCCAGACGGCCCAGAGCAGAGAGGCCGTCGGCTACCTCGTCCAGAGACAGTTCATGTCCTACGCATGAAGCCGTATTTTACGCGGTAACTGAAAGACGGCATCTGCAAACTTTTTTTTTTCGTTTGCTTTTGTCCACCTGTGTGCACGTGTGCCGTGTGCGTCACGCTTAAGGAGGGAGGAATGCCAGGGGGCGCTCGCAGCGAAAGACGTTGAAGTGGCGCTCGGAGTGAAAGGACGAAGTGAATCGGCTCCGGACTAGAAGGACGTACCTAAAGCTCGGACCTTATAATTCCACCTGCACCGGCTCTGATAGCCTAGCCCTAGTCGCCAATATCGTGACAATATTCGCTTTCTCATAATGGTTTTGCGCTCCTGCCATTGGCGTTTACAATCTTCGCCTACTCTTTCAGAATATGATAGAAGAATGAAGTGTGTGTGTACACATATATTTTTTTTCTCCAATAGCGAAAACGATTTAAAGATTTCACCCTCATATTCTGCTTATGGTAATCAGTAATGCAGGATAAACATTCCAACATTGTGCGCGGAGATAGGGTATCGCAGCATTATTCGCAAGGGCAAGAAAAGATCTGGCAGCTACAAATGACTGAATAATGAGAATCTAACAACCTCATTCGCGGACAGTAAATGTGCTGCTAATGGCAAAGCATGCAATCATTTTTTTCTTTATCTGGATGGGGACCTACAGTGACAGAAGCACAAGAAAAACGCATTGGCCAACATCCGTCTCCACAAGGCAGACCTCACAGTCCCCAACAACACATAACATCTCTTCTGCCGGTGGGTGTCCTGTCATGGCTTGGAACACTTAATCTGATGCTATGCGAAAACAAACATTTCCCTCCCCACAAGTGTACAGCCTGTTTTTGCTACAGTAATGCAAACCTAGCAACATAAACGTTTCTATATGCAGATTTTAGTCCTCTACTGTCTTAATTCTCGAGTTACATTTAGAGCTTGGTAGAGTTTCGTCCACCTGTGGGTACGTAATGGTGTTACGAATATTGTAGCTGTGACGATTAACTTATGTTGGGTTTGTAACAAAATTAGGAACGCATATTAGACAAAGAACAATGCACAAGATAGAGGGAAAATGAGAGGCGTAGCAGCGGGCGATAATTACAAATAACTAAAAAGAAGTCGAGGGCAATTCAAAGGCCAATAAAATATACAAGGCACGTATATAGGAACTTTCTGCATCAATAGAAACAGCTCATTGCGTCACAACAGTCTACTATCTTTTTCTAGGAACACCTGCACTCGGTTTTCTTCAACCAATCAAATAGAGGTCTACCATCCAAGTCGGAAAAAAACTACAGAAAAGTTTCTGTTGTTACGACAGAATTTCTGTGCGGATTTTGACGGGAAACCTGTTGTGACAACAGAACTTTCTGTGGTAACATCAGAAATTTTTGTAGTTACAACAAAAAAGTGCTACAAAACTACAGACAACAGAATTATACTACAGAAAAACTAAGCAAAAGTCTGACGTTTATGACAGAAGTACAGAATAGTTCCTCGTATTTTTGACATGGTTCTGTTGTTTTTTCGGCTTGGATAAGATCTACGAATGGAGAGCATTGTCCATGTTTTGGCTAAGATTTGTTTTCTAAAACATAACTGTGGGCCCTTACTATGCGAAGCCAATAGTGTCTCGCCATGAGCCCCTCAAAGCTGGCTGTGTTAGCTAGGTGCACGACTGATAAACATAAAGGCACAGATTAGTGTTATCCCGAGTGCAGCAGCCCGTTAGCGATAGAAGCGAAAGGCAGATGAATGTCATTGTTTATTAACAAAATATGTGAAATAAGCATGCATTCTTATTTTCAAAGGCTTCCAAAACGCCGTCACTAGTAGACTGAGTAGATGGATGTTGTTAAATCATATACATCATGTCTCATCGTGCTTTATCGTGCAAGCTGAATTTCATATAAGACCAATAAAAAAACTCCCAATCATTCACAATGCGCACAAATGCCCTGTATGAATATTCGGCAGACTGCTTGAATTGCGCCTAAAGAGCGGTGGTCTGTCAAAATTGCTTATGTTAGTTTAATAGTTAGTTTAATAGCATGGCATGTGATATGTATTCTGGAGGTATGTCGTGACAATAAAATCAGATCTGTGAGGCATTTGTAATTTCCGCGTAGGTTAACTGGCTGCGCCATCATGAAGCGTTCGTTGCCGCTTTATTCAAGACAGTAGCTTTTGTGGTCGGTGAGAACATTACAGCTTTCCTTAAAATTTATCATAAAATTACGTTATTTATTCTTATTTTTTTCCATTTTACGATCTGGATCAAACAGAGGACCAAATTTTCCTTTCAAATGTTCCTATAGCCCGCACGCAGTAACCGGTGTACAAGGACACTGAATTTTTTTTTCCTTTTACTTTCTGCAATAGTACTGAGCATGATTTAAAGTTGTTAAGTTATAGGTTCATCAGTGAAGTGAATATCTTCGAAAAGTAAATTTGTGTTAGAGTTTTAATATTGATAAACCTACTTTCAATTCTTTTTGGTTCTGTCAACTGTTTTCCTTCTTTTCTTTGCAATTTTCCAACTTCCGCATATGCGAGCACTGTGATATAAAAGAGCTTAAAATATAAACATTTCTCTTTCTTTTCTTGAAATAGAGAATTATTCAAATGCGGATAGCTTTCTTGTGAGTACCTTCATGTTTAGGTGCGGAGACCTTTAAATATACAGTACTTCATATGGTCTGATATTTAAGATCTACTCCACCCCAAAGGTGGAGTAGATTTGTAATAAGGGAGTAATTACTCAATGACATCCACCCTTGCGCAGCCATGTGGCTAGAGAGGAAAGCTATAAAGCTTTCTGGGCAGCTTCGTAGTTAAAGAAAAATTCGTCCTGATCCCGGGATCGAACACGAGACCACCGTCTTTCCAGGGCAGTCTCTTGACCAACTGATCTAAGCAGGATGGCCAGCACAACAGATGGTAGGGCGAGAGCGAATTGATTAATAACTCGAATTTTGAATCTTGTACGGATATTTAGGGGACCAACCAACAGGATTCCCACTTCGAATTATTGACCAATTGGTTCTCGCCCTACCATCTGTTGTGCTGGGCATCAATCCTGGTTAGATCAGTTTGTAGAGCGACTGCTCGGGAAAGGTGTTGGCCCCGGTTCAATCGCCGGATCAGGAAGAATTTTTCTTTAACTCCGAAGTTTCTAATAAAACTGTATAGCTTTTCTTTGCAGCCTTATTGCTGCGCCTGGGTGGATGTCAAAGAGTAATTACTCCCTTAGTACTTCATATCTGACACTGAATTGTATTTAGAGGCACTTAGCGCAAGCGGAGCTTTTCTGCAGTTTACTTTGAAATCTATCAGGATACATATTGGCAGACGCGCATTTGAACTCACCATGCTGGGTGCCCCCTGACAGAATACTAGTATAAACAGCCTCTGTTCTGAATGGCACATTTGGAATGTAGACACACGGGCGGCACATGGATGTAAGTTATACCACAGAACAACAGAAAATATTTTAAACTTTTTCTAAGCATCACCAAATGGCATCATCGCCGCTATGGGAATATTTAATCCATTTGAGGTTGAACCAAATCAGCAGACATGCGCATACAATTATTTATCACTTTTACCTGTTGTGAAAAAGGCATGTCGGATACAATTCACCAAAAAAATATTATTTGTTACGTGGTGGCATGACAAGCGATGGAACACTTCGACACAACAGAAACAGAACGACGTGATGACATGACGATGAAATATGCTTTTATGACCAGCGCGCCTAGCGCAAGCGCTCCGCCCCGCGCCACTGTCAGCTTCGTCATCTTCATAGCAATATCATCCTTTGCTGCCCCCACATCTTAGCTATATTGTATTTAATCCCTTATTTCGGTCGGCCCGAAGCGAAACGTACATTAATAAAAAACAACAAAACCACGTTTTCTGTAAGAGAAATGGCATTAAATGTAGCGAAATCATACGCAAAGGGAGCAGGAGTTTTTACGCCTTTTGCAAATTATCTTTGTGTGAGAATAACGAATAATCACAAGAGGCAATGCTGGACAAGTCAACGAGTTTGTATCGCACTTATTATCTTTTGCGGAATTGTACGCACCATATACCGTATTAGAAGGTAAAGTCGTGAAGTAATACATGAAATGGTCCGCTAAGCCTCTGGGTTTTGAATTACACTGTATAATGCCCAAATATTCAAATCAATACCGGTAATGTACTCGAGTTTTTAATAGCAATATCTACTAGGCATAAAATTACTCCAACATATTTGCATCGCTATAAAATTAAATGGTGAGTGAAAGATATAAGGCTTGCGATAGTCAAGGCAAGCATTATAGTCGCAGGCAAGACATTAAGCCAAACCCCTCACTTACAGCTTAATCCAGCCGTTCAAATTCGGCATTTTCAGAATATGGAACTTGAGGCATGGTTATGCAACACATCCTCACATTATGTAGAACAATCAATCACAACACTCATGTACAAATTATATGCTAGCAATATTTTCTCAGACCTTCAGTATTTGCTGAAATATGAAGCCTTATGTGAAGCCATTAAATAAGTAGCAGCATTGTGTCAGCAAGAAAACTGAGTTAATTTGAAAAGAAATTGAGTAAACGCCGCGCCTTGTTCTGAAGTCAACAAAACCCACTAAACGTGGTGTATAAATTGCATGAGGAGGGATCACCGCTGGTCCCTATTGTATAGCGGCCGATACAAAAATAAAGCCTTTGCGGGAACAAAATATAATGACTACGTTGGAAGACAATTACTAAGGTAATAAGAAACATAAAATTCTTGGAGAAAAGACTCCCTACCTATTTCGAATGAAATGAGTTGGACTAAAAGATTCAGCCTGCTGCATTTGCTGGAAATATTTTGTTAGCAGTAAAAGCACATGGTCGTCGGTCTTTTACTGATAACAAAATGATTCCAACTAGTCATAACCAAACTGCCCAATTAGAAGTCTTAACGAAGCTGCTGCATAAGGTATAGCCAGGTTGACGTTGGGTACATTTGTTGTAATATAGATGCCATATTTTTTTTTCAATCAAGTTTCGAAAAGCGCAGACTTCTTTCTGCATTGAATTTAGTACCAAAAATATATAACTTACTTCAATCGCTTGAATGTTCCATTATCGCATTCAAAACGAACGCACGGATTTCTGAAATTAACTCCTGCACCATGTCTGAACATTCGCTTCGGACTGCGGCACTCTGCAAAGACAGAAAGGGTACCACTATTGGCATGCATATGAAGTTCGGGTAGCGATAATAAACGAACACTTAAAAATGCGCTTTATAGCTGAACGGCGAAATACCCTTGGACGATGCGCAAAAATGTACCTATAGCACACGCCTTTCATATGAAATGTGCATTTGTCTAGATGTATTTCTATACTTGTTCCCAAGACAGAAAGTGGAAATTGAAATTTGTATTTGTGGTTCACAATAATAGCCTTAAACCTTCATTCGCCTTGGTGTACATAAATAGTAGCATTGTATGATCAATCCATGATTGACAGACGCCAATCACCAGGACAATGAAATATAAAACGTACCTTTCATTTCTGCTTTTTTTGGGTCGTGCACGAATCTGGGATGAAGTGCGAAGTAGACGAAATGCGTTCTGCATGTTATTATTCTGTTTCCTTTAGGCCGAAATGCACTGATATTTTAGTGGTGGAAAGAGTCACAGTAGTGTATAACACTAGACCAGGCTCGATAAGCACCGATTAACTCTACATTGACTGCACCTACGCAGACATTTTGGTGCACTACAGGGGGACCAGAAGACGGTATTCTCCGCCCCACAAGTTGTTAAACAGGGAGCAGTCAGTGTCTTGGCGGCAGCTATAAACAAATTCTCATCCATGCCTGTCTTTATACAGCAAGATACATCCGACCGTATACAGGGACACGTCTCCCTGGGGTGGACAGAAACCGACAATTTATCATATCCCATGGGCCTGCCAGAAAATAGATGCAGTGCCGATAATTCACAACGCCACGCCGGAGCAGTGGGAGGCTGCGCTGTGCAGTTCGGAGTCGAAAGACCAGCTTTGGCTGATTGAACGGGCCAGCAGGGCAGCAAAAGCTGTGGGAGTTCTGGACTGAGGACCCAACCACGGCAGCTCTAGATTATTTTTCTTTTTGCATTATATAAAGTTCTCTGTCTCTCTCTCTACATTCACTGCGTCGTTGTTGTGGTTGTTGTTCTCCTCTAATGTGATGGCACATACCCACACAGGGGGATCGGCCAAGAATTGGGGTGCAGAGATATTAGATTTTGAGATGTATAACTACATCGCAAAAATAAAAAAATAAATGCTAGGGAATAGAAAAGGAAATGTAAATATGATAAACCAAAATATAAAAGAGTAAATGCTAACGCACTTCCTCTTTCACTTGCTGAATGCCAGCATGGTACGACAGATAACAATATCTTCCATGCCGTCTAAAATAAGGTCCCATTACTTCTACAACATGTCTTTTGGGGCCCTACTAAACGCTTTCCGCCCGAGATACAGAATTATTGCTTTTCTAACTCTTCAATCTGCGGAAAAGCCTGTTTGTAGCCATTGTACCCGATATCGAAGATTTTTGGTCTATAATGCCTCAGTATATTGGCAAGATAGAAATGGTAAAAAATCACAGACCCAAAGAGCGTTTTCTATTCGCTTCACAAAGGCTGATTTATTTCGTACTACCAGTTCTGAAGTGTACTAGAACAAGAGGCGATACACCCTTTATTTAACGAAATTTCTTTCCCGTGTGAACGTCCTTTGGCGTCGCTTCGTGCGTGCGCTTAAGACTTTCATTGCCACTAATGACCAGAGTATAATGAAAATAAATTAAAACATTTTGCTTTTTGCAATCATTTACCAACATTCCATATTAAGCTCTCATTCTCTGATGTGTGTCTTCCTAAACAGAAACTTCCTCTCTTTCCAGTGTAGTCTAAGCTATTGCTTTAGAGATCTTGAGAGTGTTCTCTCCGTCAACCGGTGAATTCTACTTTAATACGAAAGCATACCTTGGGTCATGTGTGGGATCGTCACAGCTCGTCATCAGTGTGTGTGACGAAAACGTATTCTCATCAATTGCCACTGGGAAAAATGTTTCCCTGGCAAGTATCGAAATATCATCCATCCGATACTGGCCCTGTGCTTTAACTTGTAGCGCCTGCCGACGCTATAAAGCGGAGGCGCTGAGATTAGCGTTACCGGCCGTGTTAGAGGAAAATAAAGATGTACAGCGCGTGCTCGGAGCGCAACACGGCACGGGCTGTTCAAAATGAGACGCTGGTCATCTTGCTCTGGTGCTCCGCTGCGACCTTGAAAATTCGCAACAGTGGTGACCCGGACGGGATTCGAACACGCAACATTCTTTCAAGCACGCAAACTGCTTTTTTTCGCTAACTTCTTGTTAACATGCCGAAAATATAACTTGTCTTGTGCAAGGACAGTGGAGAGTGTTCAGGGAAGTAAAGAAAAAGCCCTACGAGAAAAGAAATATTAGAAATAAAATATAGTGTAAAATATTCCAGTTAAAAATAAAAATAAAAATGCGGAGGCGTCTAGTGCCTATGATCAGAATTTTGCATTTCTCCAGTTCAGGTTCAAAGTACCCTAAATTTTCTTCTACCATTTCAGTAAGTGTCAGCTTTTGAAGGACTGCCCATCAGTTGGCTAGCGGATATACTGCATGATCTTTGATTACGTCTTTATATTTCCACCCTTACCCAGCTGGAAACTTCCATAATGTTTTACGGGAAACTGTACAAAGCCGACGTCTTGAAATGCGGGTATCATTATCTTCTTTAGCGTAGTTGTCCATGAACAAAACTTAATTTTTTTATAGCGCCACAATGCCAGAGCCTTATGACCTAGAACGAAAATTTTGAATATGCGAGGAAATTTACGTTAAACGTCATGTAAAGGGCTGCATGATAGTGAAGCAACCTGTTGGAGTAGGCGAAGTTTAAAGCTCCTCGTTGTCACAAAATTACGTTGTTAAGGAACTTTAGAGTTATTTTAGGCCCTAGTTGTAATTAGAACTCACGATCATTGTGTTTTTCACCAGACACGCGACCGAGCAGGGCGTGCAGTGCACTTAGTGGGGTTTGGAGGCATGGCGTGATATACACTTAGGTAGCAGTTTTTTTTATATAGCGTGGTTTTTTAAATTGTACTAATGAGGATTTGCGTATTTCAAGAATACCAGAAGTTGCTATTATTTTATGCTCTTAAGGCGAAGGTTAAGCCCGAAACAATTTTATAAACTTCATGCGTAATGTATATATTATCGACCGGGACAAAAACATGAACCGCCCCACCAAGTGCTTGTCGAAAAGAGTGGTTATTTTCAGGGCTATATTAGGTGGCGAAATTTGAATCACTCATACGTAACAAATACGCCTGAAAGCATAACACTTAAATTTAATACGCATGTCCTAAAAGACTTACTTTTCATACTGCCAGCGCAGTGGACGACAGCTGCGCAGCAAACGAGTGCCATGATGAATATTAACATTTTGTCCATGCTTCTAGTTGCCATAAGACCCTGAAAAAAATTTACTTTAATATCTCACACATAACACCCAATACATCATATATTCTTAGCCTTAAACAGTGGCAAGCTAACTTGCGTCGGAGGTCCTGAAAACAAACAACCTTGGATGTTCTATATTATTTGTTTGAAGAATCACAAATTGAGCAGTATAATATACATGACAAAATTCTGACTTTAAACACAGCACGCGACTTGTTTTTACACACAGGGGACACTTTGGGTTCTTTGTGATCCCCATGTCAACCCATGTCAATGTGTGCTGGCCATGGCTTCTGGTCCGAAGCTAAGTGAGCAAACCTTAAATAAATTTCTAAGGAAGAAAGGTATGCAGCAAAAGCAGAAAGACAACACACTTTCAGCACTCATAGCTAGAAGGATAGCCAGTATGAGTTACAGCTTGACTATAACAGTAACGCCGTATAACAAACTGATATTTCTATAATAGTAATAATTTTAGAGTGTAAATTCCCAAGTGTTTGTGGCTACATACTAACGTTTTTCTAAAAACTACGAACTAAACCTTGCGGCTTAGAAAAATATAAACAGATAGCAGCCATACAACAATCCGAGACATCCGCCCCTAAACAAAGAAAGATGCTCGTGTGAGCCCACCTTCAATAAAGATGTTTAAAATAATTTGCCTTAACCAATGTGTTTAGCACGGACACATGGTAAATTGCTGCCGAAATGTTGTTTGTGGGTAAGAAGACATGTTGGATACATATTTATTGTCTGTATATAATGCACAGTCCCATAAACTATTTCCAGCCTTGTTTTATCTTCTCATTTTTGCATTCATGTATTCTGGCTTCACAACCACTCAAAGAAGGCACTTCCCTGACAGGAATGATGTTCTTGCAGTTTGGAGTTCTAGGTTGATAGTGATAGGCTGGGCTGTCCGGCTGCTGCCTTGAGACCCCTCACCTGGGCCCCGCACAGACCAAGCACACCGGTGTTCTGCGCTCCACCACTACAACTATGAAAGAAGGCGCCAGCGACTCGCCTCAAACATGGACAGCTGCAGTGGCACAGATAAGGCACTTCGCTAGCGGAACTCTTGTATCTAAGTTTGCCCCTGAATCATTGCCGTGTGCTGCAGCAATTCTGCCCCTTATTCTAAGATTAGCAGTGAGCATGACGAGACATGCTTCAAATTGGGAACCTCTGTTACACCTGGTGGTGATTCCGTAGTTTGTAATAGAGGGATTGGCTGATATCACTTTAGTTGTAGTTCTGGCATCGAAGAAAGGTTTTCAGAACAGCGGAACTATTCACTCTAAAGACGTGACGTTCTCCAGTCTGTACAGAGGGTTGAAGATTACTGTACTACTCGAACTTCAAAGAAAAGTAGGTGTAAAACACTGCTAATTCTATAAAAGAAAATGATCATGTGATGTCTGATAAGTTTGAGATAGCACGTACCGAGCTTCAGTTCAGTTTAGTCGTTCAGTCATGTCCGCCTCTTCGTGACCCTATGGACCATGTCACGCCACGCTTTCCGGTCTCTCACTATCTTCCTAACATCACATAACTTCATCTGCAGTGCCTCGAAGATGCCATCTAACCATCGCGATCGCTGCCTACCGCTTCTCCGGCGACCCTCAACCTTTCCCAACATCAAATCTTTCTCCAGCGACTCCTCTCTTCTCATCAGATGACCAAAGTAGCTGAGCTTTAACTTCAGAATTTGACCCTCCAATGAGCAGTCAGGGTTTATGGTCGACAATATGGACTGATTTCATCTTCTGGCAATCCAAGGAACCCTCAAGAGTCTTCGCCAGCACCACAATTCAAACGCATCAATTCTTCGGCGGTCAGCCTTTTTCACAGTCCAACTCTCGCATCCATACATCACAACTGGAAAGACCATAGCACGGGTTATACGGATCTTGGTTGGCAGACTAATGTCTCTGCTCTTTACTAGGCGGTGCTAACCATTGCTCTCGTGCTAACCATTGCTCTCTTTCCCAGAAGCAGGCGTCTCCTAATTTCATGGCTGCAGTCTCCTTCCGAGGTAATCTTGGAGCCCAAGAAGAGAAAATCTGTCACAGCTTCCACTTCTTGTCCCTTGATGCTCCAGGACTTGATAGGGCAAGACGCCATGATCTTTGTCTTTTTAATGTTCAGTTTAAGCCCAAACTTCTCACACTCTTCTTGTACGCGCAGCAGAAGTCTCTTGAGTTCCACTTCACTTTCTGCCTTAAAAGTGATATCATCCGCATATCTAAGATTGTTGATACGTTTTCCAGCAATCTTCGCTCCAGCTGAAGACTCGTCCAGACCGGCCTTCCTCATGATGCACTGTGCATATAGGTTAAATAGGCAGAGCGACAGTATGCAGCCTTGCCTCACTCCTTTCTCAATCGGAAACCAATCACTAAGACCATGCCCAGTTCTGACTGTGGCCTCTTGCCCTTCATACAGGTTCCTGAGGAGACAGATGAGGTGAATTGGAACTCCCATCTATTGGAGAGCTTGCCAAACTAAGCCGAACTTAGCCAACTTTGAAATAACAAGAAGGCATGAAGTCGATCAAACAGCTTGCAAGAAACCAAAACAGTGGGTAGATTGAGGTCAGCAAGAAAGAGTGAACTGGAAAGGTATATTAAAAGCTAAAAATTGAAATCCTCGGCAAAAAAAAGCATGTCCCGAATATTGTCTTGTCAAATTGAATGAATGTGCTGCGTCTTTTGACCTTTAAAAACTTACAACTCGTGACGTAACTTAGATTACTAGATTGGCATCTATGCGTGATGCGACACTAGGAATGATTGTTCGCTTTGCTCCGCAAGCTGTTCGTGTTGTTTCAATAAGCCAAATTGCATAATGTTGACAACAATCATAATGGGCACTTCCCGGACAATGCGATTAAGAAACATGAATGCTGCTCCCAGAACTATCGTTTTCTTGGGGGGCTGAATAGCAGGAAGAATTTCATTAGGGGGAAAGACGGCAGCACACCATTTCTTGTTAAGTATGGCAAACACTTGCGGACGCTATTCTAGTTATATCCTTCAAGGATTTGAGGTTTTTTCGTGCATGTTGCACCTGACAAGATATAAATCACACCTTGGTAGACGGTATTTTGGAGGTTTAATTAGTTTTTGGATATAAACTTACATTCGGCGAGAAATACTAAGGATTATTTGAACTTGTCTGAATAATATTTGTTTTTCTTTTTAATATTATTAAACTTTCAAGAAGTTGGTATACTAGAGGTGAAAAAGGTTTTTCAGTACTTGAAAAATGGTACCTACCTAAATGACTCACCGCGCGGGGGTGGTAATGTTGCTTTGCTAGTAAAAGAGCATTTCAAATTCGACCTCTTGCCTGATCTTACCTTATCGAGCGATGAATGCGGGATGTTTAGTTGTATATTGAATGACCATGTAATTTCTACTATGCACTGACCTCTAAATCGTTAACATGCTGCATTTTTCTTCAGCAGAGCACCTCTTTCAATACCGCATTAAGATTAACTTCAATAAAATACATGGAAGAGAGTTTAACCTAGAAGTGATGTACAATACTCGAGAAGCAAGCAAATGATATGATTATACTAGAGCCAAGGCCTCAAATATGATGCACCCCGCAGCAGAGTAGGCGACGAAACACAGGAGACGCACACAATACACACATACACATAAACAAGGACAATGCTGCACTGACAACTGATTAAGTCTAACACTAACATCCTCTTCCCTCTCCACTTCTAAGGACACACACCACTTCTTTGACGGTCCTCCCAGTGATCTAAACCCAAATAGCTGAAAGCTGGTTGACACAAAATAAGAAACAAAGGATAGAAAGTGGACATCTGCTGCCGAGGAAGAAGAGCTCTTTGGTGCCCTATATCCATGGCTTCACCCACAGCAAGATGAAGATTGAGAAGAAGTACGGTGTTCATATAATTCCTACAGCTCCCAACACAGCTAGAAGTATGTTTGCGCGTGTAAATGGGAATGACAATCAATCGATATGCAAAACAGCGCATCGAACAAGATACTCTGAGTGCATCCAAGAGATTATTTATTGCATCCCCTTGTCATGTGGCAAGAATTATATCGGCTAGACCGGAAGATTCATAAATGATAGGATTAGAGAACATGCCTGTACGATATTCAATAAGTCCGGGACTAACCTTCTGATACACTGCAAGGACTCCACTCTTTGTGAAAAACAAATGTCGTCAACAGAACTTAATAAAGTAGCCGTTTTGAAGAAGAACAAGGACAGATTAACGAGAGAGATTTTGGAAGCTTGGGCCATATCTTTAGCTGGTGAAGACTGCGTTAGCTCGCCTTCTGTTCTCCTGTCGAAGAAAGAGAAATACTTTTTAGATAATTGGGAGGACCGTCAAAGAAGTTGTGTGTGTCTTTAGAAGTGGAGAAGGAAGAGGATGTTGGTGTTAGATTTCATTAGTTGTCAGTGCAGCATTTTCCTTGTTTATGTGTACGTGTGTATGGTGTTCCTCTCCTGTATTCCTTCGCCTACTCTACTGCGTGGCGCATTATGTCGTGTGACCAACTAGCTCGACGTTCAATGATAGCCTTAAATATGTTAGTTATTTTAAAGCTAGAATTATCCCTTGCTGATCAACGTTGATAGGTTTATTTATTCTCAGCTCTTCCATCACTTATTTAATGCCTGGAGCGACAGCGTCTGATCTTGGGGATCGTTTGGCTGTGTACACAGCATTCAACTTCACTATAAAGAAACTAATTTCCCGATTGCCACAAGGTGTTTTTTAGCCAGAAATGTAGAAATTTGTCAACAATCTCAAGTCTATGTTGGGAGAACTTGTTTACATCTAATCACGCCAGCCCGCATTTGATGAAGTTTTGGAACTATTTAGAAACGTTTGTAGAAGGTTTCTACTTCGGTATTTGTTCAAGCCCCAGATTATCCAGAAACAATGAATAACCCGATATTTGCTTGATAAAATAAAATTGATTGTACACTTTATGAAGAATCTTTAACACAACGCAATCCGGAATTGCTGAAAGCTTTTAGAAACCATCGAGATAACATAAATAGGAAACTTCAGCACTCCGGCGATAGAGGTTTTTTGATAGTCAGTTCCTAGAATCGCCCAATAATGCAATCCGGAGACAAAAAAAAACATGTTCCATATTTAAAAATGGCAGGTGAAAAAGAATAAGGAACGGTTGTATATGGAAGAATCAATGAATATCTAGTAACATGATGTCTACAACAACATCCATGAACTGCATAAATTTTTGAGATAAAGCTGTTATTGAACGATTTATTTTAATCAACTTTCACAATTTAGTCTTTTCTACAATCACGAAATTTAAAAAAATGCCAGCTTCCCTGACATTTTTCACGTTCAAATCCACCTAATCAGATTCAGTGATGACATTATTGATATCTCCCGTATCCATACAGTCAATAATTATCTGACAAGCGGAATAATTCCAACAAACCTTCAGTGCTTGAAAGTTTGTGCTTTCCATAAGGAAGGTTACGATATATTTAGCAAATTACTGACAATTTTGTTATTATTTATCGCTTATGAATTTGTCGAAAACGCTGTTATTTTATATACTGTGTCATTTACACATGAACCCAATATTTGAACAAAATCGCAATACGGTTTTACAAAAACTGCTCCACCGAATTTGCATTCTTTTATTAAAAAGAGCTTCGTTTGGAAAAACTTGAAGTAAAAAGATATGTAAAAGAGGTTTTCGTAGACTTCACAAAATCATTTGATTCCCTGAAGAGGGGTAGTGCACCAGAAAGGACAAGGCGTACGTGGTGTTGACTTGAAACCAATAGAACCTTAATTGCTTAGTTTTAGTAGCCAGTGAGAATAACAAATAGCTTCGCCTTACTTAAACTTACTTTCTTTCATATTGCCCACGGTAGCGCTTTGGAGCATTACTATTCATTTTTTATAGGAAGGATCTTCTTAATCTGAATGATGACACGAAGTTCACAATTCACGCAGAAGACGCCGGTGAGTTCTTTGAGGGTAATGATTAAAATCTTGTCTATCGCGATAACAGTGGCTAGAACAAATCTCGTGTTTGGTGTCCCTGAAACGGCTTCGATATTTTTACACAAATAATCTAAACCACTAGAGTTTTGAGCCAAAGGTAAGAACACTGTATAAAAGAGTTTTCTGCTTTTAACCGATTGACCTAATAAAATTGTCAAAGAATAAATGAGTGCTGTAATTTTTCAGATTGCATGCAATGGAACTCGTAGAAATCACCTCATAACTAGCTTACCTCACTTATTAGATTGTACTTTAAATGAAACATTTTTCTGGTTAGAATAAATCTGTTAATTTACCAATCATGGTTCATATCGCGCATAGTGATGTTGTATTAGGGGGCATACAACAGACTCATTGAGACGGAGAGTAAAAAAAAATTCTAATACCATTTGTTGGAAATTCTTGACGAGATTTTCTGTCTCAGGAAGTTGAGAAAATTCTCTTGGAGATTATGTAAAACAGTCACCCTTGTACGAGATAAGGAGGTGAAAAGAACGAAACATTACTCCTATCATTAATATGGAAAGCATACGTACAAATATGCTTTGTGTCAGAGCTAGGCATCCTGAGCACTGGGTAGTGCCGCGCAGACGTAATATGGTGGAAAAAAAGATATACCAGCCATACTGCTAACTTGTTTGTGAATGCAGAGTTGAGATTGTGTCCTTCAGTAAGTATTTACTATTTGCTCATAGATGGAGTATACGCTTTCACTATATTTTGCAGAATATCTGATGTTAGTTTAGCCTTGAAAACACATATTTCGATATTTCAGCTTCGATATTTCAGCGCTGGTGAACGGGACTGTGCTGTGTCTCGGCATTTCATAAACGCTTTACTACCTTAGTACAATAAAAATAATTCACTGATTGTTTTCTGTACATAAACACGTGTTTAGTACGCTTTTTGTCTTCCTGAGCTCGGGTGGTAAGAGCATGTCAAGCTGCTCATCAGTGGCTAGGTCTCTTATCTCATCTATTGAGGAAGCAAAAAAAGAAAATATTTACTGATCTATGTTCTGACGCCAGTGCGGCTGGCCGAAGGCAGTATATTCCGCTTATGTTACGCAACTAAAAATATGAGTTTGGTCCCAAGCACCGTCAAACAGAAATGATACATCAAGGGACAAAAGGAAGGAAAACAACAGTACTGATTTCCCTAAACCTTCAAGTTCACAGTTACGGAGAAGACCGCATATGTTGAACTTTCCAGCAAATTGAACATGCTATTTGCCTTGACAGGATGACCAGATACATCAGATCAGTTTCACGTAAATTGCGCGTGTGAGTGTTTTGGCTAGAATGCGCTTTTTGCCCAAATAACTTTTCTGCTTGACTGTAACAGTGTATCAGCTATCACGCTCAGTGTTTTGCAGGCATGAAAATGCACCTCAAAGGCAATCACTAGCAGCGCTTGCACACATTTTCATTATCATCTTCGGCAAGAATACTTACTCATGCAAGACTAAGGCCCTTCTGTGCTGCGTACTAATCAGCATGCCTTGGTTTTGCAGGATATAACATACCAACGCAACTAAGGCTTTTAACGGTGCAATAGTCGATAGGTATGGAAATTTCGACCACCTATGGTTCATTATTTTGCACTCATATCTCTCGCCTGACTGGCGCATTGCTGTCCTACTTTTTAGAAAAGTAGCCACCGCTGTCGGGTTTTAATCTCGCTTCCTTGAATGCAGACGTCGAGCGCCCTAAACCCTGCGCCAACACAGCGGAGCAGGACACAATTCTGTCTACCACTAAGCTTACCTAGAATTTCTTTCTCTTGGCTCCATTAGAAGGCGGCTTTCATGTCACATGCCCTATCAATGCGCGTTTATCTTTATATGAGTTACAGGGTGGAACATTCTACTAAGTTACACATGTGACCATCTTTATGCACATGATAAGTGAGCAGGTAGAAATGGTCAGTCATAGAGGAGCGCCGCTGACTGACCGCTGGTCTGAGTTAGTATAACATCTTTAGGGAGTGTCGGCTGGCCATACTTCTACTATAGTTTCTTTTTATCAAAATGTTTCGTGACTAACCATGGATGTAGCTTGCACAAAATTCTTTGCAAGAATCATAAAGGTATAGTAGCCTTCTTCCTTGCAGCCTTCGCCATTGTGGGAGCTTTTTCGCCTTCAGAAGAACACATTCTTACGTTATGGTTCTTTCTAGGCAGTGTTACATCATGATATTGAAAACTGTAGCAGATACAGTGCAAACTGAAGCTACGACGATACAGGACGGTGCGGTCATCCATACAGCCATACATTTCGTGGGGCGCCACAGCCCCTTTTAATGTTTCAAACCGCCCGCGCTTTTTCCTGTTTGTGTTGGTGTTTTCCCGGGCAGCGCGAGTACACATGAGCGAGCTGCCTGGAGCGGGTCGGCATGTTATCGGAGTGGAAACGAGGCTAGATAAGCACGTCGGAAGCAAGGCTCGGGGCTTATTCGCCGGGCGCCGGCCAGCGGAGGGCGGCCAGGGAGCGACACAGTCCGGGATGTACACGAACGACGGAGCGGTGTGCTTCCAGACGAAGGCGGAAGCAGTGCCTCCAAGAATGGCTTAGGAGTATTAGCGTGAGTTGCTGCCCCGCGAGAAGCAATGTTTATGTACCTGCGGTAAAGCTTTGGCCCTATTACTCGCCCTATTCGCGCCGCAGTGTGTTTTGTGTTGTCGCGGTGCTCTTTTATTCTTGATAGTTCATTGTCGCCCACCTCGACGGCATGTTTTCAACGCAGCTTTGTCCATTCCCAAGTGGCACAAAGCGGGCTATGACGTGGGGGCCCGCGTTGGGCCCGTGAGGGCAGCCCATATGGGCCCCATGCGGGGTTTGCAAAACGTACCCAGAGGGGCCCCGCGTCGGCTGCCCAATTTTGCCGCGATGGGTCCCAATCTGTATCCGTGTGGGCAGCGCAAAATGGGCTGCCCGCATTCACCCCAGGTAGACGAATGTGGGCAGCACACCAGAATCATTATGGGTCCCATGTTTGGACAGGCAGGGCCATCCCATTGATTCATGTTTTAATTTTTAAGTCGATTAATCCCTCCAATACCTGAATTGTACAGGCGCGAGATTTGCGAAAGCCAGTCCGTTTCGGGCTGACCCACGTGCTGCCCTCATGGGTTGAATCTGGCATCTTTGGGGCTGCCGAAGTTCCAATATTCATCAATCGTGAAACATTAAGCGCTATTGTTGTGTTTGTATGCGACACTTAGTAACATGAGAGATATTTATTCCCAACACTACAATAATGTGGGCTGGCCCACATCACACCTCACATGTTGGTCTAAATATTTATTTCGGTGGTGCGTGTAGGATAGTAATGCCGCAGGAAACATTTCGAGGTCGTTCAGTACATACTCGTAAAGCGGAAAAGTTACTGTTGTATATTTACTGTCGGTACTGCATAATTAACGTAGTTTCTAAAGTAAAAATAGATAGTCTTTGTTCATGGCATAGATATGCTTAGGACAGTTATGTGAAACCTGCAGAAGAGGCAATTAGTGGCAGGTATAACATGATTAACATAAATAATTGCATAATAGTACTAACATAACAGTAAGAATGTTTGCAGACGACTGCATCATTTACAAAGAAATAACCTGCCATGCAGACCAAGCAATTCTAAATAGTGCCCTTGAAAGCATAGCACAATGGTGTGAAACATGGCAGATGACGATTAATGTAGAAAAAACGGTTTGCATGACAGTAACAAATAAGAGAGCGGCAATAAATCTCCCTTATTATCTACAAGGGCAGCTGTTAAGGAAAGTAGAAGAATATAAATATTTAGGAGTAATAATTTCCTCGGATCTTAAATGGAACAAGCAGGTAGCCTATATTACTAACAAAGCTCTGGCAGCTCTCTACTCGATTAAACGATCGCTTAACTCCGCATCAGTCGACACTAAGCTCTTAGCATACACTTCACTTGTTCGCTCCATAATGGACTATGGAATAATATGTTGGCTCCCCTTCCGCAAACAATACATAGAAAGATTAGAGGGCGTACAACGAAAAGCGGTCAGATTTATTTTTAATAAATATCGCCGTCATGATTCCCCTACACAGCTCTTAAGACAAGCCGACCTTCCCACTATACATAACCGAGCCAGACTACTGCGCCTCAAGTTTCTTTTCCTTCTGCTTAATGGCGACATGAAAATCGATACGAGTAAGTACTTAATAAAGTCAAACACGCGCACTACCAGAACAAAACACCAACAGCACTTAACCGAGTACAGATTTCACAACGATATATTCAGGCACTCTTTCTTCCCACAAGCAATCCGTGAGTGGAATAGTCTGCCTTGCGATGCTGTCAACTGCGCATCACTCACAGATTTCATCGCCAACATATCACGCTTTATTTTGCAATAACGACTACGATGCTGGTACGCTAACTCTTGCACTCTTTTTTCCTTGCTGACGATGACATCCCGACATTCTTATCTGACTCTCGCTTATTATATTTTTTTAACCATGTTGCTCAATATGCTACTTTTTGTTTTACCTTTTGTATAATGCATATTGCCTTGTTGGACTACGATCGCCTTTGTGTTGGCACTTACTTGACCTGTGTTATTCTAGTGTATGTGATGTCCCACTCCTGCGACGGCCTCAAAGGTGAGGCCAGCAGTATGTTCAAATAAATAAATAAATAAACAAATAAATAAATAAATAAATAATATGGTGCCTTAAAGATAGGGTGGAGACGTTTCAGAGCGGTAAGCCCACCTACGGCCAATTTGAGGCCCACTGCGGCCTTTCATGGGCCGCCCCAATTAGGCTGGTCTTGTTTTTACCGCATGAACTACGAATACATGTTGCATTTTACCGCAATTACCCCAAGAAATACCCTCGTGGCAGCGTGGGGGTGTGCTCCCTTTTCATCCCGGCCGCAAACCATGCGGGACCTATTCGGCTTTTGCGTGGGCAACCCCAATCGGACCAGCCCGTCTTCTATTTGCTTTAGGCCCACATTTGCATCGGATCTGCCCTAAATTGCCCCGCAAGAGACCGATGCGGACAGAAGCGGGAAGGAGCACTTGCCTGCCCCGCTAACGCCCATGCGGAAATTATCTAGGTTTTTGGTGGGCAGCGCTATTTGGGGCAGCCCAGGAATTTTCTGCATGAATTCCACATTTTCGCCTGACCTTCCCTCTATTACTCTTCAAGGATCCCATGTAGGCTATCTGCAGGCATACCTGTATTTAGCCCCGCCGCGGCCCAGGCGGGACCTATTTGGCTTTTGAATGGGCAGCCCCAATTAGATTAGCCCAGGCTTTTACATCGGCCCCGAAATTTCCCAAGTGGGACCCTTGAGGGCCAGATATGGAAATATGTACTCAGTTAGCCCTTTCCACGCCTACATAATGCCCAGATGGAAAAAGCAGGGGCAAGCCCAATGTGGGCTTGCCCGCTTGATCCCTAAAAGGGGCCCTCATGGATGTTATTGTGGTTGCCCAAGCCCAGTAAGATATGTTGTCGGCCTAGTTGGTGCAGTACTTCAGACATCTTAAGTAGCGCGAACAAAAACACACACAAGACAGGGTACAGGACGAGCGCTCGTCCTGTACCCTGTCTTGTGTGTGTCTCTGTTCGCGCTACTTAAAATGTCTGAGGTGCCCAAGCCCAACTTGCCCATACGGGCCCCAGGTGGGCCACGTAATGTGTGCTACTTGGGTTATTGTTTCTCTTTTTTTGAATATTTTCTGTTGATCTGGAATAAACCGGTGTTTTTTAAGAACGTCTTGGTTGTTCACTCGTCGGAAGAGACCATGGCTCACGGACCCGTATTTAAGAAGGTCATCTGGCGCCAAACCTGGGGCCCAATGTGGTCACAAACGGCCATTTGGCCAATGTCGGAGGAAGTGGTATTCTCACTGTTTGGAATTCCTTCAGGGGGTTACCAGTGGGAAATTGCAGAATCTAGACAGTACTTAGGCCCTTTGCAGCAATGTTCACGAAGGCTCCGGGTGAAGCCAACGTACTAACTCACAAGATCGACACGAGTGGTGCCCGTCCGATCCGATTCAATCCAAGGCTCTTTAGTGTCCACAAGTAAGCTCTGCTGGATGGTGCCCTAGACAAAATTGTGGCTACCGGTTCGGAGAGACCCTCAAAAAGCCCCTGGGCGTTCCTTGTTCTCGCGCCTAGGAAAGAGAGCACAGCCCGGTTGTGTGTCGATTATCGACGTCTGAATGCTGTGACAGTGCGAGACTCTTACCCTTTCCCGTCAACTGACTCTATCATGTACTCACTTGGGTCAGCGAATTTTTTTTATAACTCTTGACTGTAGTAGGGGCTTTTTGCAAATCCCGATTGACCGCTGTGACATTGACAAAACGACTTTAACTTGCCGTCAAGGACTGTTCGAATTTGTGCGATTGCCTTTCGGTCTGTGCAATTCACCTACTACTTTTCAGCATGTAATGGATATTGTGCTGGGAGAATAATTTACATACGCTACGGCCTGCATGGATGACGTAGTAGTGTTCCCATAAAGCTTAGAAGAGCATATGCTTCATCTAACCAATGTCTTTCAATGAATGCAGAATGCGGGCATCACAATTAACCCCGGTAATGTTCAGTTCGCGACCAGCACAATCAACATTCTTGGTTAAATTTTGGAACAGGGCGCAGTTCGCCCAGATGAAGATAAATTTCAGGCCATTCTGCAGTTCCCACCACAAACCAACAAAGTGTCTCCAGCATTTCTTGGGCCAGGTAGGATTCTACCGCCACTTCATTCGGAACTGCGCTGACATAGTGTGACCCCTCCATCAGCTCCTCCGGAAGTATGCCCGCTGGCCATGGACAGAAGCAGAGCAGTAATCATTCCATTCACTGTCTGCACCCATTGCAGATACTGCATGCCTGCGGCTTCCAGACCTTAACTGGCCATTCACCGTACAAACGGATGCGAGTGAGTACGGCTTGTGCGATATTGCTTCAAGAGCATCAAGGAAAGCTTTGTCCATTGGCGTTTGCTGGTCATACACTAACTGGACCAGGGTAAAACTAGAGCGTTACAAAGAGTGTCTCTCCATTGTATTTGAACTAAAGAAATCTGATATGTATTTGGATGGTGCCGAATTCACTATTCAGACCGACCGCAAGGCCCAATGATGGCTTTCAAGGTTGCAAAACCCAGCTGACCGTTTCGCCCACTGGTCACTTGCTCTCCAAAAGTAGTTACAATGTGTAATAAAGAAGAGGCACTCTCAACAAAATAGCGGATGCCTTGTCCTGAGCTCCACGTCCTGATGAGGCCGAGCGAAACCCAACGGTCCACGCTGTGCCAGCTCCTGCGGGCACCTGGGGCACACTGGTGTCCTGTCAACAGCTGCTCGACGCTCAGCTCTCAGACGACAAGTGCACCAGATACGCCAGATCCTGAACAGCGCTAACCCTGCTGGGAGCCGGGCGCCTAACGGAAACTATGACAGCTACGTGGAAGCAGAGGATGGCTTGCTTCTGCGGTATATACCTGCTGCGGACACTGAGAGTGGTGAGTCCACATTTCGCGTGGTCGTTACTAAGGGCCTCCGCAAGCATTTTCGAGAGTACTTTCATGAAACACGCCTCGCAGGCCACGGCGATAGCAAGATAACATATCACAAATTGTGTCGCCTCGCAACATGGCCCGCAGGAGAAGCTGTTTCCTGACATACGTCCGCACTTGTCATACCTGCCAGACCTCGACGCTGAGGGGAAGGAAAGCACCGGGCCTCATGCAACCCGTAGAGAGCCGATATCCGTGGGAAATCGTAGCCTGGAACGTAATAGGTCCCTATCCCAGATCAGTTGAAGAGAATCGCTAATTGTTAGTAATCAGATTATTTCTCGAAATGAGTAGAATTTTATCTCCTGCGTAGGCTAGACTCTAAGATAGTTTGGGATAAACTACTAGAAACATTCTCCCGCTTTGGCTCCCCAGCTCAGCTTTTCACTGAAAATGCCACATATTTCACCAGTAGGATATTCAGTGACACCTGCAAAGCGATTGGCATGCAGCACAAAAAGATTACGCCCTACCCCTATCAAGCAAGCATTACAGAGCGAGTGAATTGAAATCTCAAGACTATGATGGTGGCATCTGACGAGCGGCACAAGGACTGGGATGCTCGTATCCCGGAGATGGCCTTCGCCACAAGACCCATGGTAAACTGGACAACAGGGTTTACGCCAGCGGCCATTCTCATTGGTCGTGAGCTAAGGTTCCCTATAGAGCATATTCTGAATGGCTCTGATTTACCGGGCATAACCCATTCTAAATTCGCGCATTATCTTTCCAGCCGCTTGACCGAGACTCTGAAGGAGGCAAGGGAGAACTTGGACCCTGCCCTCCTAGAACAGTGCAACCAGTACAAAAAAGTAAGGCGACCTTTGGAGTTCACAGTCGGCGACAGTCTTTCGCCGCCGCACCTACTAAGTAATGCAACAAAGGGGTTTGCTGCTTCTCTCAATCCGCGATGGCTGGCCTTTAAACGATAACAAAGCGCGTATCTCGGCTTTCGTCCTTTATTCGCCATGTGCAGGGTGGATGAGAAATCGGACCAGTAAACGTGACCGATCTCCGAGCTTACCACGGCCGTCCATTAGCCACATAGAACCATTTGACCTACCTGGCACTACGGCTACCCACCCTCGGCGGATGCTTCCAAGCATACGCCCCACCTGAAACAGTACCAGCTCCGTCCTTATCTCGCGTTATTTTTGTTTACTCCAAGGTAGGTGTCCCGTCTTGAGAGGGGGGAGTGGGGGGCACCACAGCCCCTTTTAGTGTTTCAAACCGTGCGCGCTTTTTCCTGTTCGTGTTGGTGTTTTCCCGGGCAGCGCAAGTACGTATGAGCGAGCGGCCTGGAAGGGGGGAGGCATGTTATAGGCGTAGAACCGAGGATAGATAAACGCGTCGGAAGCAAGGCTCGGGGCTTGTTCGCCGGGCGCCGGCCAGCGAAGGGCGCCAGTGAGCGCACAGGTGGGCGGGATGTATGTGCACGATCGACGGAGCGGGATGCTGCCAGACGAAGATGGAAGCAGTGCCTACCAAAATGGCTTAGGAGTATTAGCGTGAGTTGGTTCCATGCGAGAAATAAATGTTTTTGTACCTTTGGCCGTATTACTCGCTCTATTCGCGCCGCAGTGTGTTTTGTGTTGCCGCGGTAAAGCTCTGACCCTTGTTTCGTTCTATTCTTGAGAGTCCAGTATCGCGCTCTTCGACGGCATGTTTTGAGCGTAGATTTGTCCAATGTTATATCTTTTTTTATTTATTGGTTTTCTGTTCATCCGGAATAAACCCGTGTTTTTCAGAAAGTCTTGGTTGTTCACTCGTTGGGCGAGAGACCATTGCTCGCGGACCCGTATCCTCGAAGGCGGAGACTTGGATTTCTAGCAATTATAAACTAATAATTACATGGAAGATACCATGTAAGGAAATGGACACAGTGAGAATAAGTATATGCCACCTTCTACCGTTTGATCTCACCGGAGTACGCATAATATCTCCCGGCTAAATCTAACAACAGTGGTAAATGAAGCCGTATAGCATTATCACTGGATGTTGCAGCCCATTACTATAGACCAAGGGATGGCAGAATAGAACTCGAGGATAAACTGCAAAGAATAATTGAAGGCTACAGAATAAGTAGAAAGATAGGCTTGAAAATGAATATGCAGATGACTAAAATAATGTTCAACAGCCTCGGGAAGGAACAGCAGTTTACGTTAGTTAACGAAGCACTAGAAGTAGTTGATGATAATGTCTACTTAGGAAAAGTAGTTACCGCAGATATGGACAACGAAAGTGAAATATCAAGGAGGAAAAGATAAGGATTGAGCGCATTTGGTAAGCACTCGTAGATTATGACTAGCAGCTTACCGTTATCGCTCCAGAGGAAAGTATACAACAGCTGCATCTTACTTGTACTTGCCTATGGGGCTGAAACGTGGAGATTAACGAAGGGGGTTCTACTGAAGTTGAGGATAACAGAGAGGGCTATGGAACGAAAAATTGTAGTTGTAACGTTAAGAGATAGGAAACATAAGGAGTGAGTCAGACAAATAACCAAAGTTACTGACATTCTAGTCGAAATCATGAAAAAGAAATGGGCATGGGCAGGACATGTAGTGCAAAGAAAGAATAATAGATGGTCGCTCGGGGTACAAAAAGAAGGTATGACTGTCTGCCTAGATCGGGGTAAAATTTTTGCGAAGATCGCCCAATATACAAAGAGAAAATCCATAACCAATTTAAGTCGCGAGAGAAGTAGTGGGGCCACGGAGAGGATCAGTTGACAATTTACTATCACTCTAAGTACATCACCGCGATGCAGTAATAATGTTACCACCAGTTGTGCTAATCACCTGGTCATCCCAAGTGGTCATTCATTTTATGAGCTTGGCTGCGAATGATGTACTGATTTGTCAGTAGTCGGCTACCTTGTGTACTAAGGCGGTCGCCATGCGACCGTCAACAGCATCTGCGGGATGAATTGTTCCCGTCCCCATATTGCATGTTTGCTTGAACGTTCGATCAAGCCTTCGTTGCGTACTGTAGTAGTGCCCGGCGCACGCAGTTGCCACTTCGCCGTCCCCTTGCAAATTAGAACTCTGCTCGCAGAACGGCGGAATGAAGCAGCCCAGTTCGTCACCGTGGTTTCTTGCATCAGCGTCATTGCTTCATGAATGCCTAATGCTTGCTGTAATTGCTCACTGATTATATCTTTGAAAAGCGCAATCTGATGCTACTTTGTGGTGTCAAGAGTCGCCGCAACTTTTCACGAACGAGTTCACCGATAAACTAAACGAGGTGAGCTTAAGTTGCAGCTTCAGTGTCGCAGTGGCTTGCCGAAAGTACTTGAAGTGTCCGCTTGTAAAGGCGCACCCTTGCTTTCAAGAACTTTTTCATTCTAGAAGATCGCCTGAGGCTGTGGCGCCTGGCATACAAGACTTGCAAAAAGTTAGTCTTTTATACCATGCATAAGAACGTTGAACTTATTCTCCTCGGTCATGCCGGGATGTCCTTGGCAAAAGAGACCCTTCATCTCTTTAGTATAAGCCAGGCCAGACTCATTTGAAAGTAAAAACCCTAATTGAAATGTGCAGTGCACTCTTTATTTTCTAATGGCTGGTTGGCGGGGTTTAACGTCCCGAAGCGACTCAGGCTATGAGAGACGCCGTAGTGAAGTACTGGGAAATTTCGACCCCCTGGGGTTCCTTAACATGCACTGATATCGCACAGCACATGGGGGCCTTGCTTTTCGCCTCCACCGAAAAGCGGCCGCCGAGTTCGGGATTGAATCCCGCATCCTTGGGAAGGGTAGTCAAGCGCAATAACAACTGCTCCACCCCGAAAGGGTTATTCCTTTCGAAGGAAACAAAGAAGCCTTCAGAAGCTCCATCTTTAAAGCCTCCCAACCCCTTATAGAAGTCTGAAGGCCTTTTACCCAGATCCATGAAGATTCTTGAAGTGCGAAATATACTTGACTCAATGTTGCTGGATCGTCCAAAGCGTGAATGCAGCCCCACACTCTAAAGTGCCAAGCCAGTCTTTTCCATTTTCATCAGATCGTCGTCGAAAGATAAGGGGGGGGGGGGGTGTAGATCAGGGACGTGGACAAAAAATAGATGCTGTGTCTACCCGACAGGTTATGTCTTCATCGTCAATGTCAGGTTGAGAGGAATTCACACCCTCCATCAGGTGCCAAGAGGCTACAAAGCCGAAAACAAAAAAATGAAGACTCCAGAAGTGTACTGAAGCAGGTCTATATTATGCTGCCTTGCGCTCCCACAAGAAATAAGCGATATTTCACAGCGGTGATGGCAGAAAGCGTGCTTTGCGGTCATCAAAATGCGAATGCCTGTTCCACTCTTTAGCGCTTTATTTAAAGCAGGTGCAGAAATATCTAAATAACGATATAAAACTCACTAGCACAACCTAGAACATTGTGGAAACAGACACGATCGACTGAAACTAATTCAGATACAGCTTGTGGCATTTTGCGCTACAAACACAATCATAAAGCTGCCTCTTGGGGCAACAAGTATGAACTAAGAGTGCAACATCGGTCAGAGCGCTGCGATCACACTTTGATAATTCCGCATGGCAGTGGCTTTAAAAAAAGCAAATAAAGATTACTCTGGTTTTTATAAATATCACGTAGGTGATCCTTAACCGCTGAAAATGGCCCGCTAGCATAGGATGCGATTACATAGATAGCATAGGATGCGATTACAACTACTAACTTCTCCCATACTGGAATTCGCTTTTTTGTCGTTCATAAAGGACTAAGTGTTGTTCTACTGAGTACAATTCGAAGATACTTTTCCGCGACTTTTGTACATGGTACAAGATAAAGTAATTTTACTTACCATGTATACCGTAACACCTAACGGGGAGATGTTCTGCGCAAAACGCAAGACAGACTTCCTTTTATTTTCGGTCTTATGGGGTTTATTCTTGTGCGTTTCGGACTGATTTCCTCACCACTCATCAAAATATACACTTGAAACCTTTACTTCAAATGCTATTGCTCTTTCAAAGCGCAGATTTGAAATATAACGAACTTAGAGGTCAGCACACTTTGTATGCATGTATTGCCCGCATTGAAAGCCCGCAATATCCTTGCTAACCTGATCTTGTGTGCCATATAAAAGTCCATAATCCAGTTTTTTGTCTTATGCTCAAGAAGCAGATTTTAGATTTAAAAAACACCGTGATTATTCTCTAACATAATGCCGGGCTGCTCTTCTGAGAAGAAAATTTATAAATGTTTATTAGATGGCTGATATATAATGATCTTAACTCAAAGCATATCATTTTGAAGCATATAAACGCAGTAAACCTTTTCTTCCGAGCAAAATTAAGCTCTACATTTTAATTCTTTTAGATAACGAAGTGATATCATGCATACCTGACTAACAAGAGTTTTATAGGAGTAGAATTAAAACTCGCAACTGTGAAGACGACTCCTTTTACAGCAGTCAATAAAGAGCATGTAGTTGCAGCTCTGCTCTCTTATGTTGCGTGATGTATCGCGCGCTTGTTATTGCTTGAAAATGTGTCCTAAAGGAAGTTTTTAAAGCATTGACTGCGCGCTTTGCTCTAGTGATCACTGCGTGCGTCTCGCCCCATGGGTGTAACAGACGTGGGTGCGGGTTAATTTTACGTCGAGTGCAGTAAAGTTTGTTTCTGGAGCTGACGTTCGACGAAATATCCGAGATTTGCCCATACCACAGCGATGGTCGCACTTGCGACGAAAATTGAAAGGATGTACTCAATATTTTTGTCTGGAGGCGATGGAAACGACAGTTTCTGCTCCAGCAGCTCTATAAATTTCGAAATATTCAGTACATTTGCACAAGGTATGGGAAGCGGTCGCTGCGCTTGATAAGTGTTGGCACATCCGCTCCTTACATCGAGGAAAATGTTTTCCTAATAATTGGGTTAGTACAGTGTTAGTTGCCTGGCAGCAAATAACATCCACATGGCTCTCGGTAACTCCCCCGGCACAGGGAAATAGAGCGCACCTGTTCCTCGGTGCGTTCCTCTCTTCACGTGGAGGTGGCCTATGTATTTGTGACGTCGTTTGCACGCAAGTTTTCTAGAAAGTGGATGGTTCTATTGGGGCAGGTTAGAGAGTAACTATATAGTAAAGTACGTTTGCCGAAGCTGATATTTGCAATGAGGATGTTCGCGCGCGCCTTCAATGTCTGCTTAATCATAGGAGCAAAAATTGTGGCTTTAATGTTTACTTGAGAATTCGGCTTCTCATATGGCTAACAAATCACTGAATATTTGAGGTTATGTTGATTGACAGGTGCTCTCCTCAGCTCATTTATTAGCCCTATTAACCGTCTAGCAGATAGAGTAAGCGCTCTCTCTAATATTTAAGAAACATTTCAATGGCACACTGTGAAGAGTTTAAGAATGCTTCAAACTATGCTTCTTCAATGTCAACGTTTTCGAAGGTGCGCGCCGTGGCCGTTCTCGCCGCGCGATGAGTGACATCGACTCATACGGAAAAACTTGAGAAATCTATTAGCTTTGTTATCATTGACACTGGCTTTGAAAAATGTTGTCTCTTCCGCATCACTATACACGATTGTGGTAGTCGTCGTTGGTTTGTTCTCTATACATTGTCTGTGCACCTTAGGTGAGCGCCATATTTGCTCAAAGTTGCCACAGCTAGCCGTGAAGCTTTGTACCTATTGCCAGCCGAATATCAGTGAATATTTCGGGTTCCAAGGCAGATAAACACAAAAACTTAAAAAATTCTTTATTTGGAGGCATAAAATTCAATTCTAGGGGTTTGCCAATAAGGGCTCGCAGGCAGTAGTGCGTATCTTAGTTGCAATCAAACTTTTTAATTTGGTGTTGTCCAGCTGCCGAAGGTCACTCTCCTTCGCCTGATGCGGCTGGAGGCGTCATTCAATCTAAGAACCTTGCAAAATAGTTCATGATCGCTTACACCATTAAGTGTCCGTAAAGCGATTTATTGCATAAGTTAAAAGTAGCTCAGAAGAAACGAAAACAGTGTTTTTGAGATTTTTGCAATCAGTTGGCTTTGACCTCCGACATACAATACATAGCCTACCTGATTGAACACTGCAACGTGTCACTCGTTTAAACGAAGACATCTGTCCGACCTTATAGACATTTTCCCGAGCTTTAAAATACTGCATTCGATGAAGTGTCAAATGTGTGGTTACACAAAACCCATTCAATATGTTGCATATGCATGTGAACTTGTGCCCTTACCATATTTAAAGCTGCTATATGGTACCTGTCATTTAGCACATAAGTAGGAGCATAAATGAGTAAACAGCTTAGATAACTACTCTAAGTATTGACCTCTTTTTCATTTATGATGGTAGCATCTACTGTCCTTTGTCTCTATGACATAATATTAACAAAATAGCTATCCTGTATATAGCAGCAAATTATAGTGGCTGTTTTGTACGTATTCAATGGTTTTATCCAGTCGAAAATAATTGCTGCATACCCGTGTCAAGATTACGACAAATATTCTGTAGATCTGTCGTAAACGTCAGATGTTTCTGTAGTTCTGTAGTTTTTTTGTGGTGTATTGTTGTTGTCTCTAGTTCTGTAGCGTTTTTTTGTTGTAGCTACAGATATTTTTGATGTAACTACAGGACGTTCTGTTGTCGCAACAGGTTTGCCGTCAAAAACCACATAGAAATTTTGTCGTAAGAACAGATAATTTTCTGTACCTTTTTATAACAGGGTAACTTGAAGAGGCTTAGGACATTCACAATAATTAGAACCTATACTTTTCTGAACTTCATGAGGCTCTGTCTGTGAGTGCCCCATATAGTAATCGGTCGCCAGACAAGTTGACTTTTGTTAACTATGCAGAGCAAATATAACTGGAGATTCAGAAACTGCAGTTTCTTCTCATTTTTCTGCACCAAATAATTGAAGTTTCATTGTGGCTCTGTACACGCAGGACAACAAGAAAGAACCCCTTTATTAATAGCTGTGAACTAGTATTCAAACACGTGTGACATGTCTGAACTTTCTTCCTCTCACAACTAAACGCTTGTTTCACCACACAATGTGCTTTGCTAAACGAAAATAGCTTGCTCGCGTTATTATTAGAAAAACTGATAAGTATTAGTTGCATTTCTGCAACAAATACTAATTTATATATTAAAGTAACCTGGAATCATATTCAGTCCTCGAACGCTATGCTATGCTACGCTATTCACAGTCTTCTAAAACATTCCAGTAAGGTCTAAAACATTTCCAATTTAACACCTTGGTGGTTCATAGGCTATAATATATGTGCAAAACAAGGCCATAAGAAGAGCTGAAAGTATAAAGTAAGGTTTATCAATTTATCCATAGATAAAACGGGAAAGCGAAACATAGAAACTGTTCGAACAAGGATAGCATACGCCTCAAGAGAACCCTTTTACGCTGCGTATAGCTTTAAAACTATCACACTCGACAGCCTCATATCCTATTAGACAGGAAAATTGAAGAGAAAGGAGGGTCTCGCCATACCAAACAATGAATAATGATGAATTGCAACGAAACAAATAAAAGCATATGTTTTATTTTAAATTTCTATTCATGCTAAATATAGGTATTGTAATTCACACCTTTGAGAAAATTACTTCGAAACCAGAAAAAAATTCACCAAAGTGAAATTAGTGCATTTATAGCATCTTGCTTTTCGTCTCGCAGTTCTTCTACGTTTTGGTATTAAATGGTAGAAGGGAATATAGCGCTACTCACTGGCCCCTTTGGCAGTGCTAATATTTTTTTTTTTCAATTTAATAAATACTTTTAAATAAAATGCGGTCTAAATTAGAGAAGGAGGAGGTCCCACGCGTGTTTTTAAGTGTGGCCTCGTGTAGATGGAGCACGTCAGGAGAACGGCCCGAAAGACCGCACTACCATAACACTTTGCAACTTTTCTTCTTTAGACTGATAGCCTTTTATTTTTTCCAAGTCAATGTGTAATGTTACGCGGTAAGTTCGTAACCTTAGAGGGGAGTTCTCATCCCCACAATTTACTTGACTGCCAAATTTCACCTGCGAAAGTATCCATTCACAAAATGTAACAACTTCCTGGCCTGACAACTTCACGCAACCAGACCGAGCGCTGATTGCCATCACAAGCTCAGGTGAAGTCCAAGTGCTGATTGGTGGGCAGGGAGTGTGTGGCGACGAGGCCACATGATTTGCGTTGAACCAACCAGGGAATTTAGTGATACAAGCTGACACTGGCTTTCTCAGAATCTTGGCTATAAATCTCTGCCACCACTGATAAGAAACTACCTAGCTGTCCAATTTTCGTCTTCAGACATGAATCCCAGACTGAGATGTAAATTTTGGTTGCCGAATTATGCTTCAATGGCAATGATTTTTAAATAGTGTGAACTTGCATGAAATAAGCAACAGAAGAAAAACCAGCCGGAGACAGCACATAAGTAAGGCTGCGGTTTCAGATCATTTATGAAACACTCCAGATGTCTGTTGCGGACGGCAAGGTTTCATATTACTCATCTAATTTTCGGATGACATGTCCGCATCATCATGAGAGTAAGAATTGCTGACTACAAAAACATTGGTGGTTTTGACGAAACATGCCAAAGCTAATATTATTTGAATCTCGAGACGAAGGTTTTCACGCAAATAGTCACCGCTAGAAAACAGTAAATAACTTGAAACTGCGCAAAGAGCTTAGCTTTTCAAGAGGAAGGGACTATGGCAAAGCAGAAGGCAGAATCGTCCGAAAGTAGACTTTATCTGGTCTCAATAAACTCATCTTGAATGTGCTGATCGGCGACAAAATACATAAAATTTGGCCGCCTTTGAAGAGAGGTGTAATACGGAATGTTTTTTATAAGAAAACCTCCATAACACGGTTCGCTAATCGTCGCGAAGATTCCTTACGAAGATTCCGATCACGCGCGTATGTTTCTAAAATGTTCCACGTTGTGACAGTAACAGTTTGCGACGTTGTCTAGATGTTTCTGAGCCGCCTCTAAACTGAGCGTTGACGTAAGCGACAGGCATTCTTAATTCGACGATCGACGAGCACGTTTGTTGCTATCGCCACCGCCGAGTTGCTTAGTTCTTTTGCGGGCTCATGTGAGCCCTGTATCTTCTTTTGGTGTCTACGGCCTTGTCACCAATATGTGACAATATATTTGTGCACTTTTTACTAGCCAAGTCTTGTCGCCAGGCTGCCTGTATGTACAAGGGCCGTTCCGCCTGCTGTATTCCACCTAAACATGCTTCTGATCGCGCGCTTTCCCATCATTATTTTTCACGCGTGTAAAGCTCTGCACTTACGTTAGTCTAAAAATTACCTCAGTTTTTGTTTGTGTGGAATATGTGATTACCGTGCACTAAGAAATTGTAGTTTGAGCACTAATTTGAATGCCGCAATAAAACGGAACCAGCGCAAAGCATATTTGTCGGATGACAAGGGTACTGCGCCTCTTGCAAAATAAGAAACATGGCTGCCAGGTAGAAGGCATGCGTCAACTAAAAAATAATCACAGCAAAGTGAAAATCATTTTCCCGCCAAATTTGCTCAATAATAACCATTACTTGCATCATGCCGAACTCGCTTTCTACGCTGCGCGCTGTGAGCGACAAAATTGTACTTGGGCTTTCTTGTAGTAAACAGTACTCATGCTGCGCAGCTAGAGGTACGCCAGATGACTGCCGAGCATTATATGAAGCTAGGAAACGCTTCTGCAAAGCTTTTCACATTCTTATTGTCTACGGCACATTATTCGTTTGAGATTAAATCATATTTCATTTTGTTGCTTCCAATTTCCCTAACTACTTCATCCAAAAATATATTTGTATTCTACAAAGGCTTTATAACCATATTTTTTCACGTTTTGATTTTACTATCTTGTTGCGTCTTAGATATTGCTTTTATTTCTTTAGTCTTAGTCTTTTGCAAAAAGGTGACTACATATGTATGCAGTTGTAATGTATCCCCATCAGCCATGACAACGGTATGCTCTAAGTTTAGCCTAAAATGTCACTCAAAGGAGACGGCATTTTTTCTTGATAGCAACAGAAGCAGTCAGGCGACTACAACGTGATTTCGACTCCGAAGGCATTTGTTTTCGATTCGCGCTGTCATCCGCCTAGAAATCATTCACCCCTGAATATGTTTATTTTGCCGCGTATATTTGCATTTATTAAAGGAAAAGTTATGTGCAGAAATGATCAGCTGATTTCTCAGTAGCTACCCTTCTGCTGTTCTATCACTATATTCATAATAAGAACGAATATTTTAATAGCAGGAAGAGAGCCTTTAATTGGTACCGAAGACATTTGTTCCTGCAGGGAAGGTGTAGTTTCGATAACCTTTTATGACTAGAATTTGTTTGCGCCTTAATACGTTCCGCTGTCCCGGTAGCGCTTTCCCTAAAGTATAAATTTATCTGAAATAATTTTTTACCTGTCTGAATTCGTAGGGTTAAACATTGTTTTCAGTTGCAAGTTGAAGAACGCCATAAAGAGGTCGGTGATTCTTCTTTTTAAATCCGGTATATATTTTACTTAGACATAGTGCCGCGAACTACTGAATTGTTTCGTTTTTGTAGTTTTCAATAGACACAATCACAAGTCCCCGTGTAATGCAAATGTGTAATGTGCAAGGTGTAATGAAAAGACAAAATATACTAAACCGTGGTCTAGCCCATTTCTTCAGGCTTCACCAGTTCGCGGAAGTAATATATGAGGAGAACTATTTCTAAGTTAACGAAATGCGCTCTACAGCTGTAACATAACAGTTTGCCAAACTTTCCAATTATTTTTTTAATATATTTTTTATTCGCAAGCACAGTTGAATCAAGAAGCTTTTCCGGTTCTGGGTGCTCTGTGTTTATCATCACCCTCATCATCATCAGCCTGACTATAACCACTGCAGGGCGAAGGCCACTCCCATATTTCTCCACTCAACCCAGTTCTTTGCTAGCTGCATCCACTTGACCCCTGCGAACTTCTTAACCTCATCCGCCCAGCTAACTTTCTGCCGCCCCCTGCTACGCTTTCCTTCCCTTGGAATCCAGTTTGTTACCCTAAGCGACCATTGGTCATCCTCTCTTCGCACTACATGTCCTGCCCATGCCCATTTCTTCTATGTCGGTAACTTGAGTTATTTCTCTGGCCCACTCTGTACGCTTCCTATCTCTTAATGTTACCCCTACCATTTTTCGTTCCATGGCCCTCTGGGTTGTCCTCAACTTACGTAGAACCCTCTTGGTTAGTCTCCACTTTTCGGCCCCATAGGTGAGTACAGGTAAGATGCTCTGTGTTGGTCGCCTCCATCAGATGGTATCCGCCAAGACGCATGCACGTGAAAGTCACACGGAAAATCTTGTCGTGACTTTCACGTGCATGCATCTGACACGTGACTTTCACGTGTCAGATGCACAATGTCGGAAGCTCGTGGTGCAGTCGACTTCGTGTTCAGAGGTTCTGTTGCGTATCCGACGTCGGCGACTCGGCGTAAGATACGGTAGAGGCCTGTGTAGCGTGGAAGAAGTTTTTCGCATAAGCCCACCTGGGGGATGGGAGCCAGAGTAGAACGAGAAAGCCAGCTGCATAGTGCACATCGCGGTGGTGACTTATATAACGGGATTGCTGGGAGCAAACAGTCGGCTCGAACAATGCGGCGAGCATCATAAGCGCAGGAGATGGCATCACGAACATAAATACTATTATAGGCGTCAGTAGCGGGTAGCGATGTATCAAAGAGCTGTACTGGGTGTCGCTCAAAAAGCAGATAAAAGGGAGATAGTCAGTGGTATCATGCGAGAATAATGGTTGGTGAATGTTACAAAGGGTATATTAATGTCCCAATCCCGATGATCGCCGGAGACATATATTGGTAACATATCTGTGAGTGTACGGTTGAGGCGTTCTGTGAGGCCGTTGGTCTGAGGATGATCTGCGGTGGTAAATTTGTGGCGGACGGTGCACACATGGTATCGACGAAAATCTTCAAATCGACTGTATATTCCTCGACTATGCTAAAGCCTTCGAAAACAATTCACTTCTGTTGATAACAATTCGTCCCCTCTAATTGATTTAACATCAGGCGTACCGCAAGGTAGTGTAATAGGCCCTTTACTGTTTCTTATTTTCATCCATGACCTACCGTTAAGCATCACCTCAACACTCAGAATATTTGCTGACGATTGCGTCACACCGCATTAATAACTGGAGTGCATCATGGCAAGTGTCCCTTAACACTGATAAATGCCAATTAATGACATTTAGCCGTAAATAGACTATTCACCGTTTCACTTACTTGCTTAATCACAGTCCAGTCACCCTTGCGTCGTCATACAAGTACCTTGGCATGTACTTTTTACCAAATCTCTCATGGAAGACCAACATAGAAAACAGGCCTGCCAAACCTAACCGTACATTAGGTTATTTAAAACGTAACCTCAGAGGTGCACCTTCTTCCACGCGGCAGTTGGCATATCAAACATTTGTCCGCCCTCAACTTGAATACGCATCTTCCATTTGGTCACCCCACCAACAATACTTAATTCATTCCCTAGGGCTCGTACAAAATCGTGCCGCTCGTTTCATTTCTTCCAACTATTGGCGACATACCAGTATAACTAACATTAAGGTGTCGTTATCCCTCCCATTCTTAAAATCTCGCAGAACAATAGCACTTATCTGTCTTTTCCATAAAATTGGTTATTGCCATCATTCCTTCACTCTACCTCTCACAAAACCGGCCCACACATCTCACCGATTGTATAATCACCTCAGTTTTAAACGCCTTTCGGGAAGAACCACTGCATTCAACTCATCACCCCTGCCCCGTGTAATCATTTATTGGAATAGTCTTCCTGACAACATTGTTCACACTTCAGATTATGTTATTTTCAAAGAAAAAATAAGCAACATTTTGTTCTGAAGTGTGCTGTTACTGAAGTGTTTTCTATAGTGGTGCTTTTCAAATTTTGTTCTCTTTTTGTGTGTTTGCCATTCGAATAACGTTAATGTTTTGAAACTAATGATGTTAAAATAACCATCTTCTACCTGCTTCTGTTTGGCACCCCAGTTATGTGACCCCCCTCACATAATACTCCGATGGGAACCCGTGAAGTATCTGAATAAATAAATAAAAAGTAGCTCGTCAACCACTTTATAAAGGAAGCAGCTACTACGATCCTTGAGTAGTTCACGAGGGGCACCGTGTTGTATTACGTCATGGAGGAGGAAATCAGCGACGTCTGAAGCGCAGCTAGTCGGGTTCGCACGGGTAATGGCGTAATGCGTAGCATAGTCGTTCGCTACGGCAATCCATTTGTTGCTGAGGCAGAGACCAGGAAGGGTGCAAGCAAATCAACACCAACACCGCAAAACGGGTCAGTCGGGATGGACATTGGATGCAGGTGTCCTGAATGCAATACCGGCGCTTTTTTTCCCACGTTGCCACAGCTCTCACATGCGGCCACTTAATGCTTAACTGAGCGATAGAGGTTCGGCCAGTAAAAACTTCGGCGCACGCTGTCATACATGCGGGACACGCCAAGATGTCCAGCAGGGGGGGCATCATGAAATTGTTCCAGGATGGTGGAGCGCAGATGCTTCGGAACGACAATTAATACCTCAGCGCCATCAGGTCGCATATTGCCGCGGTATAGTGCATCCCAGTGGTTGTGCTTGCTTATTCGCTCGTAAAGGGCCAACCAGTCTTCCACATCAATGTCGTCGTTTCCGCAGGAGGGGCCCGGAGTCTCGCGGTTGAGCCATGACGGTAGCTGGGCGGCGGCCGTTGAGGGGGTGGCGTCTGTGGACATATTGACGTACCGACGTGGCGTCCACTGCAGAGATTCAGCTTCTTGTACGAGATTGGTTATTTAACCTCCATCAAAGACGGTACGAGTGGAAATCACGCACCAGTGGGCCACACAACTTCGGAATCGATGGCTACTGTTGTTGTTGATGTTGTTGTTGTTGCTCTCCTCTAATTTGATGGCACATAACCACACAGGGGGATCGGCCAAGAATTGAGGTGCAGAGATATTAGATTTTGAGATGTATAACTACATCGCAAAAATAAATTGAACTAAATGCTAGGGAATAGAGAAGGAAATGTAAATATAAAAAACCAAAATAAAAAAGAGTAAATACTAACGCACGCAGTAGGAGAATACTAAGATTTATATGTACAGATTACAAATTCAAAGCATATTAGCAAGGTAGACGTTTTGTTTCTATTAAGAAGTTTTGAATGGCGTTAAAAACAGGCCTGTGGCTGTGCCCAAGCATGGTGGCACCAAACGATAATAAAATCTGGCTGATCAAATTAAGACCCAGCTGTTGTAACGGCTTCGCTAAATACCGTTTTCTCATCCTGTTAAAACGGCGGCAAAATATAAAGAAATGATCTATTGTTCCCGGTTCTCCGCAGAATGTGCAGACGGGAGATAGCGCCAAACCAGACCTGTGCATATAAAAATTTAGGGGCGGAATACGACAGCGTAGCCTGGTTAGAGAGACCTCAGTCTGCCTTGATTGACATGATTTCCTATTCCAGGAATACTTGAGATGCAGGTAGTCATCCGATGATAAAACAGATCCCGACTGTGTGCTTAATAAGGCACGCCTCTGAAATGGTGCTGCTGTTATGTACGCTGTAGCGGGGAGGATGGGCAACATAGGGCCATTCAGAGATTTTTTAGCTAGTCTATCAGCTACCTCATTGAATGTCACATTACTGTGGCCTGGTCCCCACACTATATGTATGAGGTTAAAATGTGAGTGGAGCAATGAAAGAAAAGTGTTTAAAATTAACGAATCCATATTCGAAGAAAGCGACAAGCATAAGGAATAAGAGCCTGTAATTACAGCCACTGTTGAGTATGGTGGGTCTAGTTTGCGCAGAGCAAGCACCACTGCCAGGAACTCCGCCTGGAAAATTGGGGTAAAATCCGGAAGACGGACTGAAAAAACCCAGTCTAAAAGCGGACAGTATACTCCAACGCCGGCCTTTTCATGAAATTGAGAAGCAGCCGCTGATATCATTACGCTAACGGGAAGACTTTGTAAATGATCTCCTAATAATCCATTTAAAATGTGAGGTGATAAGTGTTTTGAATTATTTGGTAAAATGTCATCATAGACAATTTGAACCGACGATGCACTTACTTTTGTTGGAAGAATGTTAGAAAGGACTACGTGCAAAGGTTGTAACAGATTTTGCACTAGAAGTACTTGTGGGGTATGAAACCGAGGTCATCTGACTCCAAAAAAGGAGTCTGGCTCGCAACAAAAAATTGTTAGGGAGCGGTGGAATTGTGATTCATATATTTTTAGATACGTCTGGACTGTCAAGAATTGTAATCTAGCTAACAACGGTGGTATTCGGGCTTCAAGGTACAACACATTGTTAGCCACAAATTTGGGGAGCCCAAGACATAATCTAAGCGCTTCCCGCTCTGAAAAAACAAGCGGACGAATTTTGTAAGCAGGTGAACCAGACAATAACACAGATCCAAATTCTATAATTGGGCGGACATACATAACATAAATCAATAAAAGTGCGTCTCGCCGCATCCCAGACCTTGGATTGCTTAACCTGCGCAACATACCCACAGCACGAGCCCCTTTCGCTGCAACATGTTCAGTGCGATCCCTCCATGCCAGATGGTCATCGTAAATAACCTCTCGATATTTCAAAGAAGTAACTTGAGGTATCATTTCCTGCTTAAAAGTTAGAGAAATATTTACCGGATCCTGAATCTGGAAAACGAGGAAAGTGCACTTTTTAACGTTTCATGTAAATCTTAAGTCACATAACCAATTTTGAAGGGAACTTAGGTACGATTGCAGGCGCCTGTTGAAGGATTGAATGGCAGGTGCAGCCGTAAAGAACGCGATGTCATCCGCATAGACATACTGCGAACATCTTGATGAGTGTGAATTGAACTCATTAAAATGTTAAAGAGCACGGGTGTGAGAGCTGCCCCTTGAGAGACACCTCTGGTTTGTTGGTATCTGCCAGAATGCACTCCATTCAATGAACAGTAAATTTGTATGTTTTGTATGAATGTTGATATCCACTCAATTAAATAATTTGGAAAACGCAGAGTTTCTAATCTGTGCAATAAAATTCGGGGTTCTACACTATCATAAGCCTTCTCTATATCGAGAGTCACCAATGCAGCATGCATTTTTTTGCGCCGCGCAAGAAGAATTCGACTCTCAAGGTCGGTATGTGCATTCCATATTGAACATTTTGCGCGAAATCCGATTTGACACAGACTAAGATTATGTTTTTGTTCCACAAACTCGGTAACACATTGGAGTACGACCCTTTCAATTAATTTTACCAAGTTTGATGTTAAAGATATTGGTCTGATATTGTCCAAATTATAGCCACCCCCATTATGTTTCAGTAAAGGAATCACTTTGGCTAGTGTCCAGTCACCAGGTATCCAAGAATGAATAATTGAGTAATTTAACAATTCTAACAAGGAATTTGGAGACACCTCCAAGAGGATCTTTAACATTTTTGACGTTACTCTATCAGGGCCAGGCGCAGCAGTTGGCAATGTCATTATAATCGAAGAAAGCTGAGAAAATGTAATTTTAGGGACATCCCTAACGGTATCTAATGGGCCTACAAACATAGGGGATTTGGGAAGTGTAGACAAAGCACGCTTTTCTAAACCTTTAGCGATGTTTTCTACTGTTTTAAGAGCTTCTTTAGCAGTCGAAATACATGAGGATAAATTTTCTGAGACAGGAATCTTTGTCCGTGATTTTAAAAACATGAAAATTGCACGTCGGTTATTAGAGTGTGAAAGGTAATTGAAATGCTCAGTATCATAATTATCTTTCGCTTGTTCAACTGTGCGTTTAAAAGTAGCTGCAAAAGATTTATCATCTTGCCAACTTTGGGGGCGCTGATGGTGAAGGAGCTTCTTCCATGCAGCCTTTCTTCTTCTATAATCACGTGAACAATCTGCATTCCACCATTTTGCTGATGTATTGCCTTTAAATGCACGTACTAAGAATTCACACTTCTTACGACGGGATGCAATGGCCTAGCATAATGTTTGCGATTTTAACTCTTCCGCATACTCAACCACTGACTTGAGACGAAATCAAAAATGAGTGAAACTGGTTATAACTAATGCATGATATCAACTGAGATGTCGGCGGAGTTAATCGGCAGTTAACCTCAAAAACAATAGGTATATGGTAACTAGAGGTGCCACAATCAACAGTCGACCGATTTAGTATAGAAACACTAGTGCTGGAAAAAGTTAAATCGATCACAGATTGACTGTGAGCACGTACAAAAGTTGGTAAGCCAGAATTCATGCAGTTAAGATTATTGTCTGAAAGCCAATCCCACAGACGCTTGCCGCAGAGATCCGTCTCGTAACCCCATGAAACATGGTGTGAATTAAAATCTCCAGCCAAAATAAACTCAAACCGGAACGTCGTCTTCGTTCGCGCAACCAGACACTTCGTTCTTCACTTGCTGAATGCCAGCATGGTACACCCGACAACAGTATTTATAACATCTTATTCATCTGCACCAATATATTGTTACGTACTTAGTACGTAACGGGGGTGTTTATTTGTCATCTAAGCGCTGCGAGTCCGCCACGAACACCAGCACACACCATTTCTTCTATCCAGTCTCTTCTTCCTTCCCTTGACGCCCTGAAACATGTGATACTTCCCCCCTCGCAGACGAAGCCCCAAGGGCACGCAATTTAAGGAAGGTGCTGGGGATGAAACCTTTTTAGCCAAGCCACATGCATCACCTGGGTCTGACGTGAGCGTCGGCCACTTTCGGTGCGGCGTGAAATTACATAGTTCACGTCACTCAGGCGCTCTACAACGACAAAAGGTCCGCTATAGCGAAACAGCAGCTTCTGGGCTAAACCACGCTTGCGCAGAGGTATCCACAGCACCACTAAATCAACGGGCACATAATAGACAATACCATCAATCCATAATACCATCATACCATACTACCATCATATCATTCCATCCTTCATACCATCCATATCATCAATCAGGTGATAGAAAAATATAACCAGCCCCTATACATAGCATTCATTGATTACGAAAAAGCATGTGCCTCAGTTGAAACCTCGGCGGTGATGCAGGCATTGCGAAATCAGGGGGTAGACTAGCCGTACTTGAAGGTGCTGGAAGATATATATATAGTGGCTGCACAGCAACCATAGTTCTACACAAAGAAAGTAACAAAATTTCCATAAAGAAAGGTGTTAGGCAAGGAGACACAATCTCCCCAGTACTCTTCACAGCATGCTTAGAGGAAGTATTCAGAGACTTGGAATGGGAGCAGTTAGGGATAAGGGTAGATGGAGAATATCTCAGTAATCTGCGATTTGCTGATGACATTGCCTTGCTAAGCAACTCGGGGGATGAACTGCAAATAATGATTGGTGACCTAGACAGTAAAAGTAGAAAGGTAGGCTTGAAAATCAATATGCAGAAGACTAAGGTAATGTTCAACAGCCTCGGGAAGGAACCACAGTTTACATCAGCCAGCGAAGTGCTGGAAGTAGTTGGCGAATATGTCTACTTAGGACAGGTAGTAACCGCAGATCCGGACCATGAAAAGGAAATAACAAGAAGGAACGATTGGGATGGAGCACATTTGGCAAGCACTCGGAGATTATGACATGGAGCTTACCGGTATCGCTCAAGAGGAAAGTATACAACAGTTGCATCTTGCCTGTGCTCACCTATGGGGCTGAAACGTGGAGGCTAACCAAGAGAGTTCTACTTAAGTTGAGGGCAACCCAGAGGACTATGAAACGAAAAATGGTAGGGGTAACATTAAGATATAGGAAGCGTGCACAGTGGGTCAGAGAAATAACTCAAGTTACCGACATTCTAGTAGAAATTAAAAAGAAGAAATGGACATGGGCAGGACATCTAGTGCGAAGAGAAGATAACCGATGGTCGCTGAGGGTAAGAAAACTGGATTCCAAGGAAAGGAAAACGTAGCAGGGGGCGGCAGAAAGTTAGGTGGGCGGATGAGATTAAGAAGTTCGCAGGGATCATGTGGATGCAACTAGCACAGAACCGGGTTAAGTAGAGAAATATGGGAGAGGCCTTCGCCCTGCAGTGGGTATAGTCAGGCTAATTATGATGATGATGATGATGATGATGATGGCATAATAGACATGTGGGCGTCGATTGTCATAACGCTCCTTCGAACGTTCCTGTGAGTCCAGGATGCGTAGGCGAGCAACGCGGTTACTTCCATTAGCTCGACAATGTGGTGGTGATAGAAGGCTCGTTGTGGAGGGAGAAATGAAGGATGGTATCAAGGCAGCTGCGTTGAATTCGAGCATAAAGGAGGTAAAAGGGACTGTTGCCAGTCGTCTCATGCTATGCAGTGTCATGCGCGTATGTAATAAAAGGGAGGATGTCTTCCCAATTCTTGTGATCAGAGTCCGCGTACATCACCAACATAGTGTTCTAAGTGCAGTTTGTTTAACAAGTCCATTCGATTGCGGGTGATACGACTTTGAATGACGGTAATCGCAGGCGCATAGACGAAGGAGTTCTTTGATAACTTCAGCTGTAAATTTGCGCCCCCGGTCAGTAATCAGAACTGGAGTAGGACCATGGCGCAGGATGAGAAATCGCAGAAGTAATAGGGATACTTCGTAAGAAGTGGCTGAGGGAACTGTGGCAGTTTCTGAATATCGAGTGAGGTGGTCAACACATACCACTATCCACCGGTTACCGTTTGAAGATCGCGAAAAAGGATCCAAGAGGTTGATGCACACCTGCTCAAAGGGTGCGGTCGGAGGCGCAACAGGATGCAGGGGTGCCAGTGGACGGGAAGTAGGGAACTTGTGCTGCTGGCATTTGACACAACTGGCTACATAGTGCTGAATGGCTTGGCGCATTTTGGGCCACTAAAACCATTCCTGTATACGATGAAAGGTCCGGGCGATGCTTAAGTGGCCCGACGTGGAATCGTCGTGCATCATTTCGAGAACGGGAATAAGGAGGTTTTCCGGCACGATGAGAAGAAAGCGTGCACCTCCGGCATTGAAATTTTTTTGTAAAGCAGGCCGGCACGAATGCAGAAACGCGCATCTCTCGATGCATGAGCAGCCGAGAAGAGCGGTGCCAAAATCTGATTGTTGCGTTGTTCTGCCTGGAACGATTGATTGTCTGGAAATGTTGCCGAGATAGGTACCAGGTGTTCATCAAGTTGTCATTATCATTACGAGTTGACGAAAGCGGCAAGCGTGACCGACAGCCAGCGTCAGCATGTTGACGGCTACTTTTGTATGCCACAGTGAAGTTAAACTCTTGCAGCCGCAATGCCCATCGAGCGAGCCAGCCGCAAGGATCACGAAGATTTTCGAGCCAACGGTGGTCGGTGACGATGGTAAAAACATTGTCATAGAAGTGGGAACGAAATCGTTGCACCGCAAAAACAACTGCAAGGCACTCTTGTTCCGTAATGGTGTAGCTAAGTTCCGCTTTGCTCAACGAACGACTAGCATAAACTATTGCGTGCTGATCGGTGCCATGACGCTGGATGGGCACAGCGCCAACGCCAATTCCACTAGCGTCGGTGTGAACTTCAATGGGGGCAGAAGTAGAGGTGACGTATAATAGGTCTTGATGTCAGAAGGAATTTGAGGTAGCGGAAGGCATATTCGCAGTCAGCAGTCCAGATGAAGGGCGCATCTTTGTGCAAAAGGCATGTGAGCCGGTATGCAATGTCAGCTAATCTGGGCACAAACCACGAAAATGAGAACACAGTCCTAAAAAGCTTCGAAGCTGCTTCACTGATTTCGGTGCTGTAAAGCTGGTTACAGCCGCAATCTTCTGAGGATCCGGTCGAACACCATCCTTATCGACCAAGTGATCAAGAACTATATTTTGACGTTCGCCAAAGTGGCACTTCTTAGAGTTGAGGACAAGGCCGGCTCTCTCAATGTTATCAAGAACGATGGCGAGGCGGCTATTGTGTTCCTGCAAGGTCTTGCCGAAGATGCTAGCTAGTCCAAATAGCACAAACCCATTTTCCAGTTGAGTCCGCGCCGAATTGTGTCCATGAATAGTTCGAACGGGGCAGGCGCATAGCACAATCCAAAAGGAATTACGTTGAACTCACAGAGACCATCGGGTGTCACAAATGCCGTCTTTTCTTTGTCGCTTGGGTTCATCGGTATCTGCCAGTACCCCGATCTCAAGTCTACCGTGGAGAAGTCCGCAACGAACACCAGCACACACCACTGTAGCTTCAGTTTCCTCTTCTTCCCTCCAGCCTGTTCTTTCTTCCCTTGACGCCCCGAAGTACGTGACAATATATTAATTATGAAATATCTCATTTCTATATCTTATAGTTTAGTGCTTCTTATTTTGAAAGCCTTCCTAATGAATCTAGTCGCTATGTTGAACAATGTTCCTTCAGATATGCTAATCTACATTCGATTTGACCAATTGATCATTTAGGAGCATAAATGCTTGAAAGTTTTGTGAGAATTTCTGGTTCACAAAAGTGCAGGCCAACATGGTTGTGTCAATTTTGTATCAACGTATGATAACAAACATCAGCAGCTGAACCAGAGCTGATAAGCTATAGTGTATTAATAGGAAGTATAAAGCTAAGTATTGTAACGAAACTGTCCGCTTAAAATGTCGCTCAAGTCATGAGTGTACCAGCGCCATTTTTTCCCCCTGCTGCTTAAGTTGCCTATCAGCCATCATAAATTTTGTGCGTATCATTAGTTGTAGTTTTCTGGCCTAGCAGGTTGATTGATGTATAGTGTCTGCACAACAAACAGGCAGAAGCAAATGCCTTTAAGTTACGGCAAGAATCTTATTGTGCTAAGTGTCTTAAAAATATTGTATTCACTTTGACTGCAAGGATATCTAGAAGGTATCAAGGACTGTTGTATACTCTTGTGTGTTACATGAAATAACGAAAATGACAATAAGAAACAGCTGAAAAACCCCTGTAATAGAGGACCTGACCTGGTGCTGGGCGGAGGTTTTTTTTTTTTACTTTACGCACATCTTTTAAGTGATTCACGTTCCTACTGCCTTCTGCAATAATCTTGGCTTTAAGACAGTGCAAACGTACATATATTTTGCGAAACGTGGAAAGCAGGACGGCAGCTAAATTGGTTGGAAAATTATGTGAAATATACAGTTGCTTAAAAGTAATTTCAAAACATATGTAGGCCGCCATTGTGTGCATATTGAGTTTTTAGGCTATCGTTGTTTCTCGAAAACACTGTTCGTGAAATATTTTATATGCTATGCTTGCCTAATTAATTTCGATTTTCGCACATTTGCGTCATCATACGACAAATATGTCCCAAACATTGTAATCTGCTTGTTTGAAATTTATTCCTACAGGCTAATATGAAGACTGTCAAAACATCTGAGAAGACCGTTTCTCATACTGATTCTTAATGTTTCTGAAGCTCCAAGCATTGCATGTGGAAGAAAATGGCGTGCTGTGAACTTGAGATGGCATTTCTGCTGCTTATCTCCGCCATCGTAGAGTTAGTGTGAAATGATCACTTCTTTTGAGTAATGAGCATATTTCCTTCATCTATTTTTGCCCTAAATCATAAGAAAGCATAATATATTTTATACACATATAATATCAATTGATTTTATCATTACCATTTCCGCCAGTATTGCGGAGTGATTTACTGGCTCGAATGTAATTTTGTTCTTGTGTTTTCCTACTTTTTTCTCTGCAAGAATCTGTTTACATCCAATAAGCGAATAACGAATATTTGTGATTGCTATCGAAGCCAGCTGATGGTGATTGGTTGATAGTGCTGGATACTAATATTTCAATCAGTATTTTGGCGTTATAGGCGTAGCAGCCACGCCTATTAGAACCTTTGAAATGTCGACATATAAATAATTGTCTGCTGGCGACTCAAATCAAAGAACTTAGTCAATTCCATTATACAGAGCTTAACATAGAACTAATTTGCTTTACTGTGGTAATGAAAGCCATGAGAAGGTGAGAAATTTCAGGGCTCTCATCACCGGGCGGTGCTCTATTTTGGTTCTATACTTTTCAATAAAACATAACACTTTAAAAAACTGCTTTCTTCAGACTATATATTACAGCGATATCTTAAATAAATGCTGCAGTAGTGCTGACTAGAGCGCGTCCCTTGGAATAATCCGGAAACGAGGTAAGAGGAGGTTTTTCCTACTGCGGGAGATCTGGCTGTGGGGTCGCTGCTGTACATCTCTAGATGAACTCCTGTCACTGCATCGAGTGTCGCCTCACCAGAGCATTTTTGAGTGAAACAGGAACTGTCCAGATTCCTTAGGTGGAGGAGCTGCTAGATCCTAAACCTGGACATGCAGAATAGAACCCAGCCACTGGCATCGATTATGCCCGATGAACAGAGTCAATCAAAGCTCATCACTACCCGCTGCTATCATCTCAGCTTGCTCCGCTAAGCCACACGAACTCCCATACTCCGCAGCAACACTAAGCAAGACTTCGACAACTGGATTTCTACTTATTACCGCGTCAGTCGACAAAACTGGGACGCTACTCTGAAGCTCGAAACCACCATTATCTACCTAGAAGAAGTTAGCCACGACTGGTACCGGAAGCAAGAAGTGGTCCTGCCAACTGGGTGGGCATTCCGAAATGCCCTTGCGGGAGCATTCGGTTGACCTGCGCTCCAAAGCTTTGCGCAGAACGACTCTGATACCGCGCACAGGAAACTACTGAGCCTTACACCCGTTATAGTGAGGATGTTGTGGAAATTTGTTAACATATCAGCCTGTCATTTTGACGCAGACATTCAATCATGTCTAGAAGGGCATCAAGCACGACGCCATCCACCTGGTCCTTGCCGAGAATACTGAGATAGTTGCTGAAATGAGCAATCTGCCTCAGCTACTATGAGCTACCTAGAAAACGCGCTTCAACTCGCCATTTCAGCAACCCTTCGGAGCAGTTTCGTTGTCTGCCTGTTGGTAGCCTCGGCCAGATTTCATTTTTTCGAGCTCAAGCAGGTGTTTCGGTAGAGGGTTGCCCTAATTAACCCTTTTACCACCAGACCCTCGGCTTGATCTCGACATATGAAATAACATCTCTGGCAAGCTGATATTAAAACTTCGTGTAGGTGGCTCCAACCGTCCCCCGGTCACTCAGGACGTTTTTGTCGTCTTCTTCGGTCAGAGTGGTGGAGACAGGCACGCTTTTACAAGTTATGCCCAGGTAGCACAGAATTTGGGGCCCCAGTAGGTCCGATGTAGGCAAGTGGGGCTGGGGCAACCATCATAAAACCTGCATCGGTCCCCGATGGGGCGAAAGTGGGCAAGCCCCATTTGGGCTTGCCCCTGCTCCTCCTGCATGGGTCCCATAGCGGCATTTCTTGGGGTAATGCAGAGCACATTCCTGCATCCAGACCACAAGGGTCCCTTGCCGGATATTTGAGGGCAATCCAACCTAAATGTGGGCTTTTTTTATGGGAAAGCCCTCATAGATCCGAAGTGAGGCCACCCCCATTAAATCTTTGTGGGACCAACATCGGCCGTAGTGGGGCAAGAAAATGGACATACCCACATGCTGCACAAATCGGCCCCATGTATGTTACTTGAGGGCAGGTGAAATATGAATAACGGCTCAATTTGGACAAGCCCTCGTGAAGCCCAAATGAGGCAGCCTTAGTTAAACCGCTTTAGGTCCCACATAGGCTGTAATGGGGCTGGAAGGCGGGCGTGCCCGCATGGTACCAAAATCGGTCCTTTGTGGGGACTTTGAAGGCCTGTGCAACAGCAGGTGGGCTCTAGGTTCAAAAACAACATCCAGCCCAATTGGGGCTGCCCATATAAAACTGCTTTATATCCCACATGGGCCGTAATGGGGCTGGAAGGCGGGAGGGCCCGCATGATATCAAAATTGGTCCCTTGTGGGGAATTTGAGGGCATGTGCAACAGCAAGTGGGCTTTAGGTTCAAAACCAATACCCAGCCCAATTGGGGCTGCCCACACAAAATCGCTGTTATGTCCCACATCGGCCGTAATGGGGCTAGAAGGCGTGCTTGCAATTGCGTAATCATTGTTTCCAAACTTTATTTGCATTAGATGTTGCCCTAAATTATTATTATAGATGATTTGTATAACAGTTGTTGCCATGTTTAGTCGATTAGAAATTTACATGTCTTTAATTCTCGCGCTGATGCAAATTGCGCGACAAATACTAGAACAAACTGATTAATAACTGTTGCCTCTTATGTGGTTGCTTTGGACAGTCTGCAACTCGCAGCACAATATTACTGTTCAGAACACACATCTCCATAGCCTGAACAAGATGTACATGAAGTCATTTCGGCTAGATGATTGTTATGAATTATTGTAAAATTTAATATTTTGGCTGTTTAGAAAGTGCAGACATGTATAAAATAATTACTTAATTATGTCCATAAATATTGATTCGGAAAACGTGGACAAGGGCTTTCCATCAATTTCCTACGTCGGACCCCTATGAGAATAATGTGGGCAAGCCCAAGTGCGGCTAGCGCTATAGAACCCGCATTGGTCCTATGCCATTATCTGAGGGGCTAACTGAAATAAAAAAAAGTTCTTCCAAAGCGGCTGCCCAAATCGGTCCAAAGTAAGACTATCGCAGGGAGTTGGCGGGATGTGCCCTTTTAACAATGCGGGAAAAATGTAGGCAGCCCCGCAAGGGCTGCCTGCATCGGCCCCTAGTGGGGCCCATTAGGGTTTTGTCGACAGCTCCCTTCGGGCCTACGTCGGCCCCTCTTGCAGCACCCACATTGAGCCCACCGGTGCTGTCCTGCATTGCCTACATCGGGCCCACCGGGGCCCACACTTCAGAGCCCACTTTGTGCTACCTGGGTGCCTTCGTGTTCACTGCCGGCTTGGACGCAATTTACATCTGCCTCAGCTACTATGAGCTACCTAGAAAACGCGCTTCAACTCGCCATTTCAGCAGCCCTTCGGAGCAGTTTCCTTGTTTGCCTGTTGGTACCCTCGGCCAGATTTCACTTTTTCGAGCTCAAGCAGGAATTTCGGTAGAGGGTTGCCGCTAAATAACCCTTTTACCACCAGACCCTCGGCGTGATCTCGACATATGAAATAACATCTCTGGCAAGCTGATATCAAAACTGTGTAGGTGGCTCCAACCGTCCCCCGGTCACTAAGGACGTTTTTGTCGTCGTCTTCGGTCTGAGTGGTGGAGACAGGCATGCTTTTACAAGGTATGACTTCGTGTTCACTGCGGGCTTGGACGCAGTGAACGTCATCAGCGAAATTTGCACGAGACTTGGTCGAGGGCATCAGACAGCCTTACATTGTTCTTTTGGAACACGTTTTGTCCCACGCTACCAACCAGGAATGAAAGCTCTGCTACCTCGGGAAGGATCACCATTCTGGGTGAGAGAGATATTGAGGATGGCAACCGCCGCACTCTGGAGCTGGGTCGGAAGTTCTCCTTTGAACCTTCAGTAAGCCCTCTTGAGAAGTTAGCCCTCTTGCGCTCCATCTCCAGGGTTGCCCCCGTGACAGATAAGTCAAGATTTGTCAGTGAGGGCTCCGCAGTCGTAATGGACCACCACAGAAAAACGAAGACACCAACATGAATTGCAGAGCTTATAGAATACTTGGCGTCTGAGGGCTTGAGGCCTCCCCTGTCTGACAAGAAGGGGCTCTTTGTTCTAGCGCTGGAGAGAATTTTCACTGAGAAAGCAGACGAGGAATTCCAAAAGAACTCGAGAGAAGTGGACCTGAGGCCTAATTCTATCAAGAAAAAATCCAAAGCTGTGCTGGAAGGGATGGGTGGATCTCGTTGAATTGAGCGCCGCTGTCAGCAAAAGGAAAAGCACCTATTTTTCACCGCCAAAACCCGTGAGCCAGACGTTCAATTCAGGGGTATTGTGTCGGAGCGAGCCACTTAGTAACATGTTGTTTCAGGCATTCTACTGCGACATATGAGCTCTCTCAAGCTGTCCGACCCTTTTTTTGGTAAATATTTCCACAGACATTCCCAGATAGCACAAAGTGGGCTATGAAGGCTGGGCCCGATGTAGGCAATGCAAAACAGCCCCGGTGGGATCAATGTGGGTGCTAAAAGAGGGGCCGACGTAGGCCTGAAGGGGGCTGTCGACAAAGCCCCAATGTGCCCCACTAGGGACCGATGCAGGCAGGACTTGCGGGGCTGCCCACATTTTCCCCGCATTGCCAAAAGGACATATCCCGCCAACTCCCCACGATAGTCCTACTTTGGACAGATTCGAACAGCCGCTCTGGATTAACATTTATTTATTTTTTTATTTTGCTTAGCCCCTCAGATAATGACATAGGACCGATTCTGGCTCTATAGCGCAAGCCGCACTTGGGCTTGCCCACATTATTTTCATAGGGGTCCGACGCAGGAAATTGATGGGAAGCCCTTGTTCAAGTTTTCCAATCATTATTTATTCACATAATTAAGTATTTATTTTATGCATGTATGCCCTTTCTAAACAGCCACAATATTAAATTTTACAATAGTTCTTAACAATAATCTAGCCTAAATGACTTCGTGTACATCTTGTTCAGGGTATGGAGATGTGTGTTCTGAACAGTAATTTTGTGCTGGGTGTTGCAGCCTATCCAGAGCAACCACATTAGGAGGAACAGTTAGCAATAAGTATTTTTTAATATTTTTAGCGCAATTTGCATGAGCGCGAGAACTAAAGCCACGTAATATTTCTAACCGACTAAACATGGCAACAACTGTTATACAGATTATCTATAATAGTAATTCCGGGCAGCATCTAATACAAATAAAGGTTGGACAGAATCATTACACAATTGCACGCACGCCTTCCAGCTCCATTGCGGCCGATGTGGGACCTACAGCGGTTTTGTGTGGGCAGCCCCAATTGGGCTGGGTGTTGTTTTTGAACCTAAAGCCCACTTGCTGTTGCACTTGCCTTCCAATTCCCCACAAGATACCAATTTTGGTACCATGCAGGCCTGCCCGCCTTCCAGCCCCATTACGGCCCATATGGGATATAAAGCAGTTTTGTGTGGGCAGCCCCAGTTGGGCTGGGTGTTGTTTTTGAACCTAGAGACCACCTGCGGTTGCACGTGCCTTCAAATTTCCCACAAGGGACCAATTTTGGTACCATGCGGGCACGCCCGCCTTCCAGCCCCATTACAGCCTATGTGGGACAAAAAGCGGTTTAACTAAGGCTGCCTCATTTGGGCTTTACGAGGGCTTGCCCAAATTGAGCTCTTATTCATATTTCATCTGCCCTTAAGTAACTTGCAAAGGGCCGATTGGGGCAGCATGTGGGCGTGTCCATTTTTTTTGCCCCACTACAGTAGATGTAAGTCCCACAAAGATTTTATGGGGGCGGCCTCATTTCGGATCTATGAGGGCTTTCCCATAAAGAGCCCACATTTAGGTTGGATTGCCCTAAATATCTCACAAAGGATCCTTGCGGTCTGGATGCAGGAATGTGCTCTGCATTAGCCCGAGCAATGCCGCTATGGGACCCATGCAAAAAGAACAGGGGCAAGCCCAATTAGGGCTTGCCCACATTTGCCCCATCGGGGACCGATGCAGGTTTTATGATGGTTGCCCCAGCCCCAATTGCCTACATCGGACCTACTGGGGCCCCACATTCTGTGGAACCTGGGTTGTCAAGTTTTCTTCACATCGGGAGAACAGGGAGCTCTTCGTTTTGAGTGTAGATAATTTGCTTTACAGTTTACCCTACTCTTAGGTTATGAAGTCTATAAAGGATTGCATTCTCGAGGGTAATGATAAAGTTATGTTATTGCCCAATTTAGTGTATTGGTGGAAAGTTTTCTAGAGCTGTATTCTTTTTACCTGGCCTTCACCTTTGTGTGATGGCGCGGAAAAGTGTATGTCCAGAAGTCTGACGTTTGTATTGGCTCCCAAGTTTCACCTGTCCTGAGCGAAATTTTCCTTGCTTAAATGAACATGAAACAGCGGAAGATCTTCCTGACCTTTCAGAAATGGTTTTCCGGTATGTGGATGATTTTTTTATTTTTTTGAAGCAGAGCTCCCTCGCGTTATTCCGGATGTCGTCAAGTGTTTCAAAGAAGGGGGCGAAGGTTTGAGGTTTACCTTTGAATTAACACAGTCAGAATCCATCCAGTTCCTTAACCTAAAGATCACCAGTCATAAGAGTAGAATGTGCTGGCAATACCACCCAAGAAAGGAAAAGCCGCTCCTTAACTACAATTCTGGTCATTCAAGATTGGTCAAGGCAGGCATTGCTTCTTCTTGCTTGAAAGCGTCCCTTTCAAAACATCCAGTAACCACAATGTCGAGGCATGCTTCCTGGGGTAAATACACAGTTTTAAGGAAGCTGGTTTTTCTTCTCGAACCTTCCCTCAGCTCTCTGAAAGAATCCTGTTTGAAACTTGAAGGTTTGAAAGTATAACAAAAGTTTGGTTAAACGTATAATGGGAATACCTTAAGTCCACGGAATTTCACATCGCCTGAAAAAAGTGGGAGCGCGGTACGACGTTAACATTATTTTCACCGCGACTGATAAGCAGGGTGCAGGGCTGTGAGCAATATGCTTGAGCATGGTGGTGATAGTGCTAGAAGGGGAGGCACGATAGCCCACAGTAAGAGGCTTACCGACAGTGGCACAGGCATTGTGTATCAGATCCCGCTTTCACTATATCGGCTATACTGGTTTATGTATCAATGAGCGTCCGCCGCCACACCGTAGGTCGTTCAAAGGTGCTGTGTCCACCATCTGCAGAGGTTATGTCATGTTATTGCCCAATTTAGTGTCTAGGTGGAAAGGTTTCTAAAGCTGTATTCCTTTTACCTGGCCTCCAACTTTGTGTGATGGGGCGGAAAAGGCGATGTGAAATTCCCGTACTGCAGAGGTTAGAAAGATTATTTTCCTTTGCTGGATAAAACAAGTATCTTGTTTCATCACAGTGAACAGATATGTCGTGACCTGGTCGAAGCTTACCTGATCAAACAAGAAGCGTACGCGTGTGTCGGATCACCTTGGGTAACGCGCTTGATAAGGAGATATCCACGCAGCTTCGTTATTACGAGTGCACTGTACGAGCGGTTTGCTTGATGACCTGCATTCTTTTTGTCTTCTTTTATTGGTTGTCTGTTTTAGGCCATATCGGTTTGATTTGATTGTGGCTTCCTATCGCAGGAGTAGAAGTGAAGGTAGTGTTTCGTTTTGTTGCGAAAATAACATTACGCCAGGTTTCAGCTCGTCGCGTATGCCGTGGCCGTGGCCATGAATGACCTTAAACAGCCGAGCCTAGCAACGGCTTACTAGAGCTCTGCCAGATGGCGTCGCAGGACGCGTCTACCAACTGCTTATCTGAGCTCCGCCAGGTGGCGCCGCAGTAGGCGCCACACCGCTGCCGCACGCTTCCGCCAGATGAGTGCTGCGCAGGCAGAGGAGAAGAGGTGACACTTGCCTAGTGTAGTCTAGTCGTTATGGAGAGCGCTAAAGAAGGGCAACAGCAGAACGAAGCTAGAAAGAGACGAAGTGCTCAAGATAGAGCAGAATAACGCTCTGCAAGACTCGAGAAGAATCGAAACGAGGATGCAGCTAGAAGTTGGTCTACTTCCCATAGTGAGTCTACGATGACTACGGTTGATAACGGTTTGAGCTCCCAAAAGCGTCGGAGTGAGACAAAGCGCAAACGACTTGATGAGGAAACAGAGGAAGAATGTGCAAGAAGACTCTAAAAACGGCGGACTGACGCTGCAGCTAAACGAGCATATGGTGCGACAAGAAAAGCCAGGCGTAAGAGTAGGCTACACGTCTAGAGAAAAGAAGGTAGCGGTCTTTGGTCGTTGCCAGTTTAATCGTTGAGTCTGGATACGTCAGAGATCGTGCACGTGCTGACCGTACAAAGAGTGCGCCAGCATGAGTCGGCCACGCGAAAGTTACACCGCCAGTTCATGAACAAGCCTTTCTGAAACAACTTCAACCATGTTTCACCCTCTTGATATAGCCCTAGCTGCCACTATGAAACACCAACTAACCACAGGCGCAGCCAACAGCTGTTGCTTTCGCATCTCACCAGGCTTAGCCAGAGCTTGACCAAGCCCAATTGTTTCTTTGTTGTCTGGTTTAGTGCACCTATAAATGTTGCTTTCAGTAATAAATATGTCCGTTGATAGTCTGTGCCCCGTATCATGTTTCTTCGTTCGCTTTTTCCTATTTTTTCGCGCAGTTTGGTATGAATTCTCGCCAACAAGCCCAATTTTCGGTTCTTATCAACTGCAGATCTCGTTGATCCCCTGTTCCGTCATGCCACTCAGCAGTAGATCGCCGAGCCGGCTCTCCCTGTTGCTCCTCCTGTCACGCAAGTGAGCGCCCTAATCACGTAAGCTGCGGTTCTGCAACAGCCACGATAGCCTTCGATATCTGCAGCCTGCGGCCCTGTTGAACGGTACGCTTATCGTCGTCCTATATTTTTCCCATGGCTGGCACCACTTCCGCGACCCGTGCTTCAAGTTCGAATGTCCACTCTTGACCTGTGGGTGCCCGTTATAATGGACCTATATTCTACGCCTGTTGGTCGCGGGGCATGTCGCCCGAATCTGCCGCCAACTGATGCCAACGCCATATTCGTGCTCATCTGCGCGACCTTATTAGTACGCTATGCCTCAGCGCTTTTTTCTGTCTATACTCCGACTCCAGTGTTCTGCCATTGAATCCAGACTGTTATATCCCACGCGGGTTACCTTCGCAGCACCACCGATTTATTTCTGCTATTGTCCTTCGACTCACACAAATATCCAAGGCCCTGTGTTTCTGTCGAACTACAACGTTCTGTGTTTCTTCTGCAAGCTTGCTTCCTGTAGATGTTAATGGTTCTGCCATTTTCGCACTCGTCGACACAGGAACCGCTGTGTCAGTTAAGCCCTCTGTCAGCAGCTTAAGAAAGTCACTATTCTCGCCTCTCCCGTTTCCTTCTGCATCGTTACGTAGCACCGAATCGACCCTGTCGCTGCGTGCCTAATCGCGTTTTTTATGTCAATGAGTCTGTTCTGCGCTGCTGTCAATATGTGTTTTAGACTCCCACTATAGTCTACCCACCGAGATGTAATTGTGCTCGTGCCGCTATCACAGTGTTTCCAATTTGTCACCCACCTTCGTACTGCTCTTCGCTTCCCAGACTGCCCGCCGCTGAAGGCATCCAAATCCCGCCGTTTTCGTTCGGTGCTTTTTAGTCTCATGTCCAATCCTTCTACCATTGACGGCACATTTCTTTTCACTCCGATGCATGCTAGCGTCCGTTGCAATAACCTTTTCCTCCCTTTCGCTGTTCTACCGATCTTCAGTAGCCGAGGAATGATTTAAAATTCGAACCCATTTTCTTGATCGTGTGCCTTACTGCGTGGTGAATGCTGCACCTGTGTTGAACCATTCGACCACGCCTCAACTCACGCCGTTTCTGACGACAAGTTTTCTCTCCAAATCGACGCATTCACCACTCATGCTGCAGCATCGCCTCAGCCTGACTCCGGTGACCTGCTCTCCATCGGCCTGCTGTGTCGTTTTGGTTGGTGATTTCACTTCCCACAGACATTGTTAAGTCGAACTACTGTAATTCACAATATGGAAACCAATGCGCATACCTCCCCCCCCCCCCCCCCTACACAGCGTCTACACCCCTTTCATCTACGATGAGTCAAGTGATAAATATTCACGTCGCCACCATGCTTCACCGCGCGTTTATCTAGCCTTGTCACGGCTTGCGGAACTATTCAATAGTTCTCGTCGAAAAAAAAAGATGCAACCATGAGCTATTGAGCACATTGCCGTAGAATTACCAAGAACGAACAAAAATATTTGTACCCACTTCGGCCAAGTGATGACGCATTAAACTAGAGGAATGTTTCTCCACTTTGGAACTAGGATCTGTATTCCGCATGTGCCAGAGATTAAACCTAACCCCCAGAAGACGGCCTTCGTCACACCAGGCGGCTCATATAAGATAACCGTGATGTCATTTGGGTTTTACAACGTGCCTGCGAATTTCGAGCGTATTATAAACAATATTTTAGTGCACCGCAGTGGCCGGCCTGTATATGGTACTTCGATGATGTGGTGCTTTGTAAAGACTTTCCTACTAATTATCATCGCCACGAACGCTTCCTGGCTTGCCTGGCTTACGCGGGACTTCAAATAAGCAAGTATCACACATTACGTGGCCCACCTAGGGCCCGTATGGGCCAGGTGGGCTTGGGTAACCACAATAACACCCATGAGGGCCCCCTTTAGGGATCAAGCGGACAAGCCCAAAGTGGGCTTGCCCCTGCTTTTTTCATTTGGGCATCATATAGGCGTGGAAAGGGCTAACTGATTCCATATTCCCACATCTGGCCCTCAAGGGTCCCGCTTGGAAAATTTTAGGGCCGATGCAAATAAAATTTGGGCTCTGTGTAGGAAAAGCCTGGGCTAATCTAATTGGGGCTGCCCACTCAAAAGCCGAATAGGTCCCGCATGGACCGCGGCGGGACTAAATACGGGTATGCCTGCACATTGCCTATATAGGACCCTTGAGGGGTACTTGAGGGAAGGTCAGACGAAAATGTGGAATTCATGCTGAAATTCCTGGGCTGCCCAACAAAAACCTAGATAATTTCCGCATAGCCGTTAGCGGGGCAGGCAAGTACTCCTTCCTGTTTCTGCCCGCATCGGTCTCTTTCGGGGCAACTTAGGGCAGATGCGATGCAAATGTGGGCCTAACGCAAGTAGAAGACGGGCTAGTCCGATTGGGGCTGCCCACGCAAAAACCGAATAGGTCCCGCATGCTTTGAGGCCGGGCTGAAAAGCCAGCACACCTCCACGCTGACCACACGGGTATTTCTTGGAGTACTTGCGGGAAAATGCAACATATATTCGTAGTCCATACGGTAAAAATAGGATCAGCCCAATTGTGGCGGCCCATGAAAGGCCGCAGTGGGCCCCAAATTGGCTGTAGGCGGGCTTACCGCTGTGAAACGTGTCCACCCTATATTTAGGGCACCATTTTATTTATGTATATCATGTTATACTGGCCACTAATTGCATCTTCTGGAGGTTTCACATAACTGTCCTAAGCATATCTGTGCAATGAATAAAGAGTATCTTTGTTTACTCTAAAAACAACGTTAATTATGCAGTATCGACAGAAAATATGCAACAGTAACTGTTCCGCTTTACGAGTATGTACTGAACGACCTCGAAATGTTTCCTACGGCATTACTATTCTGCACACAGCGCCGAAATAAATATTCAGACCAACATTATTGTAGTGTTGGGAATAAATTTCTCTCATGTTACTGAGTGTCACATACAAGCAAAAAAAGTAGTGCTTAATGTTCCACACTTGATTATTGGAACTTGGGCAGCCCTGAAATCGCCAGATTCAACCCATGAGGGCAGCACGTGGGTCAGCCCGAAACGGACTGGCTTTCGCAAAACCCGCGCCTGTACAATTCAGGTATTGGAGGGATTAATCGACTTAAAAATTAAAACCTTAATTGATCAATGGGATGTCACTGCCTGCACAGAAGTGGGGATACAATAATGGTTCTGTGTGCTGCCCACATTCGTCTACCTGGGCTGAATGCGGGCAGCCCTATTTAGGCTGCCCATACGGATACAGTTTGGGACCGATCACGGCGAAATTGGGCAGCCCACGCGGGGCCCCTCTGGGTACGTGTTGCAAATCCCGCATGGCGCCCGTGGGCTGCCCTCATGGGCCCAACGCGGCCCCCACGTCATAGCCCACTTTGTGTGTCTTGGGAAACTTAAGGAAATGCTGCTCTACCACTAATCAACTCTGTATGTGGGCTACATCGTCCCAAAAGCTGGGGCGCTTCTCTAAGCTGCAAAACATTGCACCATCCCTAGAATTCTTAAACCTTTCAAAGTCGAAGAACTACGCCACTTCATGGGCTTATGCTGGCAATACCGGCACTTTTTTTTAATCTTTTATTCATTCTTTCTTCTACACGAACTCTCGAAAGTTGGTACTCGGCTGCATTTACAGCTCACCGTCTTCATTATTCCCAGAGTTTCTGTTAGCATTAGGCACCACAATAAATAAGCTAAGTTTCGAAAACAAAAATGTTGTAATTCTTCATGAGACTAATATTAATCTTTTTGATACAGAGAACCCTAACGTTGTTTCCTATACCGATTGCTTCGGTAGTTCGGCTACGAATCTATATTCAATGCTCTAACGAGGAGCACTTCCAGTGAATCTTCTTTGTTCGACCATGACCTAACAAATATATTACCCTCACCTCACTCAGGGATCACTGAACTTGACATTATGGATCATTTTCTTATTTTCGTTACGGACAGCAAACCATCCCCTCACCACGGTCAATTTTCTACATTTCCAGATTCAACAGCAAAGATTTTGTTAACGCTATCAGTAACACAGATTAGTCTCCGTACCTATTGTCCAGCAATCCTTAAGGAACAATAGAGTGTTTTGTAAACTTGTTTCCGATTGCATATGTAAGATTACAACAATAGTGTAATAAAGTAAGAATTTCAAATTTCCCTATATTCCATGGCTTACTAATCGTTAATGACGTACGTATGCGTAGAAACGAAAATCTGTACAGAAAAACGAAGAAGCAGAATTTTAAAGCTTCGTTAGCTGCCCGCTACAAAAAATTACTCCATTGTCCTGGACAACTTTCTGAATCACGCGAAAAGTTCTTATTATGAACACGCAATGAAGACTGCTGAGCGAATTCTTCAATTTTCCTTGCGCTAACGATTCTCCTACTTAAATCAATTTCAATGGTACTATCTACACTAAGCCATTTGACATCATGAATGCTTTCAGTGACTTCTTTTCTGAGCCACATAACAGAATTCCACTTCCTCCAGAGCTAGATTTGAAACGCACTAATCAATCTTCTTTCCTTTTTCCTGTGTCCTTTTGTGAAATCGAGTTGATTATTAATAGCCTCAAGGGCACTAGTCCTGGATTTGATAACATATCCTCACGGCAACTGAAACTTGTTGCTAATCTGGTTTCTAAACTGCTTTGTCATATTATTAACCTCATCTTAAAGAATGGCGTTTTTCCTGCTTGCCTTTAAACGGCGAAAATCATTCCGGTCTTCAAAAACGATGACAAACAAATATTATCTAACTATCGTCCTATACTATATTACCATCTCAGTAATTTGCCTGAGGAATTAACAATCAGTCGCTTAGACAATTATCAAAATAAATTTAATGTTATTACCTCCGGTCACTTTGCTTTAGGACCGGCAGCTGAAATAACTTGGTTCTCATCTCTTTGAATTTATAAAGCATGTCAATGACAATGATGAATTTGTTGGTTCTGTGTTTTGAGATTTCACAAACGCGTTTGATTTGATTAACCTATATTATTTTGCTAAATCAACTAGAATGGTATGGCATAGTAGGCCCTGTATCGCTACTTCTGAAAAGCTACTTACAAGATCTTAAACATATAATCAGTATTAATGAAACTACCTCTCTAGCTAAAGCTATTAACCAAGGTGTTCCTCAAGGATCTATTTTAGGACCTTTACTGTTCATATCATACCGCACTTACGTCCAAGGAAGGTCTCCTAGCCCATGTGGGGCAAACTAAAGATAGCAGCCTTTAGAGGTGAGGTTCCTACACGGTGAAATAGCACAAATCATCCGCCGCCGAGGATGAATGACAGCAACGCCATTGCGCCCAGATATCAGTCACACCGCCGCTACGCACGACGGCAACATCGTCGTCAACAAGATTTGCCGGGCTGGTTGGTTTATAGTGAAATTGGGTTAACTGTGCGAAAAAATAGGACAACAGGAAAAAACACATACGACAATTAGAAGCCCAGACTGTCAATTTTATTCTTCAAAGAAATGCAAGGCGTATTTAAGCGCTCTCTGCTGTGTGCAAAATAATTTACCATCCACGTGAACACAAGATAAACACTATATTTCCGAAATCAGCAAGAAAGATACTAAACCATAAAAAGACATACATGACGCCAACTCTGGGCCGGCCCACAATCACATATGTAATCGAACTCTGCTGAACAATCAAGAAAACAACATGGCCAAGCCAAGATAACATCAGACATTTCTGGACGACAAGATTGAATTCAAAATTCAGAAAACATCACCGCACAAACCATGCTTTAGCACATGAAGGCCTCGACAAAAGGAACACCGTAACAAACGCCTAGTCGCAACAAAAACTGAAAACAATATGCCCAAAAACGCGCTTCAGCACTAGAAGGCTACGTCAAATACAGGAGCCGTGAAAAACACTTAGTCTAAACCAAAACCCGAAAAACATTGCATAAAAGGTTCATCAGCTCTTAAAAGCCTTAAAAGCATAAGCGTTACTCTCTTTGATGTAAAGTAAAATATTTTTACAGGGTCGTAGTCAAGTCAGTTTATGAGCAGAAACGCGAAAAATTGCATGTTCAGTTTAAAGCACCGTAATGACCTCTGCATTTCTTCGTTTGTGAAATAAGTATGCGTTCAAATTTTGAAGGCAAAGTGGCCACACGGATGAGAGAGGGAGCAATTTAAATTCGAAGTTCCTCTTGATACTAATATTGCTACACTCAAACGAAGTCAAAATGTAGGGTTACTTTTGGCCAATTTTAGGCCAATTTTGGTGGTGGCCAAACTAAAATTGCAGCTCACTATAGAGCTCCAAGTATTAAAATTAAGTTAGACGTCAGGTTTTGCCAAATTCAAACCAATTGAAATCTTGGGAGCCCAGGCTGCCAGATGTTAGTTGTTGCCTATAATTAAGAAGTCTCTACTCAGATTTCCATATTCGAATAAGAGAATACATCATATTTAATCCAAATGTTACGAAGTGAAATTTTAGGAGCGTAAAGGAGGCAGTATTGTGAAGGTGCTATTTCAATTTTGGAGATTCGCATTGATCTGGTCATACTATCATTACATTGGATACAAAACTATGTAAAATTACCTTCTTATTCATGCCGACGCAATACGATGATTGTCGCATTCACATTCCCTTAGCATACTCTGCGAAGGCAAGCTAGTGACACACTTTACGAGAACTTAAATGAATTATAAATAGAATGATGTGTGCACATTTTGTGCAAAATATTTGAAATTGCAGCTGCATAACTCAGCTGTTTACAAAGAGACAACTGGAGAAGCTAATACTGTAGCTGTAATATATTTAAACGCGTTATGTAGAGAGCATACAAGATTAATATTTTGATTTTCGGACAAGTAAGAGCATATACTTTACTAATAATCCCCGCGGCAGTGGTGCCCATACGTATCTTTTATAACCGAATACCTTTCGCAAGTTTAAGTTATTACTTTTACTTGTTTTCTGTGAGAGTTTAAAATGTCACCACTTCCGTGGTTTCGGGTTCGCCATTCGCAGCCCATTTTTCCTTGCCTCTTACGGAGCAGGCGCAGGACCAAGAACAATGCCCGGACATGGCCGCTGCGTCACCCAAGCTGTATGAGAAAACTTTCACTTCATTTTTGCAAAGATAACAAAACCTTGCAGTGAGCAAACAAAACCTCACTGCAAGATAAAGATGTGCTTAAAAAGCAATGTAAATTTCGTTACAAAATATATTTTGTTTATCACCTTCAGTGAAGTATTGTCCGCTAATGTGTGTTAATAAACTAGGATGGTTGCAAAAATGATTTAAATAGCTGCTGAAGTGCACTTCCAGTGGCGATGTCGCTAGAGCAGACACGATTAAAGGAATCTAAGTTCGGATCTACTATTGGGCAGTGTACGCAAGTAAGGACGAATGCAATGCCAGAATAGCCACTATCAATTAGCATCAACTACGTTCACATATTAAGCTACGGATTAACTGTAAGCAAAAACTATGAGTACTTAGTTCAAGAAATTTTGAAGATTAATTCAAGGCAGAAAAACTCGAAATTTTAACTACGACATAAATACATTTTTTTAGGCGAAATGACTTCAAAACCCTGGTACTTATAAAGAACGTGTGCAATGTACTCGCATGCCCCAAGGCTAGACTAGGCCTAGTGGCCCGTCGCGCCGCAAAAAACGAGCCGTAGACTAACCATGAAAACATTTTATTCACTCACAGAATGAAAGAGATCACAGAAGCAGGAATCAAAGAGGATGGAAGCACATTACCAGATCAGATCTCTAGAAGACTAATCCTTTTGGGAGGGGATGGACATCGGCTTGTACATCCTCACAGTTCAGAAAGGGGAAATAATGGTCATAAGGAAGAAACGACCTCCCCACCGATATTATTAGTACCAGCAGTATTCCTGGCAGCCACCCGCTGCATATAAACCTCATCTTATAAGGAGAGGAGGACATTCCCCTCGATTTCCGCGCTTTTTAGGCATTCTCCACACGAACAGATGCGCCGTTGAAACATGTGCCGATAAGTGCAGTTTTGTCAGGGCTGAATTCGGTGAAATATTGACACTGTGATTGATGTCAGTGGTGTCCGCTGCAGCTTGGGTTTTTATCCCACTCAACGATAGCTTAAGGTGGCAATACTAAATCCTGATGTAGGAAGGAACGCAGCTTTAGTATAATTAAGAGAGTAGATCACGTTATGCGATGCAAGCCATTTTTTTTTTGTAAGCGCAGATCTGGCATATGAACTCATATAAAAACAATAGATTATTGTGTGAAAGCTTTGAAACAGTTTTTGGAATCGCATTTCGTTTTTTTAAAAAAAACCTTTTAATGGAACATTTGTCTACAATTAGTATACCTGCTCTTGCTTCAAAATTGTTTAGCCAGCATATAATTTTATCGTTACGTTCCGCCATAAAACGCATAATAATGCATCCACATTTAACGAAATTCTTTATATGGTCGTGCTAGCTCTCTCTTTTCAGAGATTGGCAACACTGATATCATGTTTTTTGTCATAATACAAATGCATAATGTCCGGAACTATTCAGAGATAATTGCATGAGTGCCACATATAAAGAGGCTAAATAATTTTTATGATTGTACAGCATATGTCTTAAGAGCATAAGGAAAGCAGTTTTTTTACATTGTGGTATTGAAGCGTACAGGACAGGAGTAATTAAATTATAAAAAAAAATTCTTGCCATCCCGGCATTATCTCATAAGCATTTTTGGATAAAAAATGTGCTTGTATCTGCACAATTTACCAAGTTATTACTTGAGTTCACTTTGTTACTTAGAATCAAAAAAGGCCCCTGCCTAAGCGTGTACAGCAATGAAATTTCGTCAATTGGTCAGATAGGCTTGTAATATTTTCTTCCATAAATACAGCTGAAAATGGGCCTAGCAATAACTATTTATCCTACGCCCCTAATGACTGTACGATGGAAGCATTCCTTGTACGCAGCCTTTAAGAAGCAATTTAGTTGACGAACAATTGAGCATTGCATGAAAAAGATTTTACGTTTTAGCTGATGCAAATAAAAGGGTCTGAAAACTTGCTTCAAAAAGATGTTTTGTATGCTTCATGAAATCCGATTATTGTTGATTGGTCATTATTGTGTCGTTGCTACTTATTTGTACAAATGCTCTTTGCACACAGTGAAAGCAGAAACTTGAAACCCCGTAGGACACAAAACTTACCAACTCAGCATATACTTTCGTAGTTTTTTAACTGTAATTTTGAAATAAAATAAGATTTCTATTTGTTCACGCTCAAAACAAGCTTAAAATCTCAAAACGAAACAATTGGCCTGTGTGGATTACTAAGATACTGTAGCGAGGGTTCTTTTGGATTGGTACAACTTCATTTCCCACAGTAGGGGTCCTGAAGGGAACTTATTGTTGTCCCTTATGTCCTTTATATACTTAAATGTAGTACATTTTAAACTACATTCAGTTCAGTTCAGTCGTTCAGTCGTGTCCGACTCTTCGTGACCCTATGGACCATGTCACGCCACGCTTTCCGGTCTATCACTATCTTCCTAACATCACTAACTTCATCTGCAGTGCCTTGAGGATGCCATTTAACCATCGCGTTCGCTGCCTACCCCTTCTCCGGCGAACCTCAAGCTTTGCCAACATCAAATATTTCTCCAGCGACTCCTCTCTTCTCATCAGATGACCAAAGTAGCTGAGCTTTAACTTTAGAATTTGACACTCCAATGAGCAGTCAGGGTTTATGGTCGACAATATCGACTGATTTGATCTTCTGGCAGTCAAAGGAACTCTCAAGAGTCTTCGCCAGCACCACAATTCAAACGCGTCAATTCTTCGGCGGTCAGCCTTTTTCACAGTATAACTCTCGCATCCCTACATCACAACTGGAAAGACCATAGCACGAGTTATACGGATCTTGGTTGGCAGACTAATGTCTCTGCTCTTTACTAGGCGGTCAAGGCTAACCATTGCTCTCTTTCCCAGAAGCAGGCGTCTCCTAATTTCATGGCTGCAGTCTCCTTCCGAGGTTGTCTTGGAGCCCAAGAAGAGAAAATCTGTCACAGCTTCCACTTCTAGTCCATTGATGATCCAGGACTTGAAAGGGCAAGACGCTATGATCTTTGTCTTTTTAATGTTCAGTTTAAGCCCAAACTTCTCACTCTGTTCTTGTACGCGCATCAGAAGTCTCTTGAGTTCCACTTCACTTTCTGCCATTAAAGTGGTATCATCCGCATATCTAAGGTTGTTGATACGTTTTCCAGCAATCTTCACTCCACCTGAAGACTCGTCCAGAGCGGCCTTCCTCATGATGCCCTCTGCATATAGGTTAAATAGGCAGGGCGACAGTATGCAGCCTTGCCTCACTCCTTTCTCAATTGGAAACCAATCAGTAAAACCATGCCCAGTTCTGACTAAGCCTCTTGTCCTTCATACACGTTCCTGAGGAGACAGATGAGGTGAATTGGAACTCCCATCTCTTGGAAAACTTGCCACAATCTGCTGTGATCTACGCAGTCAAACGCTTTCGCATAATCAATAAAGCAGAAGTAGATGGGTTTCTGGAACTCTCTTGCTTTTTCCATGATCCAGCGAAGGTTGGCAAATTGGTCTCTAGTTCCTCTGTCCTTGCGAAACCCAGCTTGCACGTCCGGAAGCTCCCGATCCACATACTGCTGCAGCCTACCTTGGAGGATTTTCAACATCGCTTTGCTAGCGTGCGAAATAAGCGCAATCGTGCGGTAGTTGGAATAATCTTTGGCACTGCCTTTCTTTGGAATGGGGATGTAAACTGACCTCTTCCAATCCTGTGGCCACTGCAGGGTTGTCCAAATCTTCTGACATAATGTATGCAGAATGTTAACAGCGTCATGGTTGAGGTTTTGAAGCAACTCAGCTGGAATGCCATCAATTCCGCTAGCTTTTTTCTTAGCAAGGCTGGCTAAGGCCCATTCAACTTCACTCTTCAGGATTCCCTGCTCGAGATCAGTAATCCCAACCGTCTTATGTTGGGTTTGCACATTCGGGTCTTTCTTGTACAGTTCTTCTGTCTATTCCTGCCACCTCTTCTTTATCTCTGAGGCTTCAATGAGGTCCTTGCCTCGTTTGTCCTTTATCACGCCAAGCTTAGCACAGAAGCTTCCTTTGATATCTTTGATTGTCTTATACAGAGCTCTTGTGTTCCTTAATTGGCTGTTGTCCTCAACTGTTTGGCACTGTATGTTCAGGAAGGCATACCTATCTCTCCTTGTTATTTTCTGAAAATCCGCATTGAGAACCTTGTATCTTTCTCTTTCCCCCATACCTTTTGCCATCCTCCTTTCCTCAGCTATTTGCAAAGCCTCTTCAGATAACCAGTTTGCTTTTTTGCATTTCTTTTGCTTTGGAACTACCTTAGTAGCAACTTCTTGTATTATATCACGAACATCAGTCCACATCTCTCCGGGCTCTTTGTGTTCTAGATCTAATTCTTGAAATCGATTCCTCACGTCCACAGCATATTCTATTGGAATTTGATCCATATCATACCTGAAAGGCCTTCTAGTTTTCTGCGTTTTCCTCAATCGAAGCTTAAATTTGGCAAGAAGACGCTGATGATCGGTGCCACAATCGGCCCCAGGCCTTGTTTTTACTGCTTGTATAGCGCTTCTTCATCTCTGCCGGCAAATAATATAATCGATCTGATTCCTGTACAGACCGTCCGGTGACGTCCATGTGTACAGGTGCCTCTTGTGCTGTTGAAATGAGTATTCGCTATGGTCAGGTTGTTTCCTCGACAATACTCTACTAGCCTCTGCCCAGCTTCATTTGGCTCGCCAAGACCGAACTTGCCTATAATTTCGGATATTTCTTCACTCCCGACCTTAGCATTCCAGTCTCCTATGAGAAAAAAGACGTCTGATGATGGGGTGCGGTCTAAAAGGCATTGTAGGTCCGCATAAAATCTCTCAACATCAGCTTCTTTAGCAGTAGTGGTCGGTGCATAGACTTGAATAACTGTTATGTTGAAAGGGTGACCTCGGATCCGAAGTGAAATCATTCGGTCGTTTTTAGGGTTGTACCCTAGCACTGCGCTGCCTATTCTTCTGTTTACTATGAGAGCGACCCCATTCCTTCTCTCGGATTCGTGCCCACAATAAAAGACATAATGGTCGCCGGAGTTAAATTCTCCCATTCCGGTCCACTTGAGCTCGCTGATACCCAAGATATCAATGTTCAATCTACTTTACCAATCACAATATGCTCCGTCTACGGGCCCAAGATTTGTTTTCTTACTCTACCAAGTGTACATTTATCTGAACAATGTTTTGCCTTCAGCATAATGTCATATCCGCGAATATCTGACAAGGAAGTAAATTCCACATCATCATCATCAGTTGAATTATACCCATAGCAGGGCGAAAGACTCCCCCATATTCCGAACATTAACCCGGTCCTGTGCTTGACCTTGACCTCTGTGAACTTGGTAACCTCATCCGCCCACTTTACATTCTGCCGCCCCTGCTGCGCTCTCCTTTAATCAGAATCCAGTTTTTACCCTAATCGACCATATGTCATCCTCTCTTCGGAATACATGTCTTGTCTATTATCCATTTCTTCTTCTTGATTTCCACTAGAATGTCAGTAACTTGACGTATTCCCCTGACCAAATCTGCGCGTTTCCTATTGGTTCCATAGCCCCGTGCGTTGTCAACTTAAGTAGGACCCTTTTTGTTAGCCTCCATTTTTCTGCCCCATACGTGAGTACAGGTAAGATGCAACTGTTGTAGACATTCCTCTTGAGCGATACAGGTAAGCTGCTGGCCAAAATTTTCGAGTTCTTGCCAAATGCGCTCCATCACAATCTTATTCTCCTCAGGATCTGCTGTTACTACCTGGTCTAAGTAGGCATATTCGCCTACGACTTCTACTGCTTCTCTACCTAGCGTAAACTGCTGTCCCTTCACGAGGCTGTTGGGCACTACCATATTCTTCTGTATATTTTTTTAAAGTATACCTTTCTGCTTTTATTGTCTAGGACAGCAGTCATTCTTTGAAGTTCATTCCCTCAGTTACTTACCAAGACAATGCAAGAAGCTAATCGCAAAATATTGAGGTATGCTCCCCCTACCGGTATCTCTAACTTCTTCCATTCCAAGTCTCTTAGTTCCTGTAAGTAAGCTGCTAATAATACTGGGGATATCGTGTCTCCTTGCCTAACAGCTTTCTTTTTAAAATTTTGTTAGCTTCTTTATGCAGAGCTGTTGTAGCTGCAGTCAATATGTCTTCCAGCACTTTCACATACGGCTCGTCTGCGCCCTGATTTCGCAATGCCTGAATCACCACTGAAGTTTCAACTGAGTCAAATGCTTTTTCGTAATCAATGAATGCTATGTATAATGGCTGGTTATATTCCGAGCATTTTTCTATCACCTGGTTGATGGTATGGATATGTTCGATAGTAGAGTACCGTTTCCGAACACCTGCTTGATCTTTTGATTGATTGAAATCTAAGGTTGTCCTCATTCTGTTAGCGATTAGCTTAGTGAAGACCTTATACGCAACAAATATTAAGCTGATTGAATTAGGATAATACTTGCGTTCTTACATGGTATTGGTACCGTCAATGACAGCAGACAATGTGTATTCAGGGTGGCCAAGCATGATATCCCCCCCCCCCCCCGTCCTGCAACAAAGCTGCAGTTACCTGAACCTCTCCAGCTTCTTTATACATTTTTATAGTTTATGAATCTTTCTTCACCGCTTGCTTCATCATTGACAGAACGTCTGACTGTTTTTTTCTTATTGCCAATCACATTATTGTGCTCACTACATTACCTACAGTACAGATCAGTTTAGAACTCCTGAAATGGTTTGGCAATCTTGTCCATAATCATAATGACATTTCCCATCTTGTCCCTCAGCGCGGTACATCTGATTTTGGCCTATGCCAGATTCCTTCCATCACCGCTTTAAAGCTTCGCCTATTCATTACAGCGGGCTCAATTTTCTCCATGTTACACTTCCTTATATCGGCTACTTTACGCTTATTGTTTAGCTTTGATATCTATGCCAGCTATATCTTGTCTCTTGGGTTTGGTTGGAGGCTTTCATACGTTGGCGTTTCGTAATCAAATCTTTCGTCTCCTTAGAAAGTTTACCGGTATTCTTCATAACTATCCTACCGCCCACTTCTACAGCGCACTCGGAAATTATGGCCCATTGCTTCCAGGCTAATATCGTCATCCGTCAAATTCCACAACCAGTGCATATTTTTTTTTTTTTTGCAATGGTACTTTTTTATCTTCCCAAGAATGAATATCGGCAAACAAACTTTTGTCGTTTGGCGATCTAAAAAAGATTATCATATACAACCCGAAAGTCGTAATTAAACTTTGTTGTGTTGGTCGAATATTCAGCAAAATTCCCCAAGGTGGAGTATGTTTGTAATATGGGAGTAATTCTCATGCATTTCAGCCAAGCGCAGCCGCACGGCTGATAGGATAGCTATACAGCTTACTCAGAAACATCGTATTTAAAGAAAAATTCACCCCAATCTGGGGATAGGACCAGAGAACACTTCCTTTCCAGGACAGTCGCTGTACCTACTCAGGTAATCAGGACGGTAATCCAAACAGACGGTAGGGCGAGAGCGAGTTATTAATTCGCAATGGGAATGGCTTGAGTCTTGAACGAATTTGACAATACATTTTGTCAGCTCGTGGACTGTTGCGGTACGTCCGCAGTGCCTGATGATAAGTTCTGAAATGGAAGGTACAAAGAAGAAATTACATTATGGAAACCAACATAAAAATGATTGCTTTGTCTATGTGGACGAGAGTAGCAATCGGATAAACACGCATTGACCGCGGCCTATGCTGTCAATTTATATTGGGATAGTAGAATAAGTTTAATGAAACAGTATCAAGAAAGAATATGGGCTGTCGGACGGCATAAATAAATTATATTTACTTAGCGCAACTTCTTTTTTTTCCGACGGGGTTGCAGTTGCTAATATAGGCATATAAAGAAAGCACCCGCTCGAAGCTCCCTAGAATTTCCTCACCTGTGAAAGCGTTTGCCAGAAAATAAAGGCTAGAGATGCTACTTAGGTGTCCGCATGCGAGGATAAGGAATAAAATATGACTCATTATTTTGCTAGATCACTTTCTGTGCGGCAGATAGTTAAGCGCGTTCAGACATTAAGGCAAATAAGCCAGGACTAACTATTTTAGCCTTCGGACAGCCAATGCCAAATGAAGATGCCGGGAAATGACGGTACCAGCTGATAGCCAGATAGGACATTCAATATCTTTAATAAGTAATAACCTAACCAGGAGAGCAGCTGTCGGGCTCAAAAAAAAAACACACTATCTTGATAGGTAACTTATTAAAACTTGTATGTGAGTTATATGGTACATAGCTTGGCAAGGAAAAAAAAGCAAACCCAAAGAAAAACAAACAGTGAAGGAAGCAAATTCATTCCGGGGCACTTAAACTACAGATTTGCGATGAGGCAAAAAGTTTTGCTTGAAAAGCCGCTGATTCCTGATTTACTGCATCAACTACTATATGCCGGCATTCGAGGACTCGCCAAATGAAAGCCGCATCACAGACGCCAGGATCGGATGGCGGATGGGGTCAGCTTCGTAATGCCTGAAGCGCCTGGTGATGTCATGGGTCTTGACCGCACGTGACTTCATGACCGGATGTGACGTCATCATGACAGGTCTCGCCGAAGGACATTCATGACCCAATAAATGTTTTCGCCTTAAAACGACAGGGCAAGCGTTGACTCTCACGAATCTATTGATAGGTGCAGTGATAGTTGCTAATAGGCTTGTGGGCGCGAGGCGGACTTATTGTTGTCCGCTGGCGGAACGGATCACTGCGACACTGAAGCAACTATTTGGAGCCTATGATCCCTTTCCCAAACACCTCACCCCAAAGAGCATAGCACCAGGCCGGGGGAATGCTTATACCCATTGAAAAACCGAGGGGTACCCGGCGGCACCAGGGATCGAACCTCGAGGCGGATGCTCTGCCTTGACGCCAGCACATGTATAGGAAAGCGAAGGCACGGGGAGAAAACGAAACGTCAAACCCACCAGCTTTTCGTAACACACGCTCAAGATAATCAAAGCCTTCAAATGCTGCATTCAAATACTTTAGCAGTTCTTGCGTCGTCCTGCCACAACGCCTGCTTAATATCCTGCCAATAAGCCGTGGAGCTCACGTTGCGAACTCCGCGCAATCTTCAGCTAAATTGGTCCTACCAGACCGCCGGGCCCATTATTTGCGGGCTCTCTCTACAGACACTTATCTGCTGTTGAGGAGATGTGACCGCTCTTCTCGTTCGTCTCATATCTAAAGATGTTTCTAGCCTGAACGTTACTACATATTTTACCGTCTAATACTTGACTTTCGTGTTTTAGCTATTGTGGTGCCCGAGGTGCAACACTCTTTTTCGTTTTTACAAAACCATCACCCCACTTTTAGCATCCTAGCTCCCTATCTGATTATGTAACGCATTGCATATTTTAATTTTTGGTAGGTAAAATCTCGCTCAAAACTTCTCAACTCAAAAGATTTTTGTCTAGTCGAAAAGGAAGCCGTCATATCCCCCTAGAGACTACAGGGCAATGAAATGCTGTGAGGTCGTTTCTCGGTTGGGGAATAAACCTTTTACCATGATTCTAAGGCAATATGGCATTTATTTGTGCCAGTACGGCGCTATTTTGAGGAAGAGGCGAAAGTGATTTTGCTTAGAGAATATTGACTGCCAGCTTTCTAAATGAACCAACATTAATTTTACAACACCCCAATTTATATTGTCTTTTTTTTAGTGTTAGTAAATATAAAAATATCAATAAATACGTTATGATCAAAGACAAAAAGGAAATACTGCACAGAGTAGATGTCATGCTTATTTCATCGGGCTGCCAAATATAGAAGTTGAGACAACGACGCCCAAAGGCTTTGAAATTAATCTGTTTTGCATTGTTTTTCTTTTATCCATAAGGAAGTAGCGTTATTGTCGAGCTCTGTGATTTTTCTCTTCTATATCGGCGTTTATTTCCGCCAACTGAATGCTGCCTGCTAATAATATGTGATCTGGTACCGCAGCTTGACTAGGTTTTATGCAGGGTACCTATTTAGACAATTCGCCATTTTGTTTAAACTCTGATGTATGTACGCGCGACATGTGTCACAGCGTAGCGTCAGGTTACGTAAGCACACAAACGAGTACACATTCTGATGATAAATAAAACATAAACTAAAGAAAAAGCGCACTTATGCTACAATTAATTGGCGCAAAGTATAAAAAGAACGATGCTTCAGGAACCCAGATGCTTTGGTAGATTGCGCAAATATGCACAAATACCTGATGTCTCATTTCTGTGGTGTGTAATCTATGGGTATGTGCCATTTTTATGAGGATAACAACAACATTAAATTATGAGAATACTTCGAGTTGCAGTGAGAGCGAGAGAATTGTTTTGCGGAATTGTAGTATCAGTGTTTGATGATATACATCAGATAAAACATTCGCAGCAGCTACTAGCGAAGATTCTGAGCGAGTTTTCAAGACGCGAGTAGCCTTGCACAGTGGCTTGGCGTAGAATTGGAGCGAGAAATGGTATTCCTGTTCATATGCGCCGATGACACCTCATATTCACGACGTATAAGTGAGGTCTGAAAGCAGAAACTAAAACCTTTGAAGACCTCGCAGCAGATAAAAAGAACCTACATGTTTTCGGAATGGCCCCAGACCAGGCGAAGAGGCACCCGCGCAGCCGGCAGTTCATGCCCAAGAATAATTCTTGCCTTTTCAGAATATCAGTAGCGTTACTGACTGGCATCGCGGACCAACTACGAACCAATTTCGCGTAATTTACAAAATATGCATTGCATTTGAGGAAGAGAAGACTTAATACCCGCCGTGCAAATCTGCGAATTATTTCTTGACAAGATGTGCTCCATTATCTGGTAGTGAGTAGAACTGCACGGACGAACGAACGCTTCTTCCTGACGCTCGAATCTCAACCGCTCGAATCTGCCTGACGCTCGAATCCCCACTCCAGCTCGGCTGGGTAGCTATACACAGACGCCAGCCCAAGCACTGTTGATAAATGTGCGGAGGCAATAGATACATTTAGGCATGTTCTTCGCAGTTCCAAATCAATTTTCTTGCTGAACGCTCTTCACATATGAACGAAGCTTCAATATTTTCTACAGCTCTAATGGCTTTCAAATCAGAACGAAAACTTGGCATAGTTCGGCTTCTAGCCGAATAGGATGTCGTATTTCTTCTCTTTGCCAGCTCCGGACAATAATTTTCAATTCATCATCACCATCATTATCATCATCATCATCAGCCTGACTATACCCATTGCAGGGCGACGGCCTCTCCCATATTTCTCCACTTAACCTGGTTCTGTGCTAGCTGCATCCACTTGACCCCTGCGAACTTCTTGACCTCGTCCACCGACCTAACTTTCTGCCGCTCCTGCTACGCTTTCCTTCCCTTGGAGTCAGTTTGTCACCCTAAGCGACCATCGGTTATCCTCTCTTCGCACTACATGTCCTGCCCATGCCCATTTCTTCTTCTTAATTTCCACTAGTGTGTCGGTAACCTGAGTTATTTCTCTGACCCACTCTGCACGCTTCCTATCTCTTAATGTTACCCCTACCATTTTTAGTTCCATATCCCTATGGGTTGTCCTCAACTCAAGTAGAACTCTCTCGGTTACTCTCCACGTTTCAGCCTCACAGGTGAGTAGAGGTAAGATGCAACTGTTGTATACTTTCCTCTTTAGCGATACCGGCAAGCTGCTAGTTATAATCTGTGAGTGCTTGCCAAATGCGCTCCATCCCAATCTTATTCTTCTTATTTCCTTTCATTGTACGGGTCTGCTGTTACTACCTCTCCTAGGTAGACATATTCGCCTACTACTTCCAGTACTTCGCTACATAGTATGAACTGCTGTTCTTTCCCGAGGCTGTTGAACATTACCTTAGTCTTTTGCATATTGATTTTCAAGCCTACCATTCTACTTTTCCTGTCTGGGTCATCAATCATTATTTGCAGTTCATCCCGCGAGTTACTTAGCAAGGCAATGTCATCAGCAAATCGCAGAAATCTGAGGTATTCTCTATCTACCCTTATCCCTAACTGCTCCCATTCCAAGTCTCTGAATACTTTTTTAAGCAAGCTGTGAATAGTACTGGGGAGATCGTGTCTCCTTGCCTAACACCTCTCTTTATGGGAATTTTGTTACTTTCTTTATGCAGAACTATGGTTGCTGTGCAGCCACTATATATATCTTCCAGCACTTTCACGTACGGCTCGTCTACCCCCTGATTTCGCAATGCCTGCATCACCGCCGACTCAATTCAACTGACTCAATTGCTTTTTTGTAATCAATGAATGCTATGTATAAGGGCTGGTTATATTCCGAGCATTTTTCCATCACCTGATTGATGGTATGGTAATGATCAATAGTAGAGTACCGTATCCGAAAACCTGCTTGATCCTTTGCTTGATTGCAGTCTAAGGTTATCCTGATTCTATTAGCGATTACCTTAGTAAATACCTTATACGTAACAGACAGTAAGCTCATTGGTCTGTAATTTTTAAGGTCCTTAGAGTCCCATTTCTTGTGAATGAGGACAATGTTTGCATCCTTCCACGGTTCCGGTAGCGTCGATGACACCAGGCACTGCGTATACAGGGTGGTTAGCTTTTCTAACACGATATCCCCTCCTTCCTTCAGCAAATCTGTAGTTATCTGATCCTCTCCAGCGGATTTCCCCCTTTTCCTAGTTTCTAATGCTTTCTTGACCTTGTCCTTCGTAAATGGTGCAACGTCTGACTGTTTTTCCCTACCGTAAATCTCCTTACGGTCCTGACTACTTTGGCTGCTACAGAGATCTGTATAGAATTCCTCGGCTACTTTGACTATCTTGTCCATATTCGTGATGACGTTGCCCTCCTTGTCCCTTATCGCATACATCTGGTTTTTGCCTATGCCCAATTTCTTCCTTACAGCTTTAAGGCTTCCTCCGTTCTTTACAGCATGCTCAATTTTCTCCATGTTATACTTCCTTATATCGGCCACCTTGCGCTTATTGATTAGCTTTGATATATCGGCCAATTCAATCTAGTCTGTTGGATTGGAAGCTTTCTTACTCTGGCGTTTATTAATCAATTCTTATCCACTGAAATAATTTTGAACGCAATTATATACAAACAGAGTGAATGTATTGCAGAAATCCACTGCAGTAAGACTATAAGTGCGTCAAACAGTATACGGTGCTATCTATTGGCCCGAAATCATAATACTTTGTTCGGATAAATGTTGATCAGCATTTAACACAGCTCTTAGACGTTTTTATGCGTTTAGAATGCCGATTATAGAACGTGCGACCACTCCCTCAAACGCTCTTTCAAGTTATGCGCAAGTTACGGTCGAAGCGTCGCAGCCACTGTGCATGCTCCGATCGAATTCAAACCTGCAGGTGTCATTATAATTCATATTTTCTGAAGCGCGTTTAGGTCCTGAAGTTGTCAAGTGCTGGCCTTACCGACTCTTCGTTAATTGCGGCGTTCTGCCATAGCTTTCCCTAAGTAGTGGCGCCATGGCTGTGTGATGCGAGCTTTCTAAGACACCTATATCTATCGATGGGCCGCATCTAGCGCCCTTCCAGTTACCAGTCTGACCCCTTCTAGTGGATTATTGACAGTTTGTGTAATCTCCAATGCTTCACAATTTGATTTAGTGTTTGCGAAAAGCGAACATTTCACACTGTGCTTACTATTTCAGCGAGATTTAACAAGGTCAATGCACGGTGTAATCTTCAATCCTTCCACGAGTGTGGTTTCGTTTTACAGTGCACCGTTGCTGCCCTACGAGGCCTTCTTTGTGTCTTTACTGAGAGGTAATGAGGTGAAAAAACTTTTTCTTGACATTTAAATTTTTTTTATACTGCTGCTTTTCCATTTTAAATTCAGTCATATTTCAGTTCACTAGTTTCCCTCAGGCCAATGTCAGGCATTTGTATAATTTTTGTTAAATGTGAAACTTGCATGACAGAAAAAAGCGCTGCCAACTCGTCCTACCTTCAAGTCTGAAGACCTTTCGCACACTGCGGAATATTTCCCTGAAACATACGTCATAACTAGTGCAGGTATGAACAGCAAACTCGCCCCGCAGGGGTGGCGCAGTAGTTACGGCGCAGTAGTTACGGCGCTCGACTACTGTTCCCAAGGACGCGGGATCGAATCCCGGCCTCGGCGGCTGCTTTTTGATTGAGGTGAAAAGCACGGCGCCCGTGTGCTGTGCGATGTCAGTGCACGTTAAAGAACCCCAGGTGGTCTAAAATTTCCGGAGTCCTCCACTACGGCGTCTCTCATAGCCTTTGGGACGTTGAACCCACAAACCAACCAACCAATTGCAAACTTGTGTAAAACATAAAAATAATTTTTCCCCCAATATCAAGCCATGAGCAGTTACTGGAATTTTTGAAAATCTGAAAATTGAAAAAAATTTATTTCCAGTAATATACAGGAAATGGGCCTCGGGCGAAAAGCTACAACGATATTATCGCTTGAGAGATGCCCGAGACCCAGTAGTGGCCTCGGGCATCGACAATGAGTTCCGCAAGTTACGTTTTCAGCATATATTGGCGTTGGTCAGGATGGACAAATAGTATATAGAGGTGAAAATTGCGGCTGTTCTAAAAGCAAAATCGCACGCGTGTACACCAGCCAAAAGACACACTCATAACCACGAAAGCAATTCTCTATCCGAGTAACAGTTTTACAAGGAATCTTTATATCATATTACGTGGTCCGTCGGCACTGATCTCCTTCTCGAACCTACATCTGTTGCAGCTGCTGCTCTGAAATGTACCCCCACGCATGCATAATGATGAAGGCCTCACGATTTTGAAAATATTTTTCGCATTGAAAATATAAATTCGTGGTTGCGCAGTCTTGACTAAACAACATGCTCAAGTAAGTATATACTATGTGTGAAATAAACAATGTGTATATTCGGGAGAGTTTCACCACGGCTTAAAATCTGGAGTGCAAAGAAATGTCACACGTTTACACACTGTGCAAGAAGTGTTGTGGAGGCGTGTGGTTCATTGCCGATAAAGTGTAGAAATGTGAGACGTCATTAAATTTCATAGGACTTTGTCCTCCTTATAAAGCTATCACGTAGAAAACTTGCAGGATAAGTAAGCGACAAAGGTATTGAACACATCTATTACCCTGTTATCATCTTGTACCTGTCGGCCACACTTCTGAAGGGTAAAACTTCGCTTACATGCTCTCATGTGCAGTGCTCAAATGTGTGGCTGTTAGAAATAATGACACTTTTTCTGTTCGATTTATTACTGTCTCCTGAAGATTGCTGTCCGAATAGCATTTTTGACAGATTTTCAATATTTGCAGTGCGCTTAGATTTTTGAATTTTTCTTCTATACTTATCTCTAAACATTTATTGTCATCATTCTCGTCATAAATATTTCATTACAAAACATTTCAGTTTCGGCATTCAGTTGCATCAGAGTGAAATTCGGAATATTATTGGCGCTTATAAGGAGCAATGCCACATTCCGCTCCTATAACGCGCTAAATCGCTTCTAATTCTCCAGCGCTGTTTTTTCAGCTGTAACGCTGCTTCCGTCTCGAAAACTCGGTCGGCCACTCAGTCCGTACCTGTTCTTAATTTCCTACCGCATGCATCTCATGATACACATTGCTGCAATTCCGCCAAATTGTTCGCTTGCTCTCACTGCAGCTCGATGTGTCCGCATCAGAATGCCCAGCAGCGGCTCAAATCGTGGGAGCAACTTCGCTTTTGATGCGAAAACATTACTACGTCATGTATCAGCCTAAATTGATCGGTCCGGCTGTTTGACCTTTGACGAGCCAGAGGTCACAGATTGCCTACGTAGCTCAATAATTGTACCACGTGTGATGTACAAGAAAACTTTCTCATTTGAGCGTGAACCAAGATCAACCGGTCTCGCCACTCGCCCTCCAACGAAGAAGGGGTAACAGCGTTGCAACATGCTTAGCCATGGTATCACCACTGGTGTACTAAGACTGCGATTTGAGCTTTTAAAATTCGACCTTTCATATTGTCAGGTTCAATACACTACGTATCAGCCAGGCTCAGCCTTTATGGGAGCAATATCTTTGCTGAGCCAGAAGTGAGCATGTGCTTATACCGCCTTTATTCTATCACATTATTACCTTTCCAATACAATATAACGTATTCATTCTTGTAGTTAATGGCGTCATCTACTACATATTTTGAGCTATTGAGTCGCTGATAACCATACCTGCCCATGTCTAAACTTAATAACCAAAACAAAACCATAAAAAATGATTTCGCTTCGCCTAACTAGATTTAGTAGGTTTGAACCTTAGGTAATGTTTCATGCTTTGCCCCAATAAATTGTAGTAGTCGACGAGTTTTTCTATAATTTTTCTTTTTTGTTGCAAATGCTTAACCCGATTGCATGGTTGCGTGACCCGAAAACATCACGCGAGCGTCGAAAGTTCAGTAAAACAGCGAATTAATAAAGTTAGGGACCCCTCGCGCAAGAATAAATGTACAACAATCTACGCGGTAACCGTAACGTGGCCAGGCGGCTGACGCACAACAGTGTTTACATGTAAAGTTTAAACTGCATATATCTCAAGCTGAAATAGCCATCAAAAACGTAGTCTTTGGCCGAATGATGCATGTAAAATAAAGCGGTAATTTTAAAAACCATCCTCTAAGCTTGGTAGGCTTTCATGTTTTTAAGTATTAGATTATATTGTGTTTCTTCTCATGTGATTGTGTTAGTTGCGCCACATTTCTGGGTAATTAGCCCTGTTTTCAATCAAAATTCATTGCCATTCATTGGTTCACATATCACCTCTGTGCGGGAAAACACGAAAATTCAGATCATTTTCTTTGACTGCAAAGTGTTAAAAATGTTATCTCCTCCATCTGAAACTCAAAATTTGCCTGTTTCTTTCATGTGCGCTTTCTGCTATTACGTATATGCCCTAAAGGTCTGATAAGTGTACTTCACCGCTGTCTGAGTAAAACATATTGCGTAATTTTGGTATAGAAATTTGCGGTTGCTTGGTTTCAGACGTGAAACGTACCAAAGAAACTCGGGCTATACAGAAAGTGTAGTAGGGCGAGTTACTTCCCGCATCAATCGAAAAGCCGCCGCCGAAGCCTGAATGTTATCCCGCGTCCTTGGGCACACCAGTCGAGCGCCAAAACCACTGCGCCACCATCATCATCATCATCAGCCTGATTATACCCACTGCAGGGCGAAGGCTTCTCCCATATTTCTCCACTTAACCCGGTTCTGTGCTAGCTGCATCCATTTGACCCCTGCGAACTTCTTAATCTCATCCGCCCACCTAACTTTCTGCCTCCCCCTGCTACGCTTTCCTTCCCTTGGAATCCAGTTTGTTGCCCTCAGCGACCATCGGTTATCCTCTCTTCCGCACCACCACGGCGGGATATCAAAATTTTCTCGGGTTGTGTATGTCCGCTTTAATATATAGGCAAATTCTGAAGCAGAGCAGCTCACTGCAGTGCTAAATACAGGTTCGCTGCGGAGTTAAATCAGCCGAAGTGTATGGGGCTATGTAAGGAATTCTATGAGTGTAAATGATCACATTTTGGTGCACTCCACGGCCGCTGAAAGGCCGTAAAAACAAGCACGCCAAGTAGCGGGTGGGATAAAAGCAGCAGTACTCGAAGCCGCGGTTTGAGTTTTTGTCTGCCGGAGTTCCAGACATATAAGGACACCTACACACTGGGACAGAGAAATAACGGCCCCTTCGGCATAGTGGTAAAACACGTGTGGGGCGACGGCCTCGTGGAATACATGTTATGCACAATAACACCTGTTTTAGGGACAAGTGTGCTTGTACAACTGCTAATGAAGTCTTAGGTCACTCTATAGCTAATTAGCAGCATTAAAAAAAACGGTGCGCGCTCCCACCACACTCAAATTGGCAAGGGAGATTTTTCGTTTTTTTTTTTTTTTTTTGCAATAACTAGTCTGCTATTAAAAAGAAGCTGCAGCCCTCTTGTTACAGTCGTGGATGGCTGAAGTTCATTTCGTTGCCATCAGCTTAGCTCCTTCGTATCAAGACATGCGAAAGGCCGAGCACACAGTGGACGGGCAGGTCGTTTCCTTTTTGTTCGCCATTCTATGCTGATATACAAGTAACGTAGAGGGATTAAAAATTGCTGGGTTTAAGCATGACTCGCACCTATTGACGCAGTAGCCGCAATATCACCATTAATACGAGCGAAATGAAACACAAACTAGTAAAGAGTGTGTCTGAAATAATCAGTTTCTCACTTTGGCAATAATGTTTATCCACATGCGTTTTGTTTCAAAAATGAAACTAGCCAAAGTTAGTGTTATATATAAGGTGGGCCTTACAAGTCAATTACAAGTTTGGTCCCGTATCAGTAAAAAAATAGGAGCGCAAACGCGGGAACAAGGAAACACATAACTATACAAACTAGATGAACAGATTGTCGTCAAACGACTTGCTCGATTTCTAACTGCGCAAAATATTTAGCAAACCAGCAACATGGCTTCAGGAAAATTATATCATCCCAATCCGCACTCACTACGGTTAAAGGAGAGTATACTAAACAAAATAGACGAAAAGGCATAAACCTTGAAATGTTTCTCGAATTTAGGAAGGCGTTTAACCATTCAGCATCATCTTGTTATAAAATAAGTTCCATTTCACAACTTCAGTTGGCGCCTCATTGACTTTATGTGAAAGCCTTTTAAATGCAAAAGAGCAATTTATCAATGAACGCCAGATTTACTGATTTTTGTCGATGTATTGGAATCTTAAGCAGGCTGAGGTATTATATCTCGTTGGGATGACGAGGCACACAGTATAACAAAGCAGGCAGACTGATGCTTTGTCTCAATCACATACATATACTGCTAACAAAAAAAAAATGACGAAGCCGCAACAGGGTCGCTATGCTTCGCCGTCATTATTATTGACCAAAACAACTGCCCTAGACTCATTCCACCTCTGTGTCAGCACATATATGTTTGCAATCACGGAAACACGGCTAAAAAACAATATAAAAGGTTTCGATGTAGCTCTCTCCAACTAAGCAGTAGTAGGCAAAGGTAGGGTCACACGTGGTGAGGGCTTTGCTATCCTTATAACAACAGATTCCTTTCTCAAATCTTTCAAGCGTCGAAGATTTCGAAGTACTTTTTTTTTTTAACGCGAGAGCTCATCACGACCAGTTTTTATCGTCTGCGTTTGTCGCAGCTCATCTTCAAATTGCGATGTCCAGCAATCCTTACATGGCTATATGCTTAACACCCTTCTCGGTGCCAGGTTATTTTAAATGGGGGATTTTAAATGCAACGCTATGCAGCCCTTTTCTAAACTCACAGAGCATGCACTATTTGATATGATGCTAACATTTATTCTCAGCCACATAAGATGTCAACCAACAAACGTAGAAGGCGGCGGTTTGAACGTACTTGACCTGTATACCATTTCTTCGTGATCGCTTCAAAACAGAAAACGCAAAGCTTCGGTTTCTAGACGGTATGTCGGATTACAAGATAACAGATTTTAAAAGACCCACCTTTAGGCGCTCGAAATCTTACGTACATTATCCAGACAAGCCTAGCGACGAGTAGGACGCTTCAAACGGCCAGAGCACCGTTGTACCATGCTCTCGCGGGCAGCACCGTTGCGGTATGCTCGCTGAATTCAGTGCGGCAGGTGTTGTAAATTTGTCTTCTACGTTCTTGATGCGGCTGAGGTGAGTCATATTTTGATGTACCGCTTAACATTTATTGCTCCGAGCTAACGGTCTTGAGAGGATGGAACAAGGTTATAAGCAGCGCCATCTTGCGTGTACTCTGGAAGTTTGTATTCGTCGATCGGCACACTATAGGCAATATCTATATAACTTGTTGCTCTTGAAACTTGTTTAAGCGTGCGAAGTGCACGTAGCTTAAAATGCATAGCCAGCCCGTGCGCTTTAAAAGTTTCCATCCGTGCTTGGCGCATCTTCCGTATCCTTCCGTAAACAAAGGCCGACACCGCCGCTGAGCCTCGTAATGTATAGTGATCAGCAGGTTGATTATGAATGGTATGTAAGACGCCAACAATACATTCACCTACTGTTTTTGCTGAGAATGCAAATATTTTGGTAATATATTTGAAGGCTCATCAAATTTTGTGTACGCTCAATTTTCTCCATGTCATTATTCGCAAAAGGCGCTAGGTTTGTTCTTTTAGCAGTGCGTAGAAAGAATATAAAACTGAACTAAAGCTATGCGGTGAAAATGACATTAAATTTTCCATGTGACTGGTTATTGCTGTGTAGGCAATAATCTCACTTGCCGCGAGGTGGATTAAGGGTCGGTACAGAGAACGAAAAATGGGAATATTTTGTAATAGGTCGCGCTCATATATATTCGCCGCTTGCATCGGGTTGGTGAGTGCATAAATGGCTTCAAAATTCTATGGATTTATTGCTTCATACAGAAATAATTTATTCGCCTTCAAGATTGATCGCTCGCTCTGTCCTCATCGGCCATGCATGCCAACTATTGCTTGTTTATTTTATTGCATTTGGTTGACTACAGTCCTAAACTGAGCGACATCACATATGTTTATCAAGGTGCCGTACGTGATAGCGATTGACGTTTCCGTACCTCAGCATAACGGCAACGGATGCGTAGGGCACGACTGCGCGCTTGTGACGTCATCATCTGACGTTACGCAAGGCATTGCACTCGATGCTACGCGCGGGTGCTTTGCTTTGCTTAGTTAAAATATTGCTTGGGTATCGTAAACATATAATTGCGTACTGTGATGACCAGGCTTTCAGCAATGTAATCAATTATTAACTCAGTATAGTCGAAATATTGCCGGAGTTGCCCTTTAACGTGGAGTGAAATCGCACAGCATAAGGCGCGCCTTTCTTCTCGCCTCAATGCAAAGCGGCCGCCGCTACTGGGATTCAACCCCGAATCCTTAGGCACTGTATTTCAGTGCCATAACCGCTGCACCACCACACCGGTATAAAAAACAACGAATAAATACATCCTAGTAGATACACCGTGACACCATTTATGCTAAATGCATTGTGAAGCGGCTGAGAAAGCCTATACAAACAAAACCTAGTATAGGAGTAACTTGACTTATTTCTGCTGCAATTAACAATATGAAATAGAAAAAAACACCTAAAGAAGACTATTTTTCTCTCAGACCTACCACATCCCTAAAGGTTTGCGAAAATGTTTGCACAAGTTAAACCCTAAACAACAAAATAAGGTCATATTGAGTGCGGATGAAAAAGAAAGATCCAGCTCATTCGATTACTATTCCAATGAATCATTACTACAGATGACTGCAGCTTACCATCTAAAAAGACTCCGAAGATGTCCCTAGAGCTGAAAAAAATCGACAAGGCTGGCGTACTAAAACTCTTGTTAAAATTAAATGCCATAAACGGACTTGGACCTGAAACTTTATCAAACACATTTCTAAAATGATATGCTCAATAGAATGCTAAATACTTTTGCTGCCTTTTTCACAAACGTTAGCCACAGCTTCTTTTCCAACAGGCTGGAAAGTGAAAATATTTCCTATTCATCAATCTGGGAATAAAGATAAACTTTCTATCTCTGCGCTTATTTCACTAAAATGTACCGCATGTAATCTATTGCAACATATAATACTGAAATATATAACAACCTTCCTCGAAAATCAGAATATTACCGTTTTTTGCAAGAACCTATCTGCCGTCAATCAGCTTGTCGAACTGATATACGACATTTTACGAACCATTGACAATGGAAAGCAAATGCACCTAATCTTATTCGCCTTCTCGAAAGCTGTCGATTGCGTCTAACAAACTAATTAACAAGCTAGAATCCATACTAGGCGCAGAAATGATCAAACAATACATCAATATCTACTTAACTAATTGATCTCACTTTGTAGAAATTAAGGGCGAAAAGTCTACATAACTGAAGTCATGTCCGATTCATCCCAGGGAAGCGTTCTTGCGCCAATTTTAGTTTTATATTCCTCTGTAATCCCTTACCAATGTTTCAGTTATTATGAGACTTTTTGCTGTTGACTGTTTCCTGCACACTGAAATAATTCGAAATATAACAGATAATCATGGAAGTCTTAACAATGCATTAACATCAGTATTTGAATGGTGCACTAAATGGCAAGTGATTATTAATATAACTAAATCTGCTATCTCACTAGTTACAAGGAAGCATCGCTCCTCCCTGTTTAAATAAATACTCAACAATATCACGCTTCAAGCAGTTACACAGCATAAATATCTTCGTGTGATCATATCAGCCGACCCTAATAAGATTGTCATGTAATTCTCGTTCCTTCATAAGCTATAAAAAGACTCTTCTTTCTAAGATACGCCTTCGAGACGAGCCATCAGACATTTAATTACGTTCTGATAGCATATTCATCAGGCATACTTCAATATGTCAATGTAGCCTGATTTCCATTTTTTCGATAGAGTAATAAATCCTTCCCTCTTGCAAGATGGCAACTTTTGCAATAGGTCAATTTTTGAATAAATATTGCGCATGGTTTGTTTCGAAAACATTGCGGCAATCTAAGCGCGAGTCTGAGCTCGAAGTGTGACTGGCTACTGCGAGAAGTATATATGTTTAGAAACGACCCCTTGGCAACGGTGAACAATCCGGTGTTGCTGCGGCAGATAGAAGACGAACGCGGTGCATTTATCGTTACAGTGAATTTAGTGACGGATGCGGAGGCCGTCGTTGCTGGAGGCCCTAAACCTCTGACGCTGTGCTAAATTTACATCGAAAACCTTTAACAGCTCACGAGTACGTCTACGAAAAATGTGTTGTTAAACTTGTGCGGGATGTATCAACGAAATTATGCGGGATAACGGTGGTGTTCTGGTATGAACAAATAGTCAGCGATTAAAAAGAGTCTATCTACTCTCCCTACCTCTTAAGAGAAAAATGGAGAGCTCCCTCACAGACAGAAAGAGAATAGGAGGAGAGTCCCTCTCTTGGGAGAGAATTTCCCTTATCTCGCCTCCTGTTTCTCTTTTCTTCCAATATCTCCCCCTCCTCACCACCCTTCTCATCACTCTCTGCATTTCTATTCCTTCTCTTCACCTCTCAATTATATATAGCTTATCTTTTCTTTACGAATCGGTGGAACGCGGGGCATTCTCCAGCCTTTTTGTACACCACCTGAAAGTAAAGCAGCTTGAAAAATCTTGACTAAGTACTCTGATAACTCTGCTGCAAAATGATTCGGGAAGGCATTGGAAGGGAAGGGAACTTGCAGTATCTGTCCCACTTTTTCAGCAGATACATAAGGAGTTACCTGACGTTCAGGTCATCCGTTCGAGTCCCTACCGCAAACTGACTTCCACATTGACTAGTAGAGGGATAGTAAATGGGAAGCTAGATGGCATGACACCACATTGATAAGTAGATAGATGGATTTATTGAGAGAAATGGCAGAAAGGCAGAAAGGAAATCTAGCGTGCTACACTGCACTGGGGAAGGGGAGAAGAAAAAGGATCATGATGGGTGACGATGTGGAAGAAGACATAAAAAACACAAGTTTGAATGCTGGGCTGCACTATGCCTGATGTGAGGTCTTGCAACTCCATCATTTGGAGTGCGTTCAGTGCGCATGAGTAATATTTATGCGCACCTAAAGTCTCTGACATTATATATTTTGTATACATCAAATGAAATAAATGCGCACATATTCACCGACGTATGTGCTGAGGGATGGCAGGCAGCAAGTAAGCTTAGGAAGGTGATTTATTTATTTATTTAAAATGTATATAGAAACTGCAGCGCTATGGAGCGCTACAGCAAGAGTGTGTGATAAAGAGATAGATGCAAGAAACATATTGTGAAATAATCAATGCCGGAATACAGAACTGAAATAAATACAAGTTTAAATGCACAGTGAACATCAAAAGTATGAATACGAATGAGTACAGTCGACGTCACCCTTGCGTAGAGAGCTCCGATCTGCGCACTTCTGTGCATAAAAATCAATACCTCGTCGCAGTTTCTACTTTTTACAAGCAATGCTGGTACGGAAGTAGATCCACATAGACCTGTGAAGAAGATGAGCTTGAGCACTTTGTCTGCAAATTGTCGGCCGAAATTTAATTTCAGTTCTTATCGCGGAGTGAGCACTGCCCGAGCGCTCTACACAAGGGTAACGTCGACTGAAAATGATCAATGTAAGGTTACATGCATGTATACAAATGTGTATGCGCCTTGAATGGCAGCTACTAAACTATCGACATCCGAAAAGAAATAGTTGCCAGGTAATGCATTCCACGATTCAATGGTGCGTGAAAAAAAAAAAAATTGAATGAGTTAGTTTGTGCGTAAAAAGGCGTCACGTTCCTGGTGACTTCTCGTCGATATTTCTGGAGCTAAAGTACAGTAATCGGACGAGAGCGTGGCTGCAGAATAGACTAAGCAATGAAGGAACTTTAGCGGCTCGATGCGATGACGTGCAGAAAGAGTTGCTAGTTTCAAAGAGGGAAGTGCTGAAGAGGGTGAGCAATAGCGGTCATAACCGCGAAAAATAACATGAACCCTTTCATTTCAGTAGCCTACAATCTATTGATCTGCGATTGTGTATATGAGTTCCAAGCTATGAAACATAGTCTAACACTGGACAAATTAGTGATTTATACATTTGCTCCATCTCTACAGGGGAATTAGTTATTGCACGCAGCAGGAAGCTTAACTTTTTAACTACTTTGTTACAGGTGTAATCAATGGGATTAGTCCAAGATAACTCCTACTTGAAAATCGCACCAGGGTACTTATTCTTGGACGCATTATTTAAAGTACGGCCCTGAAATGAGTAACTAAATGTCGATGGAGATATTTTGTTAGAGAAGGACATCACGAGAATTTTATCAAACACAATCCTCATCTGCCCTTCCTTTCACTAAGTACAAAACCTACCAAACGGTTCTTGTAAGCAAAAATGGTCATTATAACAAATATTCACTCGGGTAAAAAATTAATCATCTTCGTGAAGAGGAATGTTAGAATAGATGATACTAGGCAAATCATTGATTTATAATAAAAACGTAATTGCCCGTAAGGAATCCCTGATATGCCAGTAATTGAAGCAGAGTCAGTAGAGCTGGAAGAAACAAACTTGGAGCAGTGTTAGAGGAAGCTGAAAATTCAATTAACTAGTTGAGGGTTATTTAGTATAGAACTAAGGCTTAGAAGTTTAGAATGCAATACGGTATCAAATGCGTTTGAGAGATCAATAAAAATGGCATCGACATGTTTGCCAAGATCAAGGTAAAGTGAATTTTCATGTTTGAATTCAGCCAACGGTCACTGTACTAAAACCTCGTCTAACCTCGTGCGCCTGTTAGAGTAAATTATTAGATTTTAAAAATTACGTGATGTGCTTATAATGATATGTTCCAACATTTAGCACGATTTTGATGTCAGTTATATCGGCCTATAGTTAGACAGAGGCTGTTGTCACCAGATATATTCTTTACTTTTGCTAACTTCCAAGAAACGGGAACTGTAGCAGACATTAAGGCCTTTTTTATATATTACCGCAAGATATTTTTATGACCAAAATGTGTAGCGAACCAAGAGCGCATTAGGAACACCGTCCGGACCTGTGCATTGCTTTGCATTGAAGTTTAGAATACAATTTTAATGCCTGAACTAAATACTTTGATATCACTAATCACGCCAGAAAAACCTATATCGGCAACTGGAGGGAAAAGGTATGGGAAACAAATACGGACTGAAAACACATATAGAACGCATTCGAGGCTGCTTCCGATTCGCTAATGATGTTGTTTCCTATCTTAAAGGAGTTACAAGAAGTATCACTGGGAAGAATGGAAGGCCAAAGTTTTCGGGCCTTAATTTTGTCACCTTACATTTTACTTGTAAACTCTCCTCACCCTCATTTCACTAACTTCGGCCTGCTTCCCAGTCAGCTTTTTTTTTTTGCCTAGCTTTTTTGAAGCTCTTCGGAGTACCTAACACCGCGAGGTGGAAGAAAGAACATCTTCGACTGATATTCTTGACAGTACTGCGGTTGTTTTGCTCCTGCAGTTGAACTCCGTTTCATTGCAATACAGATACAGTAGAACTTGACAAAATATATATCGAGTAGAACATAGTAAATGTTTATTGTCATATAAAGGATATCACTTGAGAATCCCAAACTTAAGTTTTCACAGGATTGTCAATGTCGCTGCGACGCTTTTTTCTCACCTCTCATTTCGTCGGCTTCATGCTCCAAGGCAGAGGATTATTTTCAAAGCCGGGCGGAATCGTACCGTTTGGAAGCTTGTAGCAGTACCAGCCGTGCCCTTCTTTATGATAGCATCCGCAGCCATCTCCACTACACGCAGAGTGGAGCTTATCTTCATTGCACTGCTTGGGAGTAAAATAAACACTGTAATTTGTTTTTCAAATATGACGCGCTGGACCACTGATTATAATTACTCATGAAAAGCTATATGATGACGAGCAACCAAGAAACCTGGGCATGCTTAAGTCCAGATTAGTTAAAAATAAATGTAAAACTTTTATTGGCAGGAGCTACAGCACAACATGTGAGCGTATTTGTACAATAAACATTTAAGAAACACCTGAATAGTTGCTACTATCTGGACAGCGATTTCGAATTGCGTAATAAATGAAATATGACACCATTTCAAAGGATCATTACAGCGCACAATAATGTGGGATTTTATTGCGGTCTAGCAGGGTCTACGCTGTTCCATAGTCAGTAATCATTGCCCCTTGTGCGAGAAACAACTAATGAAAAAGAATAGTGGGGAAGTCAATTCCAGTATTGGAATAAATCAAGACAATATCTAATTTGTTTATCTTCATGTCCTTTGAAATCATCCTAAATACACAACATAACCATTTATTTATTTCTTTTTATTTATACAGAACATCAATCCACTTGGGAATTTACCAGGAAGGGCATTTATTACAGAACATATTGGAGTGAAACGCACTACAGGGCTAAAAATGTTAGATGCAATGCGTAGTCTTAAAAGGCGTTTAAAATGTGAACAAATGGGAATACCGTTCCACACTTTATTACACAGTTGTATACAGAAGATCACTGCCGCCTGGCAAACATAACCACACTGATAGGTTAGGCATGACCCGCATAGCACCACATAACAACAATGATATGGCCGAAAAATACAGCACTAAGCATGGAGTTAGCTATTTTGGTTGACAATTGAAATATTTGATAATGACAGAAGATGACTTTCAACACGTTTTGCAAAAGTATCCAGTGATGTAATATCAGTGATGTGATGATGAAGGTTATTCCACTCTCTTACTGCAAGAGGGAAGAAGGAATAATTCAGGCAGTCAGTGCGGAAAAAGTATTGTTTTAGTGTTTTGGTATGTTTATGTATAGTCGATCTCGACTCTGAGGTCATGATGTAGTTAGTTTTATCAAGATTGAGTTGGTTATGCAGCAATTGATAAAAAAGCTGAAGACATGCAAGTTTGCCTCTATTTTCTAGAGTGAGAATGCCGGATCAAGTAGTAGTTGAGTCGGTGAGTCAGTATTCCTGTACCTGTTGAACATAAACATGACTGCCTTTCTTTGGATGAATTCGGATTTACCAGTGAGATATTTTCGTGCGAGCGAACCAAGCGACAGTCGCATATTCTAGAACCGATCGAAGAACAGCGTTATATATAAGTTGATTTGTTGAAGGTGGGGCTTGACGGGGGTGTCTTCTGAGAAGCAAGAGTCGTTTTACTGCGGAAGTTGTGACATGCGACTATTAGCTGAGATCATCTGATATTATTAAACCGAGGTATTTATAATTGTTACCTCGCGTCAGGAGGGTACTATTCACGATATAGGAATAGGAAGGTTGACTTTTTTTTCTCGTTATTGTGAGAAGAGCACACTTAATAATATTAAGGCTCGTTTTCCAGTCAATACACCACTTGGATACGGCTTCTGCAGCGCGGTTTAGGGCGATATATTCATCGTGAGTATTAATTTCTTGGTAAATTATACAATCATCTGCAAAAAGTTTAATGTTGACATTAACATACGATTGTAGGTCAATAATAAAAATTAGGATAAAATTGTAGCCAGGAGGCTGCCCTGTGGCGCTCCTGATGTTACTCGTTCAATTGTAGAGCACTGATTGTCAATCTCAACATATTGGGACTGATCCGTTAAATAGTCTTTAATCCAGTTAACAACGTGGCTGCTGCCAAGTGTGCATTCCAATTTATTAATAAGTTTTCTGTGTGAAACGCGGTCAAACGCCTTTGAGAAGTAAAAAAAATCTTATCTACTTATTTCTGACGGTCGATGTTCAATGATAGGTCATGAAATAGTTCCAAGAGCAGAGTAACCGTGGAAAGAGCTTACCGAAACCTATGCTTGACTGATGTCAGCATGTTTTGTTGTTTGAGAAATGTGGTTATATGCTTGGTGATGATGTGTTCAAGAAGTTTACATATTGTGCAAGTTAAGGAGATGGGGCTGAATTTAGAGGGTTCACTCTTGCTTCTGGATTTATGCACAGGAATAATTTTGGCGACTTTTTATTCTAGGGGTAAGGCGCTTGTTGATAGTGATTTATAAAATAGTATGAATAAGTATTTGGTGATCCATTCGAAATATCACTTGAGCAATCTGTTTGGTATGTTGTCCAGGCCAGGAGTTTTTTTTTTGTGTCTAGTTTAAGTAAAAGGTTCAATATACCTGATTCACTTATATTTAAAGATGCTAGAGAGAGAATGAAACTGCATCCATGAAATTAGGAGACGCCTGCTTCTGGGAAAGAGAGCCATGGCTAGCCTTGACCACCTAGTAAAGAGCAGACACATTAGACTGTCAACCAAGATCCGTATAACGCGTGCTATGGTATTTCCAGTTGTGATGTATGGATGCGAGAGTTGGACTGTGAAGAAGGCTGACCGCCGAAGAATTCACGCGTTTGAATTGTGGTGCTGGCGGAGACTCTTGAGAGTTCCTTGGACGGCCAGAAGATCAAATCAGTCGATATTGTCGACCATAAACCCTGACTGCTCCTTGGAGGGTCAAATTCTAAAGTTAAAGCTCAGTTACTTTGGTCATCTGATGAGAAGAGAGGAGTCGCTGGAGAAAGATTTTATGTTGGGAAAGGTTGAGGGTCACCGGAAAAGGGGTAGGCAGTGAACGCGATAGTTAGATGGTATCCTCGAGGCGCTGCAGATGAAGGTATGTGATGTTAGGAAGATAGTGAGAGAGCGGAAAGCGTGGCGTGATATGGTCCATAAGGTCACGAAGAGTCGGACACGACTGAACGACTGAACTGAATTGAGAGGTAACCTATCACACGGGACGCGGCCAGAAAGTAAAAATTAAAACACAATGCTGACCACCAAAATATGCAACGGCTTATGCATCTAGAACGGCATAGTCTATTATTAAGGCTATTTAATGCGCAATCTTATTCTAATGGCATCATGAAAAGATGAAAATAGTAGCAAGTAGAGAACAATGAATCTCAAAAAACGCAGTCTGTTTTGCCGTTTTGCACCGTTTTATACACTGTTCGTGTACCTAATATGAACCAACAAAGACTTTGTTTGATAAATGATTCATTCATTATTTTATCTACAATTGATTAGTTAGAAGGCAGTTACTGGCTTTGCCACTCTGCTAGCTGCGTGTGGTGCAGAATGACACAATCGGACACACATTACTGATCCAGATTCTTTGCATATATTAAGAATTCTATTCGTTCTAAAGCGCCAAATCAGCTAGCACTGACAAATAACGATATTCTGAGATGCGCCTCTGATACAAAAGATAAGCAGTGAATCTGTGGTATGTTACTGATTCCTGAAGAATGACATTATGCTTAGAGTGCAATCGGCTACCTACAAGCCAAATGGTTACTTCTGAGAAAAGAAATACAAATCCCAAAATAGCGACGCTACACTCGACACGTTCCTATGCACCTGTAGGGCCTGTTGGGAGGGGCTGGTAACCGGGATATCGCGCGCTTCCCCCCCCCCTCTCCAAGATAAAAACGACGAACACTACAAAAACTGCATTGCAGTAATACGAAAGCATCGATGCTGCTGTTGGTTCCTTTTGGTTGCTTCTAGTTGCGTGATTCACTTCTTGTTTACCCATTTTAGTTTTTGGTACTTTCAAATTGAGCGCCAAGCCTTCCTATGCCTCTTTTCAGCTGCACTTTCGGTTTCTTGAGGGTCACATCCTCTACGTCACAATTTTTCACTTTTATTCTTCGGTACTTCCAAATTGCCGGCCAATCCTTTCCCCTGCCTCTCTCAACTCTACTTCCAGTTGTGTGACATCACATCCTTGACGCCACAGTAGTTCACTCCTTTTTTACCCATTTTAGTCCTTGGTACTTTCAAATTGCGCGCTGCTCCCTTCCTGTGCTCTTTTTCAGCTCTACTTGATGATTTTATTTAAATAATTACTTTTTCGACACAACAATATGTCACCCTCTTAGATTGACACCACTCATTAACCTCTACTACGTCTCTATTACTCACAACTGCTGCGGACGCAATTTTGCTGTCGCGGTCTGCGGACGCAATCTGTGGAAATAAATCTGATAACATAGTGAAGTAATGCTTTCACAATAATAAAGGCGGTGCCTGGTCGTGGCTTGTGCAGTCTCTGCAGGCTGTGTTGTTCTTGCGCCAATCAACAGCAGTCTTCTTAATTCGCTCCTGAGGCGTTAGGCCTTCATCTTGTGACCTAACGACGAGAAATGGTGATCCCACAGCATCCACAGAACAGCCCTCGCGTCCTCAGGACATCTCGTCACTGTAGTGTCATCTTCCATCTTTCTGGCCTCAGAACTTGCAAGTTTTGATCCACCAGAGCTTAGCGCAATTTGGTCTTGCCCGCATCAGCTCGCATATGACACGATACTACCATGTCGCCTCGAGCCTGCCTCGCGAAGTTGGCGGTGATCTCTCCGACGTTATCTCTGCCCCCATGGGTGATACACCATATGCCAAGATGCTAATGCAATTCAGTCTGATCTCGAAAACATTCAAACCTGGTGTGATAAATGGCTTATGTCCTTAAACATTAAGAAATCAGCTCTTCTTACTTTCCATCGAAGAAAGACCCCTACTACCCGGAAATACACTCTTCTTGGTTCCGACATTAACTCTGTAATTACCTGCAGACATCTTGGAATTAATTTATCCGCCAATCTTTCACGGCCCGATCACATAACTACGCCAGGAAATGAAGCTGACTGTGTCCTCAGCGACTTATGCCGCAACCTTTGATTAACCCCTCCCTCTGTAAAAAATAACATACTGCACCTTCGTTCGACCTAATCTTGAATACGCATGCGCTATCAACGACTCCTACCAAGCTAATCACATTAACTTGCTGGAATCTGTTCAGAATCGTGCACCACGTTTTATTTTTTCTAATTACTCATATATGCACAGTTCTTCAAACCTCAAAGGAAAAGCTAGCCTCCCCAACCTTATTCACCGTCGCAAAATCGCCCGCCTCTCCCTCTTCCGTACATTCTATTATGAATCACCTCGCAACTCTGCCATTCTACCAGCACACCACCTCTCCTCTCGCCTCAGCCATGACAAGATGGTACACCCAACTTCAGCCCGACCATCAGCCCATCGTTCCTAATTTTTTGTACGGACACCAAAGGACTGGAATGACCTTCCTGCTGCTGCTGTTAGTCATTGAAATGACGTCCGTTTTAAGTGCTTCATTGAAAAACTCATCTGCCTCACCTAAGGCCCGCCCCTCATGTAAAACCCCTTCACAGGGACTTTTCAGGTATTGAAAAAAAAAACACTGATGTGCACACTTGGGCGCGCCTGCGTCTACCCTGTCAGACGACCAATGTCTGCCGTCATACCAAAACACATTCCTGGGCGTTCCTACCACCTGCCCGTCGTTTCGACAATGTACGTTTCGATGTCGCGTGCTGTCTATCCGTGTTTAGAGGCTACCGTTGTATCCCTACCATGGTCCACTGCTTCACTCGCTGGCTGGCCGGGTGCAGTCCCCAATCATGACATCACCACGAAGACTCTTCCCCGCACCTTCATCTCTGGGTGGGTATCAAAATTTGTTTGTCCTGGCACCGTGACAATCAGCCATGGTCGCCAGTTTGAGTCCTCCCTGTTTGCTTCCCTTAATAATATTCTCGGAGCGAAGCATTTCCGTACCATTGCTTATCACCCGCGTGCCAAAGGCATGAAGAAAAGCCTTCACCGCTAATGGAAGGCCGGCCTAGCAGCTCGCCTCAATTGCGCCACCTTGCTCAACTCATTACCTTTTGTGCTTCTTGGTCTACTGTCCGTCAACCGGGAAGTTACAATGCTCAGTTGCAGAGCTGGTATATTATTGTGCTGTGCGTCTTCCAGACGTCTTTACATCGAAGCAGCTCTCAGCCCAGCCCCAATAATTCCTTTAACGTGTGTTGTACTGCGTTAAAAATCTCCGGCCTACTTCACGCGCCCGTCCCACCCCCATGCCAATTTCATGCACCCTAACCTGGCACTTTGACCAACGTTTTTGTTCGCCGCGATGCTGTACGAGCTCCACTAACAACGGCCTATGACGGTCCTTTCAGTGTTCTCTAACGCACTCCGAAAATCGCTTCCCTCCTACAGAACAGCCGGGCAGAGACCTTCAGCCTAGACCGCCTTAAGCCGGCTTATATGGAGACCGCACTGGACAGTCTCGCATCGCCGTCTGACCTCGTGCTCCAGTGACATCGCCTGCGTCCGTCCGTTTCGACTTCCAGTTTTTTCGGGGGCCGGCCCTCTATAGCCCTCTTAGGTGGCGCCGGGAACCTGGATATCGCGAACCGCCCGGCGAAGAAAATAAAGATGGCGCCTGATAGTGGCTCGCGCCGCCTCTGCAGGCAGTCTTGTTCTGTCTGATGCCAGTAAATAGCAGTCTTGTTCCTTCGCTCATGAGGTGTTAGTTTTGGTTTAGTTTGCTTTGGTGGGGTTTAATGTCCCAAATCGATTCAGGCTGACAGACGCCGTAGTGGAGGACGCTGGAAATTTCATCCGATTGTGGTTCTTTAACGTACACTGACATCGCACAGCCCACGGGCGCCTAAGGTTTGCGCCTCCACCGAAAAGCGGCCGCCAAGGCCGGGATTAGATCCCGTATCCTTGGGAACAATAGTCGAGTTCCGTAACCACTGCGCCACCCCATCGAGGCCTTCACGCCCAGCGCTGTTTCCGGCGACCTTAGGATAACTTAATTGCCATTTTTGCTCTTCCTCCAGTGACACCGCTGTGCGATGACAAGCAGAGAATCAGATCGGGTGCGGCGGATCTCGATTTGTGCACCACCCGAGCTGCAACGCACAGCCGCCACAGTTCGTAATTGGGAACCACCTGCCTATATAGATACTTTATTTTCAGCCGGACCTTTCTGAGTTATGACCGAGGCAGCAGGTAGAAGGCATTTGTCTGCCGCAGTTCCTCAGTGAGCTGGCAGTGCAGAGACAGGTGATGAGCTTTGCTCAAATTTTGCATTATGCAGTAACGATTCGAGGTTTCATGAGACAAACGCTTTGCGGTATCAAGTAACCCTGTAGGTCACTTTCTGGACGCCCTTTTGTTAAGCCTTAATAACACAGGCATTTTTAATGTAGGACTCAGGCAGCCATAATAACTTTGTTGTCCCCAATCTGAGATCACTGCAGGAATGTGTCAACCTGCTGTTGTGGTGAGATAAGCCCACTGGTTGGTGAACCAGTTGCGAATCGGAGTTTAACAGCCGCAATAGAATGGTCTTGAAGCGCATGATGGCGCCCGCTCTCATACATCCATTCATTAGTGTATGGGAGAAAGTTTGTATAGGGATCCCTACTGTTCCTCCGTCAATTTACTCCTCAATTTCAAGCTGCCATTCAACACGTCGAACATAACGCGCACTAATTCTCCTTCACGATCGTTGATCCGTCCCTACTAAGCGGTGATGGCTTGTAGGACAGATGCTTGATGCTGTGTTTTGGCACGGCCGCTCGATGGAAGCGCACTGGGTGCTGCATGCTGTCGCCGTCAATGGGCAGGCGCGTCCTTGGGGAGTTTACAGTTGCGCCCGCTATTTCTGCTGAGGGCGCCACTGTTCGGCGACACGTCGCCGCCGAGGTCGCCGGCTCTGAGAGCGTGGTTTGCTTCCTTTCTGGACGCATTCGCCTCGCGTCTGCGTGGTAAACGCAAACGTTTTTGTGTGCGCGTGTGCAAGCACGTTAACGTTGAGACTGGGTGCGTTTGTTTTTTAAGGCGAAAGCCGTTCTAGGCTCATGAAGCTAAAATATATGCGCAGAAGCTGTGCCTGTTATCTGTGCGTCGCATCTGTGCACTGGTGCGCCAGTCGCAAAAGCGGACGTGCAAGGAGGGAGATTAAGAATGAAAATGATTGATGGTGATAGGTAATCAATAAAAGTTATAAATAGACATTGATAGAGGTAATGACTAATGCCAATGACTAGTAATGGTTAATAATGATTAAACGATTTGTAATGACCAGTATATCAAACTACGATATGTAATGACCGCAATTGATTAGAAATGAGTAAAAGTGCTTAGCGATGTGTGGTAATGACTATAATAGCTAGCCATGACTCATCATTACTGTTAATGACTACGAAATGACCAATATGTGAAACGACGACATGTAATGACCACTTCTGATTCTAAATGAGTAACCTGCTTAGTTATGAGTGATAAGGGCTGCAATGACTACGCAGGCACACTCATCATGACTGAGAAACGACCAATGTATCAAACGACGACTTGAATTGACGAACTGTGGCAAACGATGAGAGGCAAATGATAGGAGAAGGATGAGCTTTCGCCGTCCTCCGCTTAAGAGACATCTAAGAGACCCTCTAATTTTATCTGCTGAGCTCGCTTCAGGCAAAGACAGCAGCGTGGAGTGGAAATGCACTCGCTTCCTCTGAATTAAAACGGCGTTGAGGTTAAAAAGCCCAGATGCTGAAGCATAATGCCCTATTAGCTGCCATTGAATTTGCTACAAGGGACAGCAGATTGGACTCGTTGGTGATTAATTATAGGTTAACCGCGTAAACAACGTGACGGGAACACAGGAGAAGACGGCCCAACCACGCTAGTTGTGGCGTCCTCTTTTCCTGTGTTCCCGCCACGTTGTTTAACCTATTTAGTTACCAGGGAGCTGGCCAGTGAACTAGGATTTTTAACGATGGGTTGTGAAGCAGATGAACCCGATTAGGTAGCACCAGAAGCTTTTCTCGGAGGTTATGTTGCGAGGACATATCAGAAAAAGTTTCGAAGGTTTTTTTTTTTATATAAGCATGCAATTTGTTCTAAATTGTGTCGCGCTAGTCTGAGTGGCCTTTGAAGTAAAAGAGCCTGAGCATACAACATTCGTTTATACTGTTGAGACTGTTTGAGCCGATGCGGTAAAATGAAAAGCCATGTTCCACAGAAAATCCGGCACCCGGTCTGACGGCGGAAAGTCGGAAAAAAACCTTTCTGGTAAGAGGCACTTTAGTTGGTGACATGGCCAAACACTTTTGGCGCAATAAGAACACATGACATGTTCAATGTGGCAGGAGCTGCCAAACCAGAGAGAGTCAATAAGATGTAAGGGTGAAATGGGAATTATCGAAAGCGGGACCCTTAGATACCAAGTCAGGCACACTATACTCCTATAGGGCACGTTTTACAGCTTCGGTAAAGAGGTGCTTTATATACTTATGTGTAGGGTGCTATTTTATATAATGCGGTGGTTTAAGGCTGCATTCTAATGATATGCGACAGAGGCAGCAATTACGGGAATGGTGAATAAGCAGGTAGCAAAGTGCGGGTACTCTAACGAGGCTCCTCAAGGAGACTTAAGAACCCCAAGTTTTGTTTATCACTACCAGGTTGTTGCTTAATTTATGCGATATTTGGTAATGGTTTTGAGGCGACATGTCAGTCGAGCACGAGCCTGTTGCAGGAAATATGAGTCAACTGGACCAGTTACAGGTTAATGAAAACCAAGGACAGTGGAGGCTTGATTGTACCCTGCAATGGAAATAATCAAGCTTTGTCAGCTTACGAGCACCTTCATTAACAGCATGATGAAGTCTGAAGAGGTCCGGCGAAGTAGCAAGCTGTATAAACTTGGTTTCATCATTGTTTTCTCACTGTACACAGTACCTGCAGCTAATCTATAAAAACAATGATCGTGCCCATGCTAAGGCGCTATACAAGATATCGTTAAGTTGCTGCCCCCACTGATAGCGAGCTGGGCTGGAAAGGTCAACTTAACAGTGGAGCAATGTTTATGGCTATGGTATAAACCTCTCTCAAGAAAGGTTTTCCGTCTGCGATTGGCAATTTTCTGCCTTCTTTTGTGTGGCCAATAAAAAAGCGTACTCGGCTGCTCGCTGAATCTCGGCTGCAGTTGCGCTCTGACGCGTGAACATTCTTGTGATCGCAACTAAGATTTTCACAACAGCAACACTCGATGCGCGTTCTTCCATTGAAAATTACGAATCAGCAAAATTTTATGGGTTTGCGAGCAGCCAATAAAAATAGAAATAAAAATTTTCGGCGCATTTACGTAGCACCTTGAGGCAGACCGACTTTATGAAGCGCGCTTAGTTCGGTCATGCAAAATGCGGAAAGCCATGACGGATAGCGTTCTGGCGTACAAAGTTTAGGGTCTCCAATTGAGTCAAAGATCCCAGGTTATCATCTAGATTTAACCCAATAAACATCTTCATATTTCCACCATAACATTTATCACAATGAGATAGAAAGGTTTGTTACATGTCGCATTTTCACAGAGGTTGCTCATAGTAGTACATTTTTTAATTGGACAGCGCTGGCAGCTTAGAACAGGTTGACATCAATTTGTGTATAAAAGCTGTATGCAGGAATGAGTAAATGGTATGAAAATGACACACGGAATTCACGACATAGTTAAGTGGTTATGCATTAGGCTACCATGGCAGCTGAACAGCTTCGAATTGTTCACAACTTGGTCACATTTTAATGTGACGAAGAACTGGATCCGAATGCAACATCACGGTAATGCGAGCTCTCCAATCGAGTGGCCTTGAACCACCGTCACTATAAGTTTCTCGGGTACACTCCAGTATACATCTTTGCCGAGCAAGCGCTAAGTGCTGACATGGTCACACTAGACATGACAGTATATACTAATTCTTGTTGCCAAATTGTGTGAAGCGGAGCTCTTATGTCCTTAAAATAAAAGGCTTCCACCACGCCGACGCCTCCCTCAAAGCGCAGCCAGGCGCAGCTCTCCGCGCGCGGCTGTCCGCGAACGGTGGCGCCGTGGCGGTGGCGACTGGAAGTAGGCGCCTCCCGCCGGTTTCGGGCGACGTACCAGGCCGCACCTAGTGCGCTTCCATCGAGCGGCCGTGGTTTTGGCCGTTCCATGATGTCTAATTCATGATCACATCCTCCACACTGGCTTCCTTCGCTTTGCGTGGTCCCTAATAGAACACTTTAGTCCTTTTAGAAATACTGGCACCGGAGCAGCCGTACGCTTCCCATAAGGACAGTGTAACTTGAGAATGTAGCGTTCTTTGATGGATACAAATAAAGCTAGGAAATAAAAATAGAGCTGTGATGACACCAGATAGAAAAACGTCTTCCTCTATCAGAGCTGGAAACTATTTTAATGCCACGCTGTCTCAGTGCTAAACGTGAGCCATCCTCGGCGCACTAAATGTAGGATGCGGGTCAGAAATTTGGAACAGAGGCGAAAAGGAAATCATCCGTGTGCTATGCGATGTCAATGGACGTTAAAAATCCTCAGGGTATAGAAACTTTCGCAGTCCACCACTACAGCATGTCTCATAGCCTCAGTCGCGTTGAGACGTCAAAGGCTGAAAAAATCAAATCAGTAAAGCTTTAGACACACATTATGCATACCTAGTGGTCTCACGCGTCAGCTTTGAAATGTAGTCAAGAATAAAGGATCACTTCATAGCTTAGTTTATTTAGACGAGGAATTATTGCGTAGAAGCCAAAATGGCGGCGCAAAGGCTTTTCCACTCAGCTTGCGATGGCGATTCAGAGTCGAGTTCCAGACTGGGTTCCCCGGTCTACCTGCTAGACCGCGTCGCTTTACGTTGTGGCTTCGATCCTCACCGCAACACAAGTATCTGACGTGCAGTAAGACCAAGCGTCAAACATTCTCTGCGCGCTGAAAGTAGACCCCACTTTGAACTTGTCTTCATGCGTGATTTGAGGCAGCTTTAGTATGTACGTGCGGTGGGTTCTTTGCCATACGAAAAGTATAGGGTTTCTGATTGTCTCCTGCATGGAGGTGTTATAATCGAAGACCATTCGTGATGGAATTGTCTCGTTTTAAGGTTTTAAGTTGTCTGCGTACGTATAAAGAAAATGTTCTCGTTCGTGTTTTGCGTGATGGTCTCCGTTTGGTAAAAAGTTGTCTCCAGGGGCTTCGCTCACTGTACCTAAAGGTCGATTTTCAGCTCCGCCGTAAACAGTGTTCCCCGGCTTCTAATGTGTACGTCAGGATCTCATCGATGTGTTGACTTTCGCCAGCTGCCAGGTAGTGCCCTTCAAGCCTTTTTTGGCTCTGGCTGGCCTCAATGTGTATTTGTGTAAAGAAAATAAAGTATAATATTGTTATAGACGAAAATGTTTTCAGTTTCCCCAGCCGTACCACTTTGCATTGCATAACTCTTGCTTCGATGTAGTTAAGCAATCGGTCGCCACTATTGCTGCCGAATGTCAATGTAAAGTAGGAGCCAAATGATCTCCTTACGATCTGGTTGAGTGGCCTCGTTGGCGGTTAAAGGGACTGTTTAAACTGCTGCAAGGTTTGTCGGTAGTAGTTTAGGTCATCACAGTCTGGCCAACTCTTTACATATTGTGCGGTATCCATCGAAAGGCTCCGAGGGCCCAATAAATATGCTCTCAATACAGCAGAGTGTACGCGTAAAACATTATTTGTGTACATATATACTGTACGAAAGTCATCTGCTATGCAAATTCTTAATCGCATGCCAAGTATGGCAGAAAGGGAAGTAAACTTTTGACCATATATCTAGGAATACATTCTGCTTAGGGTTGCTGACGGTATACTCATGGACAAAAACCCGGTGAGCTTGAAAGGCCATCTGCATTGTTCAGCGCAGACCGCCACAATACGAGTTGCAGCAGAGCGTGTTACCTGCATTAAAGTATCCTAATATTGTTATGAGTCTGGAAACTATTACAGTTTTAAATTTCTTCTGTTGATTAAACCATGCAAAGTACAAAGAACACATGTTGCAGTGATTCATTGAACCAACACGAAATGACTCACTAAAAACAAACTTTAATAGATTTTGTATCAAAATTCAGCACCCATTGTATGTATCGCGAACGATATCAAAAATGTCTCGTTTCCTAAGCATCACTAGAATGCGTTGTTAATGTTTGCTGGGTGTCTCCATTAGCCAGGCGTTTGGTAAGCAGTAGGACTTCTCTGCTTGTACCTAAAGGTCGAATTTCAACTCCGCCGTAAACGTTGTTCTCCGGCCCCTAAAGTGGATGTCAGGAGTTTTCGCCACCCAGGCGAAAAGAAAACTGCAAAAAATTTGGACTGTTGCAAAAGAGCGCATGTGCTGCTTTTAGTCAGGAGCCAGTAGCGACAATATAATCTTATGCAGCGAAATCACAATGTTTGTATTTACCGCAGCACAAAATGAATGCAGACTCCAAAAAAATACTTTGCTAATAAATCCATAACCTCAACATGCATTACAAAGCTCATAAAATCTGAAGACAGAAAAAAAAATACTCGTCATTTTGTGTTTTTGGCATAGTTATGTTGTTTTTATGCCCGTGAAATCTTCAGTAGGGGCCATGATGTGCAGAAAAGTTAGACTATGTTGTCACTTGGCCACACTCAAATAGCTCATTGTTGGCCTACATTGGGTGTTATCGAAGGTGTGTCGAAACGGTAGGTAGGAAAGACGTCATTCAAGACCAAAAGCGAAACATTCGATGTTAGAGCTCTCACACAACAAACACCTATCTTAAACGAACTACTAGTAAAGTTTCGCTGATATCAACCGTTAATATCTTCGTCTTGCTCAGGCTAATGAAGACAACAAGCAAACATTAACAACGCATTTTAGTGATGCTTAGTAACGAGATATTTTCCCTGTGATTCGCGAGGCATACAATGGTGCTGAATTTTGATAGAAAGCCTATTAAAGTCTGTTCCTCGTGAAGAATATTGTGTTCTTCATTGAATCACTTCAAAAAAAAAAAAGCCCTAAAGGTCGGGCACATTTTGTAGGGATGGCAATATTTTTTCTGCAGTTATTATTGGCGCAGAACTTAGGATAACGCCTTCGTCTCTCCCCGAATTTGAAAGAAAACAAATCTCGAATTACTCACAGTTCCGTAACAGCCACTGTAAGGAGATTTAGCTTCTGGTGAACATGGCCTAGAAAGAATTAAAGGAAAGCGAATGTAACTTGCCATATTATTCACTTCTCTTCCACAGCGAACGCTACAAGTAAAGCTCTGAAGGCGAGCTCCCCATGGCAGCCTCTGCAGCTTGAAAAGAAGTGAACATGAGGAAATCGGATGACAGAAGCAATTTGAAACGAAGGCTTATTCGAAAAACTTATCATCATTACACGGACAATGCCAAATGCAGGATGATGGTGTCTCTCATACTCCTCCATTTATCTGGTACTGCCATAAATGCATGCATTATACTCATGCAGCATGTTTCACTTCATTCGGCCACATAACTTTCTGCCTCTCTCTGGCACGCGCTCCTTGCAGTGGAATATAATTTGTTACCCTAAGTGACGACCGGTTATCCTCTCTTCACACATTTCCTGCCCATGCCCATATCTTCTTCATTTCCACTTTAATTACATTAACAAAAACTCTTTCTCTGAGCCACTCTGCAGCTTCCCATCTCCTAAAGGTTACACCTACCATTTTCCGTTCCATATCTCTCTGCGTTGTCATCTACTTAAGTAGGACCCTTTCCTTTAGCCTCCGCATGTCATCCCCACAGATGAGTACCATTATGTTGCAACTGTTACATCGTCTTGAGTGATACCGGTAAGCTGCTAGACATAATCGGCGAGCATCTGCCAAATGCGCTCCTCCCCAAACTTATGGCGCATTCGGTTGGTGGGATGAGAGCAGAGGCGCCGTGCAGTACAGAGCAGTGCAGGAGCACGCCGAGCGAGGTTGTAACTGCTCTCCCACGCGAACGCTCTCTGCGTGTCGAGAGCAGAGCGCCACGACCATGTGACAGCACTCCTCTCCCCAGCATTCTCTGCCTGCCCGCCGCGGCGGCAGTTGCAACTTGAGGAGAGGCACACGCTCCGTGTAGAACCGCTTGTTTTGTGTGTCTTTGTTCTCACAGCGCGGCGATCTGCCTCCTTTGGCCCTTTAGACGCCAGCAGTGACTCTCAAACATGCATACAGCACCTGAGCAATGCTTTCTACTCGCCGCGTACCGATGCTTTGAAGCCGCCATTTTGAACGTCGATGACTCGAGAGAGAAAAAAAAGATGGCGCGGATATGACGCTTTATGCCATGTGACTTCCTCTACTCTAGCTTTAGACGAGAGAGCAGCCGGGAGTGCACTGGGGTTCTCTGAGCGCAGAAAAAGCCCCCCTGCTCGACCATTAGAAGCCAGTGATTCTACTCCTGCTCTCCCATTGAAGGGTGCCCTCTTGTCTGAGAGCAACTTTAAGTGCTCTCGAGTGCGCGTGCTCTCCCACTCATGTTCGCCATTTTTCTTCTTCAACTTTTTTCACTTTGGTCGTCCGGATGCCAGGATACTACTTTCCTGAGTTTACATATACGCCTATCATTCCCATTGTTTCGTTACCTGTTGTAAACACCTGTCCCTTTCCGAAGCTGATGAACTATACCTATAATTATCTGGACAATAAATTTTAGCTTACTTTTCTGCTTTTCCTGTTTAGGTCATAAAAAGTATTTGCAATTCGTCCTCTCAGATACTTAGTAAGGCAATATCATCATCAAATCACATTAAACTGATGTATTCTCTATGGACCATTTTACCTAACTGCTCCCATTGCAACAATCTAAACATTTCTTTTAGGCAAACGGTGAACAGCGCTGGGGAGATTGTGTCTCCTTGCTTAAAATCTTCCTTTCGAGAAAGTTATAATTCTTTCTTTATATAGAACTATGGTTGCTGTGCAGCCATTTTTACATATGGCTCATCTACACCCTGATTTTGCAATGTGTGCACAACTGCTCAATTTTCAACAGAATGAAATGTTTTCTCGTAACCCAGAAATATTATTTGAAACGGCTGGTAATATTTCGAGCATTTTTCTGTCACGTGGTTAATAATATGGATATGGTAGAATTAGAGAATCCTTTCCTGAAACCTGATTTCCGTAAACATGTCATATAAACAAGCAATAACATTGTTACATATATGACCTGCGCGTTGCTGGATGTTGAAGAAGAGGACGATTAACAGTAGTGCCGCGAAAGGAAGACGAAGCTGAAGAAACCGTTGAGACTTGCCTGAACACTTGCTCTACTGTGCTGTGGACGCTTGCCCTTCACCTGCTGTGGTTTCTGTGCTAGCTTTCTGCCGCGTATCATCTTGGTGGAGGTGACCAAAGATCCCCGTGCGCACAGATTACCCCTTGCGCTCTCAAAACCTGGATTTGCGCAGTGGCCGTCATCTACCTGGGCTTTCAACGACGTCAACAACTACCACTATGACATCCGAGGCAGCCCCTACCACCGCGGCAACTTCGGCTCAGCCAGTCGTGCTCACAAAAATCCGCCACCCTCCCCTATTTAATGGCGAAGACAAGACAGACGTGGAAGATTGGCTAGATGAGTACGAGCGTTGCAGCAAGAACAACCACTGGGACGCGACCATTATGCTGGCCAACATCAATTTCTATTTGGCGGGAACAGCTCGCACGTGGTTCCAAAATCACGAACAAGAGCTGGTGACGTGGGCAATCTGTAAGCAAAAGCTTAAGGACCTGTTCGGGAAGCCCATTGGTCGAGCTGTCGCAGCAAAAACAGAACTTTCATCTCGCATCCAATCCTCTACGGAGTCCTACCTTGCGTATATTCAAGACGTGCTTGCGTTGTGTCGCAAGGTCAACTGCTCAATGACGGAAAATGACAAGGTACGCCATATCCTCAAGGGCATTGCGGATGATGCGTTCAACATCCTGTTCTGCATGAATTGCTCCACCGTCGACTCAGTGCTTCAAGTCTGTGGAAAATTCGAGCAGGCTAAACAACGACGCCTCGTACATCACATCGCTTTGAGCGCCTTCCAAACACCGCAGCTACATCATCCTGCGATGATCTGGCCCCTTTGCAACAACCTTCCCATCCCACGAACATGACTCGTTCGCCGAGCTTCTGCTCGCTGGCGCCGAGCTTCTGCTTGTAGTCCCCGAACACCTGCGCGCCACCGTTCTACAGCAACTGCACGACGTGCTCACTGCGGGTCATCTTGGTCTATATCGCACGTACGACAGCGTCCGCCGCCGTTTCTTTTGGCCGGGCCTCTATCGCTCTGTTCGTCGTTACGTGGCTTCTTGTGACCGGTGTCAGCGACGGAAAAAGCCATCGGTGGTGCCTGCTGGATACCTACAGCCGATCGACATTCCAGTAGACCCGTTTTCCCGAGTGGGCCTTGATCTCCTCGGGCCTTTCCCACTCTCTTCGTCGGGGAATAAATGGATTGCGGTGGCCACGGATTATACTACGCGCTACGCTGTCACCCGAGCGATACCTACCAGCTGTGCAACTGACGTGGCTGCGTTTCTTCTCCACGACGTCATCCTGCTCCATGGGGCTCCACGCCAGCTGCTCACTGACCATGGCCGTTACTTTCTTGCTCGGGTAGTCGACGAAATTCTCCGGTTCTGTACATTAAGCACTATTTCACAACTGCTTACCATCCACAAACGAACGGCCTCACCGAACGCCTCAACCGCACGCTCACGGACATGTTGTAAATGTATGTATCGGATGATCACCGTGACTGGGATGTTACTTTGCTGTTTGTAACGTTCGCATATAATTCCTCCCGTCACGACACAATGGGCTACTCCCCCTTCTATCTCCTATACGGCCGCAACCCTCCCCTTCCGTTTGACAGCGTACTGCCTCCCACCGTAAATGCCAGCTCCTATGTTCGTGATGCCATATCTCGAGCTGACGCCGCCCGGGTTATTGCTCGGCGCCGATTAGCTTCCTCCCAAAATTCCCAGAAACGCCACCATGATTCTCGTCACCGCAACGTCCACTACTCTCCGGGTTCTCTCGTCTTGCTCTGGACTCCCGCTCGTAGAGTTGGGCTGTGTGAGAAGCTCATGCCACGCTACGCAGGACCTAACGTGTCTTACGGCCAGTCACTCCTGTGACATATGAGATCACCCCTGTGCATCCGCCGCAACAGTCCGCTATGCCACGTACCGAGATCGTTCATGTCGCCCGAATGAAGCCGTACTATACCTGCAGTAGTTCAACATAATGCGCACCGAGACTGTGCTTTTCGTGGGGGGGGGGGTAATGTTACATATATGACCTGCGCGTTGCTGGATGTTGAAGAAGAGGACGATTAACAGTAGTGCCGCGAAAGGAAGACGAAGCTGAAGAAACCGTTGAGACTTGCCTTTTACACTTGCTCTACTGTGCTGTGGACGCTTGCCCTTCACCTGCTGTGGTTTCTGTGCTAGCATTCTGCCCCGTATCAATATATTGGATAAAGGTCGTAAATAAAAGCGTCTTGATGCGACTTCAAGGTATATTGAAAGAGGGTTGCACAAGGCAAGGGCCTGCATTCTATGCTATAATAAATGCATCCAATATTGCATAGACGGTTTAATTATGTACTTGAATGAGAAGCATAGCTCAATAAATAAACCGGGTGTAGCGGGACTGTAGCCGCATTTTAAGGCAAGTGAATTGAACTTTAACACTGTCCATCAAAAATCACTATCGATAAGTTCCTGTACAGGAACTTTATTGTTTAAAACAATCTTTGCCAAAGGTATTTTCCGAATTAAGGAAGCGTTGACAGCAATTTAAAAAAAATATCTGAAGTAGGAGCAATATTATAAAATCTTTAGTGATAACGATGATTTCCGCCAATGTGAAATATTACAGGTCATGGAAAATTTAGAAAAATTCAGAAAATGTGAATTTAAATAAATGCTCTTATCGGAAGAAAACGGACCGCCGCAATACGTTATGACAATCAACCATCGCCAATCAGCGCGTTTCACTGCGCTCTTTTTCAGCTTTAAGAAAATTTTCGGAAATGGCCCAACCTGTTCGCGCTGAACCAGAAGCTGTTGGAATCACCATGTAATTCTTCTTAACCAAATTGCTCGAAGTGCCCATTAGATGATGCTGCCCAACACTCAGAAAATAAATCACAATAAATATTTTGTTACCAGGAGAAAAATATCAGTTCTTCACGGGTCTGATAGAATTTCCTTCAAATTATTCCAGATAGAATTGGGTACGATACACACAATTGCTGGCAGTAGATAGCACATTCCAAAAACAATGCTTTTAATACAAATATTCCGTGCGAATACTAAAACAAAACACCTCAGAAGCAAACAATTAGTTGCATGAGAGTAGACGTTTTTGTTTTACAAGATAATGCTTTTTGATGAAAAGTATCAAAATAAATTCTAGAGCAAACAAAATGTTTTATATGTTTCATAAAACTCGGCAGCAAAATCTGAAAATTTTAACTCAAATGCTTTCTAAGAAACACATGTTTTCCTCATACAACCTAAAAAAGACTAATTTTGCCTTGGATTTGAAGTAAGTTGTACTCACCAAGAAATAAACATATAGGAGTACAATTTTTTTTCTTAAGCCTATGTTGATAACAATACTTCAAACCTTTCCCAGTTTAAACTACGCTGGCTCTAAGGACGCCGCAAAAATTACAAACCAAACCTATAGCCGTCGTGACGAATCTTGATATAAAAATGAGAAACAAACAGCGATGATAACGAATAAAATATACAGATAAGGTTTCTACCCTCAAGAGTATCCACAAAGCATTGAATGGCTGTGCTGCCGTCAAAACGTGACAGGAGAACGCGCAAGCTTCCACGATGTACAGAAGCGAGAGCGAACCTGCCATTTCTGGTTAGCGGAGCCACCGCGGATGGTGGATGATTAACCACATAGCTCATAGATTTATTGCTTTGAAGCATCCTTAAATAGCAACAGGGCGACTAAAGTTCGAAAAATTGAGCAATAATCCTCATGCATCTGACATTTCAGATGCTCATATGCCTGGGCTCTATGAAGCATATCGCGGTGCAGCGAGAAAGTTCGACGGATCGAGCATGTCCGAAAAATCGGGAAAAGAAATTTTCGGTCCGTGGCAGTAAGCATATTTGATAGGCATATAGCAATCAGAACTACCCAGGTGAAAATAGTTTGACGAAATTTTCGTCTTTCACGAACCTTATACTGACGTTCCGGAGCAGCTAGGCGGCATGGTAGGGAGTGTCAATGTGAGGTCAACGCCCGGAGTTACACTCGGTCAAAATAAAATCTATCTTTGCGATGATGGCAGACTGTCTCTCCATTTATTGCCGATGCACTACAGCTGAGAAAAATATCATGCATTGCATATTTCTGTCGAGTGAATTAGCTCCAAGAAATAACAAAGAAAGGAGAAACACAGACCGGAAATTACGTCCATGCAGACGCCATTCTGCGCTGTTGCTGCGATTATCAAAATTGCAATCAAAAATCTAGAATTCAAACTCGTCTGTCGAACTCCTGCTGTACACAGCATCCAACAACTCTGCTCCAGTGGCAACAAATTCACCTGGCATAGTTTTTGACGAGCTAGCGCTTTTTCCGTGGTGGGCACCACGCTGGGAGCGTCCCACGTCAGAACCTGAACTAAAACGTATAGTCTCTGAAATACAATCTAGATTGCACAACAAGTTTATTACGGCACTGGTGGCGTGAAATTTGAAATTCGAGGTTTCCAAACCCCAGTGATCGAATCACAGTGGCGTGGTAACGAAAGAGTAAAAAGACAAGTAAAGAAGACGAGGTTAAAACTACCATATTGAATTGCAGGGACGCCGGGCCTGAAACTATATTGAAAATGAAAGAACAGACTAAGAAGTAAATGTCATATTACGACTTAAAAGGCAGTATCATTATATTGGAAGCTAGATAAGGATATCTTTGATCGCGAAGCTAAATCAGGAATAAACAGAGAAATATGTTGAGCAGGCTTTAGCAAAGGTTTTCAACTAGATATGGCATCAATTTTATCGGAATGGTGGGAACAGAAATTGTCTTGCGCCTAGAAGCTGTAACATCTTTAGGTTGCCCGCAAAAAAGCCAGGCACAGGTGCAGTTGGCAATGCAGCAGAAGAAAGCGTAATAAGAAATCATGAACCCCCATAAATGGGAACGAGAAGGTCAAGAAAGAATATTACAAAAACAGATTTAAGGGTAGGATAATTTATATAAACATAAATGGAGGGCAGAGTAAAAAGAGAGCATAATAGGCAATGAGCAGCTGTTAAAAGACGACGAAATCGGTGTGTACGCTCTGTGCGAGGCACATCTCAGGGATTCAGATTCATCATTCATTGACGGCTACATCTAGAAAGAGCGCGACAAAACAACGATGGAATGGAGGGAGGAGGGGTAGCATGTTCATAAACCCTAGAACACATTTGCATGGGCATAGAGGTAACCTATGGCAGAGAGGATAACCGATGGTCGCTTAAGGTAACAAACTGGATTTCAAGTGAAGGAAAGTGTAGCAGGGGGCGGCAGAAAGTTAGGTGGGAGGATGAGGTTAAAAAGTTTGCAGGGGTCAAGTGGATGCAGCTAGCCTAGAACCGGGTTAATTGGAGAAATTTGGTAGAGGCTTTCACCTTGCGATGGATATAGTCAAGTTGCTGCTGCGGATTATGATGATGATGATTATGAAACTCATCTTGCGAAGAAGTATGTGGGCATCAGGAGTAATTGCCGGTAAAGCGACACGGCTACAGGTGGTTTATTTAGGGACAGGACACAAATGCAGGTACCGAAAAGTAGGATCTCGTTAAGTGTCTCAGTGATGATATAATGAAAATTGGAAATGATGCCGCTATTATTCCATGGGGGGCCTTTTTCGGGTGCACCATGATTTTGACTATATGCACTGATTGTAACGGGAAGTTAATGCTACACTTCCGTTAGCGACACAACCTATTTATTGTAAAAAGCGAAAATAAATGAAAGGGTATATCACATAACGAATTTCGGAACAGGCAGACGACCATTGATTACTGCCTAATGTCACAATGAATTTAGGGCAAGCTCACAAAGACGGAAATAGATGAAAAAGGGAGTATAGTCTTGGAAATAGTAATTTTATTTATTTATTTATTTACAGACATACTGCGGACCGTAGTTAGGTCCAAGCAGGTAGGGCACTATACATAGAGGAGAAACAACTAGATAAAATTATACAAAACGAAGCAATATACAGAATAAACGCACTTGCAATATTGAGTTTGTACTGTAATAAAACCAAGACACTTACAAAGAACTTTGAGGTGTAAGGCAAAAAGAAAAAAGAAATAAAGATATATGTATACATACATATACATACATACAAACATACATACACATTAATACATATACACACACGCATACCCATATATATATATATATATATATATATATATATATATATATATATATATATATATATATATATATATATTGTAACGAGTACAAGACAGCGAACACTGAACCGACCAGTTGCACCCACTACACTGTTTCGTTCTCTTCTTTCTCGGTTCCGCGAGGCACGCGGCATTACCCCCCCTCTTCGAAAGCGGCGACTCGACCCTGGGAGTGTCCTCAAGCTATATGCACACAGGAGAAGCAGGGAACACTGCACACGCGCAGAAGATCACTGCCTCTCATAGTACGGGTTTCATTCGCAGTACATAAACAGTTTCAGCACTTGAGCGCCGCCGTATTGAGGGTTGTTGACCCCGAGGAACAACTTAACAACTTCGTAGGTCACGTTACTAAGACGTCGAATGACCTTATATGGCCCAAAGTAACGGCGAAGTAGCTGCCCGGAGAGTCCTCGACGGCGCACAGGTGTCCACACCCATACAAGATCGCCAGGTTGGTAGTGAACGTCTCGGTATCGGAGGTTTGTACCAACTGGCATCGCGGTGTTGATGTTGAATACGGCACAGTGCGAGCTGGCGCGCTTCTTCGGCCCGCTGCAGAAATATGTCGACGTCCACATAGGCGTCAGTGGCATCGTCGCCGTGACTAATGGGTAGCATAGCATCCAACATTGTTGTGACGGGACGACTGTAGACTAGCTGGAATGGCGCAAGACGGGTTGTCTCCTGTTCAGCCGTATTGTCTGCAAACGTTGCATACGAAAGGACTTCATCCCACGTGCGATGCTTAACGTCGACGTACGTGGAAATCATGTCTGCAAGTGTTCTATTGAGGCGTTCAATCAGTCCGTTTGTTTGTGGATGGTAAGCAGTAGTCCTACGATGACTTGTGCGAGTAAGACAGAAGAGAGCCTGCATTAGTTCAGCCGTAAAGTCTGTACCGCGGTCAGTACTAATAACCGATGGGGCACCGTGGCGCAGTACGATGGTCTTAAGAAAGAACTGCGCTACTTCTGCAGCAGTTGCACTGAAAACTGCCTGTGTCTCGGCATATCGCGTTAAGTAGTCCGTCGCCACTACTATCCATCTCTGCCCTCATGCGGACGTTGGGACGGGCCCAGAAGATCCATACCCACTTGCTAGAAAGGGGCTGTTGGCGGACGTATCGGCTGAAGGAGCCGTGCAAGCTTCAGCGGAGGTGTCTTTCACCGCTGGCAATCTCGGCATGTTCTCACGTAGTGCTGGACTGAAGACAGCACCTTAGGCCAATAGTACCTTTGACGAATGCGTGCTGATGTTCGCTTGACTCCTAAATGACCAGCCGAAGGCTCATCGTGATATGCATGCAGGATTTCTAGCCGGAGGTCGGACGGCACAACGAGAAGAAAGGTTTCCTTGTTGTGCTGAAAGTTTCTCTTATATAAGACGCGATTGCGAATCATGTTGGAGGATAAACCCCGTGCGAAAGCACGTGAGACAGCTACATCAAGGCCTTCGAGGTGCTCAATAAGCGGGCGTAAACCGGGGTCAGCCCGTTGACGCTGGGCCATGTCGGCGGTCGTGACTACAGCAAGAAACGGGAAGTCGCCGTATTTGCTGTTGGGAGGGGCAGTATCCACTGGTGCACGCGACAAGCAATCGGCCTCATTGTGCTTACAGCCGTACTTGCATACAACCGTGATGTCGTACTCTTGGAGGCGGAGGCTCCACCTTGCAAGTCGTCCAGAGGTGTCTATGAGGTTGGCTAGCCAGCATAACGAATGGTGGTAGCTCACAGCTCTAAAAGGTCGGCAGTAATTATAGGGTCGGAACTTAGTTATGGCCCAAACTACCGCGATACGTTCCTTTTCCGGGGTTGAGTAGTTTGCCTCTGCTATTGAAAGAAAGCGACTTGCGTAAGCGATAACTTTCTCAGTGCCATTTTGCCACTGAGTCAGAACGGCGCAAGTCCAGAATTACTGGCATTGGTATGAATATCCGTAGCAGCGTTTTCATCAAAATGGGCAAGTATCGGGTCGGCCTGCAGTCATTAGCGCAACTCGTTGAAAGCATCCTCTTGATCATCTTGCCACGCAAAAGAAACATTGTCTCGGGTAAGACGCGTAAGAGTCTCGGCAATCACTGAAGATTCTCTACGAAACACCTGTAATAGGCACAAAGCCCCAAAAACGTTCTAACGGACTTTTTGTCGGCTGGGCGCAGCAAATTTATAACAGCAGCAGTCTTGTCGGGATCTGGTTTCAAGCCCTCAGAACTAATAACATGGCCAAGAAAGCGGAGCTCCTGGAATCCGAAATGGAATTTCTGTGGTTTTATCGTCAGTTGGGCTGAACGCAGTGCCTGTAGGACAATTCGCAGCCGGTCAAGGTGCTCCTCAAAACTAGCCGCGAAAATGACGACATCGTCGAGATACACTAGGCACTCTTGCCACTTCAGTCCAGAGAGAACGGTGTCCACCATTCGCTGGAAGTTTGCTGGCGCAGAAAAAATACCGAAAGGAAGCACTTTAAATCCATAAAGGCCGTCGGGGGTGACGAATGCTGTCTTCTCTCTGTCTCTTTAGTCTACTTCTATCTGCCAGTAGCCATTCTTGAGGTCAAGTGACGAGAAATATTTGGCATTGCGTAACCGGTCCAATGCGTCATCGATACGTGGGAGCGGGTATACGTCCCGTTTTGTCACCTGATTTAACTTACGATAATCGACGCAGAAACGCAAGGTGTTATCTTTTTTTTTCACCAGCACTACAGGCAAAGCCCAGGGGCTGGTAGACGGCTGCACAACGTCGTCGGTAAGCATTACCTGCACCTGGTTTCGAATAGCCTCTCGTTCCGTTGACGACACTCGGTATGGGTGTTGTGAAATCGGCTTGGTCTCCACGTCATCCATAATGCGGTGTTTGGCTACTGGTACGCCAGCTTTTGAAGACGTTGCAAAGCATCCAGCAAATTTCTGAAGGAGGTCTAGGAGTGGCCGCCGCTCAACCACCGACAGATTGGGTTTAATGTCCACAGTTGATAGAATGTCGGGTTCATTACATCTGGCTGGCGACGGCGGCGCCAGAGTACAGATGTTCGCTTGCTCAATTAAGTCGGCAACATACGCGCTGGCCGTTCCTTTCGCAATGTGCTGAAACTCGGTCCCGAAATTTGTAATCTAGAGCTTCGTACAACCGTCCCGCAAGCGAACAAGTCCTCTTGCAGCGCAGATCCCTTTCTCAAGAAGCAGGCCCACGTTCGTCTCGGCCAGTATATCTCGGTCGCATGGTGAGTTGCTTTCTACCAAGACCATAATGCTGCACAGTGGCGGGACCGTAACGTCAGCAGCTGTAATACGTAAGGCGGGCGTTGATGAACCGTCGACGCTAGATCTCCCAGTGGCTTGGCTCGAGGAAAACGTCACTCGTGATTCTTGCAAATTAATTATCGCACCATTAGCCATTAAGAAGTCCAAGCCGAGTATGACGTCTCGCGAACAGAGGGTAAGAACAACGAAGTCGCAAACATAAATAAATCTGTCAATTGCAACTGTCGCAACACATCTTCCAGCCGGGGTAATAATGTGTCCACCTGCAGGGCGGATATGAGGCCCAGTCTACTCGGTTAAAACTTTCTTAAATTTCCTGGCTAACCCACTGCTCATAACTGAATAGTCCGCCCCCGTATCAACTAAAGCTGTAATGAGAAAATAGTCGATAGAAACCGGTAAGTCCGAAACTGCGCACTCAGGTTCATCGTTACATGACGCCGTCTGACAGCCGTTATCTTGTACTAAACTTGATGGAGGATGTTGAGCACTTCGGTCGTCAGCGGTCTCCCCTCCGCAGGTCGCTGTTCCTAGTTTTCCCGACTGCTCTGGGAGCAGGGGCTCGGCGAGCGGCCAGTGCGGTATGTAGAGCGCCATGGACTTGGAGAACGATAACGGGAAGAGGTAATGACGCGGGACCCGTACTGTGGGACGTCTGGAGGATTCGTATTCGTCGGCAGGTACTCCTCGATTTCGGGTGGTCGTTCACCACTCTGAGGACATCGTGCACGTGGATGGAAGCCACGAAGTCAGGCTAGGCGGTACGGACAGAACCTTAACATGTGACCAGCCTCACCACAGTGGTAACAAAGGAGCCGATGGTCAGTGGCACGCCAGACGTCAGTCCTCCAAAACCGTGCCTCGGCTAGAAGAGGAGGAGGATGACGTAGGCTTCGTACTCACTATAGTAATGGTTTGGATGAGGCAAAGTGGGGTACCCTTTTGGAGTATCACAGAGGTTATGCTGAAGCACGGATACGTACGTTGGAACACTCGGTGGCGGCGGCTGTGCGTCAGGCACAGACGGCTTCGGGACGGCTTGCCTAACCTCTTCGCGAACAGCCTCCGCGAGTGATGAAAGCCTCGATGACGACGTTAGACCCTGTTGCTGAATGAGTCTCAGCTCTTCTCTGACCACAGATCGAATAAGCTCCCTTAAGGCATCATCAGAAGCATTGAAGACGGAACCTTAGGCGACCGGTGACATGGCGGACATGTTACGGTTATAGTGCTCAGTCCTATGTCGAAGTGTTTGTTCCATCGTGGTGGCCTCCGTTAAAAAAAATCTGATGCCTTGCCAGGTGGATTGCGCACAAGCCCAGCAAATAGTTCTTGTTTCACCCCGCGTATTAAGCGGCGCACTTTCTTCTTCTCTGACATATTTGGATCAGCGCGCCTAAAAAGGCGGATCATGTCCTCGTAGTACGTTCCAATACTCCCGTTAGGGGCTTGGATGCGAGATTGCAGCGCCGATTCCGCACTCTCTCGTCGGTCGTTGGCGGTGTAGGTCGGCAACAGCTGGCGACGAAAAAGGTCCCATGTTGATAGCGTCGTTTCGTGGTTCACGAACCACGTCCGCGCTGAATCTTCGAGAGCAAAGTACACATTATAGAGCTTCCTTTGCTCATCCCAGCCGTTGTTATTGGCGACCCGTTCGAACTGGTCCAGCCAGTCTTCAGCGTCCTCATAAAGCTCGCCATGAAGGGACAGTGGCGTTCGAGACTGGAGGACGATGAACTGGGGCGAAGACTCTCCGTTAGCCGCAATGTTCATGTTGGATCTATGCATGTTGGCCACAAGCGTGCAGGAAAGAGGCCCGAACTCTGGCGACTGACCTCGAAGGCGACGGCTGCAACTGCGATGGACCGGTGTCAGATCCGTGGTTGCCCTCGGTTGCCCTAGAGGGGTTGAACTCAGCAAAAAGAGAAATCAAACCCAGCACCTCCACCAGGAAATGTAACGAGTACAAGGGAGCGAACACTGCACCGCTCTGTTCCACCCACTGCACTGTTTCGTTCTCGGTCTTTCTCGGTTTCGCGAGGCACGCGGCAATCTCTCTCTCTCTCTCTCTCTCTCTATATATATATATATATATATATATATATTTACACATACACATATACAAAAAGCGAGGAGCCTGCAGTCAATAAACCTTGTTTTCCAGAAAGAGCCACAAGGCACACCACAAAATTCAAGAACGCGAGCAGCTAGTTCATGGCGGTGACCTGGGCAAACAGTTCCACTCAGCGATGGTGCGAGGAAAAAAAGAAAACTTATACAAGTTAGTTCGAACAAAATAAGGAGAAATTAAATCTGTGTGGTAGTAGCGAGTGTTTCTAGCTGGTTGAGGAATGAAATATCGTGACGGGTCAAGTCCTAGTTTATTGGTTAGTAAGAAGAAAAGAAATTCTAAACGAAAGTATTTTCTCCGATCTTCAAGGCGTGGTATATCGTTAACTTGCATTAATTCCGAAGAGGAATCTGTTTTCAAAAATTTAGAGAACACGAATCTCACAGCTTTTCTCCGCACGTTTTAAAGCTTTTTCATATTTGATGTAGTGTACGGATCCCACACTATGCACGCATATTCAAGCTTAGGCCTGATTAAAGAAAGATAGCTAAGATGTTTCACACCAGATGGGGAATTTCGGAGTTTATGCCTGAGGAAACACAGTTTTCTAAATGCTGCTCTACAAATATTGTCTATACGTGTATTCCAGGATAGGTCACTTGTAATTGTCACACCTAGGTATTTCAAAGCAGTTACTTCCATCAGCTCAGCAGACCCAAGTTTATATGTATATTTTATGGGATGCTTTTTACGTGTTATGCGGATATACACAGTTTTTTTGTCTGATTTAACGCCATGCCCCAACGGTTGCGCCAGTTTACAATATTGTCAAGGGTAGTATTCAGGTCGTTTTGGTGTTGAGTATTAAAGATTTCCTGAAATAATATGCAATCATCGGCATACAGCCGTATTACGTACGTTACGTATAATAACTATTGCGTTAACACGTATAATAAATGTGTTAACGTCTATCTGGGGCGAAGCTTCTTAATGGAGAGCTACAGGAAACATAGAAAGAAACTGCGCAAATATACCACGAAAAAAAAATAGCACTAAGTACAGCAGGTACGAAGCACGTGCTTTGTACCTGCTGTACTTAGCGCTATTTTTTTTTTTCTCCAGGTCCGATTTGTAAGTTTTAAGCTACCTTCTATAACGCTGCATTTTGTACAAAATGCAGCGTTATAGAAGGTAGCTTAAAACTTACAAATCGGACCTGGAGAAAGGCGGGAATAAATATCCCTAAATGTAAATCCGCATGCAAGTATAGGCAAAATTCAAATCCAGCTGATTTGTGAACTAGGTACAATGAGCAATGAAACGATGTTAAATCTTTGGAAATCGGCATAACTCAGATTTATGCAATATCATTGCTCAAATCTGCACTGCAGTGATGTAAAAGCCTGAGCTTTGCCTAGTTGTTAGTGAGATGTTTGAGCAGGATTCAGCGAGTTAAAGTGTTCGCTTTTCCTTTTGTGTAAAGCCTTTAGAATACTGGTAGCTTTAAAGCGTTGAAAGGAACGTCAAGGGGTGTTGAACTGAGACACGCAGAATCCACTCAGACACGTGACCGAAAGCTGAAAGCCGTAACTGGAAGTTTGTTCGCAGCCACCTTTGCGGAAAGCTATACAATTGGCTCCAATTCGTTGTCAAAATAACCCACATCAACCATTTTGTCACTTGCACACCTTGATTTTACGCTCTACCCAATAGTACCGTTCTTTTCTTGACATAACTGTTTTCTTTTTACAAGGTACCGCCCATATGAAACACGCCAACATATTCACACAATGCTTACGCATTAATGAGAAAATTTCGAAAAAGTGGCAATAGAGTAGTATGAATTTTATTTGTAAAGCGAAAAGCTAGGACTCGCATAACATTTGAGAGGCCGATTAAGATAACATCTTTCATATAGAGGTTGCCAATGCAAGCGGTGAAACTAAAAATGCACTCATAAGTAAAAAGTAGTAAGGTATTCGGAGACCCTGAGAGGATATTTAACAATGGTAGGCGTACAGGAGATAACCCGTTCATGCTTACCAAATGCATAGAAATAACAAGGGCGGAAAACTAACCTTCGTATTTAGCATTACTGGACACAAAACAGGGCATGCACCCACATAAACCACATAAGGAACTCCTGTGGAACATGCTAAAAAGTAGGCATATTTCGTTAGTAACATATTTCGAATAGAAAATATGCCGGAATAATAAAGCACAAATTCAATGTCGATAGATGAGGAGTACTAAAAGTGCCGAGTTATGCAAAGGATTAAGATAAGGTTGTCATCCATCACCACTACAGTTCATGTTTTATATAGTACATATGGACAGAAGGCTACAAGACAGTAATCTGGGTTTTAATCTGTCGTATAGATTAGACAGAGAAATTAGGAAGCAGAGCCTCCCCAGTAAAAATATACGCTGATGAATCTGTTTTGATAACAGATAGCCGGGAATGGTTCAAACTCTAGTTAGTTTTTGAAGACAAGAAGGGGACGCCATAGACTTCAGTTCTAGGGTCATTAGGTCGGGTGCGATAATTTACGATGGCTACAAAGATCAGGTGTCTAAAATACATAGCCATGAAAACCCTGAGTGGCAGAATATAAATATATCGGCGCATCGGTTAAACTCTGGACTGACGCACATGAATAAGCACGAACAGTATGCTACAACAAGATGACGAAAACATGCAGGGATAATGAAGCCTAGGAAATTGTGGGGATAAAACAGGTATCAGGTGCTGAGAAGTATTTGAAAAGAAATTGTGATGCCCGGCATTTCGGAAATACGGTTTTGTGCCGGAAAGCATAGGTACAGTCACATTACAAATAAATATGAGAGCGGTCGCGCGGTTGGCACTAGAAGCTCACGATAAAACCACAAATGAGGCTGTACAGGAGTATATGGGCTAGGCATCTTTCGAAGCACGGGAAGCTCAGAGTAAAATAATATATGTGGAACACCTGCCAAATTGAGCAGTAAAAGGAGAGCAGCTAAGACATTTTTATACCTATACCTGAAAAGCGTTCGTTCAAAATGAAGGAAAATATTTAGGAAACTAGCGTGCTAAATATGCAGAGGATAAGGATTGAGATTTAAATAGAGTTCGAACTGGTACAAAGCACTGAACGGAATATTTTTATAGCCGAACAAGCATACCTATACCAAAACAGAAAAAGCCAGGTCAGGAAGGAATCTTTTTTTTGATAACAGGATAGACAGGTCCCTACTTTCTGAAACTATATCTGAGTGCTTCAACAGACGCCGCTACACAAAGAAAGTTAACCAATAAGGTGGCACAAGTGCAGCGAGTGGTAAATCTGTGAAAACTATTGAGCATCTTGTGCTCGATTGTTATAGTATCCACCGTGTTTTGATGCAGAAACAGCCGCTCGCCCTCAGGACCAAGGATTTGGAGACATCAGTGATCATGTGAAATAATCTGTGGCACAAGTTAGCAAAATACAGGCGTGTGATTCGTTGCTGTAAAGCAAAAGATGACATAAGGTTGGAAAGGTAATAATAAATTTTTTTTTACTGAAATGACAAAACATTTGAGAGGTTTATAAAATCATTCAAAATATAAGAGGGAAACTTGTGTTAAAAATTAGAAAAAATTGTTTAATAGCAAGTCGGCAAATTTTTTTCACAAGTGCTTCAATCATTTTTATTCTTCTCATTCTGCGGAACAAATTTTTTTCTTTAGGACAGAATTTATTAAAACATATGTATCTCGTCCTTTTGCAGCTATGCATGCATAGTAGAAAAGTACTTACACACTTTGACAGCCACTGAAAGGAAGAAAAAACATTTCATTACCACATATTTCAATATATTGGTTACGTTGCACATTCTACAGCAGCTGAATTATGAAAAGCACGCTCAAAAAATACAGGCATGAAACATATTTCCATGTTACCTGCTACAGAGCTGTTCAAAAAAAAGACATTTGTTCATGAATAAACTTTAACTAGCGGTTACATGGTACGGTAGCCAATTAACGAAATCGCAGGAAGCACCATACGCTTTTACCGACTGAACGATTCATATTTTTTTTTCTATTGGCTCATGTCCGACAGCGGTAGCCACGTTTCCTTGGAGGTAAGAATCAGGGCCCCTTACCAGATTCAGCTCGCCCAACTTTAAAACTTACTACCTTAACAAAGTGGGGCACTGAGGGTTGTCAGGGCTAGTTAAGAGCCGCAGATGACACAATGCTACCACAGCCGAAAATGCAGCCGGTTGAAAAAGTGAACAGGAGCACATTGTTGCACCCGTACGAAAATTGAAGCAGATGAGAGTGAGTGCTTCTTATCCGAACATATATCTCATTTTGGGCAAGGCGCGCATTTATTAGATGAACATATTGTGCATCTTAAGCCTATGGAACTGTATTAGCGAGATGCGGTGTGGTATATGGTGGAAAGTTTGTGCATTGTGCAGTAAAGCGATGTCAACTTCATCTTTACTAGGATCCTTTATAAGCTCTTTGCTTCTGTTTATTACCTGAGTGGACGTCACCTCGGCGGTGATGCAGGCATTGCGAAATCAGGGGGTAGACGAGCCGTACGTGAAAGTGCTAGAAGATATATATATATATATATATATATATATATATATATATATATATATATATATATATATATATATAGTGGGTGCACAGCAACCATAGTTCTGCATAAAGAAAGTAACAAAATTCCCATAAAGAAAGGTGTTAGGCAAGGAGACACAATCTCCCCAGTACTATTCACAGCTTGTTTAGAGGAAGTATTCAGAGTCTTGGAATGGGAGCAGTTAGGGATGAGGGTAAATGGGGAATACCTCAGTAATCTGCGATTTGCGGATGATATTGCCTTGCTAAGCATTTCGGGAGATGAACTGCAAATAATGATTGATGACCTAGAGAGGAAAAGTAGAAAGGTAGGCTGAAACGTGGAGGCTAACCAAGAGAGTTGTACTTAAGTTGAGGACAACCCAGAGGGCTATGGAACGAAAAATGGTAGGGGTAACATTAAGAGATAGAAAGCGTGCAGAGTGGGTCAGAGAAATAACTCAAGTTACCGACATTCTAGTGAAAATTAAGAAGAAGAAATGGACATGGGCAGGACATGTAGTGCGAAGAGAGGATAACGGATGGTCGCTGAGGGTAGCAAACTGGATTCCAAGGGAAGGAAAGCATTGCAGGGGCGGCAGAAAGTTAGGTGGGCGGATGAGATTAAGAAGTTCGCAGGGGACAAGTGGATGCAGCTAGCACAGAACCGAGTTAAGTGGAGAAATATGGGAGAGGCCTTCGCCCTGCAGTGAGTATAATCAGGCTGATGATGATGATAATGATGATGATGGACGTCACCTGATAGTGCTGAAAGTCATGCTGACGGCATCAGTAACGTAACTTATTTTTTTAAACAAATTTAAAATGCCAAACCTCCCATTCTTCATTGCCACGGCAAAATAGGAAGACCATATTTGGTGAAGACGAGGTACTTGCATAACATATACATTGGAATTTTCGAAAACTTGGTATAGCAGTAAGTAAGGAATATTTCATCTAATATTCTGCGTATCTATCCAATAACACACTCTGATGCGGAATTTGAAGTCAGTATTTAATATCTGCTGTTACCTGCAAAAAAGTTAAGAAAAATACATTTCACAACAAATTTTCTGTGCGAATTTTGACAATGAACGCTTTGTGACTGCGTAAATGTTTGTTGTATCATCACAATTTAGACTGTCAACACTAAAATATAATGCAGAAAAGTTGCAGAATTGAATAAAGTTGTACATAACTACAAAGAACTCTTACGATAGAGCTAAAAATATTTCGTAGTATTTCTGACATGACAATGCAGGTTTTCTCTATTTGGCTACCACTATCATCCCTTTCACTGCATTCGCTCTGTTTCAGAGGCTTTGACTACAAATGTGCATTGAACCCCGTTCATCACTGCTACGACCGCCGTATTCTAGCAAACTTTCAAATGCCATAACCCTCTTAACTCGCTGCGAAGCTTTGCTCAGCTTACTGTTCGTTTCTTATTCATTCGATCGCACTAGCCGACCAACGTTTAGATTCCTTTCGTATTATATGCAGCGCTCATATACATTTCCTCTTCTTCCGTTTAGTGTATAATTACCACTCGAGATTTTGAATTGGCCACTGAGGTTTTTTTCTGTCTCTCAATGTAGTTTCGCATTTTTGTTGCACTCTACGCTCCTATCACCGCAATATACTTCTCGCCCTCTTGCAATTTTTTTGTAGTTTTCTACATCACATTACCATCGAAAAGACATAGCTATTATATAGGTTCATCTTCAAAAACTCTTTGTTAAGGTAGGACCGTAACGTGGTTTTGTAGCTGACAAGCAAGTTGCCTTATTGAGAGTCCAATATGCCCAACCCCCTCTTCATTATTTTACTTTCACGCCGAAGAGAGAGCAAAGGGCTTGCCGAATAGTGTCTCGATACACGTCTCTCGACAGAAGTTTCAAAAAAGCATTCACACGCAGAATAAATGAGCAAAAGGCTGTTCCTATGACGTTTCAGTGCATCTGGCCATGAACACCAGTGCGCTATCACAAAAGTGCCCTCTTCCCCCTTTCTACCACAGTGTTCGAGAAGGCCTGAAAACCTATCGAAAGACGTGCTGTAAGACAAATCTTTCTGGATGTGTATCTCACCAAATTTTGTGGTGCATACTCTCGGGGGTGCTGAAAACGAAGATTTTTGCATATAATATTTCAAATATTTAGGGAGAACTTTCTTACAGGGAAATATGCCTTCAACCAGAGCAGCAGTGAAATGACCAATATTAACAAGAGAAGTTGTTTAGAGTATCTATAGCCCTTTTAGGCCCACGTGCGTCTTTCCCTCTCCTTCTTCGTTTTCTTACTTTCTGCCTATTTTTTCCTCTTCCGCTCGAGGCAAAGGCGGTAACAGCTACGAAGCCAGTAGTGTTGTTGTTATTGATGATGAACCAGTAGCGGGTCCGAGCATTTTCCTTTCCCTCTTCCTTCACTCGTAACAACACCGCATGGCTGAGAAAGAACTGGCAGGTTCTATAGACAAGCGGTTCGCAGTGGCTAATGGCTGCAGCTACGCGTTTAGCTTAGGTTATGCGGGCTACCTAGCATTGTATCGAACACAATCAGCGTTCCGTTGAAGGCAACAATGTTCACCGGCGCTCTAGGCAGAATCCACTTTTATGCCGGCAGCATGCGACACCGGCAGGCGGCTTCTTGCACACTGCAGAAATGCGCAAGCCTAATCCTTACTGATGTATGTTCGCTCTCGTTTTCATTCTTATCTAAATTGAGCGTCATTATCATTGCTAATGTGATCATTGCCATTATCACTAATTCCGGCGTCATTGTCATCGCTACTATGATTCTCACGGTAGCCAAGGAGACTGAGGATGTGCGTTTCCCGATCCATGGCGTGGCGCAGTGGTTAAAGCGCTCGAGTGGCGATCCAAGGGATGGAGGCGCGACCTCCTGTGGAGACAGGATTTATTTACTTGATTTATTAATTATGTAGCTAGTTACGATGGACAAGGCCGGAGGCGGCGCCGCGAAATGCAGGAACGGGCACCAAAAAGCTGCCTTCTATAACTACCAATGACCGCTTCATGACTCCGCAGCCCCACTTATAAGGCAATGAACAAAAGCACTAAACAAATCAGGACTCTTGGTCAATGCAGAACAAATGCGAAACACTCCAAATAAATAAAAAATGTTTTAAATCAGTAAACATTTCTTTACGCTATGCATTATAACAGTTAAATAAATTGAAATTAACTGATTGCGAATAGCTTGAACATTTATTTGAATAAATAAATTAATAGAATAAAGAATGAAAAGTGGGTAAAGGGAGTTCAAAGTTCTCAAAAGTATTGAAAGAAAAAGAAATACTTGATAGTGGTAAGATCGAAAATTTATTAATAGTGAAAGGAAGAAGATGCGCTCTGTGATGCGTTCTGTGATGCGGTTCTTGACGATACGCCGTCTTTTTCTTGCGCCAAATTTGTTGTCGCCGACGACGCCAACATTCCGCCCTACTGTGCTGTGATTGTTCCCGTGTGTGTACTCTTTTCCTTATACGCGACTGTTCTTTTTCCGCCTTCTCCCATGTCCGCTTCTCGCCATAACCTCCTTGTTCCCTTTGCTATCATCAATATTACCCGCAGCGCCGCTGACATTGTTGCGAATGCCTCAACCGCTGTGGTCCCGCTACTTCGTGACGAATGCCTTGGCCATATTGAAGTTGCTGACCTCATCTCGCCGTTTCATGTTGACGGGTATTTACCACAGAGTGCCCACGTAGTCTCCTTAACGCCGATTACTGGGTCTCCCGATGTACCGAGTTGGGACCTTTTTCAATCACCTGTGGCCATTGACCTCGCCGGTCTTCAACTTAATCTGAAGAAATGTCGTTTTGGCGCCCGCAAGCTGACAATACTCGGTAATGTCGTGTCCAAAGATGGTGTCCTGCCCGATCCGGACAAACTACGTGCAGTCACTGAATTCCCGAAACTGACTTCTGTTAAAGAGCTGCGCAGCTTCGTCGGCCTATGCTCATATTTTCGCCGTTTAGTCCGGAATTTCGCTACCATCATTGCACCGCTTACAAAATTGCTGAATGGTCCTGCCGACTTGTCTACCTGGACTCCAATCTGCGACGATGCTTTCACTACGCTCCGACGTCTACTCACTTCGCCACCCATTCTCCGCCATTACGACTCATCCGCTCCTACAGAGGTGCACACTGACGCCAGCGGCATCGGTCTCGGTGCTGTCCTCGCTCAACGCAAACCCGGCTTTTCTGAATATGGAAGGACTTACGCTAGCCGAGCGCTAACGAAAGGTGAATTTAACGACACCGTCACAGAAAAGGAGTGTCTTGCAATTGTGTGGGCCTTAACAAAGTTTCGCTACTGCTTATATGGCCGCCGCTTCAACGTTATCACCGACCACCATGCCCTCTGCTGGTTGGCTTACCTGAAAGACCCTTCTGGATGCCTCGGCCGCTGGGCTCTTCGCCTTGAAGACTTTGACTTTGAGGTGATATATCGGTCTGGATGCAAACACACCGACGCCGACACCTTGTCGCGCTCGCCGCTGCCTTCTCCTGCACCCTCGGACTCGATATCTGAACTCTCCGTCGCAGCCCTTACTTCCGACGATCTTCCTTTTGAACAACGCCGGGATCCCTGAATATCTTCACTCCTAGACGTCCTTACCGCGTCCTCAACATCTTCATTCCCGCGAGCCCTTCGTCGCCAAGCTTCCCATTTTATGACCCGGGGTGGCCTGCTATATCGCAAAAGCTATCGCCCGGATGGTCGCAAATGGCTCTTGTTCATTTCTCGCCATTTTCGTACTGAAATTTGTGCCCATCACCATGCCGACCCGCAAAGTGCACATGCTGACTTGTTGAAGACATACGAGCGTCTCCGCCAGCGCTACTACTGGCGGGGGATGTACAACTTTGTCCGGCGCTATATTCGCTCCTTTACTGCTTGTCAACAGCGGAAGTCGTCTCCGCGCCCCTCCGCCGGCCCATTGCAGCCATTGCCTTGTCCAGCGCGACCCTTCGATCGTGTCGACATCGACCTCTGTGGCCCCCTTCCATCTTCCGACATCAGGCAATCGCCGGATAATAGTCGTCGTGGATCACCTCACTCGCTACGCGGAGACTGCAGCCCTGCCTACGGCTAGTGCTCGCGACGTCGCCTCCTTTATTCAACGTCACTTCGTTTTACGTCACGGAGCTGCTCGTGAACTTCTCAGTGACCGCGGCCTTGTCTTCCTATCACAAGTGGTCCACGAGCTGTTAGAAGCTTGCAAAATAATACATGGAACCACCACAGCTTACTATCCTCAAACTAATGACCTCACAGAAGGGTTTAACTGAACGCTTGGTGACATGCTCGCCATGTACGTTTCTTCTGACGCGTCTAATTGGAGTCAGGTGCCTCCGTATGTCACCTATGCCTATAACACAGCGTCTCAGGCAACGACTGGATTTTCCCCGTTCTTTCGCCTATACTGTCGTCAGCCTTCTCGTCTACTGGACACTATACTTCCTTACCACCCCGACAATTCAGAGTACACTTCTCTTTCTGCTGTTGCCCGTAATGTTGAACAGTGCCGTCAGCTGGCTCGTTCATTCACGTCGGACATTCAAGATCTTCGCCGACATGAGAGCGATCACGGAAAGCCCGCTTTTGACTTTCCTACAAACACCCTCGTTTGGCTCTTTGTTCCGGCTGGTTCCAAATTCTCTGCAAAGTATCATGGCCCTTATCGTGTATTAGAGCGCTCATCTCCAGTTACCTACGTTGTGGAGCCGGCAACGCCTTCTTCGGACCACCGTCGCCGCGGGCGAGACGTTGTTCATGTCAGTCGACTTAAACCATTCTACGATCCTCTTGTCGTTCCCTCGCCTTAAGTCGCCAGGATGGTTCCCGCTTGCCGCCGGGGCAATTGTAAGGAAGAAGATGATTCAGCGCCCACGCACACGACGACGAAGACGGCTGAGTTCCTGGCCGATCAGCTGGCGCGCACACTCGAAGCTCGGACTGTCTTATTCGGACGAGATTGTGCCTTACTCTACAATCGTCGTGTGTCATCGGTCGCCGCCTCCAGTCCTCCGAATAACCCCTAATAAACCCCTCTTCAATAGAAATAACTTGAATAACAGAAATTGTGTTCAAATGAGTCAAACTACTTTGAATCAAAAGCCAATATTTGCTGGTGGTGTGCATCGGTGTATAATAATGAGAAAAAGTTTGAAAAATTGGATAGAAATAAATAAACACAATTCAGTTGGTGAAATAACGGTAAAATCGACAAAACGAAAAATTAAATGCGATAAAGCATCTCCCCTGTGTGTGAAGCGCTATCGGGTGATATCCGTAACGGAAGTGTTTAAGCGCCCTCATTTTTATTTGTGGATATCACTGGAGACAGCTAGCAGCTGGTGTGTACGGGCAGCAAATTGAACGGGTTTGTTTATTCAAAATACTGTAGTTAATTGCTCAGCCCAGAGCGCAAGTGGCGCAATGGCCTTCGTCAGTGCGGACTGTGAGACATCAATAAATTGCTGCGATGTTGCAAACGAGCAATGAATGGTACAGAGTTATGAAACCGAGCGCCTGCCTTAAGTCGATCCATTGCAGGCGGCCTGCGCGGTTTGTGCTTATTATCTTATCTCACGTAAGCCGACTTTGAGGTTTGGTGTACGTGTGTGCTGGTGGTCCGCAACCGAGAGCACAGTAGTCGGCCGCTCTTGTTGCCACAATAAGCACTCCACTGCGACACCTTTTACGTCTCTATTTCACTGCTACATTCATTCTTGCATTACGATGCGGTTGAGGTGTCTATCAAGGTTTGTCAGATCTCGCGTCTTTCGATTGTTTGAGTTTCTTTCTTTCTACAAGAAAGGGGTAGCCAGGGCACACGGCGACAAGCCTGACTGGGCCTTGGCTCCCAAAACAGACAACAGTAGACAACAGCACACACCTCTAGTGTATATAAAATATAAAACAGAAGCAATATGCAACACTTACATACGATATATAAAAGGTATCAACACCTGCAGTATTCATTAAATATTCAAATAAACAGACCATGAGCTCAATAACATAAATTTCATAGCACAAATTATTTACATAATAAAGATTGCATAAGAGAACGCTGCAGCCACTAACATCCATGAAACTATAGGGGATATTCATTTAAATATTGTTTTAAACACCCTAGGTGTCAATGCAAATTGCACATTTTGTGTAGTGTTGTTGATAAGGTATGGCACCTGAAAAGTTAATTTTTGTTTTCGATAGTTGGTTCGACTAAGAGTTAACAGTTTTTTTCATGTTCGCAGATCATACGTTACTGTAGATCTATCAGGTAGAGTAGTATACAGCCTTCTATGGTGAAGAAGACAAAAGTAGTAAATGTGATTAGCGGCTAAAAAGGCATATTTTTTAAACAAGGGTTCTGTACGCCAGTCTCACGGTATACAGTAATAACTTTCAATAGCTCGAAGGGATTTTTTTTTAGAACAAACCATTTATATTTCGTAAAAGGAGTGGTTCTCCATATGAGAATACAGTATGTTAGTTTGGAAAAAAAGGAGCATAATAAATTGAAATCTTTAGCCAAACGGGTACGAAATTAGAAATTCTGTAAAGTCATCTTACAATTCTGCTCAATTTTACTCAGTCATCCTACAATTCTGTTAACGTTTACTCAGCTTAAAATGTACATATTCCATTAAAGCTTTCCATTGAACCAAACGCCTAGAAACTTGTGATTAGTAACTTGCTTTACAACGTTGCTGTTATATTTAGTTACTACACTACATTGAAGAGTGGTGTCGATTGGTCTAAAAATTGTAGGTACAGTAAGGAAGAAGCTAATACAGCACCGACACTAGCGACGATGAAGACGCCGATCAGGTGGTGCGCACACTGAGAGCTCGGACTGTCTTGTTCGGACGAGATTGTGCTTCGCTCTACGATCGTCTTGTGTCACCGGTCGCCGTCTGTAGTCCTTTGAATAACCTCAAATAAAACCCTCTTCATTTGGTGGAGGTGCGGGGTACGACTCTTACACGATCACCGTGGAGCTCCGCAGCCGTATGATACCTAGGGCGACAAACGAGGTAGGCCAACAGCCGATGGCAGCCCCTTCTCAGTTCATCTCATGCTCCGGTGCCATTCGGCAGCGAGACCCCGCTGTTTTCAGCGGGCAGGGCGACCACGACGTTGACGATTAGTTGGCCTCGTACGAGCGGGTAAGTCGTCGTAACAACTCGACTGACCGCATGAAAATCAACGTCATCTTCTACCTGAGTGACTTTGCTAACCTTTGGTATCGAAATCATGAGGCCGACATGCCAAATTGGGCCAACTTCAAGGCAAAGTTCACGGACGTTTTCGGTCGTCCCACAGTTCGGAAACTACCCGCGTACGAGTTCAGCATGAAGGGGAAAGCTTCGCAAGCTAAATTGAAGACGTCATTAATTTATGCAAGCGTGTCGACCCGTCTATGAATGAGTCTGCCAAGATAAAATACATAATGAAGGACATTGATGTCGATGCATTTCACATGCTGTGGGCAAAGAGCCAAACCATGGTGGCATCAGTATACAACATTTGCCAAAGTTTCGACGAAATGCTCAAGCAACACCTCTGCACACGTCGCTCTCCCGAACCTGCTGCGTCCATCTGTGGCCTGGCAGTGAGCAGCGACCTTTTGGCTAACATCAAAGACTTCGTTCGGGATGTGGTCTCCCGACAGCTTGGGCTTTTGTATGGCCCACGCCCGTCATCTACAGCCCAGCTGCTTACCCCTTCTATCCGACACACCATCACGCAGGAGGTTGCTGATGCCCTTCCCAGTTTTGGCCAGCCAGAGCCTGTCACACCTCATTCCGATCCTGCTCCACTGCAGCCCACACCTCTTGCTGCACCTTTGAGTTACAGCCTCCTGTTGTCGTGCCGCCTCTACCTGTGCAGGTACAGATGCCTCCCACCTATGTACAAGGTACCGCCCGCCCACCGCCGCCACAGTCCTTTGCGTACGTGCCGACTATGGCGCCACCACCTGTCGCCCCATGGTTCCGATCTACAACCACCCTATTTGCTATGCCTGCGGTATTCCAGGCCACGTTGCCCACCTGTGCCGTCGCACTATGCGCTCTGCCCCTGCACGCACTATGGATGACTGCAGTTATCAGTACGACACCTTGCGCCCATCTTCGGTTACATCTCCAGGGCAGCCGCACAACTCGTCGGGTCACCAGCACTTTCCATTGCACTGCTCGCCGTCCCCTCGCCCTCGGTCCGCGTCTCCAATGCGGCGTCGCAGCGTGACACAAGACTCGAAAAACTAGCCGTCGCAGTTCCTGGGGAACGAACTGCACACATTTCGCCTACCACGGGTCCTGGTCTGTCTCCGCCGCACGTTCTCGAAGTTTTTGTTGATGGTGTTCGTACCCTTGCACTCGTCGATACAGGGGCCACTCTCTCCATCACTAGCGAAAGTTTTTGTCGCTCGCTGCATAAAGTTTCCACCCCACCTTCTGGACTCTCTCTTTGCAACGCCAGTGGCGATTGGGTTCGTCCGTCTGCTGCTTGCACAGCGCGAGTCGTTATCGCGGACGTCTTATACATCGTCGAGTTTTTAGTGCTTCCATCAGGCTCGCATGACTTAATTCTTGGCTGGGATTTCCTGTCCCGCCACCCTGCTGTTATTGAGTGCGCCCGCGCCCACGTCGCCTTCTCTGCGCTCTGTGATGCGGTTCTTGACGATGCGCCGTCTTTTTCTTGCGTCAAACTTCTCGCCGACGACACCGACATTCCGCCCAACTGTGCTGTGATTGTTCCCGTGTGTGTAATCTTTTCCGTAGACGCGACAGTTCTTTTTGCGCCTTCTCCAATGTTCGCTTCTCGCCGTAAACTCCTTCTTTTCTTAGCTATCATCGATATTAACTGCGGCGCCGCTGCCATTGTTGTTGCGAATGCCTCAACCGCTGTTGTCCCGCTACACTCGTGACGAATGCCTTGGCCATATTGAAGTTGCTGACCTCATCTCGCCGTTAGATGTTGACGGGTATTTTCCACAGAGTGCCCACGTAGCCTCCCTAACCTTGATTACTGCGTCTTCCGATATGCCGAGTTTGGACCTTTTGCAATCATCTGTGACCAGTGACCTCGACCCGACTCACCGTGAGCGATTGTTTGTTTCCTTCAACCAGTTCCGTTCTTCGTTTGACGTGCAGACGAATTCCTTGGGCCGTGCGACCGAGGTTTTTCACCACATAGACACCGGCAGTCATGCCACTCTTCGCCAGCGCCCTTACCATGTTTCACCTACGGAGCGCCGTGTTATTGCTGAGCAGGTCGACGACATGCTACAACGTGGTGTAATTCAGCTTTCATCTGGTCCGTGATCGTCTCCAGTGGTACTTGTGAAAAAGAAGGATGGCTCCACAAGATTTTGTGTTGACTACCGCCGTCGTAAAAAAATTACGCGTAAAGACGTATACCCACTACCCTGCATTGACGACGCCATCGATTGTTTACACGGAGCCGAGTTCTTTTCGTACCTGGACCTACGCTCTGGTTATTGGCAAGTCCCTGTGGCTGAGCCTGACCGTCCCAAGACAGCCTTTGTTACCCCTGATGGACTATATGAGTTCACTGTGATGCCGTTTGGTCTTTGCAATGCTCCTGCTACGTTTAAGCGAATGATGGACAACATATTACGCGGCCTCAAGTGGAACATTTGCCTTTGTCATTTGGATGATATCGTCGTTTTCTCTCCCAATTTTCCGACACACCTCGTTCGCTTGCACCAAATCCTGAGCTGTCTCACTGGCGCCGGTCTTCAACTTAACCTGAAGAAATGTCGTTTTGGCGCCCGCAAGCTGACAATACTCGGTCATGTCGTGTCCAAAGATGGTGTCCTGCCCGATCCGGACAAACTACGTGCGGTCACTGAATTCCCGAAACCGACTTCTGTTAAAGAGCTGCGCAGCTTCGTCGGCCTACGCTCATATTTTCGCCGTTTTGTCCGGAATTTCGCTACCATCATTGCACTGCTTACAAAATTGCTGAATGGTCCTGCCGACTTGTCTACCTGGACTCCAATCTGCGATGATGCTTTTTATTAGGATTCAAACTGAGTTTGTTTGCCGTCAACCAAATCTCTAAATTGTTTAAATATTCATTGATCGTAATTTGTAGTTTAGACAAGGAACAGTCCATAAAAAAATATTGGTATCATCGACGAACATAATCAGATCAGGTGAGTAAGGATTTTTTGTGATATTATTTATATGCACGATAAATAACAGTGGTCCCAAAATTGATCTTTGGGGAACACCTTGCCGTATAACCATGCTAGTACAGCAGCAGTTATTAACTCGTACAAACTGTAGTGTTTTCCACAGATAACTTAATAAATGTAGTGGCACACCACAGACTCCATATACAGCCAATTTACTTAATGAAATATCATGTTGTACACAATCAAAGTATTTTCGAGTATTCAGGAATAAACCAAGGGTATATTTCCGACATTCAATGTTATCAATTATTTTTTCTTTTATGGCTAACAATGCTTGTTCAGCACACCTTCGCTTCACAAACCCATACTGAAAGCTGGTTATAATTCTGTATTTGTGAAAAAACGTTTCGCGCCTAGTATTGATTACTCCCTCGAACGCTAGAATAATACAGATAATATGAAAATTGGACGATAATTAGAAATTTTATTCTTATTTCCACCTTTACGTACCTTAAGGACTGCTCCTTCAAACAATTTTGAAGTATTGGATGATCATCTAGCTGACCCATAACTACACAACGCTGCTTGCCAGGCTGTATATGGCAGCATTTACAGGTGCACTAAACACGTTATATACTGTGAGCTGTATGAATAATCCGTTATCGGCAGTAATCATCGAGAAAAGATGAACAGCTTGCGAAAATTTAAATTGTTCTCCCGAGGAACTGTACACATTATTGTTTCTTATATAGATAATTGGAATTATATTTCGTTCCGTTTTGTTATATATGGCCATGTGCTATTTTCTCACAAAAATAAAGGCGCCATAGATGCAAAGCTAGCAATCGACACACTTACTAGGCGATACTGAAAGCGTCCAACAAGATCAAGAGGCAGAGAACAGCGCTTTTCATATTCCTACTTGCGACCGCCTTTAACGCAAAACTGATTGCTCGACAACAAGATCTAGCGCCTTTTAGTGCATGTTTTATATCTGCTAAGGAACAATGGGGCACTCGATCACAAAAGCTAAGAATGAGAAAATAATAAAGGTGAGAACCATCACAAAAGCTGTCAGATACAGTGAAGGAAAGGTTAATGAAATTGAAATGAAGATAACCAGTGCATGAAAACCGGAACAGATATAGAGCACACGCATAGTAGAATGAGCGGTCCGAAATTCATAAACCAGTACAATACGAGGTATGTACTTTGGGTTTATTTCGAGCTAAACATCCGGCGTACTGTATCCTGCATATCTTCATCCTGAAAATAAATGTATTTGCTATTGGCCTCGAGATCGAGCAGAGTCGCCACCTTGCGGCTCAGCGGCGAAACCTACTCAGTGTGGATGCGTTTTCGCGTCGCGTGCTAGTCCGCAGTGATTTACGCGCGCGCATGCGGCGTGTACAGGGGTGTTTTTGTTTGTTTCGCGGTTTCTGTGAGCTTTTTCTTACCCATATGCCTCTTGCAAAATAAATATGGAGTCTATAGCCACACGCTTCATTAAAAAAAATATATATATATGCTTGTCCGTACCGAGCATTTCATGCTTGGATAAGGACATCATCCATCGCGGTCTTCGGCGCGTGAGATCCTTTGACATGCAATGTCTCAAACGAAGTGGTACTGTCGTTACCGCCGTGTCAAAGCAAAGCAAGTCGTTGCCGTCTATAAAAGTTAATGCAAACGCTCAGAAATCTCATATTTCCGTTTCTGTTTGGAATACCGCAGCTACTAAAACATGCCACCGCAGATTGCTTCATATAGCAGAAGGCAGTTTTAACAGACCACTCTATGCCTACTATGCCGTCTGTATGCACGATAGAGTCGTGCGAGTACTATTTATTTATTTATTTATTTTTTTGCTTTTAAACCTCTGTCGCGGTGTCTCAGTGGTAAGGGCGCTCGACTGCTGATTTAGAGAACAGGGGATTCAATCACAACCGTTTCGAAAGGCGTTCCTCTGCTGTGGGATTTGACTGCACAATAAACAATCCCACGTGGTAAGTGTGGTGTTAATAATGAAAAAAAAAAAGACGACACCAAAATAAGCCTCTGTAATCATCTGTCATAGCCGATGCCACTTTCATGCGTTAAACCCGGGCCAATAAGCATTTCTTTTCTTTTTTTGTTGTTGTTGAAGGCTTCTGAGCATCCGTAAAAGTTTTAGTGAGCACATTTTGCTCTAGAGAAATGTTCGAATGTTTGGGACATATTCTCTGCACCTAATTCTTACCCTAAATATTACATAATACGCCTAGATCAATGTACTTTACTGGCAGCGTATTATAATCATTATAATCCCTTTTCGTCCAAGTGCTGTCTTCCGAGCAAACTCGTCATTTCTGACAAGGGGAGTAAAACAGCTCCACGCGGTCTTTAATATCGGTGTTTAGTTCGGGAATAAATACATTTTTATAGTCGCATGACAAGATGACCTCCGTTTCTTTCGGAATAGTTTTATATCCGGCATCTGTTTTGGAAGCAACCCTAATATTTTAATTCGCGTAAGATTTAGTCACTGCTAAATAATTAGTGATAAAGAAATTTTCAGCCTGTAAAATTGCTTCGCAGAACATGACAGTGCCCATGCGCAGTTTATAACAATGTCTTCGCAGCAAGTAATTCGTAGCTTGCACTTTAACGTTACTGAAAATTAATCACTGATTACTGTAAATTCTGTCAAGTGTGTAAAATTCTCTCACACGGTGGAACGTATTCGCATTGCAAAACTAAATAATTACACTACTAATTTACCGTTATATATTAACATCACACACATCAGAAATCTCTTATAAGCTTCCCTCGGTTTCAGAAAATCATTTACAGTTAGTGGCGCATGCAGTAATACACTATCACATTTTTATGACAGTGACCGCAAAAAGCATCTCGGCAAATTCAATCCACTCAGCGCTGTACACGTGAACAATCAGTTTTCCTGTGCGGCGACGTTTCCTGTATAGTGTCGGCATGATCTCATTTTTGGGGAATATTTGTGCGTGGTTGTCTGGGACAGAGTTGATGCGCACTCAGTCTAAAGCAACTCGCCATGCAGTGCGCTGCCAATGCTACATTTAACCCGCTTAATCCTCGAGTCAAGTACGATTAATGAACCAGGCTTTCTCGATTCAATCTAAAGTACTGCAGGTCAGAGCACGAACCTTGTATCTGCGTGGGCTTGACACTAAATACGCCGGTCTCACTCGCATGAGACACGCGTAAACTGTTCAAAAGTCGATAAGAAAAACAAAGCTGTCATTAGGCAGCGCGTGAGCGCGGTACAGCCCAAGAAACGTGCAAAGCAAATCTAGAAGACTGGTGGTTGCGTGCTTTGTTTTCCTAAAGTCCGCTCTTCTTCTGCTGCATTGGCGAAAGCCTTGGATTTTTTCTGCAATATTGCAGAAATACTGCAGAAGACACGTTTTCATCGCCAACAAACCCGCCGTAAACTCGGAAGCAGACCTACGCAGCGTGCGTTTCTGCGAGCGCCGCCGGCTGCCGATCCACACTACCGGAGTGACTGTGGCGCCACCTCTAGGTCGATCTCGCGGCGAATACACTAGCCTGCTAAATATTTCCTTGTTATTTCTGTGCAAAGCAAAATTCAAATCATGTGACATCTAATCGCCTCGGCGGCTGCGTTTCGATGGAGGCGAAACGAAGTGGCGTCCGTGTGCTGTGCGATGTCAGCGCACGTTAAAGATCCCCAGGTGGTCGAAATTACTCCGTAGCCCTCCACTACGGCCCCACTTTCTCTCTATCCACTTTCACTCCCACCTTCATCCCTTCCCTTACGGCGCGGTTCAGGTGTCCACAGAGCAAGTGTGACAGATACTGCGCCTTTCCCTTCCTATGAACCAACCAACCAACCAACATCTAATCGCATATTTCATACAAATCTGAAAATAAGTTTCATCAATCAACTCCCAACAATTGCGTGTTCGATTTCATTCACAGTTTGGGGAACCTTACTTTGTTGTCCGGATATCGCCCAACAAAAAATTTGCAGTCGAAATATTCTTTATAGGAAATAACCTTTTATGTAGCCAGTAATGTGCATGTGCTCGTTTTATAAAAACCCACATTTTAGAGCTTTATAAATACTATTTTGTCCTCACTGCGCCATTATACTTTATGAACGTAATTGGAATGGAACACAGCTTTGCCTGCATTTACTCTGACCACTTATTCCACGCCAAAGGGTGGGCCAGCAGGTGTCTGTTTAAACCCTTGACATTTACCGTCGACGACGCGCGAATACCACGAATAACATCTCGGATTTATCTCGAGGGCTCACACTGATTTGAGCAAATTCCTTATAAAGCGTCGTCACTCTGAAAGCAGCTGCACGATGAGCCACGACGATTGAAAGGGAATTAGCTCAAATTAGTATGAATCACCTACAAAAGCTAGAGACAAACCTGGAAAGTTCTCAGTGGTCTTCGTCCGTCGGTGACGGGTAATGTCTAGTCTCTAAACAGAGCTAAATCTGGAATGTTGACGTCCGCGAAGTTCGGTTAATAAACTGGACGTGCCGCTGTGCGGCGACAGGATTAGGAAGAGGGAGGGCGGGCGCCCCATCTCGAGAGGCGACAACTGTCTTGATTACCTATAAAAATAAAAAAGCTGGAAAAGTAGAAGACCCATCAACTAAAGTCCTTTGGCACGACCATGCCTTTGTCAAGATAGAGAGGGGAAGACCTTATTGATGAGCTTTAAAAGGGTGTTCCTAAGGTTTTTTTTTTTTTTTTTTGGCTCTTCATACCCGTGGTTAACGTTCCAGTCCACACTACCAGCCCCAATTTGAGCCCGGTTTCTAGGCTAGAGACCGCGATTTCCCAACCCTTACGTGGTTGGAATGGAATTGGATGTGGTTGGATTGGATTGGTGATTAGAATTCGTGGGCAGAGATATAAAACTGTCGAAGTTGGCTATCGGAGCCTAACAGAAATAGCATTCGCGCATGTAATGCCTTGCGTGGATAAGCGCTAACAAAGCCAGGGAAAGGAATCTGCAAGCCTTGAGCGGTTTGTTTGTTTTTTCGAGAGGAAATTATGTCTTCGAGGTGGAGATGTGGGGTGGGTAGGCCGTTCTTAGCTCCTAATTGTGAAGCGTAATGTCATGATAGGTGATGAGCCGGTCTCTAGCTCTATCTTTGTCTAGTGTGCCCCACTCAGCTAACATATGCTCGAGTAAGGAAGTGCGCCACTTAGTTGATTTAATTATCTATGTAGCCTGGCACCCAAACAATTTGAATGAGTCTGAATTCTGTGGAGAAAGAATTGAGAACTGTTCTTTAGGCAGAATAAATATGTGCCCATGCAAAATTCGTGATTGCAGTTTGAGTCTCTCGGAATGTCTGGCAGCGGAGGAGGAAATGGCAAGCGTAATGGCTGCTTCTTCAGCTTCGTGTGAGGTTGTTGCTTTGATTGAGCACGAGGCTATGATTTTGCTGTCATGCGATGCTACACTGACGGGCTTGATGAAACTGTGGTTTTACTCTGCCTCGTCCACATAGACCGCATCTTTGCCATTCGCATGAGCTTGTAAATCCTTGGCATGAGCCTCACATCTGGCCTGGTTGCGAGCTGGGTGTATATTTTTGGGCAGCGGTTTAACTTTGAGTTTGTCTCTGCTGTATCTTGGGATGGCTTTCGTGTTAGAAGTGTAACTATTGGCTAAATGTTTTGCGAGACGAGAGTGTGTCATACGTTTTTAGTGTCAAAATCGCGAGCATTGACATATTTACATAAGCCCTTGACAGAATAAGAGTTCTGCAGGTTTATTGCCGCTTATTTGTAGTCTCTAATTTCACGTTCATTCTCTGTGAAACTGGACCTGACTGCTTCACAATAGGGAGGAGTGGGGCTGGTTCTTCTCCACAAGCGTCCGGAGCAAGGGTCCTGTGGAAGAAGTGATAATTATATCCGTATGGTGGAGAGGATGCCAAGCGAAGGACAATAGCCAAGGTAAATCAAGCAGGAAACTATAGACCTCACTTAAAAAGACCGAGGGAGGCTCACTCTTCTGGTTTCCGCAGAGTAGAGAAATTGTTGGAGGCCAATATTACGACAAGTCGGCAAACGAGCGGACTCCCCAGCCCCCTTAGTAGAGTGAGCCGCCATTTTTTTGTGGCGAACCCAGCTAAGCATATTCTTCAAGAACGCTGGGACTAAGGTTGGGAAATAAGAGGTTAGCTATGGCGACTCTTGCATGTTAGAAGTGGCACAAACTGCACGTGCTGATAGTTCAATCAACAAATTTGTGGTGACGCTGATCATCGTTAGTATGCAAATCTTTTGCAATAAATATTCTGTGTATGTCCAATAAAAATAAGACGTCGAAACTTAGAGAGAAACCCTAGAGTACAATTGCTTGTTTTGTAATTAGGGCGCTTTAGGTCTCTAAGACGCATCTTAATTAGTCGCTATCTATTATTTTGCTGAAATTTTGAGAAGTGTCTAGCTAAAAATGCCTTGAAGAGCGTTGCTTCGGCAAGCGCTTCGACTATGAAATGTACAGTCGTGAGCAAACGTGGTATATAATAGCCAGTGGCAGAGGTTGGGAAAACTGCATCCCAACTTTATCTAACAACAGCTATCTTAGATAGAGACAATAGAGGCAGTGCCCCATTTGATCCACATGCATGTGTCACTGTGGCTGTCCCTTACACTGTCGCTGGATGACATTTTGATCCAATTTTCTCAAGCTCTGTCACTAGCTAAGGGTTGTATACCACTTCTCCTCACGACTGTACACTCTTCTTTTTCTTTATAATCCCTGACAGAGTGTCCTAGTACTTTCCCTAGTTTACCGCCTCAACGAATATCCGTAATTGCTTTACAAACCAACTAGTTCGAAATCCACTTGTGTGTATTGGGGTCTGTGAAATTCAACCGGAAACAGCTGTTGATAGTTGACTTTCCCTTAATTCCGATAAATGTTTAAAACCGAAGTATTCACTTGTAAGGTTCGTATCAACATTCGCTTTATTACAGAAATTTTAAAAGTGATACAAATTTGATTTTGCGATTACCTTTCATCATTCTCAAGTAGTTTATAATTGGAGAACGGAGAGATCGTATAATAAGGCTGATGTCTCATCTCGTTGCTCACAGCAACAATTCAAAGCTTCATTAAAGTGATCCATTATGTTCCCTGAAGCTTGTCACCGAATGCAAGAGCATAAGAATTCGCGATTTAAGGAAGGCCCTACGTCAAAAAACTTAATAACTAACGACATATATCGAACCACAACAGCTGTTTTGCGGCTTGAACATTCTTCCTAATGAGCACATTGGCATGAAGAAAAGAAAACATATCAATAGGCAGAGCAGGTAACGGTACGCAGATAACAAATACGTTTGACAACAGTTTTCGTTTTTTTTTTAACAGAAATAAATAATGATAATAATAATATTAATGAAAGTTACCATCTAAGCACGTCACGCTTCGAAATTGAAATGCTATAAAATGTATTTTTATCTCTGGTTATACTTCAGGCGAGTAATATATGTACAGTGTTTTCAAAGAACAAACAAAAAACAGTGCCGATCGATCTCGCGCTCCCGCAATGCCTGTTAAATGATTATCGCACTGCTAAACACAAAATAAAGATATTTTGCTGCTAGCTGCCGATGGGTGTTTTCAGCGCTCATAAGGTGCAGCAGGTTCGAGCGCGAATTTCATTTAAATGACTTTCAGTGCAAACATGAGCTCTCATTTTTGTTCGTATGCCAGAAGGATAGCAAGAAGCTTCCAGCTTTATTTTGAAGATTGTAGGTTTCGTTAACAACAACCTTGGCGTTCCTAATAAGTGTGCAATAAGAAGTTTTATACGAAAACAAAACCATTCTTTTGCGAAATTTCAGTTGCTGTTCCTAAGCAGGCAAAGATAGAACCATATTGGCCGACCGCCTTAAAGGCCAGAGGACCAAGCATTGTTAAGGGGCGTGTGTGTGTGTGTGTGTGTGTGTGTGTGCGAGTGCCGGAAAATTTCACAACTAAACCAAACATTTATGGAACAATTCATTACAATTAGCAAAACTCAGTGACAGTTATGAGCATGGCTTCCATGACTAGAATTGTCGACGCCGGCTGACTCCTCATTGGCAGTAAGCGTATATCATTTGTTGTGGTTGGGCCACAAGTGACCTGCGTGGCCTGCCTGTTCTTCACGTCCTATGTTTCAAACGAAACGCTAGTCCAGGTACTCAGCAAACATGTCAAAGTCCTGTCCGTCACTACGTGCCAGATGAGCACTCGTAAGGGTGTTCTGACTGGGACGCGGTATGTGCGAATGGAGATGTCTGCCGCTTCATTAGTGCCCTACTACCTACCTGTCACTGGTCATCGCGTGACGTTCCACCACCGAGGTATGTAGCGTGTTTGTCGGATGTGTGGCTCCTCGGAACACTTTCGGGCACAGTGTCAATGGTCACCAAGGGAAGGTTGTGTCCTGCACTAACGCCGCTGAGATGATGGTCATCTGACGGCGACATGCCCTGTGCGCCGTTCCTATTTGGACGTGGCAGTGCGTGCGCTTCCCCCGCTTACACCCGTGAAGCCGACAGTGTCGGCCCCTCTGGAAAGCCGTCTGAGTCAGCTAAAGGCCAGAAGTAGGTACAAGTAGACTCTGGAGGGCGCAACATCAGAAGGATTGCCGAGTCCTACTCCTAGTACACCGGCATAAAAATAGGCGAGCAGTGGTTACGTGGCGTTTGACAAACATACTGCTGGTCCGACCGAGGTTGTGGTTGCAAGCTCGACTACGACTGACACCGTGGTGGTCGCCGGATCATCGGGTGAGCCTTCTGCTATCGAAGTAGCTTCTTCCACACCGTCGCCGTAAGCGCTGTGCACGTCGAAATATCGCGGCCTCCAGGCCAAGCATAAGGTTCGGGGAACGAAGCTGCAGTGGGGGTCTAAGGCTTTTTCTCATCAAAAACCAACGGTGCTTCATGAAAGCCGCCTAGTCATGTCATGAAGCTTACGGCGACGCCCGCCCCTGTTTGCGTATCAAAGATTTACGGAGCTCTGAAGAAGCAAACAAGACGCGTGAAGAAGCTACCGGCATTGCGAAAGGACTTACAGGAGGCAACCGTGATTGTGAACGATGAACGGGATATGGACGACTCCATCGGCTCTTTCAGCCTTGATGTCGAACCCTCCCCGATGCTTACCACACTCAGCGAATGTGACATGGCCATGGAGTTCCAGTTAAATGGGAATAAGCGATGTGTTTTATCGCCCTCGGGATCGGACATGGAACAATAAGGTCGCGCAGAAGAAAATTGTCCTAAACAATCCCGGACCGAGAAGCCCCGCTTATGTGAGTGCAAAGCACCTTCGCGTTGCCACCTCAGGTCGTGCATCTGCCTTATTGGCGTCCTGAATCCAATATCCGATAAGCAATTAGAACTCATATTTTTTCTTTATATTCCGATGGGTTTCGGAGCAAGCGGAAACGGACAAAAATAGTATATTTCTATTCACGAACACAGTGCGATATCTCGTGTCTTCAGGAAACAAATTTCACTACTCTTTCTGATGTATTTTCCTTCAAGCGCGACATTCATTTGGAGTTCTTTTTTTGTTCGCCGCTTCGCCCTCGAGTGGCGTAGGAATTGTGCTGCTAAACAGGTCTCTTTTGCGCCACCACCACTTCGCATATGATAAGTTAGGGCGTTTGTTAGCGTTCGATTGTTCATTTTTGGCAGTGAGGTTGCGCCTCTTCTGCATATATGCGCCGGCGAACACAAGACTTACAAAAAAACTGATTTAAAGAGCTGGATGTTTACTTTCTAGATGGCCGCCATGTAATAACAGTGCATGATTTCAATTGTAAATGAACGGCGGCGCAACACGGTCACAGATAAGAAAGGGACACCACTTGCGCACACAACCAACACTTTACTGAACGGAATTGTGGCATATTTATACTTACAGCTCAAGCATGAGACTCTTCGCCAAAATATTGGCTGCAAACACAACACGTGGAAGCCAGGCGGCAAGATCAGGAAGAGACAAGATATCTCTAACCCCAGTAGATAAACTAACAGAAACGGAATAAAAAAATTGAAATGGAAGGCAGGCCAACTCTTAGCAAAAGCAGTGTGGACATTTCTTAGGCACAGCAAAGTATGACATAAGAAGCGAACTAGTCCGGACCCTAAAAAACTAAAAATAAAACAAGAAACTAGTCGTAGCAAAAGCAGAGTCAAAAATCCGAAGCAAACACAGTCATTAACGTAAAAAAACAAGCATCTACAACAAAAAAACAACAACAAAAGATGAACGCAGCAAAAGCAGAGTAAAACGAAAGAAGCAAAGGCAGTCAGAAACCTAAACCAACACCTAAAAACTAACAACAAAAACGATGGTAGCAAACGCAGAGTCAAACAACAGAGGCAAAACCAGTAAGAAACCCAAACCAACAAGAACACCCGTAGCTCAAGCAGAGTAAAAAAATGAAGCAAAAGCAGTCAGAAAATCTAAAAAAGCAATAAAAAAAAAACACCACTCGCAGCAAACGCATAGTCAAAAAGTGAAGCAAAATCAGTCCGAAACATAAACAAAACAACTAAAAACGATCGTAGCCAAAGCAGAGTTAAACAAAAGAAGCAAAAGCTGTCAAACCTAAAACAAAAAAAGACGCCCGTAGCAAAGGCAGAGCCAAAAGAACGAAATTAATTAACAGCACGCCTAACCAAACAACAGAATGCCGCTCAAAAATTCAGGGCTTGAAACTCGCGCAGTATGTAACGGCGCAAATATTATCACGAAAAGAAGCTTTATTTCTACAGAGAGATACAGAAGAGTCGCTAGCACAAGTACTTCCAATCTTTTTGATCATAAAAGCTTCTAGAATTTCAACTGCCACCTGATCGCGACTCCTGCCCAGAACCCTTATACCGATAAGCATTGGCTCACAATTGCACTCTTTACAATGGGTAGACAAATTCGACCCGCCTCCGTTTTGTAACGAATTCTCAGGCTCCCGTGTCCTTTCCTTAATGCGGCGATCTGTCTGGCCTATATAGATCCCTCCACGTGTCAGTGAGATTTCATACACCACTCCGACGGCAAAAGAACTGAAACACTTGCCATACTTCTTTTCGCACAGGGCTTTCTTCTTCTGCCTGATTAGCGAGCATAATCCGCTCAGCTTTTTGAGCGTGAAGAAAAAGACAGGTACGTCATACCGGCCGGCAACCTTCTTCAAGTTGTGGGCCACTCGGTGTATATATGGGACCACTTGTGGTCGATATGATCCTGGCTTAGCAATCGATTTTTTCTTCTTTCCTTTCATTTTTTCTAAGAGGGTCTCTGCTACTCTGCAAACAGAACCGGGGAAACCAGCCATTCGCAGCCTTTCGATCTGATCTTTGAAGCTAGGCTCAGCCATATGAGCCCAAGACGTAAGTAATGCGGACTCTCAGCAAACCGAAGCGATCGCCCTTCTTACTGTCTTAGAGTGCGCTGATCAGTACGGAAGCAAATCCTTTTTTGTACGGAGGGAAAGCATCCAATATACCCGTCCTTCAAAGACATTGACATTAAAATCTAAAAACTGCAAGCTGTCTTTGACTGGCAGTTCACAGTAAATACCAGACCTTTTCCTTGTCTGAAAACAGATAAGACTTTTCACTGTGTTGGGGAGCGTCAATGCGGTGTTAGTACTTTTAGGAATTACCAGGTAGGCATCCACATATCTAAGGGAAGAAGATAAGCACATTACTTAGATGATAAAAATATATTACACAATGCAGGGGCAACACAGGAACCGATGCAAATGACTTTTTTCTGCAAGTACATTTCTGTTTCAAAGGAAACAAACGTAGACCTGAAGTAGAATTCAAGAAGTGATAAAATGTCCACACTTAGTCGAGCTCAGTTTTGAAATGCTATAACGCCATTAGATTCAATACACTCCCGTACAGATTTGAAAATGTCGCTGTGCGGAAATGAAGAGAATAAATCTTGGACATCCACAGAAAACAAGTGTCCAATTAAAGACTGGTCTTTTAAAAAAGTCGTCACAGCTGCTAAATTCTTGGTGGGAAAACTGATCATCCACTTCCAACGTTTTTAACGATTCACGAGAAATTTGCTCACCTTTTGCTTCCGTGAATACGGCTCACATAATAATGGATATGAAAGGCATGCCTAATGTATGAGTTTTCACCGTAAAAAACACACAAGCCGTTTTTACGGTGAAAACCCATAAGTCAGGCATGCCTTACAGATCCTTTGTTAACGAACGATGAGCAAATTTCTCCTGAATAATTTAAAAACACTGGAAGTGGACGATCATTTTGCCACCCAGAATTCAGCAGAGGTAATTGCCTTTTTAAAAGACGTCTTTCATTGGATACTTGTTTTCTGTGGGTGTCGAATATTTATTCTATTCAGTTCCGCATAGCGACCTTTTCAAATCCACACGGGAGTGTATTGAATATTATGGTGGTATAGCATTTCAAAACTCATCCGGACTAAGTGTGAACAATTATCTATCACTTCTTGAATTCTACCTCATGTCTACGTTTGTTCCTTAGAAACAGAAATGTACTTGCAGAATAAAGACATTTGCATCGGTTCCTGTGTTGCCCTTGCCTTGCGTAATAAATTTGTATCATCTATTGACCGTGCCTTAGCTTCTTCCCTTGACAATGGCCAAGTCTTGCGAATTTTTAGATACGTGGATGACTACCTGGTTATTCCTAAAAGTACTAACACCACATTGATGCTTCCCAGCCAGTGGAAATATTCTTATCTGTTTCCAGACAACAAGAAAAAGGTCTCGCATTGACTCATGAACTGCCAATCAAAGACAGCATGCGGGTTTTAGATATTAATGTCAAGGTTTTGAAGGACGGGTGTGCTGGATGTCCCCCCCCCCCCTCCCTCCCCCGCCCCGTGCAAAAAAGGAACGGCTTCTGTACGGTTCAGCGCAATCTAATACAGTAAAAAGGGGGATCGTTTCGCTTTGCATAGAGTCCGCATTACTTAAGTCTTCTGCACACAAGGATGACGCGAGCTTTAACAATCGGGTCGAAAGGCTTCAAATGGCTGGTTTCCCCGGTTCTGTTTGCAGAGTAGCAGAGACCCTGTTAGAAAAAATTAAAGGAAAGATGAAATAATCCCATGATAAGCAGGTATCAAGGCAACCACAACTGGTCCCCTATATTCATCGAGTGGCGAACAACTTTAAGAAGGTTGCCGGCCGGTATGACGTAACTGTCATTTTCTCCGTGCCTAAAAAGCTGAGTGGATTATGCTCTCAAATCGGGCAGAAGAGCAAAGCTCTGTGCGAAAAGAAGCATGGCAAGCATTTCAGTTCTTGTGCCGTCTGAGTGGTGTATAAAATTCCACTTACGTTTGGAGGGTCTATATAGGCTAGACGTGTCGCTGCATTAACGAAACGGCACGGGATCATGAGAAATAGAAAACGGAGGCGGGACGAATTTGTCTACCCATTGTATATAGTGAAATTGTCAGCCAATGCTTAACGGTATAAGGGTTCTGGGCAGGAGTCCGGATCAGGTGGCAGCTGAAATTGTTGAAGCTTTATGATCGAAAATAAGGAAAGCACTTGGGTTAACAACTCTTCTGTATCTCTCCGTAGAAATGAAGTTTCTTTTCTAGAGAAATTTTTTGACGTTATGTACTGTGCGATATTTAAGCCCTGAATTTTTGAAAGGCCTTCTGTTGTTTGGTTAGGTGTGCTTTTAATTTCTTCGTTCGTTTGACTAGCCCTTGCTACGAGCGTCTTTTGTATTTGTTGGTTTAGGTTTGACCACTTTTGCTACTTTTATTTGACTCTGGCTTTGCTGCGATGATTTTTAGTTGTTGTGTTTAGGTTTCTGACTGCTTTGCTTTCCATTTTGACTATGCGTTTGTTACGAGTGTTTTTTTTTGTTGTCGTAGGTTTTCTGAGTGCTTTTGCTTCAGTTGTTTGACCCTGCTTGTGCTACGAGTGTTTTTGCTGGTTTAGGTTTCTGACTCCTTTTGCTTATTTTGTTTGATTCTTCTTTTGCTGCGATCGCCTCGATAGCAGAAGGCTCACGCGATTATCCGGGCGATACCATGGCGCCAGCCGTGGTCACGCACGCAACCACAACCTCAATTAAATAAGCTATATGCTTGTAAAACGCCACGTTATCATTCTTGCCGTTCCTTCCGCCTGTATACTGGGAGTTGAACTCCGTAATGTTTCTGATGAACCGCCCTCCACATAGTTTACTTTTACTTCCTTATGTCCTTTAGCCCACTCAGCTGGCTTGGCAGTGTAGTGGTGGTAGACACATTTGCTTCCATTATTACAGAGGGTGGGGGCGTTGCCCCCTACATGGCATTTGAGAGCCCCCTCCATGCACGGAGGGCCTTCAACAAAACAAAAGAAAGCCCTTGGAGGGCTATCCGAGCAAGAGCGCATTTAATGATCTTGTGCTTGTTCTTATAGGAGGTACTAGTGAGTAGCTCCTCCCAGTAATCTAGGGCCAACTCTGGTGAAGGAGGATGAGGAATGAGGGGCAGGTGAATGATATGTGTCGAAAGTCGCCAGGTTTGCTACAGAGCTTGCAGGAAGAATAAAACGGGTCAGGAAAGCGGGCGTGGAGAAGGATGAGGTATGGGGCTGTGCGCGTTTGTAGCTTGCGCCAATGGGCAGCTTGTTTTACTGTAAGATTCGGAGCAGGGGGTGCGTAAGTCCTCTATTTTCGCGGTGATGGGTAAGAATGTCTCGAGAGGACAGCAGGCACCCCCCGGCATCTCAGGAAGACTGTTCCTCCCCAGCCTGGAAAGTGAGACCTCGGGCAAAGGAGTGAGCCTCCTCATTACCGGCAAGGCCCGCATGCGCGGGTGTCCAAATAAGGGTGACAGTTGTCGGGGTTGCCAAAAATGCAAATGGTGGTGGGTGTTGCATGACACTAAACACTTGGCAAAGTTCAGGATAGCTGTTTTGGAACCCGAAATTATTTTCGCAGCGGGTGTGGATGGCATGGCTAGCGCAATGGCTGACTTCTCAGGCTCAGTTGTAGAATCGGTGAGAATTGAGCAAGCAGAAAGTTTTACATGATTGTTAGTAACTGCTAGTACCTTACGATGGGTGTTTGCATAGGTGGCTGCATCTGCATATGCTACACTGGGGTCTTCTCCATATTTTCTGTGTAAGGCTTGGGCCCTGGCTGTTCTAGGTTTCCCCTCCCGTTCTGGGTTCATGTTTTTGGCAATGGGAAGGGGGGATACCAAAATTTTGGAGCGAATTGCAGGAGGTAATGGGGTGCCTTTAGATGGGAGTCCTATTGTGGATATGTGTAGAAAAGAGAGCAGTGCGCAACCTGCTGATGTACGTGAAAGGCGGGCCATCTGGGCTGTAAGCGTGGCTTCACGGACTTCTTCATACGTATTATGGGCCCCAAGTGGGAATAAGTGGAGTGTTGAGGCGCTGAAAGGAAGGCGCAGGGCTGTTTTTGTACTAGACCGGCACTGTAGGCTACTCGGGTGCGAACCGGGGAAACGCACGTGCCGCCGCCTCGGAGTAGGAAGGGCGCACCAGGCATGTCACCGTCGGGTAGTCATCACCGCAGCGTCGGCAGGGCAGGGTGCACCCTTCGCCTTCATATCGTGGACACTACTACGTTCATGAAAGCCGCTGAGCACTGCCCCCAAAAGTGATCCTAGCTGCGCCTTCAAATACGCTGTATACCTAGGCAGTCGAAGGATACGCGACGACCAGCGACGCGTAGGTATTTGGGTACTAGCGACGTGCCAGATATTTCCAGTCGCACATACCGCGTCCAAGTCAGAACACTCCTATTGTAGCCCATCTGGCCCGAAGTGACGGCCAGGCCTTTGCCAATTGGGTTGAAGGCCTGGACGAGCGTTTCATTTTCAATGCAGGACGGCAGGAAAAAGCAGGCCACAAAGGTCACTTGAGGTCCACCAGGAACAATTGGTACAAATGCTGTCGGTGACCAAGCAGCCGGCGTCAACAATTAGAAGCATGGAAGTCATGCTGTTCACTATTACTTGGAAGGACTGTGCGCCCATACGCTGGACAGAATAAACTTCGTGTAACCCAAAGCACAGAACCGGGTTAAGTGGAGAAATATGGGAGAAGCCTTCGCCCTGCAGTGGGTATAGTCAGGCTGCTGCTGCTGCTGCTGCTGCTGCTGCTGCTGCTGCTGCTGCTGCTGCTGCTGCTGCTGCTGCTGCTGCTGCTGCTGCTGCTGCTGCTGCTGCTGCTGCTGCTGATGATGATGATGATGATGATGATGATGATGATGATGATACCCACTACTGAGGCCACCGCTTCGACGATGGTCTCGGGACTTGTCCCCACAGGGATAACGATATAAAAGACCAGTCTTTGATGGACTCAGTGGCTTTGCAATTTCTATGGCGACTGAATCAGGGGGCGCAACTAACGTGAAACGCGCACGGACGCCCGCTCAACTCGATCCAGTTTATCTGAAACTATTCGCAGCTGCCAAGGGCAGACAAAGACACCACATTTCACCGTAACTCAGCGAGACGAGGAGTGATTAGCCAATGCAAGTGCTGAAATGGCATTGCCATCACTTAACTGTTAGCTTATTCGTAGCACTGTAAGGATAGGATAGGGATGTTAGGGTTCGGAGGGATAAGAGGGTTGTATGTAGAGGCATACAACACATGGTAGATGTCTGAACATTCTTCGCACATTGCGGACCGCTGGCCGAAATGGAAGAATGGCTGCGTGAAAAACGGGCCGTTTCGATCGCTATTTAAAGTGCATGGCGAGTTTGGTATGCACAAGGCCTCATTCGTTATGTCCTGAGTTTGCATTCCATAAAATGGAAGCTTGATGTTGATCGCTTTCGGAGGTTAGATAAAACGCTATTAGGTTTGCGAAAGTAGGAAGAAAGAAATGAGAATGCACTGGCCTGCTCCTGAATCTAGGTGAGCCACCTCCACTGCCTCGTGCGGACTGATAAGAATATAGAGAAGAAAGGAAAAATGGCTGTGGCTTAGCTCAGCAATGACAGGATAAACGTAGCAAGAAGTACATTTCCTTGCCTGAGCTTGTGGTGGTCATGTGTGTTTAGCGATGAGAGACATTGGCTATACACATATTTATTTTACTTGACAGAAACGAAAATTGCCCGATGATTTGTGAAGTGTATTTGGTGACATAGCCTCGCGCACACTACACATGTGCTCAAAACGGATAGTCACAATGATTGACTTTCGAAAAACGAGGCTTGAGTGATCAGTCACACGACGTGCCTTCAGAGTCTCTTTTGTTGGTTCCTGATGACTGAAACCATTCATAGGCCCCATCGCTAGGCTGTTATGCTCCATCTATTACGCTGGGCAATCTGGCATCACCGATCGGCATCACAATCTTCCAAAGGCATGTTTGCTATGACAGGGACTGGTCCTGTGTTACTAAACTGCCAGGACGTTAGAAAAACACTGTGACAGTATCTACCATTAGGTCGACCGTATTAGTCATTGAGGCTTCCACAGTCGACATTATTGCCTTTGAGATTGGTGCATCGAGAACCACAACTGATCGGGCTGACATACCTGAATAACAATGTAATTGCCCTTTTACTTCGGTTACAGCGTCACGACGCGAGCAGCGTTTTCTGTTTATTACTTCTAGAATTTGAAATTCCTGTTTTCGAGATGAACAATCTAAGAAATTTGCAGCATGAGATCCACTGCAAAGGAGGCGTTTGTCATTTTCTTGCGGACATTATGACGAATGATGACCATCGCCACATTTGCAACACCGCACAGTGGACTTACAGCCACGAGCACTTAGACTATATCGCCAGCAATTGGTACACTGCAGTGGCTTAGATTCAAGAGGATCCACAAGAAAGATCAATTGTCATGCTCTTACCTTGGACATGCATGAAGTTCCCGCAAATGTGCCTCTCACTGACCCTGTTGGTACTCGCCTATTTTAACCTCCCGGCTGAAACGATACACCTCTACCACACCAGCCGCCGAGATGTCGAGAGTCTCATACATAGAGTAAAATAATAGTCTACTTCTCGGGCCATTCCTTTTGTACATGCAAAATGAGAATGGACAAATCTGCACATCTGAAGATATTCAAATTTTTGCATTTAAGAGATCCTTAACGCAATAAAGGTCTGCTGATCAGCACAGTAACCCATCACGTCCAAACTGAATCACTTCTGTAGTCATGTCATACAGAGAAAAGGGTGCCTGGAGAGCAGCTAGAACAGACCGCTATAGCTATTGCTCTCTCATACAAAGGTGCCAGTTATGTACTTAGTGATTAAAGAACTGTCATTCTAAATTATGCCACAGGACAGGTTCATCCTCCGGCACGCTTCCTGCTGCCCATGCCCACCTCCACCTCTTCCGACGTGTTGAGCTCATCTGGGTACCTGCGCACTCGAGAAATCTCGTCAACGAGGCCGTCGAGTCCTTAGCCGGAGGTTCTAGAAACCGGGCACAGGCAGACCTCGTGGCGGATTTCTCGAAGGATCGTACGCATCCGTTTGCTGAATTCACTGCAAACTCCCGCGCTGAGCGCCTCATCTATCCATTACCTCACCAATCCCCCACTACCAGAGAACAGTCAATCTGGCGTCGCCTGCAGACACGAACGCTGCCGACACCAACTCTACTTTCCAAATCTAGGCCGGTAACCCGTATATGTACTTTGTGCTCCCACTCCAAGGCAACCCTTACCCACGTGTTTTTATCCTACCCGGCGTCTCCTTCCCACGCCGGGCCGGTGACTCTATCAACCTGGGAGGACTGGGAGACCTAACTGCGGTCAGCGGACCCGGCCAGGCAGCAGATCGTCGTCAGCCAGGCCGCATACGTGATGGATCTACATCACATGAACGTTTAGATCACAGGTGGGGTCGTGCGGAGACCCAGGAGGCCTGTGTGCCTATAATTCTTCACATAATAAACTTTTTCCTCCTCCCTCTCCATCTTCTCCTCCCAGGATTGGTCACTTTGATGAATCCGCCATCCTAAGGCACCAGCGCTGCAGGAATCCTTCGAACGCCAGATCGTTGGAAAGCTTCCAGACGTAGATCGTGGGGCAGAATAAAATCTGACCAATGGGAGCTCCCCTGGCCAGGAAACAGTGTCGACGTCACTTGAAAGCTACAATCTCTCTGCGTACGTTAGCTACACGGTAAAAGGCGCAAGGCGCAGCGGGAACAGAAAAAGAGAACCAGCCGCCCAATACTTAGCCGATTCAAATTGGCGTCGACGACCACGTCAGCACAACAGCGTTCCTGGGTGTTCAGCAGTCGGCCGCCGACTCGCGGCTGTGCCGCCGACCGAGCGATCCAATTCTTCTCTGTGCTTTGCGCGTCATGAAAATGTAGCTTCCATGCTAACAGAGAAATAATCATGGGTCAATTTTCGCTACTGATACCCTTTAGATTACATATCTATCGATTTTGTATAGAATTTTACTGGCAGGAAGGTTGCAATTATATGACAAGTTGTAGAATGATTGGCATGTTATTTAACTACGCATAGAATTATTTGTATAAAGCTGAAAAAGTATCCTTGTAATTATCTGGACTTTATATTATTCCATCCATGGATGTTCTTTCAAAACAATTAAGACAGGCTTATTCTGTAATTGTACTTTGGTTGTTCATATGCTTCGAGTACACGTATGTGGAAAAGTTTTTGTTATTATATTGTTACACCCAGATTGAGACGACGACGAGAAAAGGACGATCGTGATGAAAGGAAGAGGACGATTGGTCGGCTCGTGCTGGGGGCTCCAGCAAGCGGGCACAAGATTTTGACGCTTCTCAAACGGTCAATGAATCTTGAAATCTTGAAATTAATGGAGATGCATGATATCTCGTGTAGCAGCGGAGTTCCAGCGACCTCACCCCCATCGGTCGCGCCTTGTAGTTTCCCGGCGGAGGGGAGCGGCGCCGGGGAGATGGAAAAAGGCGCGAGCGGGAAGCTGGAGGTGAGGTTAGGAGCTGGATGTGAGTGAATGATCCCGGAGCGGCGCAAGCCACAGGTCCCCAGAAACGAGAGAGTAGGGTGGATGCCTTCAAAGGCCATGGAAGTAATTTTGCTGCGAGGGGTAGGTCGAGGAGATACAATAAGGTGTTTGAGTTGAGGATAGAATAGCAAAACGTGAATAAGGTGACCGCAGCGGTAGGACTAAAGAAAAATGGGGGTACAGGCGGCGCTATCCCATAGTGTCACGCGAAGAATTGCGTCGAAGGTCGTCGTCATACGGCACTTGTGACGGCTGGTAGTAGCGGGTGTTTTTCTAGGGGTGACCTTAGTGTGTTGCGCTGCCTTAGCCCCAACGTGTGTCGCATTAACTACGGCTGCCAGACACGGAGTCGGCGGATACGAGGGAGGGATAACTAAAGCGTCCCAAGAGAACTCTAGAGACTGGGCTACTTCTTCTAGAATGAAATGACGGATCATGGATTTGAAATCGCAAGACGCTGTTGAGTTAGTAGTGTCAACTGCAACCACAGGCGTCACGACAGTCAGCCGCCCGAATTTGGGTTTGATTCGACGCATATTAGCTGTCTCCAAAATTCGGCAGCGCTGACTTTCGTCGGCAACGACGTCGAGGCTTGAGCAGCCGATTAGCAAATTGTAGATGTCTTCTTCCGCCAACGTTTTTAGTAGATGGCCTACCTTTACGTCTTCGGGCGTACGAGAAGATGAGGCTTGCGCGGTGGCTTTAACACTTCCTCGATACACTTCGTGCAAGTCTCGCCGGGAAGTTGAGCTCTCTGAGAAAGTGCTTGTTCAGCCAGTTTCTTCTTGGCATTAGAGTCACCGAAGCATTTAATATTCTCTTCGACAAAACGGTCCCATATCGGGAAATCTAGTTGAAAAAACTAAAGAATTTTGCCAAAAATATGACACAATATTTTGTAGTTCTGTCGCAAACATATTTTTCTGTAATTCTGTTGTATTTTTCTGTAGTTCTCTAGTTTTTTGTATTATATTTCTCTTGTCTGTATTGCTGTAACAATTTGCTGTCGTAAATACCGAAATTTTCGATGTCACAACACAACGTTCTGTTTGCACAACAGGTTTCACGTCAAAAGCCGCACAGAAATTCTGTCATAACGAAATAAAATTTTCCCCAGTTTTTTTCGACTCGACGTGGTTGTCGTACCCCGTTAAGGCCACGTTGGAAAGCGCGAAGACAACGTTGGCCAAATGGGCGGAAGAATACCATTTATACATTTTCACCCGTTAGCAATGGGTCAGCCATTCATCCACACCTCCGTCGGATGATATTGTGAACGAAGGAGGCTCCCGGGGGTGTTTTCATGAGTTGCTAGGCCTGGTCCTGAGATAGTCGCCGTCGAGACACATCTTATGCACAGATGGTGCTAGGTCAACAAGACGGAGGATTCTTTGCGTTTCATGCCATGGTTGTGTATTTGAGGTATCTGGGGAGCATGTGCGCCGCAATTTCCACCATGATGTTACGAGCGAGATTTTATTGCCTCTATGAGAAATGTCAAAAGCTTATGTCCGCTTGCCAGAGCCCCCAGCACAAGGCGACATCGCCACTGCATCTCATGTTTTCTGAATTTAGTTCGGGCAATAGTCCTTTGCCACGAACTCCCGCGAGTAATTATTAACGACCGTAGTTTTCAATTCACCGCCTATGTTGTGGAGCAGTTGTTCCGTTCGAGTGCTTGTCATTTTCACCATTCATCACCTTACTATCCTCATGAACTGGGACAGAGTCCTACCATTTATCCCATACGCTTTTAATACCTTCTGCTATGAAACTACTGGCTTCAGCCCATTCTTTTTGGTTTACGCTCGTTCCCCACGATACACCATGGACACCATCCTCCCCTTCTTCCCGGTCCTGCTGAAGGTTCCTATTTCGTGGAGACAATATGCCTTGCTGAGGAAGCCCGCCGTCTTTAACGCCTTCGTATTCTTGCTTCTAATGATCACTCAAAAGCACGCTAGGGCGCTCATCGCCGTCACCTCACTTATAAACCTCAGGATTTGGTCTTGCTGTGGTCGCCTGTCAAGAAACGGGGATAGTTCCAAAAGCAGCTGTGCGACCATGATGGACCGTTTGTCGTCCTTGCCCAACTCAGCGAGCTCGACTACCGCTTCGCACTTCTCGCGACTAGCGGCCGTCGTTCCGCGAAAAGTGAAGCCTTACACGTTGCTCCTCTGAAGCCCTTGCCATTACGCGACGTCGTTTAACTCACCCTGTGGGCTTCGGCACTATACGGGGTGTGTCATGCCCAAATTGAGACGTCGACGAGAAATGGACGATCGTGAAATACTTAAGGGGGCGAACGGTTGGCTCCTGATGGGGGTTCTAGCAAGCGGACTCAAACTTCTGACACTTCTCATACGGGAAATAAAACCTCGTTCGTAACAATCTCATCACTTTCAGGAAAAGAGGAATTGAAACGTTTGTAATTGTCACCCGTTCGATTGTATTGGCCGAAACATAGGCTGAAATAGAAAATTTGGAATATCTTCACTAGAAAACTATAGATGTGAACTAAGCTCTAAAGAAAGGATATATCGACAAGTGGCCTAGGCTCATCCCCACTACTGAAGACTGCTGAAACTATGTTTATGCTTCTAGCTGAGTTGCAACCTTGAAGAGCGAGAACATTCTCCTTTCTTATACAATACGGAAGAAACACCAAACGTAGGAGTAAATTTTTACGTATAAAATATCATTTCAGGTAAAAATAATTTCCTATCCGATAACACTATTGCCAAAATGCCCTCTCCGTAAAGGAAACAAGAGAATAGGTCTAAATAAAGCAAAAGGTTTACTCGACGTAAAAGCAATTTCCTTCGAAGAAAATGCCCAGACAGATGTGATGTAAATTTCTGCCGCCCTTCGTATCATCATGACGGTGGTACTGCCGATCTAGAGGCCATTGGGCGATAGTGCAACGACATTCAGCTGCAATTTAGTTGCAGACATTGATCGCGCAACTGGTACGTTCAGGTCCCTATGATTGGCACATGGAAGCCTTAGATATCGCCGGTGTGCAGAAATGATGGGCACTCAAGCGCAAGCCACCACGATTGCCTATGAAAGCCAGACTATATCACAAGGTTACTAAAGTACACAGGTTCCCACTAAAGGTTTTGCTGATGCCTGAAGACTGGCTCATCTCAGAAAGCACCTGTCTCTAAGTGAGCAGATGGCACGCCAATAAGGAATTGCTGCCACCAGCCCATGCGCCCATCGACTACAGATAAGATATTTGATAGAGTTAATGAATTCAATTATATTTGTCTAGCGGTAAACGTTTTTGATGCTGTACCCCGTATTTAGCGATAGTTATGAGCATATGGCAGGGTATATATTGAGCGCAAGATTAATATCTTGCGCTCAATATATGTATTCCATTCACATTCTGCCAAATTTCGTTAGTAAATGTTGCTCCAACAAATGGTTTTCGGCTGTGGTGAGCGATAACAGTATACCATGAAAAATTTGCCTCCACTGCAAGTAAGCTGCAATTGCAATATATTGTCCTTTGGCTGCAGTATTCATACGCATAAAAATGTTGGCGCTTTTAAGCATTCTCCTTTTTCAGGCAGTGTTAGCATGCGCTGGGAAACACGGTTTCACCATTGGTATCGAAGGATATAAAAAAATGATAGAAAATATTAACCGCAGTGCTAATTTATACATTATGAAGCATGAAGGTGTGGCGGTGGTCACATTCGAGGGACACTGAGAAGTTAAAAATCAATTTTGGCTTCGTCAGGTACCGTGGCCGATTACAATATGGACGCTGCAGAGATATGAGTTTCTCCGATATATGAAAAAGAACAGGCGTCAAAGAATCAAGCCATATGTTTTAGCAACATAGGTAGGCAGAAAGGACTTGTCCTTTGAAAGGACTTTGATGTTTCCAGAATCGCCCTACTCAGTTGACTCCCTTGTAATCGTGGAGATGGAATTTGTGAGTGAGACATTTAGCTGGGTTTTTCCAGAACCGCCCGACGATGTTTTTCTTGCCAATGGTGTCGTGAACAGGTCACATACGGAAATTCGAAAAGGCAGATATCGCAAGAGAAGGCTCTGTTGTCACCCTATTCGAAAGGCTGCGAAGAACGTTTTCATGGCAATGATGTTCAGCGCTGAAGACCAAGCCAGCTAAGGAACCGTTTATTTCATATAGGCTGCGCATACGCTGAACATCTGGAATCTAAACACACGTTCTGCGATGACATGTAGTCGTAAGTTATCTGGTGTGCTCCTAGCGTGTACAACGTCACTATTCGGTGGAAAATATACGGAGGGCAGGCACTGCAGGATGAGCTGCTTAAAAGCGACGACTGTATATATGGCGGCTCGACTGTTGTAGCTGCTAGTTTAGTGCAGCAGTTCGCCATTCCAGCTGCGTAAATTGTACACATGAAACTTTCAATGTGAAAACGGTTCACCTAATGCCAGTCTCTTTTCTAGATATTCTCGTTAACTCTAAGCTCGGACTTTTTCTTGTTATCATAAGCATGCCAATTTCCTCCGCACTTCAAACAGCCGCTGATTAAAAAAAAACATTCAGTTATTGACAGCAGTGAGCAAAATTTTTCATGCTTTTTGTCGCCTCTTTTTACGCCACGTTATCTCCAATCCCTCGCTGAACACGCATGTTCTTCGCAAGAGGAGTTGTTTACGGCGTGTGAATCCTGGCCATTTTACACTTTTCGAGTTATTTACGCGGTGAGCGTAATTCAAGACTTAGCTTACGGAAAGGACTAAATGTGGTTGACACTCATCAAGAACTTGAGGATGTGTTGGATTGTCAAATGGCGGTTGCCGGTTTCATGAGAGGCACGTTTATAGAGGCCATGCTTTCTAGCAAAAAGAGCGAAACCACACTTTTCGCAAAATTGATAGCCGCTTTGGACTCTGTTGTGCACTGCAGCGTAATCATATATGCTTCTCAATAAGGGTACCAAAATCAGGTTCGACTTAATTGCCAGAAAAAAAAAAAGAATTTGTGTTCAAGTTGGGCTATCATGCCCGTCTGAAAGAAAGTTTTAAGGATCCTGCTGTGTTTCTCTTGGAGCACTTTTTTTAAGTTAATAACAGTGTTAAACTCTGTGATAGTAACTTCCCATTTCAGTTGATAGTGATATGTTCAGGTAAACCTTCATTGAAGTAGTGTAAGTTAGTAATTCTGAACACTAGTCAAATAAAATTTAAATTATCTTTGTCTATCGAGAGGTCGCAAAAACGGATGTCTTCTAAAATTGCGGGTATCCGGTTGAAAATTATTCGGGTGATACTTTTCAAAAGTAAATCATGGATGGTATAAAATCGACCGTCAATAAATGAGGCAATCTGGTTGTGTGCAATAAATAGAAGTGCCTGTAAGACTATTGAAAAGGAGTGCAACGCCAGCGTATCATAATCTACAAACATTACTTCGTTAATGCTTGTCTTCTGGGGTTATTTTTTTTTTTTTGCGTTCAGTATTCTGCATCATTATTACATTCCTAATTTATTCAGCGCGTCGAAGGTTCCTTTTTGCTTGCATATAACAATAACACGAGTTTTTAAAGATTGATGAGAAAAAATGAAAATGGGGCATCAAATATTGTTAAGAAAAAACCACGCTCAATAAATAGAAACCAGATCTGAAAGTTATGCAAGGTTAGCAGCTCCAATAATTCTGCAAAATGTTTAAACATATTATGGAGCGCAGTCTGCAGACTGACAATGCCGATGACACAAATTAAGACACTGGGTTTACACTCGAATAAAACTCTTTATTGGACTGACTTGCGCCCTCAAAAGAACGAAGTGATTCGGCTGCGACGATAGCGAAAATCCCGCTCAGCGGTCGTCAAACATAGAACGGCCGTCTCACTTGTCAGCACTAAATTTAAAGGCGGCAAGGAAAGGTCTAGCTAAAGCCGAAAACGGTACTAGAATAATCGCAACATTGTAGAAACACACGCGAGCGGCTGGAATCTTGGAGATACTTCCAGACACATATTTCGCGTCAAAAGGATAAAGCGTCGTGAGCTCGAACAAACACGGAATACAGAATCAATGAGCGCGCTAGAATCACAATGATAAGGCCGCATGCCAGCGGCTGCTGAACAAAAACCAAAAATGATTTAAACAGTTCGCGGCATTACTCCCCCCTTAAAAAACATCACCTCGATGTTCCAAAATAAACAAACAACTTAAGCGCAAACATTATAAAGTTTAACTACCACGGACATTTTAACGCGCGTAATCAGGCTACAGACGAACAACATGAACGATTCCTGGCTGCACGCGTCGCCGTTGTGGTGCTGTTGTACCGGTAGGAATGACTCCATTTTAATAGTCTAGCTGTCCTACGCGGTGAAGGATTTTGTATGGTCCAAGGTATCGACGCAGTAACTTTTCAGTTAGTCCACGGCGGCGAATAGGAGTCCAAACCCGCACTTTGTCTCCTGGATTCTACTCTACGTGGCGTCGTCGTAAGTTATATCGTCGTGTGCGTTGCTGACCTTTAATTTGCATTCGAGTGAGCCTTCGGGCGTCCAGGTTCTCGTCTTCGGTTACAGGCGGCAGCATTGCGTTGAGCGTCGTCGTTGGCTCCTTGCCGTACACAAAGCTTAAAGGAGTCGACTTGGTTGTCTCCTGGACGGCAATGTTATAAGCGAAGATGACGCAGGGTAGAATGGCGTCACATGTCTTGTGTTCGGGGTCGCCGCACGGTACATTGCAATCACGTCCGCAATCGTTGTATTGAGACGCTCCGTAAGTCCATTTGTCTGAGATTGGTACGCAGTAATTCGTCGATGGCTTATATGACTATTCCAGGATGGCTCGCGTCAGCTCTGCCATATATGCCGTTCCCCTGACCGTGGTGAGTACTTCTTGGGCGCCGTGTCGCAAGGGAATCTGTTCGACAAAAACTTCGCGATTTCTGCCACAGTACCCTTGGGTAGTGCTTTTTCTTCGGTGTGCTTCCTGTATATATATTTCATATACGTTTTCCCATATCACCCGCCATGATATTCTTTCTTCTGTCTTTCCCCTTCCCCAGTGCAGAGTAGCAGGCAAAATTTGAATTATTCCTGCCAGCCTCTCTGCCTTTGATTTCAATACATTCATTTATCTATCTATCGGTGTAGCGGGTAAGGTAGTCGGAGGCCATGATGATCCACCTGTTATCCGCAGATGAAGATTGAAAGGGGCCGAGGAGATCTATCCCAATTGGTTGAACGGGCAGGGTTGGGGGCGGTATCGGGTTCAGTAGCCCAGCTGGTCGGATGACAACGAATGACAGCGCTAATATTTGATGACATGATAGCGGCTGTCGAATAAAAACAGAGATATAAATACTTCGCGCCAATATAATTTGCTTTAGTTTTTGCATACCTGTTCCGTCGTAGTGGCCGGTGATTATTATTTACGTACGAGCATTGATGGTGTATTTCTTACTGGTAGAGGGTAATTTCTGGCTCTCACTCAAGGAACCAAAAGTATCCGACGTGATTTGCGTGGAAGCACTACATAAGTCATTCATGTATTGCTCTTGTGTCCTTTGGGATCATACGGCCCGTCTCAAGATTGGCCTCTCCGTTTCTCCTGATTAGCTGCTCCGTTTTAACGAATGTTGCCTCTCGGATTTCCTAGCATTCCGATTATAATCGGAATGCTAGGAAAGTTTAGGAAATTCATATATATATGATAACCACTTGGCAATTACTGCATGGCGAAATTTCGGAATTCTTACAAGTTTTACAGTGCAAGTTGCCACACCCAGTGAAATCAGCAATATGCATTGCGGAATGTTTTATTTGTTGAAAAAGGAATCTATCAACGGAAAAGGCCTGTATTTTACGGCTCACTAGCAGCAACTGGCAACATGTAACAACAATTCGGCTTCTCTCAGAAGTTGCATCAGCCACTGGTAGAAACTTCCTTTTCAGGCAGATGACTCAACTGTACGCCGGAGTGCCTCATTTCATTACACAACTGAAAATAACAGGTTGCTGATAATAATTCTTCACTTGGGTGCACGTGTGCGTATTTTGTATGTACTGCATCATATGATGAGTTACGCTATTAAGACGAAATTTCTTTAATTCAACGAATGGTAACGGTGTTTTGTAGTGATTCGTTCCACACTGCAACACTTAAGGTCAAGGAAAATGAACTCATCCGTGCTGCGTACATTAGTCAATTAGAATTTTGTGTTCCAGGATAGCCTAAGCAACCCATGAATTGTCACTCTACTTTTAAAATCTGGTCTTTCTTTATTCCATACGCAAGATGAGGAAACCGGTGCACTCTGTTTCTTACTTAACAGAAATGCTTATTGGTACTTAGTGGATTCTATGAAGCCACAGGCAAGGACGGGCCACTTAAGTTCTACGACTGACGACCAATATACTGAAGTCGTACTGAGGCGCTGGAAGTGCATTGAGAAGCTAGATAAAAAATATACGACGAGCGCTTAAACCTACAGAGCACTCGGGGCCGACTTGCGCAATGACAAGCACCTTGTATCGATTAGTGGTATTTCAGAACCTGGGGAATAACAAAACATGTCTTTCCGAACTAGAAACGCACAAAATGAAAGAAAGGATCGCATCTGATACCACCCCGAAAGTGTGTTGCAGGCAGAAAGCTTACAACAGACACTATTCAAGCAGGCCTAGGCCGAGTTCTCACAGGTGAGCCGAAGCATAACGCCGACGATGGGGGGCGCTTGATTGAAAGGGATGCAGAGATAAACTTTTCTATTTGTTCTTGAAGTTCTCTTTTGTTCTTCCAAAACTTTGGCACCTTGCGAATTTGTAGCTGTCTTGTGCACGCATTTGTAAACGCTGTGACGCTGTGCTTATAGATAGCTTGAATGAGCACCGCAGTAAATGCGCTCCCCCTGTCTGTAATGAGCACTTCTATTGCACCCTGTTGCACAAGAATGCTCTCGACAAAAAAACTTGGCGGCATTTAATGTGACACCATTAGGCAGTCCTTTTGCTTCGGCGTAACGATAGGGTTGTGAGTGGCTACGATTACCCACTTGTTAGCCGTTTATGAGGTCGGGAAGGGATCGTGAAGATCCATTCCAATTTGCTGAAATGACTTATTAGGGGCTATTACGGGTTTCAGTAGTCGAGCAGGTCTGGTCGAAGGCGTCCTGTGTCGCTGACATTTGCGGTCTGTCATCACAAGCTGTGAAATGTCGGCACGCATCCGCGGCCACAAATACTTGTCTCGCATACATGCAACGTAAGGACCATCCTGAGATGTCGTGATGTCAAGTCATCGTGAAAAGCCTGCAACAATTTTTTCCCAGCTTTTTAGACACGACAAAGAGGTATGTGGTCGTGTGTGCTTCGAAGTTCTTCGTAAGGACACCGTTTTGCAACGCGAAGGACGATAGTTGATACCTGAATAGAGTAGGAGGAGAAGCGCGCTTGCGTTCTAGGTAATGAACTAGGTATTCCAAGTCAAAGTCCTAGCGTTACTGATGTACAAAACTGCTCGTGCTTACTGGACGCAAGAACGATTCCTCGTCGTCCCCCTACGGAAGCGCGTCAATAACGGCCTATGTCAAAATGTTCGCTGCCATAACTGAAGACAAACATAATATTGAATATTTGTAGGTATAGGCTCCCCTATGCAAAGGGGCTGGAGTGGTCTTTCAAAGCGGCACGGCATGTGAGGCGATGACTTACTACCTTGTAAGATCGATCGTATATTTAAGGACGGAAGTTTGGTGCGGCCCTGACGATTGCGAGGCATTCCTTCTCAGTTGTCAAGTAATTGGTTTCCGGGTTTTGTGAGCGACCTGCTAGAATAATCTAGAACGTTTTCCACTCTGGCATTCCTCTAAACCAGGACGCGCCTAAACCCACGCTGCCTGCGTCGGTATGAATTTCAGTCTCAGCTTTTTCATCCAAATGTCCGATAAAATTTGGGGAGTGTAAGCAGGCTTTGAGTTCCTAGCAGGCTTCAGCTTGCAGTAATTTTCCCTCAAATGGCACGTTTGCCATTGTAAGCAAAGTCGAAGGTTCGGCGAGGCGCGAAACATTGACGAGTCGTCGGTGTAATGCGCATAGTCCAAGGAATCGCCGCACAGCTTTCCTGTCCTCCAGCTTTGGAAACTGTCGGTCGCAGCTGTTAACTTTGGGTCTGTAAGAACCGCATTCTTGCTCATGATGCGTGAACAGCTCCTCCTATGGGAGGTGACACTGCTCAGCTTTCAACGTTGGCCCTTACGACTTTATTGTGTGAAGTACTGTTCGTAGGTTTTGCAGGCGGTCTTTAAAGGTCGAAGAGAACCTAACGGCATCAATATGGCAATACCCGCTCTTTATGTCCATGGACGAGAAATACCTAGCGTTGGAAGACAGTCTAGAGTGTCGTCGATTCGATGCAGCGGGAGGACATCCTTTTTGTGAGGTTGATCAAGTGGCAGTAATCGATGCAGAATCAAAGTATGCAGTCTTCCCCAAAACGACAAGTGCCACCCAGGGGCCCTTCGATGGCTGAATAACGTCTTCACGAAGAATTTCATCAACTTGATCGCGTATGGCCTGGCGTGCTCGCTGCGATACACGGTAGCGGCTTTTACTAAACGGCCGAGCATGTTTGTCCGTGATGATGCGGTCCTTTGTCAACGGAGTTTTGTGCACCTTTGACGCTGAAGAAAAGCACTCACTGTAGCCTTCAAGAAGAGTGCGAATCCAGTCTAGTCTGTCTCGGGATCTGCGTTGATATCGAACGTGGGCGGCTTGGGTCGGTTGGGTACACCATCTTCAGATTGGCTGGGGAGGGCAAGGAAGGAGGAGGAAGAAACTTTATTTAAAAAAAAAATGTAAACACTCCCAGGAGGACCTCTAAGTCCAGGAGCCCTCTGGCTGTTCCTTCTAGCTTAGCCCGCTCGACCAGCCGTAACCAATCTGCAGGTTGCGTGGATAGACGGGCAGCCTCCCAGGAGGAGGGGGTGGGGTTTGAGGACGGTGAAGACCTCTGAGTGTCCGCTAGCTCGTGGAGGAAAAGGATATTTGTGCCTTTCTTGAGGTGCCTGTATTTTTCTATGAAATGTGTCACCAGCGCCTGATTCTGTTCTCTCCGGACGTGGGTGATGCCTCTTGCGATCCCAAGACCTCGTTAAAAGAGCAACTGCGCATTTCCTTCGACTAAGCCTTCGGGTGGTTCGATGTCTGTGCTACTCACGTAGACTATGACGCTTCTCTCGCGCCCTTGAAAGAACTAAGGTAATCGATGGCGGCGATGCAAATAAACGTCGGTTGTCGAATTAAGAATGCCTGTCGCGCACATCAACGCTCAATTTAAAAGCGGCTAAGAAGCATCAAGGTAAAGCGGCAAACGGTGGCTAGCATGACCTCGAATAACTGTAGAACCACACACGAGTGTGGTTCTTCGAAATACACATCGACCTATCTTGCGCGGCAAAGTTGATAAATAATTGTATGGCGACAACAGTCATGAAGACATAAAGAATACAGAAATGATTCGCGCGCGGGAATCACAATGATAAGGTTGCATGCCGGTGGCTGACGAAAAATGACAAATAAAGATTTGAATAGTTCGCGGAAATACATAATCAACTTGTCAAGGGGAAATAGTAAATGCCCTGAGTAATTCCAGGCTACTGACAGCAACATATATTCGGTACAATTCAACAACTCAGTTCCATTCGTTTCTAAAACGCTGGTGCAAGTTCTAAGGGATAGCCTGAATGGTGTCTCAGCTAAACGTAGCCTAGTATTTAGAAAATGGGGTGAGCCATAGCGCAGTCAAATTAATTACGAGCTGTTCAAAGTCGAACATGGTAATCTGTCATAGTTTTTTTGTCCTAAAGTTAATTAATATTCAGTAAATTCTAATTAGCTATATTTAAATCATAGGCTTGACACAGCACAACTCAACGCTAAAGTTGCTTGTCTTGAAAAACGGCTGCTTATGTTTGTTTTTTCATAAAACTAGCATGTACGTAAAGTAATTTCTTTTCAGCCGAAAACCATGTCTGGCGCTATAAAGAGTTCCTTGTGACTGCGGCCTAAATTTAAATCCCCCAGATGCGTCCGATATATCAAAATTCATTCTAAAGGGTCATGCTTTATACGATGAGGCTTCTTGTCTTACTTGACGAATAATTTAAAATAACAACTGGTCATTTGAGAGAATTTTCGAAGTATAGAATGCTGAGTTGGGCGAATTGGTTGTAGTTCATTTTGAATGGGAAAAAGAGTGCAGAAGGATGAAGGACAAAGTACCAGAAGCACGCAGACAAGCGTTGTGTGCTTTTTGAAGATCTCTAAATAGGGCGGCGTAATTCATAGCTGGATGGAAACAATGTGGCCAGCCGTTGAGATCATACAAATTTTACATTGAAATCCCTTTCACGTGGAAGTATTCGGGATTTCGGCCTCGTTTGTTAGGCATTATTTCTATCGCTAAGTCCTCAACGATCGGTTCGGATAAGGAGTGCGCGATTAGAGTAATGTCGTTTGCGACGAGAATTGCAACCGATGGCATGTTAGGTTGGCGGACCGTGGAGTAGTAGTCTAGCGTCGGTGACCTATCGGCTCCTACCTCTTGCAAACAGATAAAATCAGGTCTGATGAGGGTGGTGCAAAGATATTGTTTCAGCAAACCCTGTTTTCGTCTGAAACCCCTACAGGTCCATTGCCAGATTTCTATGTGTTCGATGTTTGGGCTACGGTGTGGGGTGCCAACGGGCAAGGAACGCGAAGCCACCTGACTACTAAGGCCCATACTGAGTTCGAGCTCGGATGTCGCCCGAACATTCGTGCAAAACAGAGCATGACTCATGTCCTGCATGATGATTCGACGGGAGGCCGGAAGCAGCGCAGGGGGCGCACGTAACGTTGGGGTCGCGGACGGAGCGAGGGCAAGCCGCCAAGGCGTGTGGCCCTGCACAACGGGTACAACACGCCTTCGAAGGATCATTATTGAGCTTACACTTCTTCAAAGCGTGACCATACTGCGCACAAAATGTGCAAATGGGAACGTGCAGGTCCTCGAAAACCTGCACGTTCCCATTGCAGCTCCCAGTCCAGGTCCTCACGGACCTGCACGATACCATGCTATTAGGAACGGATAAAACTTTTGAACCAGCTTCGAAAGAGATTTCCCAACTATCAACCGGGAGATACGGTGTTGATCAAGAGGGAACCAGTTGTAACGAGAGAGTCGTGCCGCTGGTGCTTAAGGTTAAGGATAAGGTACATTGTCATGGAAACGCTATACTGCAACTAATAAAAACTGGAGGCTTTTCCAGGAGTACATCTAACAAAGCATATCTACGAACAGCTAGTAGAGGCGGACATATGATGAATTTCTTTACATTGCTAACTGCTGCCTATGACGATTGATTGTCGGTCAGAAACTGACAATTTCGAGGTAGCTTTTTGCAAGAAAAGGGGTGCCCAAAATTAGTTTCAAACAAAGCCAGTTGCTGATAAATTATGATAAGTTTACTCGCCGGAAGCTTGGGGCCACGTACTCTACCGTTGCGTTCATCACTGGACGCTACATCTGAACGGTTCAAAGCTTTGAACCACTTTTAAGTTACTCGGGAGCTCCACGGATTACTCATGTGTTCGGAAAGAGCATAGTTGGGGCCGTACCTAGTGAACTGTGCCGTCGACCGAGCAATCCTCTTCTTCTCTGTGTTTTGTATGTCATAAAAATATAGTTTTCATGGTGAGAGAGAAAAAATCATGGGTGCTTTTGCTACTGATACTCTTTAGATTACATATTCATCGATTTTGTATACCGTTTTACTGGCAAGAAGTTTGTAATTTTCTGACAAGCTCTAGAACGGTTGACATGTTATTAAACTATGCAAAAAAATATGCTTTTAATTTGCGGCGTTTTATTTATTCCACCCATGGATGTTTTTTCACAACATTGAAGACAGGCTTAGTTTAAAATGGTACTTTTGTTGTTTATATGCATTGTATTCACATATGTAGAAAAGTTCATGTTAATATATTGTGACGCCCAGATTGAGACGACGACGAGAAAGGGACGATTGTGAAAAAGGGAAGAGGACGAACGGTCGGCTCGTGCTGAGAGCTCTGCAAGGGGACTCAAGCTTCGGGCGCTTCTAATACCGCCAATGAAACATTGCTCGCAGCATATTGGTGGAGTTGCTGGGAGTCTCTACCAGGAACGGACGTCCAGCGACCCCACCACCACCGGTGACGCCTGCAAGGTTTCAGGCAGAGGTGAGCGGTGCCGGGGATATGGAGAACGGCGCGCAGCAAGCTGGAGATGGGGTTACGCTCCTGTCCGATGCCGGCGAACAATCTCGTAATGGCGCAGGCCACGTGTCCCCGGAAACAAAAGTGTAGGGTTGAAGCCTTGAACGACCGGGGTGGTATTTTTGTTACGAGGGGTAGGTGGAGGAGCCATAATAAGGTGTGTGGCGTTGAGAACAGAATCGCGAGATGTAGCCACGGTGACCGCAGCACTAGCACTAAGGGAATATCAAGATAGAGGCGGCGCTGTTCAATAGTCGCCACGCGAAGCATTCGTCCAATGTTGTCATACGGCATTGGTGACGACTGAAAGTAGCTGGTCCTTTGAGTACGGGGCGCTCTCAGCGGGTTGCTCTGCCTCAGCCGCTGCGGTTCCTGGTATCGTCAAAGTCTGCTGCATTAACTGCAGCTGCCCAGGAAGGACTCGGCGGATACGAAGGAGGGAGATATGAAGCGTCCAAAGCGAACTCTAGAGAGCGGGCTACTTCTTCTCGGAATGTATGGGGGATCATGGATTGCTAATCGCCAGACGCTGTTGGCCTAGTACCGCCAACCACGGCCACCGACGTCACGTCAGCCAGGCGCCCGAACTTGGGTTTGATGCGACGAATTTCAGGCTTCTCAAACGTTCATCAGCGCTGAATTACGTCAGCAACAGCGTCGAGGCTTGAATGGCTGGTTGGCAAATTGTAGATTTCTGCCACGAACATTTTCAGTAGGTAGCCAACGTTGTCATCTTCAAACTTGCACTGCTTGAACACTTCCTCGATATACTTCGTGGAAGTCACGCCGAGAAGTTGAGCTCTCTGAGAATGTACTTGTTCAGCCGGTTTCTTCTTGATATCAGAGACGCCGTAGCACTTTTTATTCTCTTCGATGAAGCGGTCCCATGTCGTGAAATTATTCTCGTTGTTTTCGTGCCACGCTCACGCCGTGTCGGTAAGCGCGAAGACTCTGCTGGCCAACTGGACGAAAGAGTCCCACTTATTATCCGGCTCATCCGCTAGCAGTTGATCAGCCATTCATCCATATCTTTGTAGGATGATAGTGTGAACGAACGAGGCTTCAGAGGATGTTTCCATAAGTTGCGAGATCTGTTCCTGAGATCGTCGCCGTCGACAGACTTTGTAGGTACAGATGGGGGTAGGCCAGCAAGAAGGCGTCTTCGGCGCGGTTCAAGCAGGAATTCCTTCTTCGGGGTATTTGGGGAACGTGTACGCCGCACTTTAAACCAAGATATTACCAGCTGGGCTTTATTGTCCGTATGAGAAGCGTCGGAAGCGTAAGCCCGCTTGCTAGAGCTCCCATCACGAGCCAACTAAGCCACCGCGTCTCATGTGTTCTGTTTTCTGCTGCTGCAAACGTCCTCAGCCATGGAAATCCGCGAGTTATTATTAGCGACTGGGGATGCCTGTTCACCGGCGTCGTTGTGGAGCAGTTGCTTCGTTCGTGTGCCAGTCAATTCGCCATTTATCGCCTTACTATCCTCAGAAAAGCGGCCTAAATGAACACACGAACTGTACTATCATGAACGTGAACGTCCTCTATTATTCAAGTACGCTTCCAATACCTCCCGCCATAAGTCTACTGGCTTCAGCTCGTAGTTTTTGCTTTATGCTCGTTCCCCGTGACACACCCTGCACACCATCCTCCCCCTTCGTGCTGGTCCTGATTAGGATTTATCTGTCGCGCCGACACTCAGCCTTGCCAAGGAAGCCCGCCAAGGAAGCCCGCCGGCTTGCCCGCCTTTGTATTCTTGTGTCTCAGTATCGTTCAAAGGCACGCTACGACGCTCACCGGCATTACATCACTTTACAAACTGGGGATTTTGTCTTGCTGTGGCGGCCAGTGCCACCATGATGGAACCTTGTTGTCCTTGTCCAACTTAGCAAGCTCTGTAATTGCATCGCACGTCTAACGAGCAGCAGCCGTCGCTCACTGAAAAGTGAAGTCGTACATGCTGCTCGTCTGAAGCCGTTCTCTTCACGCACCACAGTTTAACTCGCCCTGCGGGCTTCGGCTGCGTAGGGCGAAGTGTGACGCCCATATTTGGAAGACAACGAGACAGTGACAATTGCGAAAGACAAGAGGACGAACGGTCGTAACGCGCTGAGGGCTCAAGCAAGCAGACTCAAGCTTCCGACGCTTCTCAAACGGGCCATACAATATCGTTCGTAACAACCTCTTCAGTTTCAGAATACGAGGGGCTGGGGCTGGAACATTTATATTTGTCACCCGTTTATTGCCTTGGTCAAAAACGAAAACAAAAACAATCTCTTCAGTTTCAGAATACGAGGGGCTGGGGCTGGAACATTTATATTTGTCACCCGTTCTATTGCCTCGGTCAAAAACGAAAACAAAAAGGTTAAAAAAGGAATTTTTAAATATAGCCACTAAACAAGTATGTGTGAGCTAAAAATAGAAAAAACAATCTATCAATAGGCGGCCAAGGCTCTTCCCCACTGCTGTGGACACCTCGAATGGAGCTTGTATGGTTCTAGCTCAGTTGACTGAACCTTGAAGAACCAGAACATTCTCATTACTTGTACACTACGAAGAAGCACTGAAAGTAGGACAAATCTGTTTTTTATACAATATCCTTTTAGTCGAAAGCTATTTGCCATCAGATAATGCTATTGCGAGAAATGACCTTTCCGTATAAAACAAGGGAATAGGTCCATACAAAACAAAAGCTTTGCCTCGCCCAACTTAAAAAGAATTTCCTTCACAAAAAATGCTTAGAAGAATGTGATGTAAATTGCTGCCGCCCCGTGCGTCATCATGAATTTGGTGATCTAGAGGCCAGTGGGTCGATAGTGCCGCGACATTTAGCTGCAGTTTGGGTGCGGACATTGGTCGCGTACCTGGTACGTTCAGACCCCTATGTTTGGCACATGGATGTCTTAGATATTGTCGGTCAGCAGGAAGTATTTCGCACACGAGCGCAAGCAACCACGACAGATGGACTGATTTTTATGGCGCAAGGACATCTTTGGCCAAAGAGCACCAAACACAAGGTGAATTGTCAACTGATGTTTATAAAATCTCCGTGGTGTGGTGTTTAATGATGTACTTAAAAATGGTGGTGTATAGGGCCTAAAAGGTATTACGGAGTGTATAGTCTACAAGCAGTAGTCTACAGGGCCTAAAAACATTGAATTGCGATGTATGCAAGTAACCACGATTGCTATGAAAATCTGGACATATCACGAGGATACTAAAGAACTCAAGTTGTCGTCAAAGATTTTGCTGATGCCTGAAGAGTGACTCACTTCAGAAATGACCTGTCTCAAAGTGAGCATATTGCAAGCCAATAAGGAAACACTGCAACAGCATATGCGTCCATCGACTGCACACAAGATAAGTGATGCAGTTATTGAATTCAATTATCTTTCTCTTGCGGTGAACGATAGTGCTTCTGTACTACATGCTTAGCGATAGTTATGAGCATATGGCAGGGTCATTAGATGAATGTCTTGCACTCAATGTATGAATTACATTCGCCATCAGCCAGATTTGGTGAGTAAACATTGCTTGTACAAATTGTTTTGGTCGTGCTGTGTGATAACAGTATACCAAAAAATTTGCCGACACTGTATATAAGCTGCATTTGCAATAAATAGTGAATTCATCCCAGGAGTATTCATACGCATAAAAAATGTTGGCACATTTAAAAATTTTCATTTTCGCGGCAATGTTAGCATGCACTGGGACGAAAGGTTTCACCAAAGGTATGGAAAGATATGCAAAAAATTTAGAAAACAATACACATGGCGATGAGTTACACATTTCGCAGCATGAGAATGTGGCGCTGGTCCCATGCAAAGGACACTGGGACGTTAAAGACCACTTTTGGTTGCGTCAGGTACCGTGGCCAGTAACAATATGGAAACTGCCGAGATATGAGTTTTTTCGATATCTGAAAACGAACAGGCGTCAGAGCATTAAGACATATGTTCTGGCAGCACAGGTAGGCGCAAAGGACTTGTTATGCTTTGAAAGGACTTTGATGTTTCCAGAATCGTCCTACTCGGTTGACTGGCTTGTAATCGTGAAGACCAAAATTGTGAGTGAGACATTTAGCCGCTTTTTTCCAGAATCGCCCAGGCGCATTTTTTCTTGCCAATGGTGTCGAGAGCAGGTCACACACGAACATTTGGAAAGGCAGATACCGGAAGAGAAACCTCTGTTGTCAATCTACTCAAAGGGCTCCAAAGAGCATCTCCATGACATTGATGTCCAACGCTCAAGAACAAGCCAGCTAAGGAACAGTGTAATTCGTATAGGCTGCGTATACGCTAAAGCTTCGAACTCCAAACGCACTTTCTGCGATGACTTGACGCCACAAGTTATCTGGAATGCGCTTAGAGTGTACAACGTCACTATTCAGAGGAAAATGTACAGACTGCAGATACTCCAGGATGAGGTGCTTAAAAGCAACTACGATATAATAGGCACATTGACTACTGTGACTGCTAGTTTAGGGCAGCGGTTCGCCATTCCAGCGGCGTTAGACTTTGCACATGAAACGTTCTATGTGAGAAAAGGTCGCCAAATGGCGGTTTCTTTGCTAGATATTCTCGTCTACTCTAAGCTCGGCCTTTCTCTGGTTATCATAGGCATTGCAATTTCCTCAGCTGTGCTGACAGCCGCTGATGTAAAAGAAAGAAACATTCAGTTAATGAGCGCAGTGAGCGAATTTTTCATGTTTTTTCTCGCCTCTTTTTACGCGACGTCCTTTCCAATACCTCGCCGTACACACTCGTTGTACGCAAGAGGAATTGTTTACGGCGTTTGGATTATGGCCATTTTACCTTTTTCAAGTTATTTTCGTGGTGAGCTTATTTCAAGACTTAGTTTGCAGAAAGAACTAAATGTGGTTGACACTCTCCACGAACTTGAGGATGCGTTGGATCGTCAAATGGTGGTTCCCGTTTTCATGAGAGGCACTTTTATACAGGGCATGCTTTTTAGTAAAAGGAACGCAACCACGCTTTTCGCGAAATTGAGAGCAGATTTTCAAAAACGCAGAAACAAAGACCATTTGCTAATGAACGATATGAGAGAATGCTTCTCTTGTGCTCTGCAACATAATCATATATGCTTCGCAATCAGTATACCAAAGGCAGGTTCGATTGCATTGCCAGTGGAGCTCGTGGAATCAAAAAATTATTTGTGCTCTAGCTGGGCTACCATGCCCGTCCGAAAAATTTTCCTATGATCCGCGGATACAGTGATTTCCTTCGCAGACTAGATGAAGCATTATTATTGCGGCGGGTTCAAGAACACGCTTTTGTGCAGAGCGGTGACAACGAAGGTCGTAGTAGGTATAGCAGTGTTGGGTTGAACCAAGGTGCAGAGTTATATCTCTTTTTCTTAGTTTTCAGCGGCCTACTCTGTGTTTCACTTGGAGCACTTTTTTTGGAGTTAATAACAATGTTCTCTGTGATAGCAACTTGCCCTTTCAGTTGAAAATACTATGTGCAGGTAAACCTTTATTGAAGAAATATAAATTCTTAACCGTTTCGCATAAGGTATGTAAAATTTATATTAACTTTGTCCAAACACGGGCCGCAACAACAGATGTCTTCGAACATTGCAGTTATTCGGATGGAAAATAAGAGGAGATTCCTTGTAAAATGTAAATCATGGTTGTAGAAAATTTGCCGTCAATAAGTTAGGATCTGGTTATGCGCAATCAAGAAAGGTGCCTGTGTGAAAAGGACAACAGAATCTTTATGCAATGCTAACCTAGTATACTCTCAAAAGCTATTTCTTCAATGCATCTTTTATGGGGTTCTTTTTCGTGCTCAAAATTTGTCCCAGTATAATAAACTGCATCTTGCATGCTTAGTAAATTGAATAAAAATTACCAGCCCTATTCTGCCCACTAAAATTTGCCTAATTAAATTCTGCGCGCAAAAAAAACAACGAGGTTTTAAAGATTGATGAGAAAAACCAAAATGTTGCAGCAAATATTATTAAGCCAGAACTGCGCTTATTAAGTAGAAACCAGATCTGAAAACTCTAAAAGTTAAGCTAGAAGCTCTAGTCATTCTGCAAAGTACTTTGAGATATTATGAAGTACAGAACATATACTTCGATTTAGTGTTCGCACACCTATCCGCCGTAGCGACCTGTAATTATTATTTACTTACGAGCGTTGATGATGTATTTCTGCCTGTTAGGGAACGTTTTGTACCTCTCACTCAAGGACCCGAAAGCATCCAAGGTGATTTACGTGAAAGCGCATCATGCGACATCCATTACTTGCTCTTGCGTCCTTAGAGAGCATCAGCCTCTCTCACGACCGGGATCTCTATTGTTCGCCCTTAGCTTCTCCGTTTGATCGAACGTTTCCTCTCGAATTTCGAGCATTCCGATTTATAAGGATAACCACTTGGCATGTGCTGCACAGCATTATTTCGGAACGCTTAAAATTTCAAAGTGGAAGTTTCTACACCTAGAAAACTAAGCAATATGCAATGCGGAAATTTTAGTTTGCCTAAGGAAAATGAATTAACGAAAAAAGCATCCGTTTTCCGGCTCAGTAGCGGCAGCTGTCGATATGTAACTACGATTCGGCTTCTCCCAGAAGTTGCAGCAGCCACAACTGGAAACTTCCTTTTTAGGCTCATGGCTCAACGGGGCGCCGGATTGCTTTTTCTGTTTACACAGCTTAAAACAATAAGCTGCCGAAGATAGTTCTTCACTTTGGTGCATGTGCGATGCAGGCTGTGTGCTTGCTGCATCATACGCTCATTTACGAAATTGAGACAAAATTTCTTTCTCTTTTAAAGAGCGGTAATATAGTGTTTTTGTAGTAATTTCTTGTGATATATAAACATTGTTACACTTAAGGTAAAGGAAAATGAACTCATTTCGGCCGCGTATATGTGCAGTTTGCCTTTTATGTTTCTGGATTGCCTAAGCAGGATACGAATCCTTACTATACTTTTAACATCCAGTCTTTAACCACAGGCAAGACGAGGAGACCGGTGCAATCTGTCTCTTACATAATAAGAACGCTTATTGGTGCTTAGTGCATTCGACAAAGCCACAGGCAAGCGCAGGTCACTCATGTTCAACGAATGATGGACAATACATTGAAGTCATACTGGGGCACTCGAAGTGAATTGCGAAGCGAGATAAGGAACATACGATGAGCGCTTAAACGTAGACAGAGCTCGGGGCCGACTTGCGCTATAGCAAACGTCTTGAATCAATTAGTGTTACTTCAGAACCTGAGGAGGAAAAAAATATGTCGTTCCGGAATTTAGAACGCACAAAATAAAAGAAAAGGTCACATCCGACATCGCCCCAAAGTGTGCTGCAGGAAGGGAACTTACAACTTATACTCAAGCAAGCCTAGGCCGCGGCCTCAAAGATGAGCCGAAAACTAACGTCGGCGATGGGGGGCGCTTGATTGAAATGGATGCCAAAAAACTTTTGATATTTTTACTTCAAGTTCTTAATGTTCTTCAAACACTTCGGCCGCGTTGCGAATTTTTAGTTGTCTTGTGCATGTATTTTCCCCCGCATTTACAGTGGTAGTGACATGTATCATGCTTTTGCTGAAAGTGTTTGTGAGGTGTTGAATTAGCCTCTACTTGTTGCGTGAAGCTTCGTTGCATGAACATGCGCGCGTTATGGTTCTGATAAAAACTAGTTTTCCTGTACGTCTCTTGCTGCTAGAGAGGAAACGTTTCATGCAATTTCAGGAAGTTCACATTACTGTTAAGAATGCTTTTGGCACCTTGTGTGTGTGCAGTTCTCCTCAGAACGTATTTGTCACCGGGTTTGCAGTGAACATGACAGATATCGAGTTTTTCAACAAGTGTTTGTTAGATGTGGAGTATTTTGGTTGTATGATGCTTCTTCGTTGTACGAATATGCGTGCTTTATTGGTCTGAAAAAATTTTGGTTTCCAGTGCTTGTCATGCTGCTAGAGCAAACAAGCGTTTCACACAATTTCAGGAAGTTCAATATAGTGTTAGGAATGCTTTTGGCACCTTGTGTGTGCAGTTCTCTTGAACACTTGTTTGTCACCGGGTTTGCAGTGTATATGACAGACATCCTGTTTTTCAACAGGTGTTGGTCAGATTTTGAATTAGCCTCTACTGAGAGTGTGATGCTTTTCATTGTATTAATGTGCGAGCGTTGTTGCTGTGAAAAAATTTTGGTTTCCAGTGCTTGTCTTGCTGCTAGATCAAACAAGCGTTTCAAACAATTTCAGGGTGTTAAGAATGCTTTTGGCACCTTGTGTTTGCGCAGTACTTGTGAGCACGTATTTATCATCGGGTTTGCAATGAATATAACAAATATCATTATTCTCAACAATCGTTTGTCAGATTTTGAATTAGCCTCTAGTGAGTGTGTGATGATTTTCGTTGTATTAATATGCGCGCGTTATTGCTGTGAAAAATGTTTGGTTTCCGGTGCTTGTCTTGCTGCTAGATAAAACAAGCGCTTCACACAATTTCAGGAAGTTCAATATAGTGTTAAGAATGCTTTTGGCCCCTTGTTTGTGTGCAGTTCTCTTGAGCACTTATTTTTCAGCGGGTTTGCAGTGAATATGACAGATGTCGTGTTTGTCAACAGGCGTTTGTCAGATTTTGAATTAGCCTTTACTGAGTGTGTGATGGTTTTCGTTGTATTAATATGCGCGCGTTATTGCTGTGAAAACATTTTCGTTTCCAGTGCTTGTCTTGCTGCTAGAAAAAAAAAAGATTTTCACACAACTTCTGGAAGTTCACAGTGGTGTTAAGAATGCTTTTGACACATTGTGTGTGTGTGCATTTCTCTTGAGCACGTATTTGTCACCGGGTGTGCAGCATGTTAGGAGATATGATGTTCTTGCTAGGACATTTTTTAGAAGCTGAATTTCCTCTATTGATTGAGCAATGCTTCCTCCTTGTACAATTGCATAGATGTATTGGTCCAATATTTCGGGGGTTGTCAGCTATTGGTTTCTTGCTAGGGCGAAAAAAAACATTTCATACTTGTGTTTCAAGTTCGCGAGGTTGCGATGAGTATTTCTGGCGCATTGCGTGTTTGAAGTTCTCTTGTACATTTATTTTTTGCTCAGTTTGCACTGATCGTAACGTATATCATTTTTTTTTGTTTACTGCTAGTGTTTGTTAGGCGCTGTATCCGCACTATCGGTTTAATGATATGTTTTTGTTTTAAGAGTGTATGTCGTTATTTCTATAATAAACAAATTGTTTTTTAACTTTGTCGTGTAAATGCTGTATGTGCTGTTGCGCAAACATGATGACATAACGAACACGTGAAGGAAAAACTAGGCAAAACGACCGGAGACGCCAAGACATCGCGCTCGAGCCACCACAGGCAATGATGCTGGCGAAGCTCCCGAAAGACACAAAAACCATTCAAACATGGCGAGCGACGCGCTCGCGCGTGAGCCGTCTTACGGCCGCGCGCTGGCATGCCATTGAACATTTAAAATCAATGCGCAGAAGAGAGTTACACAGATAGAGATTGAAGAAAGAGAAAATTTCATCCTCCCGCCTACACATAGGCAAGGAGTTTAGTCAAAGTAGACGGGACAGAGGCTGGCCGCACTGTTTTCCCCGCTAACATTGCTTGCGCAAACGCAAAAAGCAGCGAAGGACGTATACCCGATGTGAGACCCCAGACGCAGTCCTAATAGGTTAACCTATCAGACAAGCGATATTAGCTACGTTGGATAGTGCGAAAAATAATTTGAAACTTAATAAGTGGAAGGTTCTACAGGGCTATCTGTGGGCATCTAGTCGATATCTGTGACTGTCTGTGGTGGAAGATTGAGTTTAAACGGCTACTGCCACGTCACAGAACACTATTCAAGCTGAAGTACTTAAATATAAATCTCTGTATGGCCAAGGTGCATGACTCGTGCTTCGGTTAAGTGCATTCTAAGAATCTGGTGCATGTATCGTCATGCAATAGCTACATCAGAGCATAACAACAGTTACATTTCAATGGGTAAACAATATAGTCAGCGCCGAACTGCTTTAGAGTTCTTTTCGTATGGGTTACTTTGTGGACAATTATCTTCTTGTCTTTGCTCACTGTCGAGCTTTCAAGCATGTACGCGGCAAATGTGGAGTATAACTACGAGGAGTTGCAATAATTACCGCAATGGTGCTGCAAGAAGTTCACTTCGCTTCCGCGTCACCCCCTTTTTGCTGAATTGTTCATCTTGTCCTTTTCCCTAATAGCTGTTCTTTCTCAAAGGGTAGTAAATATTCCTGCTTTGTTTGTAGAGGACAATGATAACCCGCGCTTAGCATCGAAAGAACGTCTGTTGCTTACGACTGACGAATACGTAATAGTAGCTCCGTCATTGCAAAAACAAATTTCCCACAATTGCGTTACTTTCTAATGCGAAATTTGAGCATAACTCATCAGCTGTTTACCTTTTCGATAAACTGAGGCAAACATTTTGAGCAAGACACGTATGTACAATTACAGACAACTTTTTTTTTTATTTTTCACACGTGTTCCTTCAAGAAACACTCCACTAACAGTTCTTGGCTGTCATGAAAGAAGCTTTGTGGTCAGAGTCAGCAATTGAGTTATCGGGAGTTTGCGGGGGGCAGCGCGTGGGTCCATAGGGACGTTTCGTGACGAACAGATAGCAGCGACTGGCGATGCCGCTGACGCCGCTAGCGAGTGAAGCGAGTGAGAACGGGATGGACGCACCGTGATCCGCTTAGCAAGCCGGTGTTTTGCCAACCGGAGAGCACCCCGGCGCCATTCAGGAAGAGGGGGGGGGGGGGCTTTTTCATCTTTCTGCATGACGGCGTCTGTGTTCAAGCGCAGCTCGTTTTCTTGACTCGCTAGCGGGGTCAGCGGCATCAGTCAGTCGCTGCTAGCGATGCCTCCAGCGACCTCCCCCCCCCCCTCCTTTCATTGTGTTCTCCGGTTGCTGCGCGCACTTATGCCCCCATCGTTCGCCGCTGAGTGTACCCCCCCCCTCTCGTCTACCTGCGAGGCTCCGTTTGCCGAAGCGCCGGCTCGAACTGGGGGCCTGAAAGGGGGCGGAACTGGTTACGAGGCCGACGACGACGACGCTGCCGTGAAACACAGCAACGGGCGCTAACGAGCTGCGCTCTACAGTCAGCACGAAGGTGTGTGCAAAGTATCAACAGCCAATCCCTGCAGTGGTTGTGCAACATTAAGCCTAAGGACATCATCATAATTAATAGCCAATTAGCTTAATCGTTGTTTTTCATCACATTTCAGCCAGCCGATATAGATGAAGTACCGCTTACTACCTTCCTGGTTATCTCTTATTTGATTAATCATGCAAATCCGTACACCAAAATATAGTGGGGGATCGGAGTAGCAAGCCTTTGACCATATTACAGCTGCTCAAGAAAATCTTGACCTGGATTATTCTGTTCTCGTCCCGCTTTTTTGCACTCTCAAATTGTTGTATAATTGAGGTAGCATTTTCTGGCGTATGAATACATTGTAGAGGGGGGGGGGGGGGGGCTATACAGGCGCTTTGCATCAAAAGACTCAGATGTAACCAAATGCGAAAAACCAGTCCTATATATTTTACTTCATCATCACAAATGCTAATTATTCTACCGCACGTTTGAGAACAGCACCGTAATGAAGAGCAACCGCACTGCCAAGTGCAATTTTTTATCTTGCGTGCTTTCTTTAACACGACAAAAAGTCACGTGACAAATATCCTGTAGGAAGCAGTTTATTAGCAGGTCTGTATAGATATTCTGCAATTCTGCCCATCACACATGGTCTATGGGCAAAAGCTAATAAATTGATTAACTAAACATACTCTCACATCGTGGTGACATGCCCAGTAGCAAAAAATGAGGACACTGGCGTTGCACTTGAATGAAACTTTTTATTGAGCTGACTTGAGCCCAAAAAAGAACTAAGAGGATCGGCATAGGTGACAACAACAAAGGTGTCCGTCTGTTGTCGAACTAGAAATGCCTGGCGCGAACGCCAACGCTAAATATAAAGGCTCTTAAGAAACACTTAGATGAAGCGGAAAACGTGTACTAGCATGACCTGGAACACTACAGAACCACACTAGCGTTTTTGGAATCTTCGAGACATATCTCGACGCATCTTTTACGACAAAGAAAATGATAAAGCGTCGTATCACGAGAACGAGTATGAGCGCATAAGAATACAAAAACGATCCGCGCGCAGGCATCACAATGACAAGCGCTCGTAGCTGCGGCTGCCAAAAATAACAAAGATATGAATTTTTCGTGGCTTTTTTTTTACTTCTTGAAAGCCATAGCCTCGGGCAGAGGAGCGTGCGGCTAAGGGAAAACAGTATATTATGGCGAGAACATACATGATTCATGGAACATCATTTAAAAAGATTATAAAGCAAAGAAAGTGAAGTAGCTAGTTACATCACTTTACAAATAATTGAGCGCAGTTCTCTTGGCGATATACAATAGATGCTAGTTTTCTTGAATTATCCTATTTAAAAATGTCACTAATTGGAATTTCAGCATCTGATGCCCATAATTTGTTCTACATTTGGCTACACGCCACATTTCAGGATGGCGTATATTATAAACAGGAGAGTTTTTCCTGTTAGTCGCGAGACGCTCAATATGGCGTCATTATTTTTAATATACCAAGTTTATATATGCGGCATAGCATGTATTCATACATTGAGGCAACGGAAATTGTGTTGCGTTTCTTCAATAAACCTTCAATGTGAAAAGAAGCTAGGCGTAAAGTTCTTTTTTGTAAGACAGCAAGTTTGCCAATGTTTCCTGCTGTTGTTCTTGACGAGACAAGGAACGCGTGACCTAATAAAGAAGTGAATAAACAATTGTGTATGAGAATGTTAACAGAGGTATGGAAGGATAGCAGTATCGGTGCATAATGCCGATCGTCCTTGACAGCTTATTAATAGCGTAGTTTACGTGACGGTCCCATATCATTTTTTGTGAAAGCTACACTCCTAGTGATCTAAAAGTTTCAACCACTTCGGTTTCAGAGTTAATTAACAAAATATGGGCCAATTGTAGATGTGCGTGGGGAGGGTTAAATAAAACAACTTTCGTTTTATTATTGTTTTGTTTTAAGCAAATCATTTGAACCCATGCAATAATTTTGGAAAGCGCACTATTGACTTGACTACCCACATCGGCCTATGAGTTTGACCTGAAGAAAAAATCTAGTGCCATCAACATAAATTATGTAATGTGCGGTTTCACCAATGCGGATCATCTCATTGATGTAGAGGATAAATAGAAACTGTCCCAAAATATTTCCCGGAGGGACACCTGTTTTATTGTATTTTATCGACGAATGTTCGCCTCCAATGGGGCCAAATTGACAACGATATTTTTAGTAGGATTCAAATAACTTGTGTGCCATAGTGATCCGGCGTTTCAAAGTCTGGCGTTTCAAAATTAAGTTCTCCAAACCTTCTGAAAATAGGTAAAATGTATATAGGACGGTAGTTGGACATGTCATTTCTGTCACCCTTTTTCAATACAACAGTTACCTTTGCTATTGGCATGTTTCGGGGAAAATGTCCCGTCGATAAACCAATATTAAAAACAAGGGTAAGACGAGGTGCCAGTAGATCGTATACGTGCTTTACAGGCTTTGTTTGAATATTGTCAGCATCTACGGCTAAACATGTCGCTACAACCTCACTATTTGAAACTGGTTCTAAAAATATGGTTGAGTTACTTCTGGCATTCATATAATTTAGGTCAGCGTTATAGGTGTTAGCGTCATAGACTGAAAGAAAGAAGTAATTGAATGCGTTGGGTAACTCAGCGCCTTGAATTTCTATACCATGTTTAACAATTCTAACTATATATTCGGAGGCACTGTTAAATACACTGCTAAGTGCCTTCCAAACGCTGTCAGTGCGTCCCTCTGTAGAGTTAATCATGTTAGAATAATATTGCTTTTTTGTATTACGAAAGGGTTTGGTTACAAAACTGTTGTTATTTTTTTTTTACTCTTTTGACACTTCAGGAGAATTGCTAACTATATATGCTTTAAACAATTGATCCCTCTTTTTTATAAGTTTGAGGCTTTCTTTATTTACCCACGGTTTCAGACGGTAAACAAGCAACGTAAATTTCAGAGAACGTTTCCATAAATAGATCATATGCTATATTGTTGTCGCTCACTGCAAACACATGAGTCATTTTTGCGCGCCTTAAGCAGCCTCTAAAAGCAGTTAGCGTTTCAGGAGTAATAAGTTCATATTAATATTCCGAACGCAGCTGTTTAGGTGTATTATTGACTTCATTGACAAACATAAATATAGGCAAGTAGTCACTAATATTGTTATTTAAATTTCGACCGCTAACAAGGCAAGAATCTAAGTTGGCTATAAAGAGATCTAGAAGTGTTGTGGACTGCAGGATGCTCCGCATAGGGGAAAGTCTGTAGTTTTGACAGGAATGAGAGTTTAGTAGTGCTTCTATTTCTATGTTGGACCTGCTACCTGCTAACATGTTAATGTTGAAGTCGCCACTTATGAATAATGCGTATTTTCTTTCACTGAAGAATTCTAAAAGAAAATCTAAAAAAGAAAAGAACAAACTGACATTAATTGAGGAGGTAGGAAGCAAACAAAAACCATTGATGTATCGCACTGAACAGCGAGCGTTTCAAAAAAGGTGTGATGAAGCAGAATTCAGACATTAATTCCGAATCTACTGAGTTTGAGATTGACCTTGCTACGCCACCACCCCTCTTTCCTGGACGATTCATGCAGTAAGATTGGTACGATGGAAATGCAAACACATCATCTTTTGAGGCCAACCACGTTCCTGTAAACACCACAAAATCAAAGCGTGCTTGCGCTGCACTAAAAAATTATCGAGTTCATATTGCTTGTTTTTTTTTCGATCTAATATTAAAAGGGACACAACTAAGGCATTTTCGGCCATCAGCATATTAAAAGTGTTAAGGTTCGTGCCGTCTGCTTGCTCAGTTCAAAAAGGAGACATGATGAAAGGAAACCGAAAGAAAGATCATAAGGCACTGTCAAGAGAAACAGTGTCAGAGCTTATCGACGTCAGTAGTCCAACGAATGAGAACAGTACTATCACCCTCTTTTTTTACAAGAACCTTGCCATTGCAATGCCAGGTAAGACGGTAGTCATTGCTCTCTTCCCATTCTTTTGTGAAGTGGAACAGCTCTCTGTTTTTCTGGGTCATGTTCTCAGTGATTGCAACAGTCGAATCATTTCTGAGGGCTTTCCGCTTCTCCAGCCACTTCTCCGTAGTAGACTGCTGCGAAAATCGAACAATATTTCCAGGCACTTTATTTGGTTTTGATGGGACCCTGTCAATAGCGCTACCTTCATTCCCTGTCAGGTCTGGTAGCTTTGCCACCTTAGCCACATCATTCAACTTAGCGAGCAAGTCCTCATTTGACGGAGCTTGGACGCCATGCACTTCTATGTTTAGATTCCGGCTACGGAACTCAAGATCGTTAGCAATCACTTTCAGTTGGTTAAGGTCGGAGGGAGCGCAGGCCACCGCTAATTTGCCTATACGCCTGTTCAAACCACTGATGTCGTTTTAATGTTTAGTCTGCCGATTCAAGATACCATCGCGCTTATGGAATAATAGCTCAATTGATTTCTTAACCTCGCTAACCTAAGTAGGCAGCCCAGAAAGAGCATCGAGCCTTCGAGTCAAGACTACCAGAAGAGCAGTAATGATTGATGACCTAGACAGGAAAAGTAAAAAGGTAGGCTTGAAAATCAACATGCAGAAGACTAAGGTAATCTTCAACAGCCTCGGGAAGGAACAGCAGTTCGGTTTAGGTAGCAAAGCACTGGACGTATTAAGCGAATATGTCTACTTAGGACACGTGGTAACTGCAGATACGGACCATGAAAAGGAAATAACAAAAAGAATAAAATTGGGATGGAGCGCATTCGGCAAGCACTCGCAGAGTATGACTAGCAGCTTACCGGTGTCGCTCAAGAGAAAAGTATACAGCAGTTGCATCTTACCTGTACTCACCTATGGGGCTGAAACCTGGAAGCTAACCAAGAGGGTTTTACTTATGTTGAAGACAAATCAGAGGGCTATGGAACGAAAAATGGTAGGGGTAACATTAAGAGATAGGAAGCGTTCAGAGTGGGTCAGAGAAATAACTGAAGTTACCGACATTCTAGCGGAAATTAGGACGAAATGGACATGGGCAGGACATGCAGTGCGAAGAGAGGATAACCGATGGTTGCTTAGGGTAACAAACTGGATTCCAAGGGAAGGAAAGCGTAGCAGGGGGCGGAAACGTTAGGTGGGCGGATGAGGTTAAGACGTTCGCAGGGATCAAGTGGATGCAGATAGCACAGAACCGGGTTAAGTGGAGAAATATGGGATGCCGAAAATTGGGCAAGTTGGTTAACGTTCATGATGGAAAATAGCGCGAAAAAGTGCACGAAGGATTGAAGGAAGCGCTTGTCCGTGTCTTCCTTCCATCCTTCGAGCTATTTTTCATCAAAAAATATGGGAGAGGCCTTCGCGCTGCAGTGGGTATAGTCAGGCTGTTGTTGATGATGATGATAATGATGAAGAATAGTTAGCTCAGAATCAGGGTTTTGTCCCCACATGTGAATTTTGAACGGCAAGCTGGACATGGTCATGCCCTGCGGCCATTCTCGCCTTTAGTCTTAAATGTTGACTTTGACCCGCCAGTACAACTACCTATATGGTAAGAGGACTCACATTCGATGCACTTCAGGAAGCGTTCGTCCTCTGGTATAGGCTCCTCGCAGGAGTGGCATGTGTTTGCTATGACAGCTGTTCCATATAGGCCCCGTGGCATTCAGTTAAACAAAACGTATATGTAGCAAACAGCAGTGAGCAAAATCACGAAACATGGTGGCGACGACGATAGTAGCGAAGCAAGTTTATCAGGACACTAAGCAAGTTTACCAACTTGGATAGACAAAAAGAGACTAAATAAGGCGAGCACCCTTCCACCCCCGCCACCGCCGCCCGTGTGCCCAGTTGCAATTCCGGCACCGGAAAAACGACAACACCTCCGAGATGTCAGTGACGTCAAACAAGGGGCAGTTCCGAAGTCACTGCAGCAGATGAAATCTGGAGGGTGAAGAAGATTTGGTGTTGAAAAACACTTTGGAAAAACTTTGCTTTGGGAAATGGCAGGAGGCAAGACGGTTGCAGCAAGCCACGAACAGTGAAGCACCGCCGCCGCAGAAGTCGGAAAGCAACCTGGATAAGCAAAAAGAGAGTATATAAGGCAAGAGCCCTTCCACCACCGGTGCCGCCGCCCGTGTACCACGTTGCAATTCCGGCACAGGAAACACACATCCACGATGTCCGTGACGTCAAACAGGGGCCCGTTTCACAGTCACCGCAGCACATGAAGGTTTGGTGTTGAAGAGCACGTTGAAATAAACTTGGCAAATAGCAGGAGGCAAGACGGTTCCATCAAGATATGAACAGTGACGCACCGCAGGCGCAGAAGTCAGAAACGAACCTGAATGGACAAAAATAGAGTAGATAAGGCAAGAGCCCTTCTACCCCAACCGCCGCCGCCCGTGTACCCAGTTTGCAATTCCGCCACCGTAAACACGACAACGCCTCCACAATGTCCGTAACGTCAAACAGGGGGCAGTTCCGCATTCACCGCAGCATATAATGTCGGGATAGGCAAAAAGAGAGTAGATAAGGCAAGAGCCCTTCCACCACCGCCACCACCGTCCGTGTAATAAGACGCTCTCTAAGCGCATTTGTCTGCGAGTTGTGGGCGGTCGGTCTCCGAAAAATTGTTTGGTTGTGCTTCAAGATAGCTTGAATAAGCACCGCAGCAAATGCAGTCCCCCTGTCGGTAATGAGCATTTCTAAGGTTTTCTACTCCGGCATTTCACTGAACGAGGATGGCGCCTACACCCACGCTGCTTGCGCCGGTATGAATTTCAGTGTCAGGTTTTTTAGCAAAAGGGCCGAAGACAGGCGGGAACTGTGACCGACCTTGGGGTTTAGCGAAGGCTTCAGCTTGCAGTGATTTCCACTGATATGACTCGTTTGCCTTTGTAAGCAAAGTCAAAGGTTCGGCGAGGATCGAAACGTTCTTGACGAATCGTCAGTCTAATGCGCATAGTCCAAGGAGTAACCGCATAACATTCTTGTCCTCCAGCCGTGGAAACTGCGCGGTCGCAGCTGTTTTGTCTGGGTCTGGAGGAACACCGTCCTTGCGTATGGTGTGTTCAAGAAACAACTCCTCGTAAGTGAAGTGGCACTTCTCAGCTTTCAGCCTTTGCCCTGACCACTTGATTGTGTCAAGTACTGTGCGAAGCTTTTGCCGGTGGGCTTTAAAGGTCGAAGAGAGCATAACGACGCCGTCCGAATACACCAGACAAATCAGTCACTTCAAGCCAGCCATGACTGTGTATATTACTCGTTGAAACTTGGCTGGCGAAGAACATAGACCAAATGGCGTTACTTTGAATTCGAAGAGGCCGTCAGGTGTTATGACCGCCGTCTTCTCGCGGTCACTTTTGTTTACCACAATTTACCAGTACCCGCTCTTCAAATTCATGAATGAGTAATACCTAGTTTTGCAGAGACGCAATAGCATGTCGTCGTTGCGAGGGAGCGGGTAAATATTATTCCTCGTAATGTTGTTCAAGCGGCGATAATCGACGCTTGAACAACGAGTGGGTCGTTAATGCGGGAAAGTCCGTAGACATCCTTCTTAGTTATGCTGTTCAAACGGCGATAATCGACGCAGAAGCCAAGTATGCAGTCTTCTTCACCAAAACGACTGGTGCCGCCCAGGGGCCTTTGATGGCTTAATAACGTCATCACGAAGCATTTCCGCAACGTGATCGCATATAGCCTGGCGTTCACGCGGCGATACACGTTAGCGGCTTTGACTAAACTGTCGAACGTGCTTGTCCGTGATTATGCAGTGCTTTTCCATCGGAGTTTGCCGCACCTTCGACGCTGAAGAAAAGCAACCGCTGTAGCTTTCAAGGAGAGTACGAATCCGGTCTTGTCTGTCTCGTAGTAGGGCTCAGTTTATACGGAACGTGAGCGTCGTGGCTCGGTTGGGTACACGGTCTTTAGGTTGGCTGGACAGGATGAAGACATCTCGGGCGACCGCTAGCTCTTTGAGAAAAGGGATAATCGTGCCCTTGTTGAGATGCCTGTATTTTTTGTGATGTTTGTCACCAGCATCTGAAACGTGTTCTCTCCGGAAGTGGGTTTTTACGTAAAAGGATTTCTTACGCCCGCAAAAGAAATAGAACAATCGGCGGTGGTGAGATAAACAAACGTCGGTTGATTAACTAGGAATGCCTGTCGCCAACGTCAAGGCTCAAATTAAGTTAGGAGAAGAAGCATCTAGGTAAACCGTCAAACGGTGACTAGCATGACATGGAACTCTGAGCTACACGCGAGTGCTTAAAATCTTCGAGATACATCTCGACGTATTTTGCGCGAAGAAGATGATAAATCATCATATCGACAACTAGCATGAACACAAACAATACGAAAACAATCCGCTGGAATCAGTGTTAAGGCTGTGTGCCGGCGACTGTCGAACAATGACAACTCAATAAAGATTTGAATTATTCGTTGGAATACATAATCAGCTTGTGAAGGGGAAAAGAGTAAATAATCTGAGTAATTCCAGAATACTGGCAGCAGTATGTACTGGATACAATTTGAGCCCTCAGTTGCATTTGTTTCTAAAACGTTGGCTCAAGTTATGAATAATATCCTGAATGGTGTCCCATCTAAATGTAGCCTACTATCTAAAAAAGTACGCGGAGCCATAGCGCAGTCAAAATAATTACAAGCTGTTCAGAGTCGCCTATGCTAATCCGTAGTAGCTCTTGATCGTGAAGATATTTAATCATTAGTAAATTTCAGTTCGCTATTTTTCAATCGTAGGCTTGATATAAAAACATTGCAGGTCTCGAAAAACGTTACCTACGTTGTTTCCATAAAAATAGCTTTTACGTAAAGTGATTTCTTAGCAGCCTAAAACGATGCCTGCCGCAATAAATACTTCCTCGTGACTGCAGCTTCATTTTAAAACCTCGAGTCGCGACCGAGATATCAAAATTCGCTCTTCTGCGTCGTGTTCTATACGATGCAGCTTGTTACACTCACTTGACGAATAATTCAAAATAACAGCTGGTCATGTGACAGCATTTTGAAGGCCCTCTAAATAGGGCAGCGTAATTCGTAGCTGGATGGATGGATGGATGCGAGAGTTGGACTGTGAAAAAGGCTGACCGCCGAAGAATTGACGCGTTTGAATTGTGGTGCTGGCGAAGACTCTTAAGAGTTCCTTGGACTGCCAGAAGATCAAATCAGTCGATATTGTCGACCATAAACCCTGACTGCTCATTGGAGGGTCAAATTCTAAAGTTAAAGCTCAGCTACTTTGGTCATCTGATGAGAAGAGAGGAGTCGCTGGAGAAAGATTTGATGTTGGGAAAGGTTGAGGGTCGCCGGAGAAGGGGTAGGCAGCGAACGCGATGGTTAGATGGCATTCTCGAGGCATTGCAGATGAAGCTATGTGATGTTAAGAAGATAGTGAGAGACCGGAAAGCGTGGCGTGACATGGTCCATAGGGTCACGAAAAGTCGGACACGACTGAACGCCTGAACTGAACTGAACTGAATTCGTAGCGTGATGGAAACAATATAGCCAGCCATTTTTTGCGATCTACAACTTTTATATTGACACCTTTTTCACAAGGCAATAATAAAACAAAATACCTTGTTAGCATGTACTAATTGCCTCCAGTGAAGGAAAATAATACTTCAGATTATCATAGGCCGCTCTGAACAGCTCTTAATTTATTTGACTGCGCTACCGCTTACTGTGTGTTTTCAACCCTTGGCTGCATTTAGGTACAAACACTATAGATATCTATATAGGGTACGAACGAGTCAAGTCTTTATTTGTTCTTTTTTGACAGTCACCGGAATGCGGCCTTAATACAGTAATTCTAGTGCGACGATTCGGTCGTTTGCTTTTGTTCATACTAGTTGTCGCAACATGCTGCTTTATCATTTTCTTTGTCGTGCAAGATACGTTGAGAGGATTCTATAAGATTCCGGCCATTGGCGTGCGTTTCTGCAATGTTCCAGATTACGCTAAGTACGGTTTGCGGCTTTATCTCGGTGTTGCCTTGCCGCGTTTAAACTGACCGTTGACGCGCGTGACGACCATTCTAGTCCAACGACCGAGGAGCACCATTGCTGTGATAGCCGCCGCCGATTCGCTGCTTAGTTCTTTTGCGGGCGCAAGTCAGCCCAATAAAAAATTTCATTCAAGCTCAATGCCAGTGTCCTTGTGGAAACCGGACTTGTCACCCCTACTTGACATCTAGTCTGTACCAATTCTCTGTACAGCGCTACCGCTCATCATACATTTTCAAATTCTGCGTACATTTGACTACAATATATATTGTTACTTACTTGGTGTCAAGCAGAGCACAGAGGAGGGAAGAAGGAAGAGGAAGAAGCGTTGGTTTCTGGGGGCAAGCAGGCTTCAGCTGGTCCGGCTGCCACAGCACTGTAAATAAACACCCCCTTTCTTACTTCACCGTAACAACCTGGTGGAAGGTGCTCCGTTCGATCCCTGGCTACGGCGCTGCAAGAGCAATTGGAGTGTCGACGTACTCGACGCCTTGCCGGACTGCCACAGCTCGCGAACAGCATGGACCACACCAACTCTAACCTTTTAAGGCGCATCCAAAAAGCAGCGCGAACAAACGGGGACGAAAGGAAGAAACCTCAGGAACAAGCGCTGACTCTCAACTAAAGTTTAATCGCAGGATATACGTTTATACAAAGAACAAAAAACAAATAAAACACCAAAACCAGAACGCACGTGCGTTCTGGTTTTGGTGTTTTGTAAGACAGACTTGGAGATGATTGTTTCTTATTTGTGCATCCTTAAACCTTCCTTTTTTGGGAGAGGCGAAGGAGGCCAGAGGCTGGTAAACCTGCTTTCGAAAAGAAGATAGGGCTAAAAATGTGTCTACAGTTTTGTAAATATAGTACTTATATTAGAGCTGAAAATAAGTATTGCAAGTGTTCACAACAGTCGCCAAAATAATTTTTCATTGTGTAGCATTAGCTGGCGACAAATGGTAGAAACCTCGTACGAATATCATTCGGGACACTCTCCCAAAAACACGTGAACGCTCCGGAGAAGTTCTGCGCCTCTATCAGCTTAATCAGACGCCATGACACCTGCAAGTCCGGTCGGAGAAAGTATGGTGAGGGGTGGTTATGAATGAACGCAGCCACCGCGTCACTACAAAACGATGCCATTCGGAATTGTCAAAGAATTGAGCGCGTTCTAGTGCTTAACAAACGCCCCTGCTTATTATATCTGCTTCGTTTGATGTATAATTATAGAGCTCGGGACAGGCGCTTGACGCTCTGCGATTTATTGGCTTTACAAGGTGCTTGAAAAAGCACAATTATCGAAAAATGACTTAGCTGCTTGAATTCGATGATTTCATATTCGGGTGTCCACACCGGCTGCCTTGATCTAAGAGGAATCGCAAATGTTCCTACACCTGCTATGGAGTAAGAAATATCGTCAGCCTTTGCAATGATTTCAGAAGTTTTGTGACCAGAGATAGAGAAATGGTCAAAACACTTAGGACAATCTTTTGGAAGGGAGTATACTGACGCTGAATGGTGATCAACCTTTAAGCTCTGTGTATTGCACGACATGAAAATGTTGTTTCTATGGTGACAGGGAAATATTCATGTGTCTTTTTCACTTCAGATACTCTTTCGATTATATATTCATCGATTTTGTTTGGCTGATTTTACAAGGAGGGGAAGAGGGCTGCCATATTGGGGAGCCGGGCTGCTCTCGTAGCACAGAAAAGTGTTCAAGACTTCCCCCCTTAACAACCCGTCAAACCGATTTCTTCAAGGATCGTAAAATGGTCTATAGGGTTTTACTGGCAGGAGGATTGTAATTCTCTGACAAGCTGTCGAATGGTTGGCATGTTATTGAACTACGCATAGAAATATTTGTATAAATCTGAAAAGAAACATTGTAATTTTCAACGCTTTATATTGTTCTTACCATGGATGTTTTTTCATAACATTGAAGACAGGCTTAGTCTATAATCGTCATGGAGGAAGGAAACAACTTAGGAGAGGCCCTTGCCATTCCCAATGCATTGGAGAAAGTTTGGCGGAAGTGACGTCAAAGTTTAGGCTTAGCCAAGTCAGGCCATTAGCAACGATGACGCTGGTGCTATGAAAACTCGGGCCACTAGCAACAGCGTTGCTAATGGCCCAAGGTACGTGAGCGTCGCGAGAAAGGGTAAAAGCGTTGCAGCGTCCGGGGGCGGCGCCGCCGCGCCGGCTTCAAAAAAATGACGTCAGGTCCTCACCTAAGCTTTCCTTCCTCCATGATAATCGTACTTTCGTTGTTTATATGCATTTCATTCATATATGTAGATATGTACATAAGTACATATGTAGTATTATGTAGAAAAGCTAGAGCGGACATGGCACATCTTGTAAAATCGGTGTTACAACAAACGTTACTATACCAGGCCCGATTCCAAAGACTCACGAGGCAGCAGTGGGCAAAATCGGAAACGATAAATAGAAACGCAATGCGCACTATCACGGCCTTACCGAAACTTACCCCTATCCCTATTCTCCAAGAGTTTGCACAGATAAATACGTTGACAGAATTAATTGAGCAGCTAGAGGCAACAAGGGACATGAAGCGAAAGCACGTTACGTCCATAGCATCCTTGTACAACGAAGTCGCAGTTCAAACACTACCAATGGCTGACCCCCCTCCGTGGGAATTCACGGCTATTACGACAAACAAGACCACTCGGCTTCGTCGCAAAGAAAAGCTGGCATCTCAGCCTCTGGTTGATGCACTTCCAGGTGCCTGCATTGCATTTACGAACGCATCAATTATAGAAAATGGCGGTAAAACAGCAGCTACTAGTCCAACACACAGCGAACTAAAGGTACATAAAGAATATGTTTCAGAATACCCGGCCCCGCTTGTGTTGGAACTCTATGCATTCCGCGATGCTATGGAGGCCATAAATAAAATAGGTTCCATATCAGAAGCCCACATCTATACAGACACCTTAGCCGCCGTAAAACAACTGAAGAAAGTGACAGAGACGCTATGTGTTACCCAGCAAATCCACGCACTCAATAAAAAAAATAAAAAATACTCATCCAGATACATTGCACACAAGACGATGCTGAGAACGCTGAGGAGAGAAAAGTTGACCACCTCACACACGAAGTTCCAAACACCAATGCGCTCCCTACCAGGCTGCCTTTTAATGCCCGCTCACAATAACGTGATCAGGCATGCTTTTCCAATATGTCCAAGGTTACATGGTTAGCTTATGGGCAATGTTTTGAGGAGCGGGGAGCCTATTTGCTGCTTTTGTGCTGTCAATTTAGGCCGTTCTCCCAATGAGAGAAAAAGCAAGAAGTTTCAGCTTTGATAACATTGCTGGAAACAGTACAATGCAACATATTGTCTCATATTCATTTTCATCTCCTCCTAGAAACTTGGTTATTAAATTATAAGAAAAATTAGGAACGGTGTTTCTTTTATCACTGAATAAGACTACTATGCTTGAATGCGCCAAATTTGGGACCGTGTTTAATGTGTTGCATTCCATATATGAAAAAAAAAAAAATATTTGTAAACATTTTACCATCTAAATGGTTGTATATTCTGCAATTTTTATGTAGGTTTGCCTTACAGCCGCAGTGAAAAACTAATTAAAACAGCCTCCTTTCAAATTTGTGGCACCTCTGAATTTTTTTTTCTAAGTCGTGACTTTCTCACGCAATCAGAAATATGCTTGGCATTCTGCACTTTTTCTTCTTTTTACTCTGAGCACATAAAATATGTTTATCAGGGCCTGCATATCTCAATCCTAGGTGATATCAAAGTTGCAAAAAATGTGCATGCAGAGAAGAGCTGCTTATGCCATGATGTCGGTCAAATCATTGTGTAGAACAGCGCGAAAAACACGACAGGGACGAACGAAGACAACAATCTTCGTTCGTCCCTGTCGTGTTTTTCGCGCTGTTCTACACAATGAATTACCAACATGCCCAAGCTTCTGTTTTAATGTCGGTCAAACATTTTCTTCCGAAATACTAGCAATAGCACAAAACTAATTTCACTGCTGGTGTATTGAGAAATGTGTGAACAATGTGTAAGGCAACCAACGAACTTTACACAAATAAAGGCTTTTAAGTCGAATTACCTGGAACCATAGCGGACATAACATTAAGGAAGGTAAAATGGCTTTTTCATTTCTCGTTTGAATCTGTTTACTACTGCATCACTTCAACTCACAAAGTACCAAAGAATGCAAGTGCCCATTGAAAGCTCATTTCTGCCTGTGTTGTGAACACTAGGATACATATAATTCGTCAAAAATACAAGACTATGTAGTAATGAAAGCAATTATTCTTGACATGCACATTTTACTACGTGTGGTCACTCAAATAATTGTTTCTAATCGTCATTCTACTACAGTAGTACTACATGAGTTTGTACCTTGGCATCAGCCATGATTTAGATTATTTTTTGTTCAAGTATACAAGCACCAAAACTAAATGCAACGACCACTGAGAGATATGCGCCACAGCGACAACCTGTTTCTCGCGCGCTGGTTGTACTCATCGTATTAATGCACCCACAGTTAGAAAAATAGGCGCTTTTAAAAAGATTGAAAACTCGTTCGGGGTGCTGATCACAATCGCGAAGCTGGTCGTGCATCTAATACACACCAGCTACAACTATATCTAGAAATATACACCATAACATTATACAGTATTCTGCAATTTTATCGGAACCGGTCGAGGCGGCCAAATTTTCCATGACGGTTCCGATAAAGTTGCAGAACACTGTACAGGCGCGGTCAAAACTACGCGGCCCACGGCTCCGATCGGCGGAGCGGCTGCGAGCCGCACCGCGGCGCTCGCGCCAGTGCTGCGAGGGTATGCACTGTGACGACAGATTTCTCCCTCGCTCTCGAGTGGAGACGTCACGCGGTTGATAAAGTTTTAGTGCGACGTTCAGTATTTTGCAGCTTATGGTCACGGCGAAAGAGGGCTCCCGTTTGCATGAAGCGTTGTCGCGCTGGTGCCGTCTCGTATGTCGTTTTCCACGTGTGCGGAACGACTGCAGCGCGCCCACGCTGAGCTCTTCACGAAGCGGATGGCGCCAGTCTTTCTAGCATCGTAGTTGAGATGACGCTTCTTGCATGTAAACCGCCACGGTGGGCCAGTCTGTATGGTGCTCGACTGCTGACCCAAGAAACGCTGCTTCAATCTCAGGAGCGGCATTCGCTGCATCCAGGTTGAGGCGAAATGCCAGGGGACCGTGCAATGTGCGTTATTACCGCAGGTTTAAAAACCTCAGGCGGTTGAAATTTTAGAACCCCTCCACTATGGAGTCTCTCATAGCCTGAAATACTTTCGGATAAAACCTACAAACCAATTTTCATGCCTACGAGCATTCCTCTTCCATGTAATCCGCCGCGCCCGCGGGCTCATGGCTTTGGTGCCAGCGTGCATGCATCACGTTCTCAAATATCCGCGGCAGCCCACCCGGTGAACTTGGCAGCGTGCCAACTCGCTTTGTCATTACCTGTGTATCCATATGTGTCTACAACCCTGACAAGACATTTAAAGGAGGCATCGCGAGCGCAGTTGTTTGCTCGTTTTCTTGTTGTGGATCATGCAGTCTTTCGTGCAGTCGGGGTTTGTGCAAATATTGATGCTATTGGGATTGCTTGATGCAAAAAGAACTTAAAGCTCACCAGCATTTGTTGTGGTATTCGTAAACGTAAGTAGTCCGTACTTTTGTTCGCGTGCTTATCCCATTCGTCCATTTAGTCGCTTGCAAATTAGTGATTTGTGTCAGAAATAAGTGATATGGGGAGCTGTAGAATTTCCTTCGTTAAATAAGTGGTTAGGAATGCCTTATGAGTTTTACATTGTACTCCCCTTGGCCTAATCAGACGTGGGGTTTGCTTTCCCTGCCGTATTTAAACTGTCTATAGTGGAAAAACTCATTTTCGAGCACCTTCGACTGAATAACCATGAAATGTTGAATGATGTGCTTCTCACTTCTTCGCATCAGCTTAAAGTGCAACTTCAACATTTTCTTCTCTACGTTTTTGGGATATAAATTGCATCAATGTTATTGGCAAACCAACAAATTATTTTTGACTTCGCGTCTGCACTGATACAATGGGCAAGGCTTAAGAATAAACAGCTACGGTGATGCTTCTGGCGATGACAGATCACCAGTTCAGGCCACGCGAACGGCTTGTGCGATATCAGCAGCTTGCTATCGCGACGGCGCTGTTCAGGTATGTGTTTTTTTTTTCTTCCGGCAAAGATTAACTGCTACATCGACGCTTACGCTGCAATCAGCGGCCCGGTTCAGAGGAGCGTAGCTGGTACTGGTCACTTGCGTCCAATGTCTCGCCTATGCCTTGGCTCCACCTGAATATTCTTACACCGTGGATGGAATAGAAAGAAGTGAGATAACTGAAGCAATGGAAGTGGTCGCTGGCGAGAAGAAAGAGGGGAGGGGGGCGGGTCCACCAAGTATTATGCAGGCTTGAGATTTGATTGCTCGTGTTGAGAAACAATCTCGCATACGTTAAGCCGAAAGTTCGATGGCTCAAAATTGTGCGAATATAACTACTTTCAATTTTTTAAATGCTCTTGCTCTGTCAGCAATAAATCATCAGGGGTCTGAAAACACATGCCTCAAGAATTTTTTAATGCCCTACAGATTTCTCACCATTTATTACGTAGAATCAATGTAAACGAAGAACTACGATTTTATTTCGGACTGAAATGCTATTGTCATCGGCAGTTTACAAATGTGTAAAGTTATCCTCAGCAATATATTTAAATACAAACGAGCAGGGGAAGCGCACAGTTTGTTACCATATACAAAAAAATTATCGCGATAAAAGAGAAACACAAAATACATTGAATAGCTCTTTACAAAATGAAAAAGATGCAAGCGTCTCTAAACTCAGCGGCACTTTGTACCAAGCAATTAAAATGCCATATTTACCTTTGACAACAGGTATGCTATTATCACCTTATGCGGCCGATACACTACTGTAAAACCGTAATACTCGCCCCTGCTACACCATACGTCTCAATCCTTTTTTGTTATATTCTTCGAACTTTATCTTGATGACGATGATGACTGACACCCGTAACAAGTGACACTAATGAACCTTTCTTTAATACATCAGTAATAAATTTCGTCATTTCGTGGTTTTAATGCTGCGGATTACACGGAAGTGGGCAACGCGCAAGCATGAAAATTGGTTTGTAGGTTTTATCCGAAAGCATTTCAGGCTATGAGAGACGCCATAGTGGAAGGTTTCCAAAATTTCAACCGCCTGAGGTTTTTAAACCTGTGTTGATAACGCACATTGCACGGTCCTCTGGCATTTAGCCTCAACCTAGATGCAGCGAAAGCCACTCCTGGGATTGAAGCAGCTTATTTGGGAGGTCAGCAGTCGAGCACCATACTGACTGGCCCACCGCGGTAGTTTACATGCAAGAAGCGTCATCCCAGCTACGATGCTAGAAAGATGGACGCCGTGCGCTTCGTGAATGACTCAGCGTGCGCGCGCTGCAGCCGTTCCGCACGCGCGGGAAACGACATACGAGGCGACGCCAGCGCGACAACGCTTCATGCAAACGGGAGCCCTCTTTCGCCGTGACCATAAGCTGCGAAACAGCTGAACGTCGCACTTGAACTTTATCAACTGCGCGACGTGTCCGCTCGAGAGCGAGGGAGAAATCTGTCGTCACAGTGCATATCCTCGCAGAACTGGCGCGAGCGCCGCGGTGCGGCTCGCAGCCGCTCCGCGGATCGCAGCCGTGGGCCGCGTATTTTTGACCGCGCCTGTACCTATATCGTACAACGGCCTCGCGTTAGGGACGAGCATACATACGAAAGCGACCGCTTTCGAAGAGTTGACTTGAACGGCGCGGCAGGAAGAGACGAAGACAGAGAACACACACGGACAAGCACCAAATCTTTCTGCCGCGCCGTTCATGTCAGGTATGTCTGACCAACTCGCCCAAACGTTCACGCTTCTTGTTCCGAAGAGTGACTGGCTCGCCCTCACAATAAAGCAGGCTGGGTCGAGTTCGTAGCTTGTATTACGAAGGAACTTTGAGACCACACGTAACAGTATTAACAACGCGTACTTCATTTAATAGCAATATTAAATAAAAATAACTTCAAGCAGTGTACTCACATTTGCAAAAAATCACGCCAGTCCATTTCCTTCTTCCGTGTTGATGCCGGCGTTGCCACGGCGCGGTGCAAGCGGTGTGCGGCACAGAACCTATTTACCACTACATCACATACTTCAGAACGTCTATCAAAGTGCACATGTCAAATATCAATTCTGCGGCCCATTCAAAGAAATGCAGAACAAAAAAGCAGCACAGCGTAAGGAAATAGCGTTCACAATCACACCGCATGACAACAAAGGCAGCATGGCGCCGTCGCAACTTTTTTGCCGCTGGCGACTTCGGATCGGATTGACTTATTGATGGCTTTTCTAGCTTCTTTTTTTTTTTTTGCCGGCCGCTTCCTAGAGGGACTTTCGGTTTCGAAAGGCAGTTTGGCTGGTTTTGGCGATAATTTTTTTTTTTTTTTAAGGCAGCGTACAGTCTGCGTCTAGGGCCATAATTAAGCACAAAGCTGGCGGGCTGAGGCAATAAAAACCAGTGCCGCTAGCTCCCAGCGCGCGTGGCATACCTGATTATGGGCCCAGTATGACGCTGGACACAGTTCGTACCGGGACGCGGCATACTGTTCTGCGCCGCACTGGTCGCACGAAGAGAAAAAGAAAACGCCTCAGGTAAAATGTACAGCTGAAAAGTAACGAAGCACCTCAACTAAATTAAAAAGCTAAAAAAATAAAAAAAATAATAAAAATTAGGCAGAAAAAAAACTGCAGCACTAGCGTGCTTCGAACTCGGTACTATCTCCTCCGTAGCATTCTACGCTAACCACTCGGGCAGGCGAAAAGCTGAGCCTACTGGAAGCTTTTTTGCATGTTATACCAAGGTCGCATTCATAAGATTTTGACCATGTTTTGAAACATGTTTTGAATTGTACAGGCCCATTGCTGTCGCTCTAACAATTACAACTTCTTCACCATTGGAACTTTCCGCCTGCTCCCACGACTTGCAACTAATGTTCTGGATGCTATGCGCACTATTTTGCGCACTGGAATCATTTTAACATGTCGAGTTTGGCATGCCAAATTTACCAGCGCCGGGCGTTCGGTGGTCTTCTGCTACCGTGGGCGTAATTTTCGCTGAACATGGAGCTGTGGCACAAACCTTCAATGAAAACAGTGCGACCAAGCTTCAATACCGGCAAGCGCAACAGCGACGACACTATTTTGCTTGTAACTAAATCTTATTCGCATGTAAATATTTTGGGAAGCGATGCGATGACCGAGTGCTCGGCTAATCTATACGCAGAGCAAGAAGGAGCTCAAAAGCTTGAGAAACACGCAAAATGTCATGCATTACAAGCGCTGTAGTGGTTTTTTTTTTTCACTCATGGGGGGGGGGGGGATACACCACTCGGTAAACTACTCTCTCCATTGTCTCCTTTTGAGTGATTACTTTGTAAACATAGCATGTGTGAAAGGAAATGCGAACGCACATTCCTGTCAAATGACCAATTTAATGCTTAGTTTTGCATTAAATCATTTCAGGCCACCTTCCTGTCCAGTAGTAATGCAAGGGTATGTAGCATTCATTAAACGATTTTAAAATTATGTTGTTCCTCATTAATTATGTTTACGTCCTCCAAAATCATCAAGCAGTAATAGTAATGCACATGTGTGATCATTGATAATTTGCACTGTGTTTCAAGTTGAAACACACCGTGTTCTCTGAATGGGTGGTCGCAATGACCGAGAAAATACACATCATACTTTCCGTCGACTTTTCACATTCTGTGCTTACACATTAGCAGTTCACAAAAAAAGCCTTTGACTTTCAAAACAAGAAAAAATAATGTGAAATGTGAATTGAAAATCTGGTTTAAAGCTGTTGCTAATACACAGAAGGTATTGAATGTCTGTTGAGTTCCTTCGTACTCAGTAAGAAAACATTAAGGCCAAACCAGAAACTCAAAACCCATTTTCGTAAGGGGCGGCTCCTAGTAGTCTGCTGCATTAACTGCGGCTGCCAGAGAAGGACTCGGCGGATACGAGGGCGGGAGATATTAACCGTTACAAGCGAACTCAAGAGACCGGGCTACTTCTTCAAAATATATAGCGGATTATGGATTGCAAATCGCCAGACAGTGTTGGATTAGTGCCGTCAACCACGGCCATCAACGGTACGCAATCCAGGCGCCCGAACTTGGGTATGCTGCGACGAATTTCATGCGTCTAAAACGTTCGGCAGCGCTTAATTACTTCAGCAATAGCGTCGAGGCTTGAGTTGCTGATAAGAAAATTGTACATGTCCTCCGCAAACCTTTATAGTTGATCACCAACCTTGTCTTCGGTCATGCGATTCAAGCTTCCATAGCTTGAATATTTCCTCGATATACTTCGTGCATGTCACGCCGAGAAGTTGGGCTCTCTGAGAAAGTGCTTGCTCACCCCGTTTCTTCTTGGTATCCGAGTCGCTGAAGCACTTCTTAATCTCTTCGACGAAGCGGTCCCATGTCGTGGATATATCCTTGTGGTTGTCGTACAACGTTAAGGCCGTGTTGGTAAGCGCGAAGACAACGTTGGCCAACTGGGCGGAAGAGAGTCCCACTTATTCTACCGGCTCACCCGCTAGTAGTGGATCAGCGATTCATACATATCTTCCTATGGTGATACTGTGAACAAACGGGGCTCCTGATTATGTTTTCATGAGTTGCTAGGGCTGTTCCTCAGATCGTTGATGTCGAGAGATCTCGCAGGGACAGATGGGGGTAGGTTCAAGCAGGGCTTCCGTCTTCGGGGTATCTGCGGATCGTGTACGCTGCACCTTCCACCAAGATGCTACGAGCGCGGTTTTACTGCCCGTATGAGAAGCGTTGGAACCTCGCGTTCGCTTGCTAGAGCCCTTATCACGAGCTGACTCAGCACAGCATCTCATGTGTTCTGTTTTCTGCCTCGGGCAATAGTCCTCCGCCACGACCCACCGTGAGGTATTATTAGCGACTGCGATTCCCAGTTCAACGGCGTTGTTGGGGAGCAAGTGCTCTGTTAGTGTGTCTTTCATTTCGTCATTCATAGCCGTACTATCCTAAGACGAACGGCCTAACTGAACGCACGAACCGTACTATCATGACCTTGCTGGGCATGTCAGTTGATTCCAAGCACAAGAACAGGGACAGCGTGCTACTGTGTATCACGTACGCTTTTAATACCTCTCGCCATAAGACTACTGGCTTTAGCTCATTTCTTTTTTGCTTTATGCTCGTTCCCCACGATACAAACTGGACACCATTCTCCCACTCCCTGCCGTTCCTGATGAAAATTCATCTGTCGCAGAGACAATCTACTCGCCAAAGAAGCCCGCCGCCATACGCGCCTTCGTATTCTTGCGTCTCAGTATAATTCAAAAACACTACGACGCTCATCGCCATCACATCACTGATCAACCTGGCGATTTGGTCTTGCTGTGACGGCCAAAAGCAGCTGTGCTACTATGATGGAACATTTGTAGTTCTTGCCCAAATTAACGAGCTCAATTACCACATCGCACGTCTAACGACCAGCGGCCGTCGTTCAGCGAAAATTGAAGTCGTACGCATTGCTCGTCTGAAACCGTTCTCATCACACGACATCGTTTAACTCGCCCTGCGGGCTTCGGCTGCGTAGGGCGAAGTCTGAAGCGCAGAGTGAGAAGCCGACGAGAGATTTACAATCGTGAAAAGACAAGAGTACGAACGGTCTTCTCGTGCTGAAAGCTCTGGCAAGCGGGCTCAAGTTTCTTAGCTTTTCATACGAGCAATAAAACCTCGTTTGTAACATTCTATTCAGTTTCAGAAAATGAGGAGGTGGAACATCTGTATTTGTTGCCTGTTCTATTCTCCTGGCTGGCTAAAATGAAAAAAAAAAAAGGTTGAAAATTGAAGTTTTGAAATATCGCCAATACACAACTATGTGTGAACTGAAATCAAATAAAACGATCTATCAACAGGCGGTCAAGGCACTTCCCGAGTACTGAGGACAGCTGAAGTTGAGCTTTTATGATTATGGCTCAGTTGGGGCAACCTTTAAGAGCCAGAACATTATTATTTCTTAAACACTACGAAAGACGCACCGAAAGAAGGAGTAAAGTTTTCTGTATAAAATATGCTTTGAGTTTAAATTATTTCCTGTCCGATAATATTATTGCGAGAAATGCCCTTTCCGTAGAAAACAAGAGAATATGTCGATACAAAACAAAAGATTTCCCTCGCCCAACGTCACAAATAATGCTTAAAAGGATGTGATGTAGATTGCTGCTGCCCTGCGTGTCATCGTGAGAGTGGTAACGCCGATCTAGAGGCCAGTGGATCGATAGTGCCTCGAAATGTAGCTGCAATGTGCGTGCACACATTGATCGCGTACCTGGTACTTTCAGGAACCCTATGTTTGGCACCTGGATGCCTTGGATATTGTTGGGCAGCAGAATTTATTGTGCGCTCAATGTATGCATTAAATTCATATTCAGCTAGATTTTGGGAGTAAATATTGCTCGTGCGAATTGTTTTGGTTATTCTACGCGATAACAGTATACCCCAGACTAGTCCTCACTGCGCATAAGCTGCATTTGCAATAAATCATGAATTTATCTCAGGAGTATTCATACGCATAAAAATGTTGGCACTTTTAAAACTCTTTATTTTCGCGGCAATGTTAGCAAGCACTCGGAGAAACGTTCCACCAAAGGTATCGAAATATATGAAAAATATTAGAAACGAGTACCCATCCATATTGCAAAAACCAGTGCCACTGGGTCCCAGCGCCCCAGCGCCATACCCTTATTATGGTCCCAGTATGACGCTGGAAACTGGGCGCACTAGGACGCTCCGCACTGGCTGCACTGTTCGCCCGAAAAGAAAAGGCGTGGGACAAAAATTAAAAAGTAAAAAGTAACGAAGCAAGCAAGATAGATAAAAAACTCTTTAAAAAAGTAAAACAAAAAGAAAGAATGCACCAGGCGCGCTTCGAACTCGGTCCCTAGGCACCTGTCCAATCACTAGCTCACCACACTAACCACTCGGCCACGCAGAGTTTTTTTTATTGGAATGGTATTTATTATACATAAAGGGTTATGTACACAGACTATTTACAATTCCCTCAGCCATTGCTGAGATGCACAACAGAAGACACAACTTTTAAAAAGGCATGCAAAAATAAGCACCGTGTAACCAGCGGAAACCAATCAGGTTGAAAGTCATTTTCATCTTAAGTGTCCGTGTCCTTCAGTTGCAGCATCATTCTGCTAAAATGTAGTCTAGGTGGAACAACAGGTTCAGCGTTGCGTTCCGACATGCGTGTCTTCCACAAGCTATGAAGTCCAATAAGGAAAAACATGTCATATGGTTCGTAATCAGATGGTGTAACAGCAAGATACCGCACACTGTACGAATTTAGAACAAAGTCTTTCTTTAGAGTTCTTTGCAGCACATTCCAAAAAAGAATTGCGTATTTGCAATTAATGAAACAGTGCTCAATTGTTTCAGGCACATCACACAGACGGCAGTTTACAGAAGATACAAAAATATTTTTGCTATGAAGCCATGTGTTAACAGGAAGAGCTTCGGTGTGTAATCTAAAAAAAACTGTTTTCGTGCAAGAAGAAATCTGCATTTTGCGCACCGTTTTTAACACATCATGTCCCTTAAAGCCAAAGTATAAAGAACGATACAGTGGTGGCGGAAAAAGCGTTGCTACCAAATCCTTGTATAGTATCTTGCGCGAAACAGAATATAAGTACTCATTCGAGAATCGTACTGTCAAAAACCTCACCGAAGCATAAACTTCCTGCATAAATCCTAGTACCTGCGGGCGATCAGTAAAATCTGAAGAAACCACTAAGTCGGGGAGCACATTCATGAAATTAACTTGCAGGAATGCTCTAATAATCGGACCTGAACAATCGCGAAAAAAGAAGAAACGGGCACATAACTGCCTTACATACAGATGCACTAAGCCGAGCCCCCCTGCACAAACAGGTCTGAATAGGTTATCACGTCGAATCGGTTCAAAATTTGATGACCAAACAATAGTCGCAAATATTCGGTGAAAACGCTGGAAGTAATTCTAGCACAGTGGAGGACCTGAAGCACATAATAAAGTTTTGTTGCCAAAAACATGTTGCAGGCCTGTGCCCTACCGAAGATTGAGAGCCGATAGGGGACTAATGTATTAGCATAACGCTGGACTACTGGAACGCGCTCATTCCAGTAATTTGAACTTGACTTAAATGCATGTAGTGGAACGCCTAGATATTTAGGCGGCACACATGACCATTCAATTCCTGCATATAGGGGTGGTGTTGAGCCCCACGAACCCAGCCTAAGACCGGAATTCTTGGAGTGATTCATCTGAGCACCAGAAGCAACGCCAAATTATTCTATGCTGGATATAACTTTTTCTATGCTTGGTATGTCAGTGCAGAAAAACGCAAGATGATCCGCATATGCAAGCACTTTAACCTCATTTCCAAGGAGAGGGAAGCCGTGGATACTACTGCTATGTAAAACACTGACAAAGTGGTTCCAAGTAAAGAGCAAAAAGCAGTGGAGACATCGGACAGCCTTGCTTCACAGAAGAGTTGATTGGTATGGGGCTTGATAGGTGGCCATTTACAATTAGGCGCGTCGAACAATTTCTATAGCAAAGTTGCAACCCCCTTCAGTACTACAGAACCAACGTTCGCTCGTTCCAGGAGAGAAAACAGGAAAGAATGACGAACATGATCAAATGCTTTTGCGAGGTCGACCTGAAGTAAAGCAACCTGATCATGAGAGCAGGAGCACGATTGGAGGATAGTGCGCGCAATATGTACATTACTTTGTATGGCACGGCCTCTCAAGCCGCACGTCTGGTGAGGGCCAATGAGAACCGACATTGCGAACTGTAGGCGATTTGATAAAATCTTGACGAAAATCTTGTAATCCACATTTGCCAGTGTTATTGGTTTATAGCCTTACACTGAGCGTAAATTTTCTTCATCAGTATTCTTTGGAATTCGGACTGTGTGGCATTTTGTAAAAGTCTCGGGCAGGGCTTCTAGATCAAAACTTATCGCGAAGACATCTAGCAGGATAGGAGCAAGAACAGTTTTAAAAGCTTTGTAAAATTCAGAGGAAATGCCAACAGGACCAGGCGTTTTTGAGAGAGGCAACTGATCAATTGCCACTTCTACCTCTTGCTGGGTGAAAGAGCTACTAATTACAGAACAATAATTTTCTGATAAAGGGGTCACCAAGGATGTGAGACTCGAGATGTCAGAATTTCTTACAGGAGGAGTAGCACTAAACAACATCGAGTAATAATCCAAGAATGCGGACGTAACCTCATTCGCACTCATAACCAATGAGTCATTACGTGTTAATCCCGGAATCAGCTTTGCAGTCGCATGATGACGTTCTTCAAGCAAAGCTTGCCGCGTCGGCCGTTCGCAGTGCAAAGCACGCTTGACACGAGATCGAATTAAGGCACCCCTGTATTGTTCGCATCATGCCTTTGTAACTCACTTTTGACACTAGCAAATTCGTCCGTATATGATCCAGGGGATTCACATTCTAGCTCATACAGGTTACACAAGTTTTTGTTAAGTGTCTCCTCTCTCGGCCACGCAGAGAACTGGAACTGCTTGCAACATTTTTGTATTTTATGTCATGATCAGCATTTATGGGTGGGACGTCATGTTTCGCAGTCTACAGGCCATTGCTGCCACTCAAACAATTACAACTCCTTGATCATAGGAGCTTCCTGCCTGCTCTCACGACTTGCAACTAATGTTCTGGGTGCCTATGCGCGCTATTTTGTGCACTGGAATCATTTTAACATGTGGAGTTTGACATCGCTGGCAAATGTACCAACGCCGGCTCTTCGGTAGTGCTCTGCTACCGTGGGTGTAATATTTGCTGAACACCGAGCTTTAGTACAAACCTTCAAGGAAAAAGGTGCGACCAAGCTTCAATACCAGCAAGCGCGGCAGCGACAACACTGTTTTGCGTGTAACTATACCTTGTCTGTAAACATTTCGGAAAGCGTTGCGATGACCGAGGGCTCGGCTGCTTCATACGCAGAGTAAGAAGGAGCGCAAAAGCTTGAGAAATACGAAAAATATTATGCATTACAAGCGCTGTATGTTCTTTTTTTCTCTCATGCGGCCATCGCTCGGTAACCTACTCACTTCCTCGTGTTATTTTTTTCTTTCTGCTGTTTACACTCCCTTACAAAAAAGCCTAATGAGTTTCTGATTAAATGGTAATTACATTCCTCATCATGCATATTAACATTTCTATACATTTTCTTGATGCATTTTTGATGAGTTTCACAAGAAAGTTGGCCACCGTGTTTCTGGTTGGTACCTAATGTGTGCATTTCTTGTGTGTTGTTCATGAGTGTTGACCAATGAGCACTTTTGGATAAAAAGTAAAAGCTAAAACGTAGCGAAGCGCATCAACTACATTAAAAAAGCTAAAAAATAAAAAAAATAAAACTTAAGCGAAAAAGAAACTGCACCTCTGGCGCGATTCGAACTCGGTACCTCTTACTACGTAGCTTTCTACGCTAACAACTCGGCCACTCGGGGAGCTGGTAATGTCGGTAACGTATTTGCTTCTTATGTCTGGACTGCATTCATAAGATTGGGACATCATGTTTCGAAGCATGTTTCGAAGTGTACAGGCCATTGCGGCTGCTCTAACAATCGCAGCTTCTTGACCTTTAGAACTTTCATCTAATGTTCTAGATACATATGCGCACTATTTTGTCCACTGCAGTCATTTTAACATGTCGAGTTTGGCATCGCTGGCAAATTTATCAGCGCTGGCTCTTCGGTGGTTGCTACCTTGGGCGTAATTTTCGCTGAACACGGAGCTGTAGCACGAACCTTTAAGGAAAAAAGTGCGACCAAGCTTCAATACCGGCAAGCGCAGCAGCGCCAACACTATTTTACTGGTAACTAAATCTTATTTGTATCTAAACATTTCGGGAAGCGTTGCGATGACTGAGGGCTCGGCTAATCTATACGCAGAGCAAGGAGCTCGGCCTGCTCGCAGGTGCAAGGAGGCATTGGAAATGGAGCGGCCTTGCGTCCGTTAGCTTGGAGGCGGTGTGGCAGTGCGTCGGTTCGCGTACACAACAATATCCTTGCCCGCAACACCCTCAAGCATATTGTCCAACCACAGCACCCATTCGCTTGGCAAGAAGTGATTTGCAATAGCACAAACACCCAAGACGCAGGGTGTAAGCGTGTTTTGAATTAAACAAATGTACAAAAAGTTGTTTTTGTTTTTACAGTGCATGCTAAACAGAAATGAAAACATAGTAAAGACTATACATTCGCTTAGTGATGTATAATTTCCCTCATTTGAGAAAGTCAATGTATTTCCACATTAGCTCCTATACAAAAATACTGTTTTGTTTTCCAAGTACAGAACTTCTTGCGTAATCTCAAATGAAAGTCTGTTGCGGATCTCATGTTAAAACACATAAAAATTGTTTCTTAGCCAACATCCTACATATGCTAATCAGAAATGAAAACATAGGGCTCTGAAAGTGTGCAGTTAACAAAGAAATAATATATATTCACTTAGTGTTGTATACATTTCCTCATTTGAGGAAGTCAATGTATTTCCACATTAGATCCTACCCAAAAATACTGTTGCGTTTTCCAAGCACAAAACTTCATGTGTGATCTCAAAGGAAAGTCTGCTGCGGATATGATGTTAAAACACATCTAATCTTGAATGTCCTTTGAGTGGTTGATGACTCATCAAAACACATTACGTGGGTAACAGAAATTCAATATCCATTTTTGTAAGGGCTGGGCCGTGGTGCAGGCTACGCTCGCCTGCGATAGAGCCCGCATTGAACATTTTGGCAGTAATCATTGCCTTAGAGTGCCCTTAACGTCAGCTGTGAAGTTTTTTATGCATGGTAGCCCATATTATTCAACTCCAGTTTTAGTTGTGCGTTAATCGTCAGTGGTGTCATGAGATATCAGAGGCGCGGCGGTCGTGGTCTCTCTCGAAATGCTCGAAACGACCTATCGAAACATGAAAACTCTAGAAAAAAGATACTGCCTTTGTTTTGTTACAGGTGCGCAACGACTTCTCCGCAAAAAGCGCTTGCTTGAACCATATTTTTCATATGCGCCCCGATGGTCGATGTTGGCCCATGAGGGATGCTACTCGGGCTGACGCCGCATGCCGGACCGGCTATACTGGGGCACTGGGACCAGTGCGCTCCAGCGCACATACAGCGCTTCTCCCAGTGCATAGCGGATGCCAGCGACACACCCAGTGTCACCGATGTTTCCTCCCATCGTACCAGTGCAACCAATGTCTTCTCATTACTGCTCCAGTGAATACCGCAGACCTCTAGCGTGCCCAGCAGATCCAGTGCAAACCCAGCGCGAAAATCTCACTGGTTTCGCGCTGGAAGACGCTGGGAGACGCTGGTTTTTGGAATAATGATGGTCATGAGTTATGCATTTCAGACCATGAACATGTGGCGCTGGCCTCATGTAAGGGACACTGGAAAATAAAGATCACTTCTGGTTTTATCAGGTACCGCAGCCGGTAACAGTATGTAAACTGCCGAAATATGACTTTTTTCGATATCTGGAAACGAACAGGCGTCAGAGCATCAAGGCATATCTTCTGGACACACAGGTAGGCGCAAAGGAGTTGTTGTGCTTTGAAAGGACTTTGATGTTTCCAAAATCGTCCTACTCAGTTGACTGGCTTGTAATCGTGGTGACCAAATTTGTGAGTGAGACATTTAGCCGCATTTTTACAGAACGCCCCCACGATTTGCTTCTTGCAAGTGGTGTCGAGAGCTCGTAGCGCACGAAGATTCGAAAAGGGATCCATCGGAAGAGAAACCTCTGTTGTCAGTCTACTCCAAGGACACCAAGGAGCGTCTTTATGACATTGATGTCCAATGCTCAAGACCAAGCCTGCTAAGAAAAAGTGTAAATCGTATAGGCTTCGTATACGCTGAAGATTCCAGATCCAAACACACTTTCTGCACTGACATGAGGTAGCAAATTATCTGGTAGGCGCTTAGAGTGTACAACGTCACTATTCAGAGGAAAATATACAGACAGCAGGTACTCCTGGATGAGCTGCTTAAAAGCAACTACGATACAATAGGCACATTGACTATTGTGACTGCTAGGTTCGGGCAGAGATCTGCCATTCCAGCGGCGTTAGACTTTCACATAAATTGTTCTATGTGAGAACAGGCCGCCTAATGCCGTTCTCTTTGCTAGATATTCTCGTCAACTCTAAGCTCGGCATTTTTCTGGTTATCATAGGCATTGTAATTATCTCAGCCGCTGATCTCACAGAAAGAAATATAGAGTTATTGAGCGCAGTGAGCAAGTTGTTTTTGTTATTTCTCAACTCTTTTTACGTGGCGTCATCTTCAATACCTCGCCGTACACACAAGTTGTACATAAGCGCAACTGTTTACGGCGTGTGGATCATGGCCATTTTACCTTTTCGAGTTATTTTCGCGGTGAGCTTATTTCAAGACTTAGCTTGCAGAAAGTGCTTAATGTGGTTGACACTCTTCAAGAACTTGAGGATGCGTTGTATTGTGAAATGGTGGTTCCCTGTTTCACGAGACGCACGTTTATAGAGACCACACTTTTTATTAAAAAGAACGACACCACGCTTTTCGTGAAATTGTGAGAAGCTTTTCAACAGAGCAGATACAAATATCATTTGCTAATGAACGATAAAAGACAATGCTTGTCCTGTTCTCTGTGACATAATCATATATGCTTCTCAATACGTTTACCAAACGCAGGTTTGATTGCATTGCCAGAGAGTCTCGTGGAATCAAAAAATTATTTGAGCTCAAGCTGGGCCACCATGCCCGTCCGAAAGAATTTTCCTATGATCCGCGGATACATTGATTTCCTTCGCCGACTAGATGAAGCATTATTATTGCTGCGGGTTCAAGCACACTCTTGTGTGTTGAGCGGTGACAACGAAGCTCATAGTAGGTATAGCAGTGTTCGGTCGAACCAAGGTGCAGAGTGATATCTGTTTTTCTTAGTTTTCAGCGGCCTACTCTGTGTTTCTCTTGGAGCACATTTTTTGTAGGTAATAACAATGTCCGACTCTGTGATAGCAACTTCTCCTTCTAGTTAAAAGTACTATGGTAAGGTAAACCTTCAATGAAGAAGTATAAATGCGTAATTCTGTTTCTCATCAATCACATGCAATTTAAATTACCTTTGTCCAAAAAGAGGTCACAACAAAGGATGTCTTCTAATATTGTAGGTATCCGAATGGAAAATAAGAGGAGGATGCTTATGAAAAGTAAACCATAGTGGGTACAAAATCTGACGTCAGTGAGTATAAGGATCTCGTTATGCGCAGTAACGAGAAGTGCCAATGTGAAAAGGACCATTAAAAATGTATGCAATGCTAACATAGCATACTTTACAAAAACTATTTCTTCAATGCACGTCTTCTGGGTTTATTTTTCCTGTTCAGAATTTGTCCCAGTCTAATGAACTGTATATTACATTCTTAGTAAATAGAATACAAATTAACAACCCCATTCTGCCCCACTAATACCAGCCCAATTCAATTCTGCGTGTTGATGGTGCATGTCTACCTGCTAGACAATATTTTCTGCCTCTCACTCAAGGACACAAAAAAATCCAAGGTGATTTATGTGCAAGCACGTCATGAAAAGGGGGAGAGCAGCTGGAGAGGATCAGATAACTATAGATTGGTTGAAGGACAGGGGGATAACGTGCTAGTAAAACTGGCCACCTTGTTTACGTAGTGCCTGGTGTCATAGACGAAACCGGAACCATGGAAGAACGCAAACATTATCCTCAATCGTAAGAAACGGGATGCTGAAGACCTTAAAATTACTGACCAATCAGCTTGCTCTCTGTTAAGTATAAGGTATACTAAGCTAATCGCTAATAGAATCAGGACAACTTAGACTGCTATCAAGCAAAGAATCAAGTAGGTTTTCGGAAACGGTACTCTACTAACCATCATATCCACACAATCAACCAGGTGATAGAAAAATGCTCGGAATATAACCAGCCCTTATACATAGCATTCATTGATTATGAAAAACTATTTGACTCAGTAGAAACCTCAGCGGTGATGCAGTCATTGTGAAATCAGGGGGTAGACGAGCCGTACGTGAAAGTGCTGGAAGATATATGTAGTGTCTGCACAGCAACCATAGTTCTGCGTAAAGAAGGTAACAAAATTCCCATAAAGAAAGGTGTTAGGCAAGGAGACACGATCTCCCCTCCCCAGTACTATTCACAGCTTGTGTAGAGGAAGTATTCAGAGACTTGGAATGGGAGCAATTAGGGATAAGGGTAGATGAAGAATACCTCAGTAATCTGCGATTTGCTGATGACATTGCCTTGATAAGTAACTTAGGAGAAGAACTGCAAATAATGATTGGTGACGTACCTAGACAGGAAAAGTAGAAAAGTAGGATTGTAAGTCAATATGCAGAAAACTAAGATAATGTTCATTAGACTCGTGAAGGAACATCTGTTCACGTTAGGAAGCGAAGCAGTGGAAGTAGTAAGCAAATATGTCTAATTAGGACAGGTCGTAACCACAGATGCGGACAATGAAAACGAAATAACAAGAAGAATAACACTGGGATGAGGCGCATTAGGCAAACGTTTCCACACGTAGAGAGCTCAGCAATGTGCAATGTGGAAAGTTTTATTTGCCTAACAAAAAATGAAATAACGAAAAAGGTCTCCGTATTCCGACTCTCTAGCGGCAACTGGCGACATGCAACTACGATTCGGCTTCTTCCAGAAGTGGCACCAGCCATAGCTAGAAACTTCCTTTTCAGGCGCATGACTCAACGGGGCGCCAGATTTTTTCTCCTGTTTACACAACTGAAATCAACAGGCTGCTTAAGATAGTTCTTCAATTTAGGTCATGTGCGATGCATGTTGTTCTGCTGCATCATGGGATCAATTGCGAAATCTAGACGAAATTTATTTTTCTTTCAAAGAACGGTAGTAGAGAGTTTTGTAGTAGTTTCTTCTCATATATAAACACTGCTACACGTAAGGGGAAGAAAAATGAACTGCCTTTTGTGTTTCTGGATTGCCTAAGCAGCTCACGAATTGTTACTATGCTTTTAACATCAGGTCTTTATTCCACACACAAGATGTGGAAACCAGTGCAGTCTGTGTCTTACATAACAGAAATGCTTATTGGTGCTCAGTGGATTCTAGATAGCCTTAGGCAGGCACAGGTCACTCCAGTTTAACAACGGATGGGCAGCATATCGAAGTTATACTGGGGCACTCGAAGCGCATTGCGAAGTGAGATAAGGAACATACGACGAGAGCTTCAGTGTATACAGAGCTGGGGCCGACTTGCGCAATAGCAAACGTGTTGAATTAATTAGTGGTACTTCAGAAGTTGAGGTTGAACAAAAAATGTCTTTCCGGATTTAGAAACACACAAATTGGCAGAAAGGATCACATCCGATACCGCCGCGAAGTGTGCTGCAGGAAGGCAGCTTACAACAGAGACTCAAGCAAACCTAGGTCGCGTCCTCAAAGATCAGCCGAAGCCACAGGTCGGCGACGGGATGCGATTGATTGAAAGGCATGCAGAGAAAAACATCTGATATTTTTACTTGAAGTTCTGATTTCTTATTCGAACACTCTTGGCACCTTGCAGATTTGCAGTTGTCTTGTGCACATATTTGTCACCCCGTTTGCAGTGGTCGTCACATGTATCATGTTTTTGCTGAAGGCGCTTGTCAGATGTTGAATTAGCCTGTACTGGTTGCGTGAAGCTTCGTTGTATGAACATGCGCGCGTTATTGTTATGATACAATTTAGTTTTCCAGTACTTTTCTTACTGCTAGAGTACAAACGTTTGATATAAATTCAGGAAGTTTACAATAGTGTTAAGAATAATTCTGGCACATTGTGCGTGTGCAGTTCTCTCGAGCACGTATTTGTCACCGTGTTTGCAGTGAATATGATAGATATGTTTTTCTACAGGCATTTATTAGATGTGGAGTTAACCTCTTCTGGTTGTGCGATGCTTTTTCGTTGTATGAATATGCGCGCGTTGTTGTTATGATAAAATTTGGGTTTCCAGTGATTGTCTTTCTACTAGAGCAAAAAAGCGTTTCACACTATTTCAGAACGTTCACAATAGCGTTAAGAATGCTCCGGTCCCTTGCCTGTGTGGATTTATCTTAAGCACCTATTTTTCACGAGTTCGCAGCGTGTTAAGAGATATGGCGTTCTTGCAAGAACGTTTTTTAAGAGCTAAGTTTTCTCTATTGATTGAGTAATGCATCCTCCTTGCCAGAATGAGTAGAATTTGCTCCAATACTTTTTTTGGGCTTGCAGCTATTGTCTTGTTGCTAGGGGAGAAAAGAAAAACATTTCATAATTCTTCAGGAGGTTAACAAGGTTTAGATGAATATTTCTGGCGCTATGTTTGTTTGGAGTTCTCTTGTAAAATTATTTTTTTTTTTATTTGCAGTGATCGTGTCAGATATTATGATTTTGTTGCAGGTGTTTGTTACGTGCTGTATTAGTATTTTATCGGTTGAGTGATATGCTTCCTTTTTAATACTGTATGCATATTTATTTAATAAACAAATTGCTTTTCATCTTTGTTTTGTTGTAAGTGCATTTGTCATTATCATTTCCTTCGTGATGCTCCCCCCATTGAGATAATGACTTAACTAGCCGAATAAATTTGAAATTGAAGCAGAGGCGCTCATACGCTCACCACCACCTAACAAAACACCCAAGCGGCAAGCCTCTGATCGGCCCGTGCTCGGCCCTTACCAATATGGCCGACTAAAACTCATCGGGCCGAACTAAGCCACCCACTTCAGCCGGAGGTTGGGGATTGACAATGGCCTATGAACGGCCGATCATCGACAATCGAACTCAGACCGACGAGCATAGCCGACTTGGCTAGCCTAATGCCACGCTAGGGTCATGCATGGGTCATGGCTCACCCACACATGGCCCAACTGCTTCGGCGGTACACGTTGCCCGGTGGTTTAAAGAGGCATGATTAGGGGTCTACTTATCCATGGCCTATGGTTTACCCATTAACACGTCTGCAGTTCGACTGTGCATGGGCGTTAGCGCTGCGGCAGTCTTTTGAGATGCGCATATTCTCCTCCAAGCGGGCTCTAACTTTGTGGCATCAGCAATGGTGTTCTCCGGGCAGGTGAAAAGCAACCCATACGTATGTAGCTTCAAAAAGCTTGCGCATCGACAAATGTAGGTTTAAACAGCACTTTGTATTGGTTTTTCTTAAATATTGAAACAGGCTCAAAGCCCTCCTAATAAAAATTGGCACTTACAGCTTACTAAGTTTGTGAGGCTTAATTTATTCTGTCTTTCAGCTTCTAGGCTGAGTTGAAGATGTCACGTTTCCCTGCTCGTTGTGCCTGCCGTCCTATTACTTTACTGTTACGAGCCATCGTTTGATTGCTGCCACGGTCGTCCTGGAGAGGTCGCCACTCAGGTGCATGCTGCCTCTCCTCAGACATCCTAGAAAATATACGGAAGGAAACTATCAGCCTTCAGTCGGTATTCAGATGAATTTTCTAGCCTGTTAAAGTGATAAAAGTTGTCACTCAAGGAACTATAAGGACTTTCAGTGGGGTCAGGGGTGATGTAGTCATCGGATGATATCTGAAGTCAATTTAAATATGAAGTGCACCATTTTTATACATATACTGCTTGTCCAAGCAAATTTGATCGAAGGGAGAAAAAGACATTTCCGAGGCAGGCGAAGGAAACCAGATACATATTGCTGGAAGCAACCTTGAGTGCCACAGAAAAGTTTTTGTTTGGAATTCTCAATTGTCATTATTTACCTAAATTAATGATTAATGACTTGGACAATAAATGCTGTTGCTACTTTGAAGAGTACCGGCACAAACCATGTTATATTATTTGCGATAAAGAACCCTCACGTCTGCATTTTGTTCCCCAGATACAATAGGAAACCCCGAAAATACAAAAACAGATTCCCGGACAATACTCTTACGGACTTGGCTTGGCTTGACAGCCCTGTGTAGCGCTAGACCTATAAGTTACCTATGGTTTCTTCGTCCACGCCAGCACAACCGTTCAACAAGACTGTATTTGTATTTTACAGCTAGAATATACCGTTCCACTCATTAATATTGATACAAACTATAGTCGACGACGAAGCGGAGACAATGAGTGGATAGTTGACGTAGACGAGGAAGTGGTTGCTAGTTAGCGCAGACGACGAAGTTGGTTGCCTGGAACCGCGCTCAGACCGCTGCTCGGACCGCTCTCGGACTTCGGCAGTTTTCTAGGCTCAGGGCGCTGCCTGAACGTTTGGCTCAATACCCGTTACAGTCTGGTGGAGTGCGCTGGGTACGCTTTGCCACGTTTACACGCTTCACGACGGATCTGACTCCGGTCCACCAGCGACTCAGTCGCCGCCTCCATGGACAGTCGACTGAGGTTGGGCCCCTTTCCACCCCTACGAGGATCACGCAGCCGGAACTCTCGAGCCACCTCGACATGGCCACTGATCCCAGGCTCTCAGATCCGATCCTTTGCCACCCGCCGCGAACACCGCCATCTTTTCACGGCGACGTCTTCGAAGACGCTGAGGATTGGCTGGCGACCTTCGAGCGAGTGGCTCGGTACAACGGCTGGAGTGACGAGCGAAAGCTCAGTAATGTTTACTTCGCACTAGAAGAGTCTGCGCGTACGTGGTTCGAAAACCACGGGGGCCCCCTTACCACCTGGCAAGCATTTTGCCGTGAACTTCTGACCACCTTCCCAAACGCTGACCGCCGCGAGAAAGCTGAAGCTGCACTTCAGTCGAGAAACCAGCGGCGAAATGAAAGTGTACGCACGCTCTGTGAATACATGACCCGTCTTTTCCAGCGCGCAGACCCCAATATGAAAGAGGAGACGAAGCTTCGCCACCTCATGCGTGGAGTTAAGCAGGAGCTGTTTGCGGGCCTCGTTAGTAGTCCACCCCGTACTGTTGCTGAATTCCTCGCGGAAGCAACGACCATGGAAACGACGCTCCAACAACGGGCCCGGCAGTACAACCGAGATGTCAGCAGCCTGGCCCCAGATGTATTTTCGTCGTGCCATGGAGTAGGTGTGGACGCCTTACGTGACCTCATTCGGTCGGTTGTTCGAGAGGAACTCCAACGTTTCCGTCTGCCTCAGAGTGCGCCAGTGGCATCACTGACCGAAGTCGTCAGAGATGAAGTACGCCAGGCTGCACGTGAATTCCCTGTCGCCAAGGTACTGCAGCGCGTCGATGAAATACCCACGCACACATCCGTTGTTCGTCAGGCAGCTGCCTACGATCCTGTCGCTACCATGCCTCCACGGCTCGACGACAAACGAACGTGCGCGTTCGTTGCACGTCAAGCAGCTGCCTGTGAGCCTATTGACCCGACACCGGTGGTTGGACACATCAGACCGTATGACGCATCGGCTCAAGCTGTGGTGCCTGTCACACGCCCTCGCAAGTCGGACGTGTGGCGCACGCGGGACCGCAGGCCAATCTGCTACCACTGCGGGGAGGCCGGCCACCTTTACCGTGCATGCCCGTATCGCCGAGTGGGACTTCGTGGCTTCGCTCCCGATGCGCCCTGTCCACGGAACGGCGAACGGCCGCTCAAAATAGAAGCTCATCTGTCGGCCCGTCAGAGGCCTGGGAGATACAGGCGCTATGACTCAGGATCGTCATCTCCGCTGCGGTACCGTTCCCCAAGCCTTCGCAGAGACGCCAGCAATACTGAGCGGCGTTCTCAAAGTCCACACCGGGAAAACTAATTCCAGCGGTCTCCGGAGGCAGGGCCGCTGCTGTCGGAAACATTGAAGATCCTCCGCCGCCGATACACCGATACGCTGACTTCTCACAGGTGCAGGGTAGCGACAGCATCCGACGCGCTACTTCTGATTTGTGCGTGACACTTGACGGAACTGACACGATCGCTCTACTTGACACCGGTGCAGACTATTCAGTGGTGAGCCACGCCCTCGCCCAGGAATTGAGCAAAGTTGTGATGTCATGGTTGGGCTCCAGCATTCCCACGGCTGGAGGTCACCTCATTAGCCCTGCCGGAAGGTGCACAGCCCGAATTGGCATCCGCGGTTTCGTCTACGTCGGGGAATTCGTTGTCATGCGCGAATGTTCGAGAGATTTGATTCTGGGGCTCGACTTTCTGCAGGCAAACGGTGCTGTGATCGACCTACACGAGGCACGAGTCACATTCTCGACTAAACGGGCAGTGGCACGTCTCGACACCCGCGATCCCTGTAGCCATGCTCTGCGTATTGTGGAGGATGATGTCACGGTGCCACCACGGTGAAGCGTCGTAATGCGCGCGCAGAATGACCTATTTCATGACTTTGAGGGCATGGCGGAGGGTCATATTCCGCTGCTGCTGGAGAAGGGTCTCATTGTTGCGGTCTCGTTCACCTACGGGATGGCTGCACTACCGTTCTGCTCACCAACGTTTCGAACGAATTTCAGCACCTCGTCAAAGGCACAGTGATCTTCCTCCAAGACGTCGCGGAATGTCCACATTTGTGCACCGTGGAAGAAGCCCTTCAAGATGACACTGGACCTCGCCATGTTCTGCCACCCGTCAAAATAAACATCGAGCTATCACCGGCTCAGAAGGATCTGCTTTTGCGGTCTTGGCAGATTTTGCAGACTGCTTCGCAACGTCTTCCAAAGTGGGCCGAACTCCGGTCGCCAAGCACCACATAATAACAGACGAGACCACGCGCCCCGTATGCCAACGCCCATACCGCGTTTGTCCAACGGAACGAGCAGCGATTCAGAGACAAGTCACCGAAATGCTTTCCGACGATGTCATTCAGCCGTCTACAAGCCCGTGGGCTTCGCCGGTTGTTCTCGTCAGAAAGGACAATACTCTGCGGTCCTGTGTCGATTACAAAAAACTTAATCCAGTCACTAAAAAGGACGTTTACCCACTTCCCCGCATAGACGACGCACTCGATCGACTGCGAGATGCACGATACTTCTCGTCGCTAGACCTAAAAAGTGGGTACTGGCAAATAGAAGTGGATGAGAGAGACCGGCAGAAGACGGCTTTCATGACACCCGATGGCTTGTATGAGTTTAAGGTGCTACCGTTCGGCCTATGTTCGGCACCGGCCACGTTCCAACGCATGATGGACATCGTTCTGTCCGGTTTGAAGTGGCAGTCGTGTTTGGTTTACCTGGATCATGTCGTCATATTTTCGACCACCTTCGACCAACACCTAGAAAGGTTACGCCTTGTGTTAAAAGCTCTCCGAGACGCCAATCTGACAATCAAACCGGAAAAATGTCACTTCAGCTTTGAGGAACTTCGCTTCCTTGGTCACGTGGTCAGCGCAAAAAGTGTTCGCCCGGACCCTGAAAAGACAGCTGCCGTTTCTGGTTTTTCGCACCTTACTGACAAGAAAGCGGTTCGACGGTTCTTAGGTTTGTGCTCCTATTACAGACGCTTTGTACGAGATTTTTCGCACATCGCAGAACCGCTAACTACACTGACTCGAGATGACAAGCCGTTCATGTGGGGAAATGAACAAGAGGCCGCTTTCCTTGAGCTTCGCAGCCGCCTACAGAATCCTCCAATACTAAGCCATTTTGACGAAAACGCCGCAACTGACGTTCACACTGATGCCAGCAACGTTGGGGTTGGTGCAGCACTAATTCAGTGGCAACATGGTGCAGAACGGGCCATCGCTTACGCGAGCCGAACACTTACCCGCTCCGAAACCAACTATTCAACAACTGAGAAAGAATGTCTGGCGGTAATATGGGCCCTCACCAAGTTCCGACCATACCTCTACGGCCGACCTTTCCGCGTTATAAGCGACCACCATTCATTATGCTGGCTCGCGAGCCTCAGAGACCCCTCAGGACGATTGCCTAGATGGAGCCTTAGATTACAAGAGTATGACGTAACAGTCGTATACAAATCAGGACGGAAACATCAGGATGCTGACTGTCTGTCGCGCTCGCCCATCGCCATATGTCCGGAAGAAACGGCCGATGATTTTCCCTTTCTGGGGGCTATTAGTACAACCAAAATGGCGCAACTGCAGAGAATTGACCCAGAGTTAGCGTCACTCGTCGACTATCTGCAGGGCGTCGACCTTTATTCCCCGTGTTTTTCATCGTGGGCTTCAAACGTTCACTCTGCGTGGTAACATGCTCTACAAGCGAAATTTCGCTAACAGGGAAGAGACGTTTCTCCTTGTTGTGCCCTCCGAGTTGCGCCGAGATATATTGAGTGCCTGGTATGATGAACCCACCACCGGCCACCTGGGGGTGAGCCGTACAATTGCATGAATTCGTCAAAAGTATTATTGGCCCAGGTTACTCCCATCGGTGCGGGCTTATGCATGCTCATGTCGTGATTGCCAACGTCGCAAGTCTTCGCCATTGAAAATCGCTGGATTTCTTCAGCTATTGCTCCGCCGAAGACCCCTTTCCATCAAGTAGGCATGGATCTTCCCGGTCCTTTTCCGAAGTCCTCGTCTGGCAACCGTTGGGTAGTCGTCGCGACAGACTACATAACACTGTACGCAGAGACCGCGTCCCTTGTTAAAGGTACTGCAGCCGAAGTTGCTCAATTTTTGGTCATAACATTGCCCTACGTCATGGCGCCCCCGCCGTGGTAATCACTGACCGCGGAACAGATTTTACGGCTCGCCTAATCCGGATGGTCATGACTCTGACTCACACTTGCCATCGACGTGCGACGGCGTATCACCCTCAGACCAACGCACCCGCACCGACATGATTTATATGTATGTGGACGCAGAACATCGCACCTGTGATGCGATTTTGCCCTATATAACTTTCGCGTACAATACCGCCACACAAGAGACGACGCGACTGACCCCGTTCCAACTTGTCTTCGGTCGCCAAGTAAGCACGCCGTTGGATGCCATGATGCCAGTCAGTCCTTCTTGCGGCTCTGACGCCGAACTTGACGCCGACATCTTTGTTCAGCGTGCTGAGGAAGCGCGGAAACTAGCATGCCTCAGAATCCACCGACAACAGGCGAATGACGCTGCTCGGTATAACCTCAGCCGAAGAATCGTCACTTACGAACCGGGCGACCTCGTCTGGGTTTGGACACCTGTTCGTCATCGCGGCCTATCTGAAAAATTACTGCGCCGAACTTCGGCCCTTACGAGATTGTTCGCCGTATCAGTGAAGTCACCTACGCCGTTGTTCCCGTAGCTTCAGCTTCATTCCGAAGGCCACAGCGTCCTGAAGTCGTGCACGTGGTTCGGCTGAAGCCCTATAATGATCGTACAAGACTGAACTTTACGTCAACGCCGCTAGGTCCTTGTGAGACTTTAGTGCACCCTATCGCGTGACTTCTTCCTAGTAGCTCCTCGTCGCATCGAGTCGATGCTACAGAGGAGGGGGGCAGTGATACAAACTATAGTCGACGACGAAGCGGAGACAATCAGTGGCTAGCTGACGTAGACGATGAAGTGGTTGCTAGTTGGCGTAGACGACGAAGTTCGTTCGCCTGGAACCGCGCTCAGACCGCTGCTCGGGCCGCTCTCGGACTTCGGCAGTCTTCGAGGCTCAGGGCGCTGCCTGAACGTTTGGCTCAATACCCGTTACAATATCTTTACCGCTTTGTATTCATTATCCGCATTACAAAGTTCGGCGCGCTCATTGTAACTCGAGCCTTCATGTGCGCCAAAGGGCCGACGCGAAGAAACCATCGCCAGCATATCATCCTAACTCATGCATGAGGCTAACCATCATAGCGGCAGGTTGTTATGTCCGCTCAAAATCATGTTGTGAGAGCACAATTGAGGTGCGCGAATGGGCTGGGAACGGTTATCGGTATCTACCTTATCCAGAATTCATCTGCAGATGGAAAAAAAGGTACACATGAGGTTTCTAATCACAAACATTGAAACAGGGGTTTCCGAACGTGCTCACCGACTCTGTCAGCCCTATTTATTGTTTAAAGTAAATATTTAGTACTTGGAGCGAATAACCTCAGTTCTCTACGTTCAAAATAAAAATTCAAGGCGCTGTCCTAAGTGGCTCCCAGCAATGCGCCACTGGTTTCCATCGCCTGTTTCTAATTGTTTATTTCTACCCTTGGCTCAAGCTATCAGGTACAGCAGGTGTAATGTGGCTTGAATAAAACCTGCATGAGATCATATATATGGGTAGAGTTGTAAGCTTTACAGGTTTCATTTACAAATACTACGAGAATCGCGTCACTGCAGCCTTTCTTTAAAATTGACACGAAACAGCGCAATATTCGTGGCTAAAGTTTGAAAAATAAGCCCTTGATATTGGCTTTCCCACAGAGTATATGTGGGTGCCTTAGATAAGAAACATAATTGAGGTCAATGACCATCTTTGGTTTCCAATGAAATTTTTATATGTTGTGGCCAAATATCTCGACACAAATGAATTAACCTTAGTTTTGCAAAATGCGGAGCAGTTTTTTCGAAAATAAAAATTGTATGGTATATCTTTAGAGCTAGAATACGCTGTTTTTGCAACTTCATAATGTTGTAAATTTTGATACCATGATTTAGTCATCTAGTATCTTTTACTCACCTAATATATTGTCACTTAGTGCTGACAAGGTCGTTGACAGCAAAAGAAGAAACAGAAGAAAGTCCCTGACAAATCGTCGATAAGAAGTGCAAGGCTTTCTTGTCAGCAGGTGGTGGAAATTGTACGATTGCAGCTGTTTTCTCCGGGTCTGACCGAACACCATCCTTGCTAACGATGTGACCTAGGAAACGCAGTTCCTCGCCGGCAATGTGGTACTTCTCTGGTTTTAACGTTAGTCCCGATGATTTGATGCCTTCCTACACTGTCTGCAGCCGTTCCAGGTGGTCTTCAAAGTTTGACTAGGAGACAACGACGTCATTCAAGTATACCAGGCAAATCTGCAACTTCAAGCCCACTAGCACAGTGTCCATTACTCGTTGAAATGTCGCTGGTGCGGAGTAGAGGTCAAATAGCATCACCTTGAACTCGAAAAGACCGTCCGGTGTGATGAATTCGGTCTTCTCGCGATCTCTTTCGTCGACCTCAATTGGCCAATATTCGCTCTTCAGGTCCATCGATAAGAAGTACCTAGCATTGCAAAGCCGGTCCAGTGTGTCGTTAATGCGGGGAAGTGGGTCGACATCCTTTTTTAGTTATGCTATTCAAGCTGCGGTGATCGACGCAGAAGCGAAGTGTGCCGTATGTCTTCACCAAAACGACTGGTGCCGCCCAGGGGCTGTTGGATGGCTAGATCACATCATCACGCAGGATTTCCTCAACTTGATCGCGTATGGCTTGGCGTTCTCGGGGCGATACACGGTAGAAGCTTTGGTGCAGAGGTCGGGCGTATTCGTCCGTTATAATGCGGTGCTTAGCATGCGGTGTTTGTCGTATCTTCGATGATGACGAAAAGCACTCTCTGTAGCTTCGAAGAAGACTGCGAATCTGGTCTTTCCTGGTATGCCGGGTTGATGTCAAATGCGGGCTGACGGAATTAGTCCGGTGCGTCTTCTAGGTGTTGGTCGTGGAGGGCGAACATATCTTTGAGATCCGCTAATTTGTCGAGACAAGCGATCGTCGTGCCCTTGTTAAGATGTTAGTATTCTTCGGTGAAAGTTGTTGCCAGCACCTGAGATTGACCTCTCCGAAATTTCGCGATGCCTCTTGCGATGCCGACACCTCGTTCCAAGAGCAAATAGATATTTCCTTGGACGATGCCTTCAGCAGTTTCGATGTCTGAGCTACTTACGCAGACTGCGACGCTTGATCGGGGCGGCACGGTCAGGTCTCCGTCGAGGACGTTTAGAGCGACGTGTACAGTCCAAGTCGTCGTAGCAGGTATGGCTTTGTCTGCAGACAGCTTAATGAGCTTGGATCGGAGCTCGATGATAGCCCTATGATCATTTAGGAAGTTTATGCCAAAAATAAAGTCTCGGGAGCACTGCTGCAAGACCACAGAGCTGGTGGGGTAAGTACGCCCATTTACGGTTACTTTTGCAGTACATCATCCCCATGGAGTAATCAGGTTGCCAACTGCGGGGCGAATCAACGAGGCATCCCAAGCGGTCGTAACTTTCCTGAGCTAAGAGGCTATAGCGGTCCGCTGATGACTGAATAGTCAGCTCCGGTGTCCACTAGGCCGTGACCCTGCGACAGTTGACAACTTCAAGGTCACGTGTTCGAGTCATCGCATTGCACGTGGGCCTTGGTGTCCGATTTCAGCTCCGTCGTTTCTTCAGGTCATGGGCGGGGCATACCGTTGTTACTTCGCTGGGCGGCAGTGTCGGCTTGCACTCTGGTCGTGTTGTCGATGTCGCCGTGTGGAGCGGCAATGAAATGGCTGCGTCGTCGTTACTGGTATTCGGCGGCAGAGGATCTTCGTCTTTTCGCCATTGAGCAACCTCACCTCCAAAGGTTGCTCCGCTTAGTTTTTCCCTACGGGGGCTAGGAGACTGTCCTTGCGGTAACCGCGGCCCGGCGACGCAAATCGGGCTTTGTACAGCGATGGGGAGCGTGACAGACGCCTTGGCGACGAGTGCTCTCCGCTGCGCAGGAAGTCGTATTTCCTATTGTCGCTCGCCAGGACGGGGTCGTGGGGCGTCGATAGCCAAACCACGGCGGCCGATCCGCCTGTACAGGCAGTGACAGAGGATGTCTCCTGCCTCACCATAATGGAAGCAGAGCGGCTGGTTGTTCGATGACCTTGAGGCGTCGCATTTCCTAGGGCTTGGGTGGTCGCGTCGCGTCGGCTTGGGTGGTCGCGTCGGGATGCAGGACGACGTAATGCAGCCGCATAGTTCATCGCTGCTGCTTGATGCACTGGAGCCGTCGGAGTCGTCGCTTGAGGAACGCCCAGTGCCTGAAGCACCTGCAATGCCTTTTAGACCGCACTCCGTCATCAGACGTCCTTTTTCTTATAGGAGGCAGGAATGCTAAGGTGGGGAGTGAAGAAATATCCGGAATTACAGGCAAGTTTGATCTTGGTGAGCCAAATGAAGCCGGGCAGGGGCTAGAAGTGTTTTGTCAAGAAAACAACTTGGCCATACTGAATACTCCTTTTAAACAGCACAAGAGGCTCCTGTACACATGTACTTCACCGGACGGTCTGTACATGAATCAGATCGATTATATTCTTTGCCGGCAGAGATGGAGAAGCGCTATGCAAGCAGTAAAAACAAGGCCTGGGGCCGATTGTGGCACCGATCATCAGCTTCTTGTAGCCAAATTTAAGCTTCGATTGAGGAAAACGAAGAAAACTAGAAGGCCTTTCAGGTATGATCTGGATCAAATTCCATTAGAATATGCTGTGGAAGTGAGGAATCGATTTCAAGAATTAGATTTAAAAGAAAGCGAGCCTGAAGAGAAGTGGACTGATGTTCGTGATACTATACAAGAAGTTGCTACTGAGGTAGTTCCAAAGCAAAAGAAATGCAATCAAACAAAACGGCTATCTGAAGAGGCTTTGCAAATCGCTGACGAAAGGAAGATGGCAAAAGTTATGGGGGAAAGAAAAAGATACAAGGTTCTCAATGCGGATTTTCAGAAAAGCAAGGAGAAATAAGAATGTCTTCCTGAACATACAGTGCCAAGCAGTTGAGGAAGACAGCCAATTAAGGAACACAACCTGCTTTGTATAAGACAATAAAAGGTATCAACGGAAGCTTCTGTGCTAAGCTGGGCGTGATAAAGGACAAACGAGGCAAGGACCTCACTGAAGCCTCAGAGATAAAGATGAGGTGGCAGGAATACACAGAACTGTACAAGAAGGACCCGGATGTGCAAATCCAACATAAGACGGTTGTGATTACTGATCTCGAGCCGGGCATGCTGAAGAGTGATGCTGAATGGGCCTTAGCCAGCCTTCCTAAGAACAAAACTAGCGGAATTGATGGAATTCCTGCTGAGTTGCTTCAACACCTCAACCATAACGCTATTAACGTTCTGTATACATTATGTCAGAATATTTGGACAACCCTGCAGTGGCCAGAGGATTGGAGGAGGTCAGTTTACATCCCCATTCCAAAGAATGGCAGTGCCAAAGATTGTTCCAATTACCGCACGATCGCGCTTATTTTGCATGCTAGCAAGGTGATTTCGAACATCCTCCAAAGTAGGCTGCAGCAGTATGTTGATCGGGAGCTTCCGGACGTGCAAGCTGGGTTTCGCAGAGGCAGAGGAACTAGAGACGAGGTTGCCAACCTTCGCTGAATGATCATGGAAAAAGCAAGAGAGTTCCAGAAACCCATCTACTTCTGCTTCATTGATTATGCGAAAGCGTTTGACTGCGTAGATTACAACAGATTGTGGCAAGCTCTCCAAGAGATGGGAGTTCCAATTCACCTCATCTGTCTCCTCAGGAACCTGTATGAAGGGGGAGAGGCCACAGTCAGCATGGTCTTACTGATTCGTTTCCGATTGGAAAGGAGTGACACAAAGCTGCATACTGTCGCCCTGCCTATTTAACCTATTTTCTGAGTGCATCATGAGGAAGGCCGGTCTGGACGAGTCGTCAGCTGGAGTGAAGATTGCTGGAAAGCATATCCACAACCTTAGATATGGGGATAATACCACTTTAATAGCAGAAAGTAAAGTCGACCTCAAGAAACTTCTGATGCGCGTACAAGAAGAGAGTGAGAAGTTTGGGCTTAAACTGATCAATAAAAACACAAATATCATGGCATCTTGGCCTATCAAGTCCTGGAGTATCAAGAGACAAGAAGTGGAAGCTGTGACAGATTTTCTCTTCTTGGGCTCCAAGTTTACCCCAGAAGTAGACTGCAGCCATAAAATTAGGAGACACCTGCTTCTGCGAAAGAGAGATATTGCTAGCCTTGACCGCCAAGTAAAGAGCACAGACATTAGACTGCCAACTAAGATCCGTATAACTCGTGCTATGGTCTTTCCAGTTGTGATATATGGATGCGAGCGTTGGACTGTGAAGAAGGCTGACCGCCGAAGAATTGACGCATTTGAACTGTGGTGCTGGCGGTGACTCTTGAGAGTTCCTTGGACTACCAGAAGATCAAATCCGTCGGTATTGTCGATCATAAACCATGACTGAGGATTAAATTCTAAAGTTAAAGCTCAGCTACTTTGGTCATCTCATGAGAACAGAGGAGTCGGTGGAGAAGGATATGATGTTGAAGAAGGTTGAGGGTCACGGGAGAAGGGGTACGCAGCGAACGCGATGGTTAGATGGCATCCTCGAGGCGCTGCAATAGAAGTTATGTGATGTTTGGAAGATTGTGAGAGGCCGGAAAGCGTGGCGTGATATGGTCCGTAGGTTCACGAAGAGTCGGACATGACTGAACGAGTGAACTGAACTGAGTTTCAGAATGCTTCAGAAGCCTTGGGCTGTCCTGCTTTCATCAAACTTCGAGCAGAACAGTGTACCCGAGAGAAGTCTAAGCCAATCGGCGAGAACTTTACAGTTACACTGAAGATATGGTTTGCGTTTGCAAATGCGTCATTGCAACTATGTGAGAAGCTAGTCAGATCAAACACATTCTCAAAAAGTGAATGACGGCATAGCATGTTGCCAATGATTTGATGAACTGCACAACCGGTTGGCTCTGACTTGCGATTCAACCGCGCAAGTTGCGTCGCTTGCTGACCTGACAGATGTAGGCGACCAACCTCCGCTCCTGCCGCAGATGAAGCCCTTAATTCGTAAAGAAACAGCCTAACACCCATACCTCATTTATCGATTTACTTATTTATTTCAAATAACCTGAAGGCCCAGCAGGGCAGTACATTGGGGGAATGGAAGCACATCTATGTAGATCACAAACAGGATAAGAGATATATTTACGGATAATATGTGAGGGAAGTATATAGCTTCCCAAATAATTTTTTTACAAAACTAGGAAAAATATTCGGGCAAGCAGTATTACAGCAATGTACAGGCGTGTAAAAAAGGAAAGATGTGCAGAAATTTCAGCCAAAGCGAAAAGACATGGATATTGTTCACGACAGAGAATAAAAAAGGGAAAAGGATAAAAAAGCAAGAACAGAACAAGATGAGAAAAAAAAAACCTCTGCGAACTCTCCGTCTCAGACACACAGAAGACACCGAGAGAACAAAATAAAGGAAAACCTATGCAGGAAACCACAAAACCGCACAATTCGACTGCGATGCGCCTGAAAAGCGAGCATGCTGCTTGGAAAGCCTATAAATTAGTGCAAACAGTGATATTTAATGGTAACTGATTATATTCATTTATTGATAATGTTAGTAGTGGATATTCGTGTTTTGTTCGCGAGAAAATTGGCAACATTTTGATTGCATGATTGAGGTGGGATGAGGCGTGAGTATACCAGGTAGGAGATAGGAAGTATAAAATTTGTAATTGCTTTCCATAAGTGGCAAAAAATAATAATCGCGCAAATCTGCTTCTGGAAGCGAGCGATTGTAATTTAGAGTTTCTTCAATTGATGATGCGCTCCGAAAGGTTGAGTAGGATGATGCAATGAACATTGCTGCTTTTTTCTGGACGGATTCAAACACATTGAAAAGTGAGAAATATATGAAGATGCCATGTAACAGAAGGGTATCCTACGCTTGGCCTTATCAGTGGTGCGTAAGCTTGATACCTTGAGCCAGAATTTGCAAGGTATAATTGGCGCCTTAGCATGCCAAGCTTCTAAAAGATTTGCCAGTGATGTGATCTAAGTAAGCATTCCAAGAGAGATTTAAATAAAATAAAAACGTACAGCCAGATATTTTATACCAGAAACATATGCAACACTAATATTGTTGATTGTGTAAAAGCTATGGAACGGTACTGGAAGAGGCGAGAATCTGACGAGTTTAGATTTTTCTTCATTAATATCCATTTGCCAAGTACGGCAATAATTAGAATAGAGCGTGTGTACATCGTTCGTGTTAGATATTGTTTTATATAAGTTACGCAGTCCCCTGAAAAGCGGCGGATTGCAGAGTGTATGTTACATATTCTGTAATTTATCAAGATAAAAACAGCAAAGCCCCGAGAACATATCGTTATGGGACACAAAACTTAATACGCATAAGGCTAGAAATGGATTCGTTTATTTGAACTGATTGGAACCAATTAGTGAACAATTCAGTTATTCATTGGTCCTTTTATCGTCAAGCTGCAGTTAGTTTTTTTTAGTTTTCAGCAGTGAACGTTTGTGATAAACACAATCAAATGATTTGGAAAAGTCGACAAACATTGCGTCTGTGTCAGTGGACCTATGTAACACGTAGTGCAGGTCAGTAGCTTATTGAAATAACTACGTTTGGCATCAACGTTTATACCGGAGGTGTTCTGGTTTTCTACAAAATTATCTAAATGGCTCATATTGTGAGAGAACAGGTGTGATAAATAGTGTGCGTCATATTGATTTCAGGGAAATGGGTCCCTGATTAGACGGATAACAACGAGTTCCTGCCTTATGTATAGAAATGATGTGAGCGATTTTCCGTCATCAAGGACGCATGCTGAGGATAGTGACTGCTGACATAGCAGTGAAAAAAGAAATGATGATTCGTGAAACATTAGACTGAGAGGTTTGGAGCTGATTCCACCGAGCCAAAACTGGTGGAAGGGGGATGTCTGTCAATAGTCTTCGCTATACTGTTTGCAGAGATTACAATTTGGGAGAAGGAAGGAGTACATGGGAAGTGGAAAGTGGCAGTTCGTTTGTAAATACTTGAAGACAAAGTTCACTAAACCCTTCTAGATTATGTGGAGAAGAAAAGGCACAACCATTCTCATCCTTTAGAATAGGCACAATCTGCACACGTTTGGGATTAGTTTTTCGGTTTGGTTTTAAGCATGTTGAGAAGAATATGGCAAAAATATTTTTCCTCAGATTCCAGGATAGCAGATGTAATAAATGGAAAGGTTATGATACCTTTCCCTGTCAAGCGGTGAATTGTTTCAAGTGGATTTTTTATAAGCCTTCTTTTTAGCTCAGGCTTCTCCATATTGGCTGCGAACCAAGGGTTATTCAATCCTGCGCTGAATTTGAATAATGGGTGTAAATAGCTTCAATTCCGCTTGGCTTATCGCAGAGTGGGCACAAATTCTTGACCGCATTTCAAAGGAGTCTGCAAATTAAGAGGAAAAACTTAAAAGAATATGATTAATTTTCAGCAAATCTCCACGAGCATATTCGCGCAGTGTTTTCTTTTGTTATTCCCAGTGATCGTCTAAGGAACAGTGCACCAACCTATGGTCGCTAATCTCCTCAAGGGCGCGCGTAATAGCCTGTTCAAGGTGATTAGTTAAGAGCAAGTCTAAGATGTGATTGCGAGCATGGGTTGTTGTATCAGCTGTGAAAGGTGATGCAACTGATGCAAGTAGAAAAAGCGAACACGTTAAAATCGATTATACTGAGAACAGATAGAAGCCAACCAATCGATAGTGGGATAATTGAAAATGCCGCCTAGTCCCTTTAAAGTTTAGAAACTCCATTGTAACATGTTCAAAAGCATCGTTCAGGAGCTCAGAGAAATCAGATCCGCTTTCAGGAGGACGATAGCAAGCCCCAAAAGCGCATTCGATTTGCTGAAAGCAGGCAGACACCCAAGTGAGCTCAAGCGGTGTATCAGTGTGCACAAAAGAAGGCTGATAATCGTATTTTACTTCGATCTTAACACCGCCACCTCGAATGTTATCTCCGTCTTTATGGGAGAGCACCAAATATCTTGGAAACGGAAACTTTTTTTGGCAATATTTCTCTGATAGCCAATTCTCTGTGCCGATAATTATGTCCGCAGAGCATCTGTGCAGAAAGAGTTTTAAAACATCATCATTTAGAAGACGGTTTTCCGAAAGACTTTCTCCGCCTTTAAAAGCATACGACACACCTGGATCACACTCTGCACAATATTATTGGAAGCTCGTTGGCGTCGTTCCTCCAGCTCCTAATCTCCCACGTCTCGTGACCTCATTGACGTATGACGTATCACTGCCAGACTACCCATCCCTTCGTCTTTATGATGCCCTCCCTATTCCTGATCGAGAAGCCCGAGGTTTTATTCGGCATCCTACTCAGTTGTGACACACCTTGCGAACGAGTGACAATCGCCCATCTGATACTTTACAGCTTGCTATGTAATGTGTTGAGAAATTGCCGCCGTCCTATGAACATCTCTCGTCAGCCTCCCGAAGCTTCCGGTTAATTGCCCCAGAGTAAGTATTCAGTACCTATTCCGCTGTCTCTAAGCAACCCTCTGCCTACTGACTGGGACTTCTCCAGTCACTGTTCAACTTCTCGACGTCGGCGCTTAACTTCTCCTATTGAATGTTGTCCTGCGGCAACTCAATCAAACACTAGATGCTGCAGTTCCTGAGCGAAAACTGGGTTGCCAACTGAATTTAAAGGCATTTTTTATTTGAAGGCAGTTAACTGAAATTTTCGTAGAGGGTGGTTTTGCGATGGCACTTGACATCAGTGCTATGCATAATACTTAGGTCTACAGTCTGGGAAAGGGACAGCAGCTTACAATAGCAAGCGAAGCATTGGAACTGTTAGGCGAATATAGCTTACGTAAAAGCAGATCTGAAACATCAACGATAATTATCAGAAAATAAGATTGGGATAGAGCTAATTTGGCAAGCACTCGCTGATTATTACTAGCACTTACTGGTATTGCTCAAGAGAAGATACCTGTACCACGCCGCGCTGTTGAAGTGGTTAGGAAGCTTCACTAGAGTGCCCGAGGATGTGAGGTCGAATGCAGGCCGCGGGGGCCGCTTTGCGACGGGGTGAAAACGAAAGAGCTATATTGCTGTGTGATATCAGCGTGTTTTAAAGAGCCCCAGGTAGTGGAAGTTTCCGGAGCATTTCATTGCGTCGTCTTTCATAGACTAAGTCGCTTTGGGACATTAAACCCCATTTATCAACCAACTATGTTACATTTAGTAATCTATAAGGTAGAAACATGGAGGTTAAAGAAAAGGGTTCGGCTTAAGTTGAGGACCGCGAAGTGAGCTATGTAACGAAAAATGGCAGGTGCAACGTTAAGAAATAGGCAGCGGGCAAATTTCTGTTGGTCTTTTGGAAGACAGAATTGGAAATTATTGTTTCTTATTTGTGCATCCACTAACCTTCCTTTTTTGGGAGAGTTGAAAGAGGCCTCAGGCTGGTAAGCCTGCTTTCGAATAGAAGAGAGGGCTAAAAATGTGTCTACAATTTTGTAAATATAGTTCTTATATCAGAGATCAAATAAGCATTGCTAGTGCTCCCAACAGTCATCAGAATATTTGTTCATTCTTTTGAGTTTGTTTGCGACGAATAGTAGAAGCCGCGTAAAAATATAATTTGGAAAACTCTCAACACAACAGGGGAACGCTCCGGAGGAATTCTGCGTCTCTATGAGCTTAATCAGACGCCATGACACCTACACGTCCGGTCGGATAAAGTATGGTGAGAATGAATGAACGCAGCCACCACGCAGCAGTCAACAAATGGAGCCCGTTCCGGTGTTTACCAAACGCGCCTGCTTAATATATCTGCTTCGTTTGATGTATAACTATAGAGCTCGGTACAGGCGCTTGACGCAGTGCGATTTATTGGATTCACAAGGCGCTTGAAAAAGCACATTTATCAAAAAATGACTAAGCTGCTTGAATTCGAAGATTTTATATTCGGGCGTCTACCCCGGCAGCCTCGATCTAAAAGGAATCGCAAATGTTCCTACACCTGTCATGGAGTAAGAAATTTCGTCAGCCTTTGCAGTGATTTCAGAAGGTTTGTGACCAGATATACAGAAAGGGTCAAAATACTTATGACAATCTTTTGCAAGGGAGTGTACTGAAGCTGAATGGCGATCAACCGGCTGCATACATGCAGCTCTAAATACGCAAGCAAGCAACAGGGAAGCCTACATTGCCACTTTGCGCACATGACGCAAAGGGGGAAAAGCAGATCGAAGCTCAGAAGGTTCTTTTAGGAGCCATATAGTTCTAGAAACTTCCCGAAGATATAATTAATGTCGTTACGCACACGCGAAACGAGGTACGGAATCATTCGTGTGAACTTGAAGCGTTTGCAGTGTTGTGAACTACTGTCTAGTTTCGCCCATGACATTGAACCGAGTTTCTATTTCTTATCAACTCTAAAGCTGACGACAGCCTTATCAATCTTAGATGTGGTGCTAAGAGTGGACAAATGTTATCTTATGGTAAATTAGGACTTGTTTCATGTAGAAAATTGCCCATAACGATGGCGGCATCATGGCGGCCGTGTCAAAATGCGAAGTTTATCTTTCAAGCGGCATTAATGTCTTTATAACATCGACGACGACTGGTTGATACTTGCATAGGCAAATAACTCAAGGTTTACCTCCACCGCAGATGCATTAGGGTATCACTAGAAATTACTATGCTATGGTAGATGGCGGGCTTTTTAGGAGAGCATGCCCTAAAAATAAGGAATGCTTCTCTTGCGTGGAAGCCCAAGCGGCACGTTTGCAGGTCGGGAGATGATGTCAAGCCAATGTAGGTAAGTTAGCAGTTCACAAACCTATTTTGTAGCATGAAACCAAAAGAGGTTTCTAAGTATACAGCGATACATGCAGCGATACATCTCATATTGCTTTCAGTGGTTGTAGTGAAAACATTGTTCCGTATAAAGACCGGGAGGGTGATTCAACAGCATCTATTTATTCGCAGTACTAGCGGCAACAAGCACGTCACTGGTTCAGACAATAGCATTGCGTAACTTGTGTTCGTTCAGGCCTTGAGAATCGCCATCTCAAGCAGTGTAAAAGATTATCTCAAGGATCTCATTGCCACCTTCAAGGCTCCACGAAGACTAACGTCCAACCAGGTAACCGCTTATACCAGCCGGCAGTCGGAGAGCGGCAACAATCGGCTCAAAATAATCCACACGCCTACATTTCAAGCATCAAGATAAGGGAGTGTAGTTAGTTCCTTACGTTCATTTATTTCTTCTCTAAAGCGTCCTTAAAATTACGAGAATCGACCATTTTGTGCAGCCAAACATACTACCAGTCCACAAGCGTGGCAGAAATACTGAGCTACGTCCAAACTATATAACTCAGAGGTGACTAAATCTCAACGCTCCTTATTTGAATCCACCTAGCCTAACTTACTTCCTACTAATTTTATAGCAATTCTTGAATACAATTAACCCCAAAGATAAAGATAGGTCTGTATAAATGAAGAATCGGAAAGGTCAGCCTGTTCCCAATGACACGCTAGCGGAAACACTTAAAATAAACAGTTCTTCCGTTGTCACAGGGAACCCTGTCGATAACATCTCATTTGTTTCCTCGTATATTGCTCACATATTGCCCTATATCACATTCGGATTACGAGGGATCTTGAAATAATTAAGTATTTAAAATTGACATCATAAGCTGGCATCATGCATCAATGTTAAAGAGCTCAAAAATACAAAGGAATTCTCCAGTGGCACTTTGTGTCACATTTTTCAGCAGTTATTGTGCACCGGCATCATCCCCCATAATTGGAAAGTGGGTAAGATTGTTCCAGATTCTAAGTGAAGTTCTACTAACTTCCAGCCCAAATCGCTAACCAGCGTCTATTAAAACACTTTGGAACACAATATTATTAGTATATAACAAATTTTCTTACATCTGTCACGTTTTCTCATCCTAAGAAGCACAAATTTCCAAAAATACTTTCAATAGAAGCCCAATTTGCACTATTTCTTCACGACATAAGTATTATTGCAGACATTAACATACCGGTTGACGCCCTCTTCATTGACATGGAGAAAACGTTTTACAAAGTCCCTCACAAATGCCTGCTACTGAAAGTGCCGCAACTAAACCTTAACCCCCTCTTCAACTGGGTACAAGAGTTTCTCACTAACCATCAGCAATTTAAAAAACCCACCATAAATCTTCGCTTCCTAACGTACTCCCTGAGGTCAAGGAAGCAGAAGTCCTCGTGCCTCTCCTGTTCTTATTTTACATCAGTGAATTACCTAATAACATCCCTGAAACACTCGATTATTCGCAACGATTGTGTGATTTACCGTTCTGTTGCTAGCACTGAATATAACGATGTTATTCAGTCTGATCTATAAAGTTTCGAGGCGTTGTGTCGTAGTTGGCTGATTGTCCTAAATTGTGGCAAAACTACGCATGTTTCCTTTCGCAGGCAACAAAAAAAACCAACCTAAAATATCTTTAAACAGTTCAAGTGTCTCACCCCTCAATTCATTAGGTACCTTGGGGCTGCCATCTCGAGTACCCTTAATTGGTTCACACACATTACGAGAATATTTAACACTAAAAACGCTCTTGGCTATCTTCGTCGTAATGAACGCCTATATTCATCAGCGGTTAGATTATTGCCTTATAAATCATTATTTCGGCCAAAATTAGAGTACGCGCCTGCCATTTGGAACCCCGCTAAACTTAACCTATGCAATTTCGTAAAAACAACGACGTTCGACTCATCTACTCAAATTACATGTACTAGAGGATTTTTACTTGGCTAAAAAACAGCACAACTACCTAACCTTCAACAACAGCATATTGTAACTTTCCTTATAAGTATCCTATCCAGCCTGCTCGTCGTTCTTTAGTCCGTACAAGCCACCACAAAGCCGCTGACCCACATCCTGCTTGCACCGTCCCCCATGATCACTCGTTCTTTATCCAAGCAGTTCGTGACAAGAACAAGCTTCCCTCACGCGTCGTCGTTCATGCAAAAGCGGAACATTTTAATAAGCCATAGAGACATTGTTTAATAGCTCTAGGTTTTTTCTCCACCCCTCAGGTAAAGCTCTCACCCTAGGCCCCTGAGGTATCTGAAATAAAAAAAACAAAGAGCGCAAGTTGCACACCTTGCGCCAACGGACATATCAAGAGGGAACTCTCCTTCCATTGCAGTCTATCAATATGAAGTGGCGAAAAGGAGAGGGACAAAACTGTAACGCAGGTAAAAAGCTAAATCAATAATATTGTGGCCGTGCTAGAAAGGCGACGACGTTCACTGTGGTCTTAACTTTGGCCAAAGGGGACAGGAGACCCAATTTAAGAGGGCATCTCAGTGGACGTTGCTGCCAGAGCGCATAAGCTCCGCCAAGAGACTATCCAGAATATCCGCCCATACAATGAAGAACGGATAAAACCTTTGAATGAGCTTCGAACTATCCGCCGAACTATCAACCAGGCGATACGGTGTTGATCAAGAGAGAACCAGTTATAACTGCAGAGTCGTGCAGTTGGTGCTCAAGGTTCAGGATCAAGTATGGAAACGCTATACTGCATTTCTACGAACATGCAGTAGAGGCGGACATATGGTGAATTTATTTACATTGCTAAATGCTACCTACGACGATTCATCGTTGGTCAGATACTGACGAGAAGCTTTGCTTTGGGCTAGTTGGTTCATGGTTGAAGTTGATTATGAAGACGGCGCGAAAGGGACGAGGAAAAGAAAGGAACACCAAAATAACAGGACAGGCGCCAACTTTCCAAATTTTTTTTTATTTTGAGGTAGCCTATTGCAAGCAAGGTGGTGTCCAAAATTACTTCCAAGGAAGGCCAGTTGCAGATAAAGTATGATGACTTTACTCGCCGGAGACTCGGGGCCACGTACTCTACCATTGCGTTCACCTCTCGACGCTACATGTGAACGGTTCAAAACTTTGCACCGCTCAGAAGTTACTCGGGAGCTCCAGCCGCTATTCATCTGTTTGGAGAGAGCATAGTTGGGGCCGTATCGAGTGAATTGTGCCGTCGACCTTGCGATCCTTTTAGGCTCTCAGTTTTGTACGTCATGAAAATGTTGTTTCTATGGTGACAGAGAAATATTCATGTGTCTTTTTCGCTTCTGAAACTTTTTCAATCACATATTCATCGATTTTGTTTGGCTGATTTTACAAAGGGAGGAAGAGGGCTGCCATATCGGGTATCTGGGCAGCTCTCGTAGGACAGAAAAGTGTTGACGACTTCCCCCCTTAACAGCCCGTCAATCCGATTTCTCCAAGGATCGTAAAATGGTCTATAGCGGTTTACTGGCAGGAAGATTGTAATTCTCTGACAGCCTGTAGAATAGTTGGAATGTTATTGAACTACGCATAGAAATATTTGTATAAATCTGCAAAGAAATATTGTAATTTTCGACGCTTTATATTGTTCTTAACATGGATGTTTTTTCACAACATTGAAGACAGGCTTAGTCTATATTTGTACTTTCGTCGTTTATATGCATTCCATTCACATATGTAGATATGTACATAAGTACATATGTAGTAGTATGTAGAAACGCTCGAGTGGACATTGCAAGACGTCTTGTACAATCGGTGTTACCACCGAAGATACTATACCAGGCCCAATTCCAAAGACTTACGAGGCAGCAGTGGGCAAAATCGGAAACAATAAATAGAAACGCAATGCACACTATCACGGCCTTATCAAAACTTACCCCTATCCCTATTCTCCAAGAGTTTGCGCAGGTAAATACGTTGACAGGTATAATTGAGCAACTAGAGGCAACAAGGGACATGAAGCGAAAGCACGTTACGCCCATAGCATCCTTGTACAACGAAGTCGCAGTTCAAACACCACCATTGGCTGACCCCCCTCCGTGGGAATTCACGACTATTACGACAAACAAGACCACTCGGCTTCGTCGCAAAGAAAAGCTGGCATCTCAACCTCTGGTTGATGCACTTCCAGGTACCTGCATTCCATAAAAGGATGCATCAGTTATAGAAAATGGTGGTAAAAAAGCAGCTAATAGTCCAACATACAGCGAACTAAAGGTACATAAAGAATATGTTTCAGAATACCCAGCCCCGCTTGTGCTCGAACTCTATGCAATCCGCGATGCTATGGAGGCCATAAATAAAATAGATTCCATAACAGAAGCCCAAATCTATACAGACACCTTATCCGCCATAAAACAACTGAAGAAAGTGACAGAGACGCTATGTGTTACCCAGCAAATCCACACACTCAATAAAAAAATAAATATACGCACCCAGATACGTTGGACACAAGACGATGCTGAGAACGCTGAGCAGAAAAAAGTTGACCACCTAACACACGAAGTTCCAAACACTAATGCGCTCCCTACCAGGCTGCCTTTTGATGCTCGCTCCGCTGTTCCCATCTTATTATCCTCTTTAAGGAAAAGTACAAATGCCTTCATTCCCGCGTGTACATTCCCCATTCCTCACAACTAAATGAGATTGGAGGAGGTTTCTCTTAGAAGGATCAGAGCTGGGGTGGCCCTTGCCCCGTCGGTAACACGCTGATGGGAATCTCAAGCAGACGACGGACCAACCACATACCCAAAGTGTTCCACATCAGCTGCAGAAGTAGATGTTCGCCACCTGCCATGAACTTGTACAGGGACTAGGGCATCAAGGACATAGATTCTGCGCTAAGCGGGACTAACCACAAGGGAAGAGGACTTTTCTAGATGGCTCACCGACAACGCTAAGAGTGGAAGCCTGCTCCGGTTCCTGACGGAAATAATTTACATGAGTTTCTATAATATGCCTTATGGCAAGCTTCCGTAAAAAAAGTTTGTGTTAATATATTGTGACGCCCAGGTTGAGACGACGACGCGAAAGGGACGATTGTGAAAAGAGGCTGAGTGCTCTAGCAAGGGGACTCCAGCTTCCGACACTTCTCATACCGGCAGAGAAACATCATGCGTAGCATCTTGGTGCAGGTGCTGGGTATCTACCAGGAACGGACGTCCAGCGACCTCACCCCCATCGGTGACACCTAGAAGTTTTCTGGCAGAGGTGAGCGGTGCCGAGGAGATGGAGAACGGCGTGAGGGAAGCTGGAGATAGGGTTACGCCCCTGTCAGATGCCGGCGAACGATCTCGCAACGGCGCAAGCCACGTGTCCCCGGAAATAAAAGTGTAGTGTGGAAGCCTTCATTGGCTGGGGTGGTAATTTTGCTGCGAGGGCTAGGTGGAGGAGCCTTAATAAGGCGTTCGGCGTTGAGGATAGAATCGCGAGATGTAGCCAAGGTGACCGGAGCGGTTGCACTAAGGGAATATCGAGGAACAGGCGGCGCTTTTCAATAGTCGCCACTCGACGCGTTGCGTCGAATGTTGTCGTCATACTGCATTGGTGACGGTTGGTAGTAGCGGGCCCTTTGCCTGTCGGGCGCTCTCAGCGTGTTGCGCTGCCTCAGCCGCTGCGGTTCCTGGTATTTGTCATAGTTTGCTGCATTAACTGCGGCTGCCAGAGAAGGACTCGGCGGATACGAGGGAGGGAGATATTAAGCGTCCCAAGCAAACTCAGAGACCGGGCTACTTCTGAAAATATATAGCGGATTATGGATTGCAAATCGCCAGACGCTGTTGGATTAGTGCCGTCTACCACGGCCATCAACGTTACGCAATTTAGGCGCCCGAACTTGGTTATGCTGCGACGAATTTTACGCGTCTCAAACGTTCGGCAGCGCATAATTACTTCAGCAATAGCTTCGAGGCTTGAGTTGCTGGTAACAAAATTGTACTTGTCCTCCGCGAACCTTTCTAGTAGATCGCCAATCTTGTCTTCGGTCCTGCGATTCAAGCTTCCATAGCTTGAATACTTCCTCGATATACTTCGTGCATATCACGCCGAGAAGTTGAGCTCTCTGAGTAAGTGCTTGCTCACCCCGTTTCTTCTTGGTATCAGAGTCGCTGAAGCACTTCTTAATCTCTTCGACGAAGCGGTCCCATTTCGTGAATATATTCTCGTGGTTGTCGTACCACGGTAAGGCCATGTTGGTAAGCGCGAAGACAACGTTGGCCTACTGAGCGGAAGGGTCCCACTTATTCTACCGGCTCACCAGCTAGTAGTGGATCAGCTATTCATACACATCTTCGTATGATCATACTGTGAACAAACGGGGCTCCTGATTATGTTTTCATGAGTTGCTAGGGCTGTTCCTCAGATCGTTGATGTCGAGAGAATTCGCAGGGACAGATGGGGGTCGGTTCAAGCAGGGCTTCCGTCTTCGGGGTAGCTGGGGATCGTGAACGCTGCACCTTCCACCAAGATGCTACGAGCGCGGTTTTATTGCCCGTATGAGAAGCGTTGGAACCTTGCGTCCGCTTGCTAGAGCCCTTGTCACGAGCCGACTCAGCACAGCATTTCATGTGTACTGTTTTCTGCTTCGAGCGATAGGCCTCCGCCACGACCCACCGTGATGTATTAATAGCGACTGCGGTTGCCAGTATAACGGCATCGTTGTGGAGCAGGTGCTCCGTTCGTGTGCCTGTCATTTCGTCATTCATCGCCTTACTATCCTAAGACGAACGGCCTAACTGAACGCACGAACCGTACTATCATGAGCTTGCTGGGCATGTAAGTTGATTCCAAGCACAAGAACTGGGACAGCGTCCTGCCGAGTATCACGTATGCTTTTAATACCTCTCGCCATGAGACTACTGGCTTTAGCTCAATGTTTTTGCTTTATGCTCGTTCCCCACGATACAAACTGGACACCATTCTCCCCCTCCCTGCCGTTCCTGATGAAGATTCATCTGTCGCAGAGACAATCTACTCGCCAAAGAAGCCCGCCGCCATACGCGCCTTCGTATTCTTGCGTCTCAGTATAATTCAAAAACACTACGACACTCATCGCCATCACATCACTGATCAACCTGGCGATTTGGTCTTGCTGTGGCGGCCAAAAGCATCTGTGCTACTACAATGAAACTTTTGTAGTTCTTTCCCAACTTCGCGATCTCAATTACCGCATCGCACGTCTAACGACCAGCGGCCGTCGTTCAGCGAAAAGTGAAGTCGCACGCGTTGGTCGCCTGAAGACGTTCTTATCACGCGACATCGTTTAACTCGCCCTGCGGGCTTCGGCTGCTTAGCGCAAAGTGTGAAGCGCAGAGTGAGAAGCCGACGAGAAAGGGACAATCGTGAAAAGATACGAGGACGAATGGTCGTCTCGAGTTGAGGGCTCTGGCAAGCGGACTCAAGCTTCCGACGGTTTTCATACGAGCAATAGAACCTCGTTCATAACATTCTATTCGATTTCAGAAAACGAAGAGTTAGAACATCTTTATTTGTTGCCCGTTCAATTGTCCTGGCTAAAAAGAAAAAAAAAGGTTGAAAATGGAAGTTTTGAAATATCGCCTATACTATACTATGTGTAAACTGAAATCAAAAGAAACGATCCATCAAAAGGCCGTCAAAGCACTTCCCGAGTACTGAGGACCGCTGAAGTTGAGCTTTTACGATTATGGCTTAGTGTAGGCAAACTTTAAGTGCCAGAATATTCTTATTTTTTATTTTACTGTATAATGTATGCATATATGCTTTTAGTTTAAGTTATTTCTCGTCCGATAATAATATTGCGAGAAATGCTCTTCCCGTAGAAAACAAGAGAATAATTCTATACAAAACATAAGCTTTAAAAGCAATTTCCCTCACAAATATAGCTTAGAAGGATATGATGTAGATTGCTGCCGCCCTGCGTGTCATCATGAGAGTGGTACCGCAGATCTAGAGGCCAGTCGGTCGATAGTGCCTCGAAATGTAGCTGCAATTTGTGCACACACATTGATCGCGTACCTGGTACTATCAGGCCCCTATATTTGGCTCATGGAAGCCTTAGATATTGTCTGTCAGCAGGAATTATTGTTCGCTCAATGTAGGTATTCAATTCACATTCAGCTAGAATTTGTGAGTAAATATTGCTCGTACGAATTGTATTTGGTTATGCTGCGTGATAACAGCATACCCCAAACTAGCCGTCACTGCATACAAGCTGCATTTGCAATAAATCATGAATCTATCCCAGGAGTACTCATACACATAAAAATGTGGGAACTTTTAAAACTTTTTTATTTTCGCGGCAATGTTAGCAAACACTGAGACGAAATGTTTCACCGAAGATATCGAAAGATATGAAAAAATATTAGAAGCGATTACTCATGGTGATGAGTGATACATTTCGAAGCACGAACATGTGGCGCTGGTGACATTCGATGGACACTGGGAAGTTAATGATCCCTTTTGGTTGCGTCAGGACCGTAGCCGGTAACAATATGGAAACTGCCAAATATGACTTTTTCCATATCTGAAAACGAACAGGCGTGCGAGCATCAAGGCATATGTTCTGGAAACATAGGTAGGCGCAAAGGACTTGTGCTTTGAAAGGACTTCGATGTTTCCAGACTCGTCCTACTCAGTTGACTGGCTTTTAATCGTGGAGACCAAAGTTATGAGTGAGACATTTAGCCGCATTTTTACAGAACCGCCCCGATGATTTGCTTCTTGCCAATGGTGTCGAGAGCTCGTAGCGCACGAAGATTCGGAAAGGGATCCATCGAAAGAGAAACCTCTGTTGTCGATCTACTCCAAGGGCTCCAAGGAGCGTCTTCATGAGATTGATGTCCAATGCTCAAAACCAAGCCAGCTAAGAAACCGTGTAAATCGTATCGGCTTCGTATACGCTGAAGATTCGAGCTCCAAACACACGTTCTGCAATGACATGAGGTCGCAAATTATCTGGTAGGTGCTTAGAGTGTACAACGTCACTATTCAGAGGAAAATATATAGACAGCAGGTACTCCTGGATGAGCTGCTTAAAAGCAACTACGATATAATAGGCACATTGAATACTGTGACAACTAGTTTAGGGCAGCGGTTCGCCATTCCAGCGGCGTTAGACATTGCACGAGTAACGTTCTATGTGAAAACAGGCCACCTAATGCCGGTCTCTTTGCTAGATATTCTCGTCAACTCTAAGCTCGGTCTTTTTCTGGTGATCACAGGCATTGCAATTTCCTCAGCTGTCAGCCGCTGATCTCACAGAAAGAAACATTCAGTTATTGAGCGCAGTGAGCGAATTTTGTTTTGTTATTTCTCAACTCTTGTTACGTGACGTCGTCTCCAATACCTCGCCGTACACACTCGTTGTACGTAAGAGCAATTGTTTACGGCGTGTGGATCATGGCCATTTTACCTTTTCGAGTTATATTCGTGGTGAGCTTATTCCAAGACTTAGCTTAAAGAAAGAACTTATTGTGGTTGACACTCTCCAAGAACTTGAGGATGCGTTGGTTTGTCAAATGGTGGTTCCCTGTTTCACGAGAGGCATGTTTATAAAGACCATACTTTTTAGTAAAAAGAACGAAGCCAAGCTTTTCGTGAAATTGAGAGCAGCTTTTCAAAAGAGGCACTGCAGATGAAGTTATGTGATGTTAGGAAGATAGTGAGACACCAGAAGGCGTGGCGTGACATGGTCCATAGGGTCACGAAGAGTCGGACGCGACTGAACGACTGAACTGAACTTTCAAAAGAGCAGAAACAAATATCAATTGCTAATGAACAATAAAAGTCAATGCTTGTCTTGTTCTCTGCGACATAATCATATATGCTTCTCAATATGTTTACCAAAGGCAGGCTCGATTGCACTGCCAGAGAGGCTCGTGGAATAAAAAGATTACTTGTGCTCAAGCTGGGCTAATATGCCCGTCCAAAAGAATTTTCCTATGACCTGCGGATACAGTGATTTCCTTCGCAGACTAGATCATTGCTTCGCGTTCGAGAACACGCTTTTGTGTTGAGCGGTGACAACGAAGCTCACAGTAGATATAGCAGTGTTCGATCGAACCAACGTGCAGAGTTATATCTATTTTTCTTTGTTTTCAGCGGCCTACTCTGTGTTTCACTTGGAGCACATTTTTTGGAGGTAATAACAATATTCGACTGTGTGATAGCAACTTCACCTTTTAGTTTAAATAACTATGTTAAGGTAAACCTCACAATGAAGAAGTATAAATCCGTAATTCTGTTTCGAATAAATCATAGGCATTTTAAGTTACCTTTGTCCAAAAAGAGGTCACAACAACGGATGTCTTCTAAAATTGCAGGTATCCGAATGGAAAATAAGAGGAGGATGCTTATGAAACGTAAATAATGGTTGGTATAAAATCTGCCGTCGATGACTATAAGGATCAAGTTATGCGCAGTAACGAGAAGTGCTAGTGTGAAAAGGACCATTGAAAATTTATGCAGTGCTAACATAGCATACTTTACAAAAACTATTTCTTCAATGCACGTCTTCTGGGTTTCTTTTTTCTGTTCAGAATTTGTCCCAGTCTAATAAATTGTATCTTACATCCTTAGTAAATAGAATGAAAATTAACAATCCCATTCTGCCCCACTAATACTAGCCTAATTCAATTCTCCGCGCCGGAGGTCCCTGTTGCTGGAAGATCGCAAAACAAACGATGTTTTAAAGATTGATGAGGAAAACCCAAATGTGACATCAAATATTATTAAGACAAAACAGGGCTGATAAGCAGAAACCAGATCTGAAAAGTGTACAAGTTAGGAGCTCCAGTCATTCGGCAAAGTATTTAAAGATATTATGGAGTGCAGACTGCATAATTGTGCTTTAGTTTTCGCCCATCTATTCCGCCGTAGTAACTTGTAAATAGTTTTTTTACATACGAGCGTTAATGGTGTATGTCTACCTGCTAGAGAATATTTTCAGCCTCTCACTCAAGGACTCAAAAGACTCCTAGGTGATTTATGTGAATGCACGTCATGAAAAGGGGGAAATCAGCTGGAAAGGATCAGATAACTATATATAGATCTGTTGAAGGACGCGGGGGATATTATACTAGAAAAACTGGCCACCTTGTATACGTGTCATCGACGATACCGGAGCCATAGAAGAACGCAAACATTATCCTCATTCTTAAGAAAGGGGATGCTAAAGACTAAAATTACAGACCGATCAGCTACTGTCTGTTACGTATAAGGTATACTAAGGTAATCGCTAATAGAATCAGGACAACTTAGACTACGATCAAGCAAAGGATATAGCAGGTTTTCGGAAACGGCACTGTACTAACGATCATATCCACACAATCAACCAGGTGACAGAAAAATGCTCGGAATATAACCAGCCCTTATACCTAGCATTCATTGACTACGAAAAACCATTTGACTCAGTAGAAACCTCAGCAGTGATGCAGTCATTGTGAAATCAGGGGGTAGACGAGCCGTACGTGAAAGTGCTGGAAGATATATGTAGTGGCTGCACCGCAACCATAGTTCTGCATAACGAAGGTAACAAAATTCCCATAACGAAATGTGTTAGGCAAGGAGACACGATCTCCCCAGTACTATTCACAGCTTGCTTGGAGGAAGTATTCAGGGAATCGGAATGGGAGCAGTTGGGGATAAGGGTAGATGAAGAATACCTCAGTAAACTGCGATTTGCTGGTGACATTGTCTTGCTATGTAACTCAGGATTTGAACTGCAAAGAATGATTGCTGACCTAGACAGGAAAAGTAGAAAGGTATGATTGTAAATCAATATGCAGAAACCTAAGATAATGTTGAACAGCCTGGGGAAGGAACAGCTGTTCACTTTAAGAAGCGAAGCAGTAGAAGTAGTAAGCAAATATGTCTACTTATGACAGGTCGTAACCGCAGATGCGGACACTGAAAAGGATATAACAAGAAAAACATTGGGATGAGGCGCTTTTGGCAAACGTTTGCACCCCTAGAGAACTCAGCAACGTGGAAAGTTTTATTTGCCTAACAAGAAATAGATTAACGAGAAAAGTCTCCGTTTTCCGGTTCTCTAGAGGCAACTTGCGGCATGCAACTACGTTTCGGCTTCTCCCAGAAGTTGCACCAGCCATAGCTAAAAGCTTCTTTTTTAGGCGCAAGACTTAACGGGGCGTCGGATTTGTTCACCTGTTTACACAACTGAAAACAACAGGCTGCTGAAGACAGTTCTTCACTTTGGTGCATATGCGATGCATGTTGTCTGCTTAATCATAGGATCATTTGCGAAATTTAGATGAAATTTCTTTTTCTTTCAAAGAACGGTAATAGAGTGTTTTGTAGTAATCTCTTTTTATAATAAACACTGCTACACTTAGGGGAAGGAAAATAAATTTTTTTGTACCGCGTATGTACGCAATTTGCCTTTTGTGTTTCTGGATTGCATAAGCAGGACACGAAGTCTTACTATACTTTTACCATCGGGTCTTTATTCCACTCGCAAGATGAGGAAACCGGTGCAATCTGTCTCTTACGTAACAGCAATGCTTATTGGTGCTTAGTGAATTCTACAAAGCCACAGGCAAGCACAGGTCACTTAAGTTCAACCAATGATCGACAATACATTGAAGTCATACTGGGGCACTGGAAGTGATTGCGAAGCGAGATAAGCAACTTACGACGAGCGCTTAAGTGTATTCAGAGCTGGGGCCGACTTGCGCAATAGCAAAAGTTTTGAGTCAATTAGTGGTACTTCGAAACCTATGGATGAACAAAACATGTTTTTCCGGAACTTAGAACACACAAAAAGAAAGAAAGGATCACATCAGAAACCGCCCCGAAGTGTGCTGCAGGAAGGGAGCTTACAACAGAGGCTGTAGTAAGCCTAAGTAGCGGCCTCAAAGATGAGCCGGAGCTTAATGTCGGCGACGGGAGGCGATTGATTGAAAAGGATGCAGAGAAAAACGTTTGATACGTTTACTTGAAGTTCACGATGTTCTTCGAGCACTCCTGGCGCCTTGCCGGTTTATAGTTGTCTTGTGCACGTATTTATCACCGCGTTTGCAGTGATCGTGACATGTACCATGTTTTTGCTGCAGGTATTTGTAAGAAGTAGAATTAGCCTGTACTGGCTGCGTGAAGCTTCGTTGTAAGAACATGCGCTTATTGTTATGATAAAATTCAGGTTTCCAGTACTTGTCTTGCTGCTAGAGTGGAAACGTTTGATATAATTTCAGGAAGTTCACAATAGTGTTAAGAATTTTTCTGGCACCTTGTGCGTGTGAAGTTCTCTGGAGCATGTATTTGTCACCGTGTTTGCAGCGAACATGACAGATATGTTTTTCTACAGGCATTTATTAGATGTGGAGTTAACCTCTTCTTGTTGTGCGATGCTTTTTCGTTGTATGAATATGCGCGCGTTATTGTTATGATAAAATTTTTGTTTCCAGTGGTTGTCTTGCTGCTAGAGCAAAAAAGCGTTTCACACTATTTCAGAAAGTTCACAATAGTGTTAAGAAAGTTCACAATAGTGTTAAGATTGCTCTCGTCTCTTGCGTGTGTGGAGCTGTCTTAAGCACGTATTTTTTGCTGTGTTTGCAGCATGTTAAGAGATATAGTGTTCTTGCTAGAGCCTTTTTAAGATCTAAGTTCTCTCTATTCATCGAGTATTGCATCCTCCTTGTACAAATGAGCAGAATTATTACTCCAATAAATTTTGGGGTTTTCAGCTATTCTCATTTTGCTAGGGGAGAAAACAAAAACATTCCACAATTCTTCAGGATGTTCACAAGGTTTAGATGAATATTTCTGTCGCATTGCGTGTTTGGAGTTCTCTTGTACAATTATTCTTTTCTTGATTTGCAGTGATAGTGTCAGATATCGTGATTTTGCTGCAGGTGTTTGTTACGGGCTGTATTAGCATTTCTCGGTTGAGTGATACGCTTCCTTTTTAATAATGCATGCTTATTGTTCTAATAAACAAATTGCTTTTCATCTTTGTTTTGTTGTAAGTGTATTTGTCAGCATCGTTTCCCTGGTTATGCACCCATTGCCATAATGACTGTATTAACTAGCCGAAGAAATTGAAATTGATGCGGATGCGCTCATACACTCGCAACCACCAAACAGAACACTCAAGCGGCAAACGGTCGGCCCGCGCTTGGCCCTTGCCAATATGGCCGACTAAAACTCATCGGGTAGACCTAGGCCACCCATCTCAGCCCGAGGTCGGGGACTGACAATGGCCTAAGAACGGCCGATGATCGGAAATCGACCTCAGACCGACGAGTATGGCCGACTTGGCCAGCCTACTACCGCGCTAGGGTTATGCATGGGCCATGGCTTACCCACACATGGCCCAAGCACTTCGGCGATACACGCAGCCCGGTGGTTTAATCATCATGATCATCAGCCTGACTATACCCACTGCAGGGTGAAGGCCTCTCCCTTAATTCTCCAATTAACTCGGTTCTGTGCTAGCTGCATCCACTTGAACCCTGCGAACTTCTTAACCTCATCCGCCCACCTAACTTCCTGCCACCCCTGCTAAGCTTTCTTTGTCTTGGAATCCAGTTTGTTACCCTAAGCCACCATCAGTTATCCTCTCTTCGCCCTACAAGTCCTGCCCATGACCATTTCTTCTTAATTCCCACTAGAATGTCGGTAACCTGAGTTATTTCTCGGATCCACTCTGCACGCTTCCTATCTCTTAATGCTACCCCTACCATGTTTCGTTCCATTGCCTGGTGGTTTATACATGTATAATTAGTGGTCTACTCATCCATGGCCTAAGGTTTACCCATTAGAACATCTGCAGTTCGAATGTTCATGGAAGTTTGTGCGGAGGCAGTATTATGATATGTGCATCTTCTCCTCCAAGCGGGCTCTAACTTTTTGGCATCAGCAATGCTGCAGCGGTGGCGCAGCGGTAGAACATCCGCCTAGCATGCAAGAGGACCGGGGTTCAAATCGCGGTGCCGCGCAATTCTCCACCGGATTAAAAAAAAATCCGCGTGTCGATGGAATTGCATAAATAGGTTTGGAGTGCGACCTGATGCCGGTGAACACCTCCGGCAATGCACTCCCTCACCAGAACAGGAGTTGGCCACCCTGGTGCAGTAATTTGCCGCAACCTTTCATGATAAGCTCCACAAAACCCCGGCCCTCAGTCACCAGCGGCTGCGGAACAACTGACCACGGCGGTGGTCAGACCTGTGACGCAGCAGGGGGTGCTAGGAAAGCCTGGCTCCGCTGGACAGGCCGCCATTGGAAACTGAACCTGGCAACGTTTATTGCTAGAACCCTAGCTAGTGAAGCTAGTTTAGCAGTGCTCTTACCGGATCTAGAAGGTATAAAATGGGATGTCATAGGGCTTAGTGAGGTTAGGAGGCCGAATGAGGCATATACTGTACTGAAGGATGGGCATGTACTGTGTTATCGAGGTTTGCCGGAGAGACGAGAACTAGGAGTAGGTTTCCTTGTCAATAAGCATAAAGTGGGTAATATCGATGAATTCTATAGAATTAATGAGAGGGCGGCAGGCATCGTAATTAGGCCTAATAGGCGGTATAAACTGAAGGTTGTACAGGCCTATGCACCTACATGTAGTTATGATTACCAGGCAGTTGAAAGCTTCCACGAAGATGTAGAATCGGCGATGCGAAAAGTAAAGACGCAGTATACTGTACTAATGGGCGACTTCAATGCCAAGATAGGGAAAAAGTAGGCAGGAGACAAGGCAGTAGGTGACCATGGCATTGGTTCTAGGAATAGCAGTGGGGAGTTACTAGTTGAGTTTGCAGAGTGCAATAACTTACGAATCATGAATACCTTCTTCAGCAAACGGAAGAACCGGAAATGGACATGGAAAAGTCCGAACGGGGAGACTAAAAATGAAATCGACTTCATAATGTGTTAAACCCCCGCCATTATGCAAGATGTAGAGGTAACCGGGAAAGTGCGATGCAGTGACCACAGGATGGTGAGGTCCCGAATTAGCCTAAATCTGAAGAAGGAACGCAACAGATTAGTAAGAAAGAAACCCATCAACGAATTAGCGGTTAGGGGGAGGGCAGAAGAGTTCAGGATCTCGCTACAAAACAAGTATTCAGCTCTAAGCGAGGATGGCGACATTACCCCAGAAGCAAGGAACAATAATTTCAGAGATATCACTATTGAATGCGCGGTAGAAGTAGGCGGTAGGACAGTTAGAGAGGATACCGGTAAGCCTTCTCAGGAGACGAAAGATTTGATTAAGAAACGCCAGAGAATGAAAGCTTCCAATCCAACAGACCGGATCGAATTGTCCGAGATATCAAAGCTAATCAATAAGCGCAAGGTGGCCGATATAAGGAAGTATAACATGGAGAAAATTGAGCATGCTGTAAAGAACGGGGCAAGCCTTAAAACGGTAAAGAAGAAATTGGGCATAGGCAAAAACCAGATGCATGCGATAAGGGACAAGGCGGGCAACATCATCACGAATATGGATAAGATAGTCAACGTAGCCGAGGAGTTCTATACAAATCCCTACAGTAGCCAAAGTAGTCAGGACAGTAATGAGATTGGCGGTAGGGACAAACATTCAGAAGTTCCACCAGTGACGAAGGACGAGATCAAGAAAGCATTAGAAACTATGAAAAAGGGGAAATCAGCTGTAGAGTATCAGATAACTACGTATTTGCTCAAGGACGGGGGGATACCGTGTTAGAAAAACTGGCCACCTTGTATACGCATTACAGACCAATCAGCTTACTGTCTGTTACGTATAAGGTATTTACTATGGTAATCGCTAATAGAATGAGGACAACCTTAGACTTCAATCAAGCAAAGGATCAGGCAGGGTTTCGGAAACGGTACTCTACTATCGATCATATCCGTACGATCAATCAGGTGATAGAAAAATGCTCGGAATATAACCAGCCCTTATACATAGCATTCATTTATTACGAAAAAGCATTTGACTCACTAGAAACCTCGGCGGTGATGCAGGCATTGCGAAATCAGGGGGTAGACGAGCCGTACGTGTAAAGTTCTGGAAGATATATACAGTGGCTGCACAGCAACCATAATTCTGCATAAAGAAAGTAACAAAATTCCCATAAAGAAAGGTGTTATGCAAGGAGACACAATCTCTCCAGTACTATTCACAGCTTGCTTAGATGAAGTATTCATGGACTTGAAATGGGAGCAGTTAGGGATAAGGGTAGATGGAGAATACCTCAGTAATCTGCGATTTGATGATGACATTGCCTTGCTAAGGAACTCAGGAGATGAACTACAAATAATGATTGATGACCTAGAGAGGAACAGTAGAAAGGTAGGCTTGAAAATCAATATGCAGAAGAGTAAGGTAATGTTCAACAGCCTCGGGAAGGATCAGCAGTTTACATTAGGTAGCGAAGTACTGGAAGTAGTAGGCGAATATGTCTGCTTAGGATAGGTAGTAACCGCAGATCCGGACCATCAAAAGGAAATAACAAGAAGAATAAGATTCGGTTGGAGCGCATTTGGCAAGCACTCGCAGATTATGTCTAGCAGCTTACCGGTATCGCTAAAGAGGAAAGTATATAACAGTTGTATCTTACCTGTACTCACCTATGGCGCTGAAACGTGGAGGCTAACCAAGAGAGTTCTATTTAAGCTGAGGACAACCCAGAGGGCTATGGAACGAAAAATGTTAGGGGTAACATTAAGAGATAGGAAGCGTGCAGAGTGGCTCAGAGAAATAACTCAAGTTACCGACATTCTAGTGAAAATTAAGAAGAAGAAATGGACATGGGCAGGACATGTAGTGCGAAAAGAGGATAACCGATGGTCGCTTACGGTAACAAACATGATTCCAAGGGAAGCAAAGCGTAGCAGGAGGCGGCAGAAAGTTAGGTGGGCGGATGAGATTAAGAAGTTCGCAGGGGTCAAGTGGATGCAGCTAGCACAGAACCGGGTTAAGTGGAGAAATATGGGAGAGGCCTTCGCCCTGCAGTGGGTATAGTCAGGCTGATAATGGTGATGATGATGATGATGAATGGTGTTCTCCGAGCAGGTGAAACGCCACCCACACGTATGTAGCTTTAAAACGCCTGCGCATCGACAAATGTAGGCTTAAACAGCCCGAGCAACGGTTGCCGAACAGGTCGGGGTTATGTCGGGGTTACAAGCTCGGGCCATGGATGCTGGCCGACGTCTGCCCTACCTAGTACATGGGCATGGCCGCACATAGGCCGAGCTATCATGGCTGAATTCTTTCGGCGCTTAGCCGGGAACCCGAGCTCGGGCATTGGTTGATGGCCGACTTCCGCCCTACCTAGTACATGGCCAACCATGGGCCGTCATTCGGCCGAGCACCGAATGCCCGCTGGTCCGCTGCCGACCAGCTGCCGATGATCGGCCATAGGTTGGCAGTCGGCAAATGCTATCTGGGAACACAGTAAACTCTCCCTTTCACTTGATGGAGGTGAGGATTTCCTACCGCCCTGTCATCACTCGTGTTCTGCTCTGGTGCTTTGTACCAGCGGGATCCTCCTGTCTTCAGCGGGACCGGCGACCGCGACGTGGAAGACTGGCTGGCCTCATATGTGCGGGTCGGACTCACAACCACTGGGACAAGAACCAAAAGTTCAATAACGTCACATTCTACCTAGCGGACATTGAAAACCTGTGGTTTCGCAACCAGGATGCCGATACCACATCGTGGTCTGCTTTCAAGACTTGTTTTGCCGATATCTTTGGCCGGCCTGTAGTGCGCAAGCTGGGCGCTCAGCAACGCTTGCGCTGCCGTGCACAGCTTCCTGGCGAGAATTTTACAAGTGATATTGGAGATGTCATAGACCTGTGCAAGCGCGTGGATACTTCAATGTCAGAGCGCACCAAGATTGATCGCATTATGAACGGAATTGACGATGACGCGTTTCAGATGCTTCTGGCCAGAAATCCAGCAACCATCGTCGACATTATTAACGCATGCCACAACTTTGAAGAATTACGGAAGCGCCATAACATCACTAGTTCTTCGCTCTCACACCCGGAGTCTCTTGCAGCTTTAATACCTGACACAGACCAGTCGTCCTTGCTGCCACAAATAAAGCAGTTTGTTCGAGAAGAAGTTGTCCGTCACCTAACTCTCCTTTGCCAATGTCCTGACGCTCCCTCTCCTTTACTATCAAGGTTGCAGCACGGCATTCCTGAACAAGTCGCAGAAGCACTTCCCACACTTCCTGAAGCTCCTTCTGTTGCTCCTTTGACATATGTTGGAGCACCAGACCAGTATAGTCAACCTTCTGTTCCAGCCCTTTCGACCTACGGGTCTGTGGCTGCGCGGCCTCCGCCTGAGCCATTGCCACCCATGCAGCCTGTCCTACGCCCTACACCGCTTCCTAAAACGGCTGCACTTCATCCTCCTACTCCGTGATATTAAAATCTTCGGCATACTTCGGACAATCGCAAAATTTACTACTACTGAGGTTTCGCTGGGCATGAGGCCCGTCGATGTCTTCGTCGCATGGCCGCGAAACTGCGCACGTGAGCAGCCTCAAAACTACTACGATCCGCTCCTCGCTCTCGGCATAGATCGCCAGTGTGGCTCCTCTTAGCACGGGGGAAATTGTAGTGAACTATGCGAGGATATCACGAGGTCGAGAACGACGAAGTGCCAGTGCTCTGCTCGAGCTCGCTTGTATGTGCCAAGACTGGCTGCATTGTTCTATGGCTCACCGTGCAGCTTAGCGAGGGTTACTATCCCTGTTAAAGTTGAGTAAAACCCCCTTTCAGTATATATATATATATATATATATATATGAAGGAAAGAAGCCAACAGTCGGCGAGGCCAAGGAAAGTGTTGGGGATGGTACTTTGTCTTTTTGTTAATGTTTACTTGTATAATCACAGAAATTAGTAATGTAATCTGTTTAGGGGAAAGCTAATTAGACACAAAGTAGAAGAAAAACAACGTGCCGATGGTGGGATCCGAACCCACGACCTCCGAATAACGCGTCCGGTGCTCTCCCAACTGAGCTACATCGGCCGCTGTCCCCCCTGCTACTTTCTTGGGTATTTATGTTGTCTGTATACGAACCTTGAGAGTGTCCACCAGCGCCACCCTCAGCCATAGCGGCGGACGTGGGACGTCCTTTGTTACCGCCAGCGTCACGTAGAACGTGATCAAGAGCGAGGGCGAAAGCTGTGCTAGAACCCTCTTACGCTACCTATGGCTTCAAGACTGCCAGAACCGAGACCCATGTAAGCTACGAGCAGATCAATCAAGGGGAAAGGAGGGTGCTGTTATAATACAGGAAGGAAAGAAGCCAACAGTCGGCGAGGCCAAAGAAAGCGTTGGGGATGGTACTTTATGTCTTTTTTTTAATGTTTACTTGGATAATCACAGAAATTAGTGATGTAATCTGTTTAGGGGAAAGCTAATTAGACACAAAGTAGAAGAAAAAACAACGTGCCGATGATGGGATCCGAACCCACGACCTCCGAATAACGCGTCCGGTGCTCTTCCAACTGAGCTGCATCGACCGCTGTCCCCCCTGCTACATTTTGGGTATTTATGTTGTCTGTATACGAACCGTGAGAGTGTTCACCAGCGCGACCCTCAGCCATAGCGGCGGACGTGGGACGTCCTTTGTTACCGCCAGCGTAGCGGCAGGGGCTCTAGCAAAAGGACTCAAGCTTCCGACGCTTCTGATATGGGCAATAAAGCTTCATTCGTAACAATATCGTCCGTTTCAGAAAACGAACTGCAAAATATGTATTTGTCGTCCGTTCTATCGTCATAACCAAAAACCAAGAATAGGATAAAAAAAGAAATTTTTCAATATCGGCACTACAGAGAAATATGTGAGCTAAAATTAAAAGAAAGGATCAATCAACCGGCAACCAAAGCTCACACCCACTACTGAGGACACCTAAAATTGATTTTTTCATGATTCTAGCTCCGCTGACCCAACCTTGAAGTCCCAGAACATTCTCATTTCTTATACTCTACCGAAGAAGCACCGAACGACGGAGTAAATTTTTCCGTATAAAATATTCCTTTAGTTGAAAACATTTCCCCATCTGATAATAGTAACGCGAGATATGCCCTTTCAGTGAAGAAACAAGAGAATAGGCCTATGTAAAAAAAAAAAAAAGCTTTGCCTTGCCCAACTTAAAAGCAATTTCCCTCGCAGAAAATGCTTAGAAGGATGTGATGTAGATTGCTGCCGCCCCACGTATCATCAAGAGAGTGGTACCACCGATCTAGAGGCCAGTGGATCGATAGTGCGACACACTTAAGCTGCAATTTCGGTGCGGACATTGATCGCGTACCTGGAACGTTCAGGCTCCTATGTTTGGCACACGGGAGCCTTAGATATCGTCGGGCAGAACGACTGATTACGCACATGAGCGCAAGCAACCACGATTGCCTATAAAAACGAGGGCATATTGCCGGGGTACTAAATTACACAGGCTGCGACCAAAGGCTTTGGTGATGCCTGAAGACTGACTAGCCTCGGAAAGGACATGTCTCAAAGTGAGCATATAGCAAGGCAACAAGGAATTATTGCCACAAGCCCATGCATCCATCGCCTGCACAGAAGATAATTGATAGAGTTAATATTTGACTCGAGGTAAAAGGTTGTGCTGTTGTACCACGTACAGTTATGAGCATATGAAAGGGTTATTAGATGAATGTTTGTGCTCAAAATATGTATTCTATTCACATTCAAACAGATTTGGTGAGTAAATGTTGCTCTTACGAATTGTTTTTGATTGTGCTGAGCGATAACAGTACTTCCCTATAATTAGTCGAAGCTGCGCTTACAATAAATTGTGAGTTCATCCCAGGAGTATTCCTACCCATGAAAAATGTTGGCAATTTTAAAAATGTTTATTTTCACTGCAGTGTTAGCATGCACTGGGATGAAAGGTCTCGCGAATGATATCGAAAGATTTGAACAAATTATACAAAACAATACCGACAGTTCTGAGCTATACATTTCAAAGCATGAACATGTGGCGCTGGTCACATGCAAGGGACGCTGGGATGTTAAAGATCGGTTTTGGTTTCGTCAGGTACCGTTGCCGGTAACAACATGGACACTGCCCAGGTACGAGTTTCTTCGATATCTGAAAATGAACAGGCGTCCGAGCATCAAAACATATGTTCTGGCAACGCAGGTAGGCGCAAAGGAGTTAATGTGCTTTGAAGGGACTTTGACGTTTCCTGATTCGTCCTACTTAGTTGACTGGCTTGTAATTGGGGAGACCAAAGTTGTGAGTGAGACATTTAGCCGCTTTTTTCCAGAATCGCCAAGGCGCATTTTTTCTTCCCAATGGTATCGAGAACAGGTCGCACACGAAAATGCGGAAAGACAGCCATCGGAAGAGAAGGCTCTGTTCTCACTCTACTCGAAGGACTCCAAAGAGCATCTTCGTGACAATGATGTGCGACGCTCAAGACCAAGCCAGCTAAGGAACAGTGTAATTCGAATAGGCTGCGCATTTGTTGAATATTCGAAATCGAAACACAATTTCTGCAATGACATTATGTCGCACATTATCTGGAATGCACTTGGCGTGTACAACGTCACTATTCAGTGGAAAATGTACAAACATCAGGTGCTCCTGGATGAGCTGCTTAAAAGCAACTACGATATGGTAGGCAGCTTGACTACTGTGACAACTAGTTTAGGGCAGCGGTTCGCGATTCCAGCGGCGTTAGACTTTGCACAAGAAACATTCTATGTGAAAACAGGCCGCCTAATGCCGGTCTCTTTGCTAGATATTCTAGTTAACTCTAGGCTCGGTCTTTTTCTGGTTATCACAGGCATTGCAATTTCCTCAGCTGTTCTAACAGCCGCTGATCTCGGAGAAAGAAACGTTCAGTTAGTGAGCGCCGCGAGCGAATTTTTCGTGTTTTTTCTCGCCTCTTTTTACGCTACGTCCTTTCCAATACCCCGCCGTAAGCGCTCGTTATGCGCAAGAGGAATTGTTTACGGCGTGTGGATCATGGCCATTTTACCCTTTTCGGGTTATTACCGCGGTGAGCTTATTTCAAGACTCAGTTTGCAGAAAGAACTTAACGTGGTTGACACACTCCAAGAACTTGAGGATGCATTGGATCGCAAAATGGTGGTTCCCTGTTTCGCGAGAGGCACGTTTATAGAGGCCATGCTTTCTAGCAAAAAGAACGAAACCACGCTTCTCGTGAAATTGAGAGCAGCTTTTCAAAACAGCACAAACAAATATCATTTGATAATGGACGATAAAAGACTATGCTTCTCTTGTGCTCTGCGACATAATCATATATGCTTCTCAAGAAGGGTACCAAAGTCAGGTTCGGCCCAATTGCCAGAAGGGCTTGTGGAATCAAAAGAGAATTTGGGCTCAAGCTGGGCGACCATACCAGTCCGAAAGAATTTTCCAATGATCCGCGGATACAGAGATTTTCTTCTGAGACTAGATGAAACATTTTTGCTTCGGGATCGAGAAGATGCTTTTATGGAGAACGGTGACAAAGAAGCTCACAGCAGATATAGCAGTGTTGGGTTAAGCCAAGGTGCAGAGTTATATCTATTTTTCTTGGTTTTCAGCGGCCTATTGGGTGTTTCTCTTGGAGCATTTCTGTTGGAGTTAATAATAATGTCAGACTCTGTGATAGCAATTTCCCCTTTCAGTTGAAAGTATTATGTTGAGGTAGAACTTTATTGGAGAAGTATAAAGTCGTAACTGTTTCGCACAAGGCATATACAATTTAAATCACTTTTGCCCACAAAGGATACACAATCATTGCACGTTTTCTAAAATAGCAAGTATCAGGATGGAAAATAAAAAGAGAATCCTTATAAAAAGTAAATTATGGTTCGTAGAAAATCTGCCGTCAATAATTAAGGATCTGTTTATGAACAAAAAAAGAGAAGTGCCCGTGAGAAAAGGACCATTGAATATTAATGCAATGCTATCATAGCATACTCTACAAAGACTGTTTCGTCAATGCGGGTTTTGTGGGGTTCTTTTTACGCGTTCAGAATTTGTCCCACTCTAATAAACTGCATGTTACATGCTTATTAAAATCAAAATAACAGCCAATTCCGCCCCACTAAAACTTGCCTAATTTCATTCAGCGCTCCGAAGGTACCTTGTTACTTGAAGGTGGTAAAAAAAAAAAAAAAAAACGTTTTCTCAAAGATTGATGAGAAAAACAGAAATGGAGCATCAAATAATATTAAGGCAAAACTGCTGTTTAATAATGCGAACCCAAATCTGAAAGTCATGCAGGTAAATTTAGGAGCTCTAGTCACTCTGAAAACCGTGTAGAGATATTTTGGAGTGCCGACTACATATATTTTGCTTTAGGGTTCGCATACCTATTGCACTGTAGGAACGCGTAAATATTATTTACGTACCAGCGTTGATGGTGTATGTCTGCCTGCTAGTGTATATTTCTCGCCCCTCACTCAAGGACTCAAGAGCATCCGATGCGATGTACCTGAAAGCACGTCACGGGGCATCCATGCATTGCTCTTGTGTCCTTTGGGAGCATGCTGCCCATGTCACGATCGGCGACTCCATTTCTAGCCCTTAGCTGCTTCGTTTGATCGAATGTTTCCTCTCGAATTTCAAGCATTCCAATTCAATACGATAACCACTTGGAAAGTACTGCATAGCAAAATTTAGGAATTAATAAATGTATTACAGTGTAAGTTCCCACACCTAGCGAACTCAGTAATCTACAATGCAGAATGTTTTATTTGCCGAACAAAAAATAAATAAACGAAAAAGGCCTCACTTTTCCAACTCACAAGTGGCAACTTGCGATTTTAATTACGATTCGGCTTTTCCCACACGTTTCACCAGCTACAGCTAGAAACTTCCTAGTTAGGCGCCTAAATTATCAGGGCGCCAGATTGGCTCATCTTTCTACACACCTCAAAAAAAAACGGCTACTGAAGATAGTTCTTCACTTTGGTGCCTGTGCGATCCATGTTGTCTGCTAGTTGCATCAAAAGAATATTTACGCCACTGTGATGCAATTTCTCTGTAAAAAAACGGTAATAGTGAGTTTTGTAGAAGTACATTCTGATATATAAACAGTGATAGAAGTCAGGTGAAGGAAAATGAACTCACAGTTGCGTTTACTGTATGCCATTTGTTTTTGTGTTCGTGGATTGTCTAAGCTGCACATGATTTGCTACTCTGCTTTCAACATCCGGCTTTTCTTTATTCCACACGCACGATGAGAAAACCGTTGCAATCTGTCTCTTACCTAACAGGAATATTCATAATTGCTTAGTCGATTCTATATGAAGTCGCTGGCAAGCACAGGCCGCATAATTTCAACGATTTACGGGCAATATTCTGAAGACATACTGGGGCGCTGGAAGTGCACTGCGAAGCGAGGTAAAAAATATACAATGAGCGCTTAAAATCTACAGAGAGCTCGGGGCCGACATGCGCAATGGCAAACAACTTGTATCGATTAGTGGTAGTTCAGAACGTGGACAGAAACGAAAAAAGTATTTCCGGAATTCAGAACACACAAAGGGAAGGAAAGGATCACATCATATACCGCCTTGAAGTGTGCTGCAGGAATAAAGCTTACAACAGAGACTCAAGCAAGCCTTGGCCGCGGCCTCACTGATTATCCGAAGCCTAAAATCGACGATGAGGAGACGTTTGATTGGAAGTGATGAAAAAAAAGAAATTGATACTTTTTCTTCTAATTCTCAATTGGTATTTGAACACTTCTGCCACCTTGGGAATTTGTAGTTGTCCTATGCACGTATTTGTCAGCGGGTTTGCAGTGATCGTAGCAGACATGTTTTTGCTAGAGGCGTTTGTCAGATGTTGAATCCAACTCTACTAGTTGGGCGATGCTTGTTGGTTGTATGAACAGGGCGCGTTATAGTTCTGATGAAATTTGTTTCCAGTACTTGTCTTGCTGCTAGAGCAAAAAACTACTCATACAATTTAAAGAGCTTCACAACAGTGTTACGAATACTTCTGGTACATTGCATGTTTAAAGATTATCGAGCACATATTTGTCACCGGGTTTGCTGTGATTGTGACAGATATCACGTTTTTGCTATATGCGTTTGGTAGATGTTGAGTTAGCATCTACTAGTTGGGTGATGCTTCTTCGTTGTGTGAATATCAGCGCGTTATTGTTCTCATAAAACTTAAGTTTCCAGTACTTTTCTTGCAGATAGATAAAAAACTTTTCATACAATTTCAGGAAGTTCACAACAGTACTTACGTGTGTGGACGTGTATTGAGCAAGTATTTCTCAGCGGATTTGCATTGATATTAACGGATACCGTGTTCATGCTAGGACGGTCGTTAGAAGTTGAGTTTTCCTTTACTAATTGAGTAATGCTCCTTGTATAAATGCGTGCACTTATTGCTCATATACATTTTGGGTGGTTTTCAGCTCTTGTCATGTTGCTAGTTCAGAAAACACATTTCTGACGTGTACAGGCAGTTCGCAATGTTGCGATGGATATTTTTGGCGCATTGCGTGTTTCAAGGTGTCTTGTACACTTATTTTTTGCATCCTTTGCAGTGATTGTGACAGATATCTATGTTTTTGCTACACGCGTTTGTTAGATGCTGTTTTCGCCTTCATCGGTTGAGGGATATGTTTGCTTTGTAGAGTGTGGGCCGTTCTTTCTCTAATAAAAAAGTTATTTTCATCTTTGTCTTGTTGCTAGTGTTTCTGTCAACATCGTTTTCTTCGTAATAGTCATATTTCCATAATGGCTGGGTTAACCAGACTAAAAAATTTAAAATTAATGCAAAGGCGCGCTCATTGCTCACCACCACCAAGAATTTTGCTCGATCTTGTTTGTGCCGTTATTCTGCTTGGCAACGCTTTTTCGTTAGACCACGACCGTGTAGGCTCGGGCGGATAATTCAAACAAAATTCGATATGCCGGTTTCGACGCGTGAGTCTAACGACGGGTCTTTAAAATTTGCCTGCTAACAGGGAGTCCTTAAAGTCTTGAAGCTAATTTTCGCTAAATATAAAAAAGGAGGCATTCAAGATTTTTTAAGGGTAATAAGGCCAAAGTCTCAGGGCTAGCTCTACCGCATTAATTATTTGAGAGAACTCCGTCGATGATACATGGCATAAGAGCGGCTTCTACGTTGTCGTTTAGAGGCTAGTAGCTCCAACATGCGGCAATTTGCGCGTGCTCGTTGCGGCGCTTGTTCTTCAGAGTTGGCAGCCGATGGCTTGTAGCAGTGCTAGATGCGTGACTGTTCTCGCACATGCTCCCTTCTGGATACGGGGGTGAAGCCCTCATCCTCGCGACCCCTAATTTGAGATGAAGACTGCAGGAACGCCAGAATAGAGAATTAAGATGGGCTACTGCCGTGCCCGATTTGGCATAAGAGTTAGCGCACTCGGCTGTAGTTTGGCGGCGCAGGATTCCTATTCCCGTTTTAATATGACCGTGTTTTAAATTTAAATCGCCAATTAGGCAACGAATGCTGTAGTAATCACGTGACCGACACAGCAAGGCGGCAAGCATTTCAGCGACCGCGGAGCAAGATCCGGTACAGGTGCGACTTAGTGACGTAGGATTCACGGGACTGTGACGTCGAGAATCCGCCTCTTCTGTGTCAACTGGATCCCTTTTTTCACTTTCTCTTTTTCCCCTTCTTTTCCTGTATCTCGGTTCCTGTAACAATGAATCATGCACAAAACCAGTCAGTCAGCTTCTTCCTAAGGCTTGTTTTTCCAAAGAACTAATTTCCAGATGACACTCCCGCATTTTTCGTGGAACTAGTAGAAGGAAAACTACATTTTATCCGTCGCGGGAGGGGGCGGGGAGGGGGGAGGGGGATATTGTTATTTATTTATCTTAGGGACATTAAGGTTTCAGAAAATTTTAAGATAGGTACGTATGCTCTAGGGCCCCAGATCATAGGTACAAAGGCCGATTGCCTTCTATTTCCTACATTGCATCTGTAGGGAGCCATCCTGAAGTCAACTGGTGACATTCCTGAATTTACCCAAAACCTAAAGTGATTATTTGCATTTTTTGTCGTTTTGGTTAGATACCTGAATAATATTTTTCGCCGATAAACGCCGCGTTTCTCTGCGCGCCCCGCAGATATCCTAAACTAACAAAAAAAGCACCAATTTCAAAATTATTATAAATACCGAAAAAAATCTACAAAACTTTCGTAAAATGAACACCGGAAAATACACCGCGAAATTACGTGATTTGACGTGGCAGCCTCAGAGGGCACCACAAACCCGCGATATGGGCAGCGTATCGCCAAACCATATCCTGTAGGAGCATTTGAGCCATGAAGGAAGCAATGAACTTAGGAAAGGCCCTGATATCACAATTGTGAAGCCGGCATGGCCGCGCAGCCGCGCAGATATCGGAAGTTGCAATATCTCTCCTCCTGTTTTACTCTCCTCATTTTCTATCTCCGCGACGCTCACGTACCTCGAGCCCTTAGCAACGCTGCTGCTACTGGCCCGAGTTTTCATAGCAACAGCGATGCCGTTGCTAATGGCCCGACTTGGCTAACCCTAAATTTTGACGTCACTACCGCCACACTTTCTTCAATGCATTGGGAACGGCAAGGGCCTCTCCTAAGTTGTTTCCTTCCTCCATTATTCGAGCAGACGAGGCTGTCAGGAAGTTAAACGAGTATTGTGGTTGAAAGGTGTCTCTGAAAGCAACTAAAAAGTACCATACACTCACTGAAGGCAGGAAATGATTACAGTGAACATAATTTCATAGTGTAACCGTTGCCATGCCGTCATCTCGTGTCTCGGTTCAAGGCGGGTTTTTCGACTATTAAGAACCAAAAACATCACATAAGGCAGCCTAAGGGGAACACTCCGTAGGAAAGTTTTAATAAGTTATTTTAAACTTTGCCAATAAAAACTGTTCATTAAATTATGCAATACAGGTTTCTAACAATTTTTCAGTGGCATCAGTAATGATATGAGTAGTGTTAATACACTGCGACACAGAATTTGTTTTTCTTTGGCGCCAGTCAGCAAAGTGCATACAGGCATAAAAATCGCTGCCTACTTTTGGCGAAAGCGATAATTAAAACTTTTGGATGTTGATCAATCGGTCGACCATATTTTCCACTGCGGCTGCTCCGGCTGACTACCGAGACCATCTTTGATAAATGTTACACTTTTAATGAAGTCCCTGACCGGTCGTAAATTATCCTTTTGCGTGCCTAAATGCCATCCGCGTTTTCCAAATGCTGTGGACATCCAGCACTACAATTATGTAGTACGGGATATCGTCACTTTGCACGGATAGAAACGGGATGCAATAAGGAGTATATAGTGGTTCTTTTTTAAGGTTCGTTTTAATAGATCCCAGTGAAAAGCGTGATCCCAGCAGTTTATATAAACGTGTTTTTTCGTCTGTGGGTTTTTCGTATTGTGCAGTTCAGGGTCAAGGTGTTAACATACCTTTATCATTAGGCCACGTTTTTACGGGGGAAGTACCAAAGTGAAGCTTGATGAATAAATTACTGAAGACACTCTAGAGACTGTAGTGTGTGCTTGGCGAATGCTTTGTGGTCGCATCACTGCATATGTCCTTGACGTTTATGATGTAATGCCACCTCAGTGTAAAGGCCACAATGTTCACCGAATACCTTTTGAGCTACCAAAGTTTGTCAAAACATGACGGACTCGGTTGCGACCACCATTGCAATCGCTTGCATACCACGTCGCATACTTTACTGTTCGGCGACAATTGCAAACGTTGCTGGTGTCGCCACTCTGCTTCATTAGCTTTGCTTTTCGGCGATATCACTAGTCGCCGCTGCCGCTTGCGCTCGGCCTCTTTGGCTTTCGTGGCCGGGGATGTGGCAAGGCGCTATTCCCTTTTCCGCTGAACTTCTCGTGCGTTTGCGCAGGTTCCTCTAAGCATCCGCTGGCCTTCCAAAGGTGAGCATTCTGGCCAATGGAAGGCCAAAGCTCCAAAAAGATTCGGCATGTCGCCTCACGCACGTGTGACTAAACACGCCGCAGTTAACTTGCATTTGGAAATTTCATGCAGATTTTTTTTCCCACTGCGAGAGCTATAATAGAATTATGTACAGCAAGGCACGCGCACGAAAACATCCCGAGACAAATGACCCCAAGCGCACCGAACATTTTCGGCTGCCAGCAAAATCCTCAAATAAAAGTTATAAAACTGCCAACTAGGGAGGGCTGGGAGGCGGCCCTCTCCTTGTTGGACCTGGAGGCCCAGCCTGCCCTGGTCCAGAGAGCAGCAGCGGCGGCCAATGGCGTTCAGGAATGGGGTCTGCCACTCAGCTCCGCAACCATACGCCCCTCCCTTCCCAAACCATTTCTTTGTCAATGTTTTATCCTCCTCCTGGCCTTCCATACAACGTATGAAAGTGCCATTAAGAGGTATGGTAGCGCAAGCGGTTTTTTGTTATGAACAGCTTCTTGTTTTTAATGCTTTGTTCTTGCAAGTTGAAACTGAAGAGACACTCGAAAACAGGTCGTTCAAAGCGAAACTCGGAGCGTCCCTTCGGGAACATAGTTCATAATTCTCCTACATCGTCTCATTATGCCCCAAACACTATCTGAATTGTGCTTCCAAACTTGAAAAAACCGCCTAAACATTTTGTAAAGCTACGCTAACTACCGCAGTTTTTAAAACTCCAGACCAAACTTTGCTCATTTTGACATCGCGGGAATAAAGTATGCTTGGCCACAGTGATCAGTTTGATAATGGCGGCACTACATGTTCAAACTTTTTTTGGTCTCAGCTTGACCTTCCTGGCTGCTGCCGCCGCCGATGAGCGCGCGCCCAGCCCTCCGATACGTGATGTCACGATTGCTATGCTCAGCTTCGCCCCCTCCGCCGCAAGTGGTTGCTAGGCAGACAGGAGGTGTGTGCCGATGTGTGGGGGAGAGACCACTGCTGGCACCGTTCCGGCACAGACGGACGGACGTCGGGAATATGAGCCATTAAAGGCTTTTCCCTTAAAACCATTTCACGGTCGACCTAACCGGCGTCTTCCTAACTCTCTTTAGGACATCTTTTTCTGGTATTCCTCTATATATTGATTGATGTAGGGGCACGGTTGTAATTAGGTTGAGCAAATCCTTAAACAATTTTTTCCATTTGGTACAGTACTAAGATACTCGACTAAAATTTGGGCACGCAAAGTATGTAATGTAAAACCTCTTAAAAATTCATTGGCAGCGCCTTTCCTGGTCGGATAACTAGACAAAGCAAAGTGCAATATCACATTCCCTAAGCGGATCTGCCGCATTGTGCGCAACAAAGGGTCTGTTTAATCGCGAAAACAAGAAAATCGCGACACAACTTATCTCAGAAAAAAATTCGAAAGGCCAAGCAAGGCTACGACTTTTTATGGGAAGAAACAAATTAGGGCTTTTAGTGCGATCCCAATTTGTGCTCCAAATAAAAACTGCAAAATACTCTATGAAGTTTATACTCATTTGAGCGTGAGGTGCATAAATATTGAAGGAAATACCAAATTTTAGTAATCAAAAACAAATTGCTCGCACTTTCACTTGAGAAACGTGATAGGTGGCGCTGTTTCCACCAATCCCCTTTCTGCTTAGTTTTGAATTTTGTCGTTCCACAACTATCTGCTGTCCTTTATAATACTCTAACGGTACACCAAATCACTTCGCCAGGAACCCTCGTTCACTGCATATTAGCAAACATTGCCTGAGTATTATCCCATTCACCTTGAAGACAGCCAATGCTCTTCTCCCAAACGCAGTCTCCCAGAACTCGAACATCGTTACCGCTTTCCCGACCTGTCCAAAAACTGCGCTATCATCCGCGTAAGGCACTGTGTACATGATTTCGAAGTGTCTTCGTGAAGCGGATCTCCGTCATGTAGCAGACCTCTTCCAACATCCGAGTATATCGTACCAGACTGTGGGATACCTGAATCCGTTGCCAATCGCAGTCGTACGAGTTCGTCCTCCTGCTCACGGACTGCGCGTACCAAGTATGAGTCGCATGCTACGCGGTCGCATACAATAGCGGGATTCCGGGCCTCCATGAAGTAACTGCAAAGCGACGGAAGGAGGTTCGTTTCCACTGGCAGCGGAAACTTCGCATTCTCGAGAGCAGATTTCCTCGGTGGCTTGGGGTCAGACGTCTGTTATATTCTCGGCTACCGGGGAAAGAGTTTCTGTGCCAATATGATTCCATTACAGGGAACTTTCGTCCTTGATGACACCTTTTGTCTGGTCGTGAAGGTGAGCCTCATTGGCTCAATGCCTCGATCGATGGCGCTTCAGGCCGTCTTCGCGTACGATGCTGCCCATTCATGTGCGGGCATCGCACGTAGGCCCCTTTGTCCGATTACGGCTTTCACCTCAAGCACAAACGCTCCCCCGGACTCCACTGGGCCCTTTGGAGGCAGAACTGCCGGAGGTGCTGAATAGATGATGGGCTGGTGAGTTATGTGAGACTCTGTTGCACGCCACTTCCGAGTGTCAATTCCCCTTCCCATCTCACAACTGCAAATACTTTTGCATGCATGGACTAGGGTGTGAAACCGCCGACATGTTTCTGTATCAATGGAATAGAAATTGCTGAAGATAAATAGCAAAAACAGGGGTTAGAGCGGACAACCTTGCCGGACTGAAGAAGAGACTAGCATATATTCTTATAACTGCTTATTCACATTGGTACTTGCAACGCAGTTTTGATATGCCATCCGCACACCTTGTGGTATCACCGAGCCAACATTTGCATGTGGTGGTATTGCGAATAGAACTTCGTGCGACACTCTATCGACAGCCTTCGCAAGATAAATTGCATCAATCCAACTCGTTCTACAATGGCGTCACATCATTCAAGAACAGTCCTTGCAATGTGCACATTTGTTCCTATGGTGCGGCCTTTATTACCGCACATTTGATGTGGCCCTACGAGCTATTTTATAACATTTTGCATTATTCTGGCAAGAAGTTTCATAAATACTTTATAATGAACATTTGTAGGTTAATCGGACAATCAGCCCAATAAGGAAAAGCAACGCGCGATGGTCCCACCATCGGCGCGTTGTTTTTCCTCCTACTTTATGTCTGCTAGCTTTGTCTTTGTTACATTTGTCGGCAACAGTATGAATGTGTTGGAGTGAATTTATCACTTTTCCTAAGAGCTAGGCACAGTTTACCGGTATCTTTCAGCGGCAAATACACAACAGCCTATACCTTGCCGGAAATCATTTATGCGGTTGAAAACTAGAGGCAAATAAAAACGATTCAGCGAAAATCGGACGCACCTCTGCGAGCTGTGAGAGGAAAAGTGAGAATTCTGCCAGTGAAAGAACGGAGACCCGGAGAGTGGTTCAAAGCATAAACAGGAATCATTGATATTTTAGGCGTGCAAGCCGCCTGTGTAAGCCGTCCGCGCCAGCGATATATCGGCTATCCCATCCTCCATTGTCCGAAAAGCATGCTAAAACTTGGTGTTTTCGTATTATTAATAGGAACTTTGAAAGTAAATTTCAAAAATGAATTTTTCTTGTGAAATACTGACCCATTCGGCGAGTGGTTTTACTAACACCCGGTGCGGTGCCCCTGTTTCTGCACACTAGCTTCGCTGCTAAAGCATCGGTGAAAATAATAACTTCCTCTACTACGAGACAGTGATGCTGTGATAAAGACGTTTCATGATCTTGTAGTAGATTTACATAAACCGCCTCGCTGATCTATCACAAAGTACTGCCCGCTGTTGCTCCGAGGCGCAATAATTTTGGCCTACGATGATTAGGGAGAATAATAAAGCCAGAGCGCCGTCGTCCTTCGCGCTCGCGGACGCAGTTGATGTAAGCTTGTGGCATCCGAGGCTGTAAGCCTCGTGAGCTTATCGTCTACTTTCATGATACGGCTAAGGCCAAACTTGGGACTAACAATGAGCAGCGTAAACGATGCTGCTAAGACTTCGGTGGCGAAATTTCGTCTTCTCAACGGTAGCGGCCAGCAACTTCTTACTCCTCACTGGTTTTCTTTTAGCGGGTTAAACGGCGATTGTTACCGAGAGGTGTCTCTGATCGCAACCTACAGGCAACATAAACTCATTGAAGGCAGAAAATGATTACGGTGAAGGTAACTGAATAGTATTACGTGGTCATGCTGTTACCTCTTGGTTATGTTCAAGGCTGGTTTTCCACCTATTAAGAACAAAAAACATCACACAAGGCAACCTAAAGAGGAACAGCCCCCTGAAAAGATCTTGGCAGCCTATTTTAAGGTTGCATTTAAAAAAATGTAAAAAGTTACACTTACAAGAGTCTGACAGATGTTTTATACGCTCAGTGCTCAGATAAATAGTGTAAATCTATTGCGCCATTGAAGCAACTAGTACGGGCGGCTTTAAATGCGCTCTCATTCATTTTACAATATTTCCGCTATCTGTCGCCAGGTGACGCTGCTAAGAGGACCCTAGTGGCACGAGGCTACCGGAAACGGACGGACCGGAGACAGCGGGAGCTTCCGAAGCGTCAAATAGACGAGTTATTTCTTTTATTAATTTTATTTCGTTTTCAGTTAGGTCAGGTGCAACCTAAAGAATAGATTTTAGCTCTGTCCTAGCGGCCTGGTTCTTCGTGCCGGCAGCTAGGTTTTCTCGGCGTTCATTTTTTAACTATCTTGTGCAGATGAATACCTTTTTTCTAGGCTATTGGCATTCGAAGAATTGATTTTAACGCGTGTTTGCTAGTCGTTTCGTGTGTCTTCTTTTGGCGATTTGTATATTCTGAGAATTCGTAATAGATATAGTTCCGTCGATACATGCTTAAGAAGTGCAATCAAAAGAAGGTAAAGTGTACTCAGTGTAAGGCGCAGGTTAATTTCAAGGAAGCGCGTTTTGACTCAGTAGGTGAAGCGGGAGGTAGCGACTTTTTGTGTCCGTGTTGCGTGCTGAGTGCGCATCTAGATAGATTTTATCACGAAAAGGGCAGTTTAGTGTCTCGTGTGGATGATTTAGAAACTGAAGTACGTTTGTTAAGGGCAGAAAATCAGAAATTACTTGGACAGCTTCCTCAAATTGAAAAAAAAAAACAAAAATAGCTGACTTTATCCTTGGAACCAACGAGGACGAACATTGCAGCGCGGGCCACGTGGCTGGGACCAGCACTGGTATAAAAGGCATAAGCAAAGTAGGTTAGGCGAATCCGAACCGACGGAGTTATTTAGAAGCAGCTACTAAAAACCCGGAAAAAAAGGTAGAAGTAAGGAAGAATGAAAATCCCAGAAATAAGGACACAGATAACCGAAACAGAAGCCAACAGTTGGGAGAGGAAGAGAGAAGGCCCAGGTGCTTATCGCCGGAGATTCTAACATGAACAGGTGCAAGAGAGATCTCTTGGAACGTCTAAAGGGTGATAAGAGAGTGTTAGTTGGAGCCTTCCCAGAGAGCACAATGAGGGCAGTGCTGAAAGAGAGTAAAAATAGGCTGTTGAAAAATTCCCCAGAGCGCAGTATGGTGATAGTAGCCGCGGGGCTAAACGATGTCCTAAATGGTGGCGCTGCAGGAATGGTGGAAAGTTTAGCTAAGGAAGTTGACGAGATCAAGGAGATAGCACGGCAAGAGCAGATAGTTGTATGCACAGTACCGGAGGTGCTAGGATCGAACGGAAAGCTGGAGAAGGACGTTGTGACAGTTAATCAGGACATAAGAAAGGTAAGTCTGGAGAAGCGTTTCGACGTTGTTGAGTTAAACAGGGTGGTGCATAAAGCAGGTTTTGGCAGGGCGTTTCAGCGAGATGGCATTCATTTCAACAGAAGGGTGGGAGCAGAGATCGGCTGGTGCCTGTTAGGCAGGGCTGTAGCTACTTTAGGGGGTCCACGAGGACTCCGTGCACAGAGGTAGTTAGAAGTGAAGCAGAAGCAAGCGTAATAATGGAGGCCGAGCCCAAAAAAATGGCCAGGGGCAGGTCGAGGAAGAAAAATACAAAAAGAAATTTAACGCTAGGGACAGCTACATAAACATGCAAGGGGTAGAAAAAGAGCGAAATGGCTTGATATAGAACAGCAGTTGAAGGATGACAAAATAGGCGTGTACGCTCTATGTCAGACTCATCTCAGAGATCTAGAAGGACCACCGTTTATAGATGGCTACGTTTGGGAAGTGTGCAACAGAACGAGAACGAAAAAAAAGGGTGGAGGGGTAGGTATGTTGATACACCTGGGAACAAATTGGCAAAGAATAAAATCATCTTGTAAAGAACCTAACTGGGTGTCAGAAACAATTGCCGGCATAAGGACATGGCTAGGGGTAGTTTATTTAGGAAGAGGACACCAGTGCAGGCAGGGAAACAAGGATCTTGTTGAATGTCGCAGTGACAATATAAGCCAGTTTGGAGACGGGGCCGCTTTATTTTGCCTGGGGACATGAACCGCCACATCGACGATCTGGATGAATATACGGATTGTAACGGCAAGCTAATGCTAGATTTCTGTGATCGACACGACCTAGGCATAGCAAATTGAGAAACAAAATGCGAAGGACAAATCACATGGGAAATCCGCAACAGGCAGACGATCATTGACTTCTGTCTAATGTCGCAGGAAATTTATAAAAAGGTCACAAAATGAAAATTGACGAAGAAGAGGAGTGTAGTCTGGGAAGTGATCATAAAAGTATTAGTCTGCAGATGGGGCCCTTGATGAAAAGAGAAATAGAATTTAGACAAAAAGTAAACGCAAAATTAAACGGCGATCAAATAGTGCAATTAGCAGCAGACATACAGGAAGCAATAGAGAAAAGCCCCAAGGAAGACTGGGAATATGAACAGGTAGAACTACTCATAAGGAGTAAAATTCGGGAGGTTAATTAGGAAACCGCTGGAATGGAAAGAGGAAGCCACGGAGATGGTGGAATAAGAAAATCAGCGAAGCTATTGAACAACGACGGGCTGCTTCAAGGGGACACCGAGAGACAAAGAAAGGACAGGTATCTCAGGAAGAAATCGACCAAAAATGTGAATCATATCTACAAAAGAAACGATATACAGATCTTCGTTCAAAGTAAAATAAAGCAGTCATCCGATCTCTGGATGGCTGGCATACACAATGCACTACAGGCTCACCACGAAAATTCGGGAACCATATAAGCTGGCTAGGTAAAAAGAATAAAAGAAGGCAGGACTGCATTCAAGATAACGAGGGAAATTGATTAAAACGAGACAACGCAGTGAACTACATTACATCGGTTATAGCAGTGTCATTTAGGAGTGACAATAGGGTAATCTCCGCAAATCAGGAAGCAACACAAGATAGCAGAATACAAAGCAGCTTAGAACTGCCCAATCTAAACTGCAAGAAGGCAGAAAAAAGTATTCCTAAAAACTAATCTACAGGAATAGATGGAATTCCTATCAAGCTGATTAATGAACTTGGTCCAAGAAGTGAGCAAACGTTTTTAAAAGCTTTGGAAAGAGCCATAACGAATCAAATTCCGAACAGGTGGCCGCAGAGCAAAATAAGTTTAATTTATACAGGAAAAGGAAAAAAGGATGCGCACAAAATCCTATAGGCCGATTACCATAACATCTGTTATGTCCAGGTTGGCCATGCAGGCGGTGAAATTCAAGGTGCAAGCATGGGTAGAGAGTAACAAGATACTCGGAGAACTTCAGAACTGCTTAGAAATGGTAGGCGTTTAGATAATAGCCTGTTCGGGCTTACCCAATGCATCGAAATATCTAGGGTGGAAAATAGACCTTTGTATTCGGTCTTGCTGGACATAAACGGGGCGTACGACAACGTTAACAAGGAACTCCTGTGGAATATATGAAAATAAGAAGGTATCGGGTATGAGATAACAGTGTTCCTAAAGAAAATATAGCGGTATAACAAAAGTATAAATTACTTGGGAAGGAATAAGTACGGAAGCTGTCATGGTATGCAAAGGACTAAGACAAGGTCTTCCTCTATCACCGCTGCTGTTCATGCTTCATATGATAAACCTGAAACGAAGGATACAAGAAAGTAACCTAGGTTTTAGCCTGTTATATAGTTTAGGTAGAAAGGCGGTAGAGCAGCGTCTCCCTGGTTTGATGTATGCAGACGATATGTTGCTGCTAGCTGAGGGTCTGGAAGAATTGGAAACTCTAGTTAAGTATTGCGGAGACGAAGGGGACGCTCTAGGCTTCAGTTTCAGCGCAGTTAAGTCGGGTCTGATGATTTTCAATGGCTCAACTGATGAGGGTCTTAAAATTCAAGGCCTTGAAATACCTTGAGTAGCAGAATATAAATATTTGGTGGTGTGGATAAACGAAGGGTTGGCATACATTGGAAAGCATGAGCAATCACTTAAGGCCAAAGGGCGAAGGAATGCCGGGATAAGAAGCATAAGGCATTGTGGGGATACAATAGGTATGAGGATTTAGGGGTGTTTGAAAAGGAATTATGGTGCGCGGATTTACTTTCGGAAGTGTGGTTTTGTGCCTAAAATCAGAGGTACAGTCGACATTAAAAATAAATAAGAGATCCGTTAGACGATTAGCACTAGGTGCCCATGGCAAAACTACAAATGAAGCGGCACAGGGAGTAAGGGGCTAGGCATCTTTCGAAGCACGGGAAGTTCAGAGTAAAGTTTTATGTGAGGAACGCCTGAGGAAATTGGACAGTTACAGATGGGCAGCTAAAGTATTTAAATACCTATACCTAAACAGAGTTGACTCACAATGGAGGAAAAGAACTAGGAAACTAACCAGTAAATATGCTGGTCACAAGGATGAAGAAATAAAGAGCGTTAAGCAGCAGGCAAGAACACAGATGGTAAAAATTGTATAAAGTCGATGGAAAAGAAACAGAGTATGAAATTATACCGAAAGTGGAAAATACCGATCAGGAAGGAAGCCTTCTTTGATAACCCAAGAGGCAGTGCGCTACCTTTTGGAGCTGGATCAGGGTGCCTTAAACACGCACCTACAAAAACAAATTTAACATTGAAGATGGGGCATATACTGTATGTACTAACTCTAGGGAAACACATGACCATATTATACTCGAATGCAATAATATCCGTCCGGAAGTCGATGCAGGCGCAGTCACTGTTCCTGAAGCTCTGGGGTTTAGAGATACCAGTGGCCGGATGAATAAACCGGAGGTGGAAGCTACCAAAAGCCGACTGGAAGATTGGCGGCTTAAAAGCAGAAAAGTGACTAAAGTAATGTAGAAACAAACATTCAATAAAGAGAATGATGGTAGAGTTAACTAGTCTAAAACAATAATTATGTTATAGGGAGAAATATGAGCATGATAGCTGCTGCTACCACCCCATTTCAAAAGGGACGCTCCTATATTCCATCCATCCATCTATACTGTTGAGATAACGGAATCCCGCTATTGGTTGCCTCTATGTAGTGTACCGCGTTCTAAAGACTGCTGCTGCGCTGTCAGCCGGTATCCGAAGGATGTGCGAAAGCGCCGGCGAAGAGCACTATGTACATTGCGCATTTTATGCGTTACTTTTCAGACGTCCTTTAGTGTATAATGTGCACATTGCTCGAGCGGGTCAGCTCGTGTGCCTTTCGTATTCGGTCGCCGACGTGCACCCGAATCCCGCCAACAGATGACGCTATTCCGTACGTTAAAAGCGCTGAGATCATGGAAGAGCTCAGCGGTAACCTCGGTGAGCGGCTTGAGCGCTGTTGATGGGATTCTACCGCGGCTTCGCCTAAATGCTGTTGATGCTGCTCGTGCACAGAACGTGCCGCAGGCAACGCGGCATCTACGTATGTTGTCATCGGCTGCGCCGGTTGCCAGATCAGCACGCTGTTCACGAAGAAACGAAAATACCAGCTTTAAAAATATCTGCAGCCTCAATGCAGCTGAAACTTAAAGGTTTAGTTCCGTAAGACATCAGGAATAAGATGCAATAAACAGTTTATATTCCAAAATTAGTATCAAGATCGATCCCTTTAAGGAGGTTGCGGACACCTTCAATTTTCTCAATGCGCACTATCGTGTCGATTACTTGTAAAGCCTTTCCAGAAGGCAGATGACCCGCGTCGTTACAGTGCCTTTGTTCCCTACACATATTTTGAAAGTGGCTTCTATACAGAAGCGGCAACTTCCGCTTGCATCTCAAGAAAGCAAACCAGAATAAACCGAAACCACTTTTTTATTCAACTTGCAAAATAAGGAATTCATTGCATAAATTGAAAGTTTTGTTGATGAATCAATTTGCTGCAATAAAGTTACGCTCAAGAAACTGTTCAATGAATTGCTAAAGTTCATCGCGCCACCTGCTCGCTGGCTGGCGCAGCGCCTGTCAGGCTGGTGTTGCTGTTTGATAGCGCGATTTGGCACCAATGCAAAAAGGCGAACGATGGAGGCGGAGGAGGAGGAAAAACGTTTATTTAAATAAAAAAAATATAAACCCTCCCAGGAGGACCTCTTAGTCCAGCAGCACTCTGACTGTTCCTTCTAGCTTAGCCCGCTCGACCAGCCGCAAACTGATCTGCAGGTTGCGTGGTTAGAAGGGCAGCCTCCCAGGATGGGGAGGGGGTGGGGTGTTTGACGGGAGGAACGTGGATGGGATGTGGCAATTCCCATAAGTAATGGCAATGCTTCCATAGTGCATTATAAAAAAGCGTACCTCGATGGCCTTCATCTGAAGAAGACCGCAGCAGCGGAGATTGAGCCTGGATTGCTGGAAGCGATATTTCTTGAGAAAATGGCATATAGCGGCATTCAAAGCTGCTTTCAAAGCACGTGCCTGATAGCTCGACAAAGCAGTGGACTCTTCTTAATCATCTGCTAGTTCGCAAAAATCATCAGCGCGTACCATTGATGCGTTGTCCATGTTTAGCACAGAAGCCGTTGCGCAAAGGTTTTGAGCAAACAAAAAAAGAGACACGCAAATACAACCATGCGCCGATGCTGTCTGATCGTCCCATCATGATATAGCAGTCCATGAACGGATCGCAGATGACTGCCTCGACTGTTTTATAGAAGGAAACAGAAGGAACCATGTCATGGTTCAGCCATGCCTTTTTGTCAAAGCCCTATAGAAATCGCATTAGAAACAAGCTTCATGTGATCACAGTTACAAGAATGCTTCGAGTAGAATGTTTCATTTGGTCGGCTTGAAATTATCTGTCTTCTCAGCAACGCTGTATTGCGCCGCAATCTTTTAATACAACCCAGGTAGCACAAAGTGGGCTATGAAGGGTGGGCCCTGGTGGGTCCGATGTAGGCAATGCACGATAGCCCCTGGTGGGATGAATGTGGGTGCTCATTCTCATAGGGGTCCGACGCAGGAAATTTATGGAAAGCCCTAGTCCAAGTTTTCCCAATCAATATTTATGCACATAATTAAGTAATTAATTTATACATATCTGCATTTTCTAAACAGCCACAATATTAAATTTTACAATAATTCATAATATTCATCTAGCCTAAATTACGTCATGTACACCTTGTTCAGGCTACGGAGATGTGTGTTCTGAACAGTAATATTGTGCTGAGAGTTGTAGGCGGCCCAAAGCAACCACATAATAGCAACAGTTAGCGATCAGTTTATTTTAGTATTTTTAGCGCAATTTGCATGAGCGCGAGAACTAAAGCCACGTAAATTTTTAATCGACTAAACATGGCCACAACTGTTATACAAATCATCTATAATAGTAATTTAGGGCCACATCTAATACAAACAAAGGATGGAAACAATCATTACGCAATTGCACATACGCCTTCTAGCCCCATTACGGCCGATGTGGGCCCTACAGCGGTTTTTGTGTGGGCAGCCCCAATTGGGCTCAGTGTTGTTTTTGAACCTAAAGCCCACTTGCTGTTGCACGTGCCTTCGAATTCCCCACAAGGGACGATTTTGGTATCATGCGGGCCCTCCCACCTTCCAGCCCCTTACGGTCCTTGTGGGATATAAAGCAGTTTTAAGTGGGCAGCCCCAGTTGGGCTGGGTGTAGTTCTTGAATCTAGAGCCCACCTGCTGTTGCACGTGCCTTCAAAGTCCCCACAAGTGACCGATTTTGGTACCATGCGGGCACGCGCGCCTTCCAGCCCCATTACAGCCTATGTGGGACCTAATCGGTTTAGCTAAGGCTCCCTCATATAAGCTTCACGAGGGCTTGCCCAAATTGAACCCTTATTCATATTTAACCTGCCCTCAAGTAACCTACAAGGGGCCGATTGGCGCAGCATGTGGGTATGTCCGTTTGTTTGCCCTACTACGGCCGATGTTGGTCCCACAAATATTTAATGGGGGCGGCCTCATTACGGATCTGTGAGGGCTTTCCCATAAAGAGCCCACATTTAGGTTGGACGGCCCTCAAATATCCGACAAGGGACCCTTGTGGTCTGGATGCAGCAATGTGCTCTGCATTAGCCCGAGCAACGCCTCTATGGGACCCATGCAGGAGGAACAGGGGCAAGCTCAATGGGGCTTGCCCACTTTTGCCCCATCGGGGACCGATGGAGGTTTTATGACGGTTGCCCCAGCCCCACTTGTCTACATCAGACCTACTGGGGCCCCACATTCTGTGTTACCTGGGAGTAGAAGATCACATCGTCATGTCCACAGCTGTTCGTGCATCCGTACACATGCAGAGTTGTGTTGTATCAGGTACGCAACACAAGTTGACGTGTTTTGTACGTCTGCAACATACGCAAAACGAGGAACAGCGCACGCCGAAGACTCCCTCCGTTGGCTCTGAATGGCTCCGGCTAGTAATGGTGACGTCATGACGGACGGAGAAGCGAGGTTTCTCCCTCCGCTTTCCTCCTCTGTAGCTGTCGCGCGGGGCCTCGGGAAATTTGAATTACGCGCTTTTAGCCGACGATTGCGCAGGTGGTTTATGTCTAATCGAAAAAATAACTTCATAAGCATGATCAACCAATAATCTACTTCAAAAGCCTATAGTATTGGTACATTTCAAAACCGATGCACTGTCCCTTTAATTGGTTTACAAATAATACGAGAATAGAAAACACTAATACAGCTCTTGGCTATCTTTGTCGTAATTTACGCCTATATTCACCAGCGGTCAATTATTAACTTACAAAGCATTATTTCGGCCGAAATCAGAGTACATGCCTGCCATTTGGGACCCCGCTAAACTTAACCTATGCAATTTCGTAAAACATACGACGTTCGACTCATCTACTCAAATTGCATGTACTAAAGGATTTTTACTTGGCTAAAAAATAACACATAACTACCTAACAGTCAACAACACCGTATTGTAACACGACTGTGTTTGTACCATAACATGTATCACAACTTTCTTATAAGTGTGCTATCCAGCCTGCTCATCGTTCTTCAGTCCGCACAAGCCACTGCAAGGCCGCTGACTCACATCCTGCTTGCACCGTCCCCCATGATCACTCGTTCTTTGTTCAAGCAGTTCGTGACAGGAACGATCTTCCCTCACGCGTCATCTTTCATGCAAACGCGGAATATTTTATTAGAGCCATAGAGACATTGTTTTGTAACACTATGTTGTTTCTCCACCCCTCAGGTAATGCCCTCACCCAAGGCTCCTGAGGTATCTAAAATAAAAAACAGAGCGCAAGTTGCACACCTTGCGCAAAATGACATATCAAGAGGTAACACTCCTTCCACTGCAGTCTATCAATGGGAAGTGGCGAAAAGGACAGAGACGAAACTCTAACGCAGCTAAAAAGCTAAATTAATAATATTGTAGCCGGGCTACAAAAGCGATGACGTTCACTATGGTCTTAACTTTGGCCCAAAGGGTCAGGGGACCCAATTTAAGAGGACATATCAGTGAAGGTTGCTGCCAGAGTGCATAAGCTCCGCCAAGAGACTATCGAGAATATCCGCCAATAGAAAACACTGAGGAACGGGTAAATCCTTTGAATGAGCTTCAAAAGAGAGTTCCCAACTGTCAACCAAGCGATACGGTGTTGATCAAGAGAGAACCAGTTGTAACGGCAGAGTCGTGCAGTTGGTATTCAAGGTTCCGTATCATGTATGGAAACGCTATCCTGCATGTCTACGAACATGTAGTCGAGGCGGACATACGGTGAATGTATTTACATTACTAAATGTCTCCTACGACCATTCATCGTCGGTCAGATACTGACGATTTTGAGGTGGCCTATTGCAAGCAAGCTGGTGCCCAAACTACTTCCAAGGAAGGCCAGTTGCAGATAAAGTGAGATGCCTTCACTCGCCGGAGACTCGGGGCCACGTACTCTACCGTTGCGTTAACCTCTCGACACTACATGTGAACGCTTCAAACCTTTGCACCGCAGCTAAGTTACTCGAAAGCTCCAGCGGCTACTCATCTGTTTGGAGAGAGCATAGTCGGAGCCGTATCGAATGAACTGTGCCGTCGACCGAGCGATCCTCTTCGGCTCTGTGTTTTTTACGTCACGAAAATGTTGTTTCTATGGTGACAGAGAAATATTCATGTGTCTTTCACTTCTGATACTCTTTCGATTACATATTCATCAATTTTGTTTGCATGATTTTACAAAGGGGGGAAGAGGGCAGGCCATATTGGGGAGCCGGGCTGCTCTCGTAGCACAGGAAAGTGTTGACGACTTCCCCCCTTAACAGCCCCTTCAAACCGGTTTCTCTAAGGATCGTATAATGGTCTATAGGGTTTTACTGGCAGCAAGATTGTAATTCTCTGACAAGCTGTCGAATGGTTGGCATCTTATTGAACTACGCATAGAAATATTTGTATAAATCTGCAAAGAAATATTTTAATTTTCGACGCTTTATATTGTTTTTACCATGGATGTTTTTCACAACATTGAAGACAGGCTTAGTCTATAATCGTACTTTCGCTGCTTATATGCATTCCATTCACATATGTACGTAAGTACATATGTAGTAGCATGTAGAAAAGCTCGAGCAGGCATGGCAAGATGTCTTGTACAATTGGTGTTACAACCGAGAATACTATACCAGGCCCAATTCCAAAGACTCGCGAGGCAGCAGTGGGCGAAATAGGAAACAATAAATAGAAGCGCAATGCGCTATATCACGTCCCTACCAAAACTTACCCCTATCCCTATACTCCAAAAGTTTGCACAGATAAATACATTGACAGAATTAATTGAGCAACTAGAGGCAACAAGGGATATGAAGCGAAAGCGCGTTACGCCCATCGCATCCTTGTACAACGAAGTCGCAGTTCAAACCCCACCAATGGCTGACCCCCCTCCGTGGGAATTCACGACTATTACGACAAACAAGACCACTCGGCTTCGCCGCAAAGAAAAGCTGGCATCTCAACCTCTGGTTGATGCACTTCCAGGTACCAGCATTGCATATACGGACGCATCAATAATTAAAAAAATGGCGGCAAAACCGCAGCTACTAGTCCAACACACAGCGAACTAAAGGTACATAAAGAATCTGTTTCAGAAAAACCGGACCCGCTTTTGTTGGAACTCTATGCAATCCGGGATGCTATGGAGGCCATAAATAAAATAGATTCCATAACAGAAGCCCACATCTATACAGACACCTTAGCCGCCATAAAACAACTGAAGAAAGTGACAGAGACGCTATGTGTTACCCAGCAAATCCACGCACTCAATAAAAAAATAAAAATACGCATACAGATACATTGGACACAAGACGATGCTGAGAACGCTGAGGAGAGAAAAGTTGACCACCTCACACACGAAGTTCCAAACACTAATGCTCTCCCTACGAGGCTGCCTTTTGATGCCCGCTCCGCTGCTCCCATCTTATTATCCTCTTTAAGGAAACGTACACATGCCAGCATTCCCCCGTGCACATTCCACATTCCTCATAACTAAACGAGATTGGAGGAGGTTTCTCTTAGAAGGATGAGAGCTGATGCAGCCCTTACCCCGTCGGTAACATGCTGATGGGAATCTCAAGCAGATATCGGACCAACCACATACCCGAAGTGTTCCACACCAGCTGCAGAAGTAGATGTTTGTCACCTCCTTTGGACTTGTACAGGGACAAGGGCATCAAGGACAGAGATTCTGCGCTAAGTGGGACTAACCACAAGGGAAGAGGATTTTCTAGATGGCTCACCGACAACGCTCAGAGCGGGAGCCTGCTCCGGTTCCTGACGGAAATTAATTGACATAAGTTTCTATAATATGCCTTATTGCAAGCTTCCGTAAAAAACATTTGTGTTAATATATTTTGACGCCCAGATTGAGACGATGACGAGAAAGGGACGATTGTGAAAAAGGTAAGAGGCTGGGAGCTCTAGCAAAGGGACTCAAGCTTCCGACACTTCTCATAACGGCAGAGAAACATCACTCGTAGCATCTTGGTGGAGGTGCTGGGTGTCTCTACCAGGAACGGACGTCCAGCGACCTGACCACCACCGGTGACAACTACAACTTTTCTGGCTGAGGTGAGCGGTGCCGAGGAGATGGAGAACGGCGAGAGTGAAACTGGAGATAGGGTAACGCTCCTGTCCGATGCCGGCGAACTATCTCGCTACGGCGCAAGCCACGTGTCACCGGAAATAAGAGTGTAGGATGGAAGCTTGCAGTGGCTGGGGTGGTAATGTTGCTGCTAGGGGTAGGTGGAGGAGCCATAATAACACGTTTGGCGTTGAGGACAGAATCGCTAGATGTGGCCAAGGTGACCGCAGTGGTTGCGTTAAGAGAAGATCGAGGAACAGGCGGCCATTTTCAATAGTCGCCACTTGACGCGTTGCGTCGAATGTTGTCGTCATACTGCATTGGTGACGGTTAGTAGTAACAGGCCCTTTGCCTGTCGGGCGCTCTCAACGTGTTGCGCTGCCTCAGCCGCTGCGGTTCCTGGTATTTGTCAAAGTTTGCTGCATTAACTGCGGCTGCCAGAGAAGGACTCGGCGGATACGAGGGAAAGAGATATTAAGCGTCCCAAGCGAACTTTAGAGACCGGGCTACTTCTTCTCAAAATATATGGCCGATTATGGATTGCAAATTGCCAAACGCTGTAGGATTAGATCCGTCAACCACGGCCATCAACGTTACGCAATCCAGGTGCCCGAACGTGGGTATGCTGCGACAAATTTTACGCGTCTCAAACGTTCGGCAGCGCTGTGCAATAGTGTCGAGGCTTGAGTTGTTGGTAAGAAAATTGTACATGTCCTCCGCGAACCTTTCTACTAGATGGCCAACCTTGTCTTCGGTCATGCGATTCAAGCTTAAATAGCTTGAATACTTCCTCGATATACTTCGTGCATGTCACGCCGAGAAGTTGAGCTCTCTGAAAAAGTGCTTGCTCACCCCGTTTCTTCTTGGTATCAGAGTTGCTGAAGCACTTCTTAATCACTTCGACGAAGCGGTCCCATGCCGTGAAATTATCTTCGCATTTGTCGTACCACGTTATGGTCGTGTTGGTAAGCGCGAAGACAACGTTGGCCAACTGGGTGGAAGAGTCCCACTTATTCTACCGGCTCACCCGCTAGTAGTGGATCAGCTTTTCATACACATCTTCGTATGATAATACTGCGAACGAACGGGGCTCCTGATTATGTTTTGATGAGATTCTAGGGTTGTCTCTCTCCCATCTGTCCCTGCGAATTCTCTCGACATCGTTGATGTCGAGAGAATTCGCAGGGACAGATGAGGGTAGTTTCAAGAAGGACTTCCGTCTTCGGAGTTATCTGGGGATCGTGTACGCTGCACCTTCCACCAAGATGATACGAGCGCCGTTTTATTGCCCGTATGAGAAGCGTTGGAACCTTGCATCCGCTTGCTAGAGCCCTTATCAAGATCTGACTCAGCACAGTATCTCATGTGTTCTGTTTTCTGCTTCGGGCAATAGTCTTCCGCCACGACCCACCGTGAGGTATTATTAGCGACTGCGGTTGCCAGTTCAACGGCGTCGTTGAGGAGCAGGTGCTCCGTTCGTGTGCCTGTCATTTCGTCATTCATCGCCTTACTATCCTAAAACGAACGGCCTAACTGAAAGCACCTTACTATCATGAACTTGCTGTGCATGCACGTTGATTCCAAGCACAAGAACTGGGACAGTGCCCTACCGTGTATATTGTGCGCTTTTATTACCTCTCGCCATGAGAGTACTGGCTTCAGCTCATTCTTTTTGCTTTATGCTCGTTCCCCACAATACAACCTGGACACCATTCTCCCCCTCCTTGCCGTTCCTGATGAAGATTCATCAGGAACGGCAAGGAATGTTGCTGCAATGTAGCGAAATGTAGCGGCAATGTGCGTGCACACATTGATCGCGTGCCTGGTACTTTCAGGAACCCTATGTTGTATTGTCGGGCAGCAGGAATTATTGTGCGCTCAATGTATGTATTCAATTCACATTCAGCTAGATTTTGTGAGTAATTATTGCTCGTACGAATTGTTTTGGTTAATCTGCGCGATAACAGTATACCCCAGACTAGCCCTCACTGCACATAAGCTGCATTTGCAATAAATGATGAATTTATCCCAGGAGTATTCATGCGCATAAAAATGTTGGCACTTTTAAATTTTTTTATTTTCGCTGCAATGCTAGCAAGCACTCACTCGGACGAAATGTTTCACCAAAGATATCGAAATATATGAAAAATACTAGAAACGAGTACCCATCGCTGTTGCAAAAACCACTGCCACTGCGTCCCAGCGCCCCAGCGCCATACCTGATTATGGACCCAGTATGACGCTGGAAACTGGGCGCACTAGGACGCAGCATACAGGCACGCTCCGCACTGGCGGCACTGTTTGCCCGGGAAAAAAAAAGGCGTGGGATAAAAATTAAAAAGTAAAAAGTAACGAAACAAGCTAGATACATAAAAAAACTTTAAAAAGTAAAACAAAAAGAAAGAATGCATCAGGCGCGCTTCGAACGCGATCCCTAGGCACCTATCCGATCACTAGCTCACCAGGCTAGCCACTCAGCCACGCAGCCGTTTTTTTTTTGACATGGTATTTATTATACAGAGAGGGTTATGTACACAGACTATTTACAATTCCCTCAGCCATTGCTGAGATGCACAACCGAAGACACAACTTTTTAAAAGGCAAGCAAAAATAAGCACCGTGTCACCAGCGGAAACCAATCAGGTTGAAAGTCATTTTCATCATAAGTGTCCTTCATTCTGCTAAAATGTAGTCTAGGTGGAACAACAGGTTCAGCTTTGCGATCCGACATGCGTGTCTTCCACAAGCTATGAAGTCCAATAAGGAAAAACATGTCATATGGTTCTTAATCAGATGGTGTGACAGCAAGATACCGCACACTGTATGAATTTAGAACAGTCTTTCTTTAGAGTTCTTTGCACCACATCCCAAAAAAGAATTGCGTCTTTGCAATTAATGAACAGTGCTCAATTGTTTCAGGCACATCACACAGACGGCATTTTACAGAAGATGCAAAAATATTTTTGCTATGGAGCCATGTGTTAACAGGTAGAGCTGCGGTGTGTAATTAAAAAAATGTTTTCTTGCTAGGAGAAATCTGCATTTTGCGCACCCTTTTTAACACAACATGACCCTTAAAACCAAAGTATAAAGAACGATACAGTGGGGGCGGAAGGAGTATTGCTACCAAATCCTTGTATAGTATCTTGCGCGAAACAGAATATAAGTACTCATTCGAGAACCGTACTGTGAAAAACCTCACCGAAGCATAAACGACCTGCATAAATCCTAGTAACTGCGGGCGGTCAGTAAAATCTGAAGAAACCACTAAGTCGGGAAGCACATTCATGAAATGAACTTGTAGGAATGATCTAATAATCGGATCTGCACAATCACGAATAAAGAAGAAACGGGCAACTAACTGCCTTACATACAGATGCACTAAGCCGAAGCCCCCCTGCACAAACAGGTCTGAATAGGTTATCACGTCGAATCGGTTCAAAATTGGATGACCAAATAAACGTCGCAAATATTCGGTGAAAACGCTGAATGTAATGTTTAGCACAGTGGAGGACCTGAAGCACATAATGATGTTTTGTAGCCATATACATGTTGCAGGCCTCAGCCCGACCGAATATTGAAAGCCGATAGGGGACAAATGTATTAGCATAACGCTGGACTATTGGAACGCGCTCTTTCCAGTAATTTGAACTTGACTCAAATGCATGCAGTTGAATGCCTAGATATTTAGGGGACACACATGACCATTCAAGTCCAGCATATAGGGGTGGTGCTGAACCCCACGAACCAAACCAAAGACAGGAACTCTTGGAGTGATTCATCTGAGCACCAGAAACAACGCCAAATTCTTCTATGCTGGCCATAACTTTTTCTATGCCTGGTATGTCAGTGCAGAAAAACGCAAGATCATCCGCATATGCAAGCACTTTAACCTCATTTCCAAAGAGAGAGGGAAGCCATGGATACTACTGGTATGTAAAACACTCTGACAAATTGGTTCCAAGTAAAGAGCAAAAAGCAGTGGAGACATCGGACAGTCTTGCTTCACAGAAGAGTTGATCGGTATGGGGCTTGATAGTTGGCCTTTTACAATTAGGCGAGTCGAACAATTTCTATAGCAAAGTTGCACCCCCTTCAGTACTGCAGAACCAACGTTCGCTCTTTCCAGAAGAGAAAACAGGAAATAATGACGAACTCGATCAAATGATTTTGCGAGGTCGACCTGAAGTAAAGCAACCTGATCATGAGAGCAGGAGCACGATTCGAGGATTGTGCGCGCAATATGTACATTACTTTGTATGGCTCGGCCTCTCAAGCCGCACGTCTGGTGAGGGCCAATGAAAACCGACTTTGCAAACTGTAGGCGATTTGATAAAATTTTGGCGAAAATCTTGTAATCCACATTTGCCAGCGTGATAGGTCTATAGCGTTCCACTGAGCGTAATTTTTTTCATCAGTACTCTTTGAAATTAAGACTGTGTGGCATTTTGTAAAAGTCTCGGGAAGGGCTTCTATATCAAAACTTATCGCGAAGACATCTAGCAGGATAGGAGCAAGAACAGTTTTAAAAGCTTTGTAAAATTCAGAGGAAATGCCGTCAGGACCAGGCGTTTTTGAGAGAGGTAACTGATCAATTGCCACTTCTACCTCTTGCTGCGTGAAAGAGCTACTAATTACAGAACAATCATCTTCTGATAAAGGGGTCACCAGGGGTGTGAAACCCGAGATGTCAGAATTTCTTACAGGAGGAGTAGCACTAAACAACATCAAGTAATAACCCACGAATGCGGACGTAACCTCGTTCGCACTCGTACCCAATGTGCCATTACGCATTAATCCCGGAATCACCTTCGCAGTCGCATGATGACGTTCATCAAGCAAAGCTTGCCGCGTCGGCCGTTCGCAGTGAAAAGCACGCTTGACACGAGATCGAATTAAGGCACCCCTGTACGTTCCGCATCATGCATCATTTGTAACTCCCTTTTGACACTTTACAATTTAGTCCGTATATGATCCAGGGGATTCACATTCTAGCTCATACAGGTTAAACAAGTTTTTGTTAACTGTCTCCTCCTTCGGCCACGCAGAGAACTGGACCTGCTTGCAACATTTTGGTATTTCATGTCATGATCAGCATTTATGGGCGGGACTTCATGTTTCGCAGTCTACAGCCCCCCTCCCCCCCCCCCCCCCACAGCTACCGCTCTAACAATTACAACTTCTTGATCATTGGAGCTTCCTGCCTGCTCTCACGACTTGCAACTAATCATCTGGGTTCCTATGCGCGCTATTTTGTGCCCTGGAATCAGTTTAACATGTGGAGTTTGACATCGCTAGCAAATGTACCAACGCCGGCTCTTCGGTGGTGCTCTGCTACTGTGGGCGTAATTTTTGCTGAACACGGAGCTTTAGTACAAACCTTCAAGGAAAAAAGTGCGACCAAGCTTCAATACCAGCAAGCGCGGCAGCGACAACACTATTTTTCGTGTAACTAAACCTTATTTGTATGTAACCATATCGGGAAGCGATGAGATGACAGAGGGCTCGGCTGCTTTACAAAGAGTAAGAGCGCAAAAGATTGCGAAATACGAAAACTATTATGCATTACAAGCGCTGTATGTTGTTTTTTCTCTTCTGTGGCCCACGCTAGGTAAACTACACTCTTCCTCGTTTTATTTCTTCTTTCTGCTGTTTATACTGGGCCGTGGTGCAGGCTACGCGCGCCTGCGATTGAGCCCGCATTGAACATTTTGGCAGTAATCATTGCGTTAAAGTGTCCTTAAGGTCAGCTGTGAAGTTTGTTATGCATGGTAGCCCACATTATTCAACTCCAGGTTTAGTTGTGCGTTAATCGTCAGTGTGTCATGAGATATTAGAGGCGCGGCTATCGTGGTCTCTCTCGAAACGTTCGAAACGACCTATTGAAACATGAAAACTCTAGAAAAAAGATACTGCCTTTGTTTTCTTACATGTGCGCAACGACTTCTCAGCAAAAAGCGCTTCCTTGAACCATATTTTTCATATGCGCTCCGATGGTCGATTGAGAGTACGCTGTTGCCATGTCGGATCCTGAGGGATGCTACTCCGGCTGACGCCGAAGGCCGCACCGGCAATACTGGGGCACTGAGACCAGTGCACCCCAGCGCACATACAGCGCTTCTCCCAGTGCATCGCGGATGCCAGCGACACACTCAGCGTCAAAAAGCTAATCACCGACGTTTCCTACCATCGTACCAGTGCAACCAATGTCTTCTCGTTACTGCTCCAGTGAATACCGCAGACCTCTAGCGTGACCAGCAGATCCAGTGCAAAACCAGCGCAAAAATCTCACTGGTTTCGCTCTGGAAGACGCTGGGAGACGCTGGTTTTCGCAATAGGGTCAATGATGAGTTATGCATTTCGGAGCATGAACATGTGGCGCTGGCCACATGCAAGGGAAACTGGGAAGTTAGAGATCTCTTCTGGTTCCGTCAGGTACCGTAGCCAGTAACAATATTGAAACTGCTGAAATATGAATTTTTTTGATATCTGAAAACGAACAGGTGCCAAAGCATCAAGACATACGTTCTGGAAACACAGATAGGCGCAAAGGACTTGTTGTGCTTTGAAAGGACTTTGATGTTTCCAGAATCGTCCTACTCAGTTGACTGGCTTGTAATCGTGGAGACCAAATATGTGAGTGAGACATTTAGCCGCATTTTTACAGAACCGCCCGACGATTTGCTTCTTGCCAATGGTATCGAGAGCTCGTAGCGCACGAAGATTCGGAAAGGGATCCATCAGAAGAGAAACCTCTGTTGTCATTCTATTTAAAGGGCTCCAAGGAGCGTCTTCATGACATTGATGTCCACTGCTCAAGACCAAGCCAGCTAAGAAACAGTATAAATCGTATAGGCTTCGGATACGCTGAAGATTCGAGCTCCAAACGCACTTTCTGCAATGACATGAGGTCGTAAATTATCTGGTAGGCGCTTAGAGTATACAACGTCATCAGAGGAAAATATACAGACAGCAGGTACTCCTGGATGAGCTGCTTAAAAGCAACTACGATACAATAGGCACATTGACTATTGTGACTGCTAGTTTCGGGCAGAGATTTGCCATTCCAGCGACGTTAGACTTTTACATAAAACGTTCTGTGTGAGAACAGGCCGCATAATGCAGGTCTCTTTGCTAGATATTTTTGTCAACTCTAAGCTTGGCCTTTTTCTGGTTGTCATAGGCATTGTAATTTTCTCAGCCGCTGATCTCACAGAAAGAAACATACAGTTATTAAGCGCAGTGAGTAAATTTTTTTTGTTATTTCTCAACTCTTTTTACGGGACGTCGTCTCCAGTACCTCGCCGTACACACTCGTTGTACGTAAGAGCAACTGTTTACGGCGTGTGGATCATGGCCATTTTACCTTTTCCAGTTATTTTCGCGGTGAGCTTATTTCAAGACTTAGCTTCCAGAAAGAACTTAATGTGGTTGTCACTCTCCAAGAACTTGAGGATGCGTTGGATTGTTAAATGGTGGTTCCCTGTTTCACGAGAGGCACGTTTATAAAGACAAGACTTTTTATTAAAAAGAACGACACCACGCTTTTCGTGAAATTGAGAGCAGCTTTTCAAAAGAGCAGAGACAAATATCATTTGCTAATGAACGATAACGATAAAAGACAATGCTTGTATTGTTCTCTGCGACATAATGATATATGCTTCTCAATACGTTTACCAAAGGCAGGTTCGATTACATTGCCATAGAGGCTCGTGGAATCAAAAGATTATTTGTGCTCAAGCTGGGCTACCATGCCCGTCCGAAAAACTTTTCCTATGATACGCGGATACAGTGATTTCCTTCGCAAACTATATGAATCATCATTGCTTCGCGTTCGAGAACACGCTTTTGTGTTGAGCGGTGACAACGAATCTCACAGTAGATATAGCAGTGTTCGATCGAACCAAGGCGCAGAGTTATATCTATTTTTCTTTGTTTTCAGCGGCCTACTGTGTATTTCGCTTGGAGAACATTTTTTGGAGGTAATCACAATATACGACTGTGTGATAGCAACTTCACCTTTTAGTTTAAATAACTATGTTAAGGTAAACCTCACAATGAAGAAGTATAAATTCGTAATTCTGTTTCGCATAAATCATATGCATTTTAAGTTACCTTTGTGCAAAAAGAGGTCACAACAACGGATGTCTTCTAAAATTGCAGGTATCCGAATGGAAAATAAGAGGAGGATGTTTATGAAACGTAAATAATGGTTGGTATAAAATCTGCCGTCAATGAGTATAAGGATCAAGTTATGCGCAGTAACGAGAAGTGCTAGTGTGAAAAGGACCAATAAAAAATTATGCAGTGCTAACATAGCATACTTTACAAAAACTATTTCTTCAATGCACGTCTTCTGGGTTTCTTTTTTCTGTTCAGAATTTGTCCCAGTCTAATAAATTGTACCTTACATCCTTAGTAAATAGAATGAAAATTAACAATCCCATTCTGCCCCACTAATACTAGCCTAATTCAATTCTCCGCGCCGGAGGCCCTGTTGCTGGAAGATCGCAAAACAAACGATGTTTTAAAGATTGATGAGGAAAACCCAAATGTGCCATCAAATATTATTAAGACAAAACAGGGCTTATAAGCAGAAACCAGATCTGAAAAGTGTACAAGTTAGGAGCGCCAGTCATTCGGCAAAGTATTTAAAGATATTATGGAGTGCAGACTGCATAATTGTGCTTTAGTTTTCGCCCACCTTTTCCGCCGTAGTAACTTGTAAATAGTTTTTTACATACGAGCGTTAATGGTGTATGTCTACTTGCTAGAGAATATTTTCAGCCTCTCACTCAAGGACTCAAACGACTCCTAGGTGATTTATGTGAATGCACGTCATGAAAAGGGGGAAAGCAGCTGGAAAGGATCAGATAACTATATATAGATCTGTTGAAGGACGCGGGGGATATTATACTAGAAAAACTGGCCACCTTGTATACGTGTCATCGACGATACCGGAGCCATAGAAGAACGCAAACATTATCCTCATTCTTAAGAAAGGGGATGCTAAAGACTTTAAAATTACAGACCGATCAGCTACTGTCTGTTACGTATAAGGTATACTAAGGTAATCGCTAATAGAATCAGGACAACTTAGACTACGATCAAGCAAAGGATATAGCAGGTTTTCGGAAACGGCACTGTACTAACGATCATATCCACACAATCAACCAGGTGACAGAAAAATGCTCGGAATATAACCAGCCCTTATACCTAGCATTCATTGACTACGAAAAACCATTTGACTCAGTAGAAACCTCAGCAGTGATGCAGTCATTGTGAAATCAGGGGGTAGACGAGCCGTACGTGAAAGTGCTGGAAGATATATGTAGTGGCTGCACCGCAACCATAGTTCTGCATAACGAAGGTAACAAAATTCCCATAACGAAATGTGTTAGGCAAGGAGACACGATCTCCCCAGTACTATTCACAGCTTGCTTGGAGGAAGTATTCAGGGAATCGGAATGGGAGCAGTTGGGGATAAGGGTAGATGAAGAATACCTCAGTAAACTGCGATTTGCTGGTGACATTGTCTTGCTATGTAACTCAGGATTTGAACTGCAAAGAATGATTGCTGACCTAGACAGGAAAAGTAGAAAGGTATGATTGTAAATCAATATGCAGAAACCTAAGATAATGTTGAACAGCCTGGGGAAGGAACAGCTGTTCACTTTAAGAAGCGGAGCAGTAGAAGTAGTAAGCAAATATGTCTACTTATGACAGGTCGTAACCGCAGATGCGGACACTGAAAAGGATATAACAAGAAAAACATTGGGATGAGGCGCTTTTGGCAAACGTTTGCACCCCTAGAGAACTCAGCAACGTGGAAAGTTTTATTTGCCTAACAAGAAATAGATTAACGAGAAAAGTCTCCGTTTTCCGGTTCTCTAGAGGCAACTTGCGGCATGCAACTACGTTTCGGCTTCTCCCAGAAGTTGCGCCAGCCATAGCTAAAAGCTTCTTTTTTAGGCGCAAGACTTAACGGGGCGTCGGATTTGTTCACCTGTTTACACAACTGAAAACAACAGGCTGCTGAAGACAGTTCTTCACTTTGGTGCATATGCGATGCATGTTGTCTGCTTAATCATAGGATCATTTGCGAAATTTAGATGAAATTTCTTTTTCTTTCAAAGAACGGTAATAGAGTGTTTTGTAGTAATCTCTTTTTATAATAAACACTGCTACACTTAGGGGAAGGAAAATAAATTTTTTTGTACCGCGTATGTACGCAATTTGCCTTTTGTGTTTCTGGATTGCCTAAGCAGGACACGAAGTCTTACTATACTTTTACCATCGGGTCTTTATTCCACTCGCAAGATGAGGAAACCGGTGCAATCTGTCTCTTACGTAACAGCAATGCTTATTGGTGCTTAGTGAATTCTACAAAGCCACAGGCAAGCACAGGTCACTTAAGTTCAACCAATGATCGACAATACATTGAAGTCATACTGGGGCACTGGAAGTGATTGCGAAGCGAGATAAGCAACTTACGACGAGCGCTTAAGTGTATTCAGAGCTGGGGCCGACTTGCGCAATAGCAAAAGTTTTGAGTCAATTAGTGGTACTTCGAAACCTATGGATGAACAAAACATGTTTTTCCGGAACTTAGAACACACAAAAAGAAAGAAAGGATCACATCAGAAACCGCCCCGAAGTGTGCTGCAGGAAGGGAGCTTACAACAGAGGCTGTAGTAAGCCTAAGTAGCGGCCTCAAAGATGAGCCGGAGCTTAATGTCGGCGACGGGAGGCGATTGATTGAAAAGTATGCAGAGAAAAACGTTTGATACGTTTACTTGAAGTTCACGATGTTCTTCGAGCACTCCTGGCGCCTTGCCGGTTTATAGTTGTCTTGTGCACGTATTTATCACCGCGTTTGCAGTGATCGTGACATGTACCATGTTTTTGCTGCAGGTATTTGTAAGAAGTAGAATTAGCCTGTACTGGCTGCGTGAAGCTTCGTTGTATGAACATGCGCTTATTGTTATGATAAAATTCAGGTTTCCAGTACTTGTCTTGCTGCTAGAGTGGAAACGTTTGATATAATTTCAGGAAGTTCACAATAGTGTTAAGAATTTTTCTGGCACCTTGTGCGTGTGAAGTTCTCTGGAGCATGTATTTGTCACCGTGTTTGCAGCGAACATGACAGATATGTTTTTCTACAGGCATTTATTAGATGTGGAGTTAACCTCTTCTTGTTGTGCGATGCTTTTTCGTTGTATGAATATGCGCGCGTTATTGTTATGATAAAATTTTTGTTTCCAGTGGTTGTCTTGCTGCTAGAGCAAAAAAGCGTTTCACACTATTTCAGAAAGTTCACAATAGTGTTAAGATTGCTCTCGTCCCTTGCGTGTGTGGAGCTGTCTTAAGCACGTATTTTTTGCTGTGTTTGCAGCATGTTAAGAGATATAGTGTTCTTGCTAGAGCCTTTTTAAGACCTAAGTTCTCTCTATTCATCGAGTATTGCATCCTCCTTGTACAAATGAGCAGAATTATTACTCCAATAATTTTTGGGGTTTTCAGCTATTCTCATTTTGCTAGGGGAGAAAACAAAAACATTCCACAATTCTTCAGGATGTTCACAAGGTTTAGATGAATATTTCTGTCGCATTGCGTGTTTGGAGTTCTCTTGTACAATTATTCTTTTCTTGATTTGCAGTGATAGTGTCAGATATCGTGATTTTGCTGCAGGTGTTTGTTACGGGCTGTATTAGCATTTCTCGGTTGAGTGATACGCTTCCTTTTTAATAATGTATGCTTATTGTTCTAATAAACAAATTGCTTTTCATCTTTGTTTTGTTGTAAGTGTATTTGTCAGCATCGTTTCCCTGGTTATGCACCCATTGCCATAATGACTGTATTAACTAGCCGAAGAAATTTGAAATTGATGCGGATGCGCTCATACACTCGCAACCACCAAACAGAACACTCAAGCGGCAAACGGTCGGCCCGCGCTTGGCCCTTGCCAATATGGCCGACTAAAACTCATCGGGTAGACCTAGGCCACCCATCTCAGCCCGAGGTCGGGGACTGACAATGGCCTAAGAACGGCCGATGATCGGAAATCGACCTCAGACCGACGAGTATGGCCGACTTGGCCAGCCTACTACCGCGCTAGGGTTATGCATGGGCCATGGCTTACCCACACATGGCCCAAGCACTTCGGCGGTGCACGCAGCCCGGTGGTTTAATCATCATGATCATCAGCCTGACTATACCCACTGCAGGGTGAGGCCTCTCCCTTAATTCTCCAATTAACTCGGTTCTGTGCTAGCTGCATCCACTTGACCCCTGCGAACTTCTTAACCTCATCCGCCCACCTAACTTCCTGCCACCCCTGCTAAGCTTTCTTTGTCTTGGAATCCAGTTTGTTACCCTAAGCCACCATCAGTTATCCTCTCTTCGCCCTACATGTCCTGCCCATGACCATTTCTTCTTAATTCCCACTAGAATGTCGGTAACCTGAGTTATTTCTCGGATCCACTCTGCACGCTTCTTATCTCTTAATGCTACCCCTACCATGTTTCGTTCCATTGCCTGGTGGTTTATACATGTATAATTAGTGGTCTACTCATCCATGGCCTAAGGTTTACCCATTAGAACATCTGCAGTTCGAATGTTCATGGAAGTTTGTGCGGAGGCAGTATTATGATATGTGCATCTTCTCCTCCAAGCGGGCACTAACTTTTTGGCATCAGCAATGCTGCAGCGGTGGCGCAGCGGTAGAACATCCGCCTAGCATGCAAGAGGACCGGGGTTCAAATCGCGGTGCCGCGCAATTCTCCACCGGATTAAAAAAAAATCCGCGTGTCGATGGAATTGCATAAATAGGTTTGGAGTGCGACCTGATGCCGGTGAACACCTCCGGCAATGCACTCCCTCACCAGAACAGGAGTTGGCCACCCTGGTGCAGTAATTGGCCGCAACCTTTCATGATAAGCTCCACAAAACCCCGGCCCTCAGTCACGAGCGGCTGCGGAACAACTGACCACGGCGGTGGTCAGACCTGTGACGCAGCAGGGGGTGCTAGGAAAGCCTGGCTCCGCTGGACAGGCCGCCATTGGAAACTGACCCTGGCAACGTTTGTTGCTAGAACCCTAGCTAGTGAAGCTAGTTTAGCAGTGCTCTTACCGGATCTAGAAGGTATAAAATGGGATGTCATAGGGCTTAGTGAGGTTAGGAGGCCGAATGAGGCATATACTGTACTGAAGGATGGGCATGTACTGTGTTATCGAGGTTTGCCGGAGAGACGAGAACTAGGAGTAGGTTTCCTTGTCAATAAGCATAAAGTGGGTAATATCGATGAATTCTGTAGAATTAATGAGAGGTCGGCAGGCATCGTAATTAGGCCTAATAGGCGGTATAAACTGAAGGTTGTACAGGCCTATGCACCTACATGTAGTTATGATGACCAGGCAGTTGAAAGCTTCTACGAAGATGTAGAATCGGCGATGCGAAAAGTAAAGACGCAGTATACTGTACTAATGGGCGACTTCAATGCCAAGATAGGGAAAAAGTAGGCAGGAGACAAGGCAGTAGGTGACCATGACATTGGTTCTAGGAATAGCAGTGGGGAGTTACTAGTTGAGTTTGCAGAGTGCAATAACTTACGAATCATGAATACCTTCTTCAGCAAACGGAAGAACCGGAAATGGACATGTAAAAGTCCGAACGGGGAGACTAAAAATGAAATCGACTTCATAATGTGTTAAACCCCCGCCATTATGCAAGATGTAGAGGTAACCGGGAAAGTGCGATGCAGTGACCACAGGATGGTGAGGTCCCGAATTAGCCTAAATCTGAAGAAGGAACGCAACAGATTAGTAAGAAAGAAACCCATCAACGAATTAGCGGTTAGGGGGAGGGCAGAAGAGTTCAGGATCTCGCTACAAAACAAGTATTCAGCTCTAAGCGAGGATGGCGACATTACCCCAGAAGCAAGGAACAATAATTTCAGAGATATCGCTATTGAATGCGCGGTAGAAGTAGGCGGTAGGACAGTTAGAGAGGATACCGGTAAGCTGTCTCAGGAGACGAAAGATTTGATTAAGAAACGCCAGAGAATGAAAGCTTCCAATCCAACAGACCGGATCGAATTGTCCGAGATATCAAAGCTAATCAATAAGCGCAAGGTGGCCGATATAAGGAAGTATAACATGGAGAAAATTGAGCATGCTGTAAAGAACGGGGCAAGCCTTAAAACGGTAAAGAAGAAATTGGGCATAGGCAAAAACCAGATGCATGCGATAAGGGACAAGGCGGGCAACGTCATCACGAATATGGATAAGATAGTCAAAGTAGCCGAGGAGTTCTATACAAATCCCTAAGTAGTCAGGACAGTAATGAGATTGGCGGTAGGGACAAACATTCAGAAGTTCCACCAGTGACGAAGGACGAGATCAAGAAAGCATTAGAAACTATGAAAAAGGGGAAATCAGCTGTAGAGGATCAGATAACTACGGATTTGCTCAAGGACGGGGGGATACCGTGTTAGAAAAACTGGCCACCTTGTATACGCAGCGCCTGGTGTCATCGACGGTACCGGAACCATGAACGAATGCAAACATTATCCTCATTCACAAGAAAGGGGACTCTAAGGACCTTAAAAATTACAGACCAATCAGCTTACTGTCTGTTACGTATAAGGTATTTACTAAGGTAATCGCTAATAGAATCAGGACAACCTTAGACTTCAATCAAGCAAAGGATCAGGCAGGGTTTCGGAAACGGTACTCTACTATCGATCATATCCGTACGATCAATCAGGTGATAGAAAAATGCTCGGAATATAACCAGCCCTTATACATAGCATTCATTTATTACGAAAAAGCATTTGACTCACTTGAAACCTCGGCGGTGATGCAGGCATTGCGAAATCAGGGGGTAGACAAGCCGTACGTGTAAAGTTCTGGAAGATATATACAGTGGCTGCACAGCAACCATAATTCTGCATAAAGAAAGTAACAAAATTCCCATAAAGAAAGGTGTTATGCAAGGAGACACAATCTCTCCAGTACTATTCACAGCTTGCTTAGAGGAAGTATTCATGGACTTGGAATGGGAGCAGTTAGGGATAAGGGTAGATGGAGAATACCTCAGTAATCTGCGATTTGCTGATGACATTGCCTTGCTAAGGAACTCAGGAGATGAACTACAAATAATGATTGATGACCTAGAGAGGAACAGTAGAAAGGTAGGCTTGAAAATCAATATGCAGAAGAGTAAGGTAATGTTCAACAGCCTCGGGAAGGATCAGCAGTTTACATTAGGTAGCGAAGTACTGGAAGTAGTAGGCGAATATGTCTACTTAGGATAGGTAGTAACCGCAGATCCGGACCATCAAAAGGAAATAACAAGAAGAATAAGATTCGGTTGGAGCGCATTTGGCAAGCACTCGCAGATTATGTCTAGCAGCTTACCGGTATCGCTAAAGAGGAAAGTATATAACAGTTGTATCTTACCTGTACTCACCTATGGCGCTGAAACGTGGAGGCTAACCAAGAGAGTTCTATTTAAGCTGAGGACAACCCAGAGGGCTATGGAACGAAAAATGTTAGGGGTAACATTAAGAGATAGGAAGCGTGCAGAGTGGCTCAGAGAAATAACTCAAGTTACCGACATTCTAGTGAAAATTAAGAAGAAGAAATGGACATGGGCAGGACATGTAGTGCGAAAAGAGGATAACCGATGGTCGCTTACGGTAACAAACATGATTCCAAGGGAAGCAAAGTGTAGCAGGAGGCGGCAGAAAGTTAGGTGGGCGGATGAGATTAAGAAGTTCGCAGGGGTCAAGTGGATGCAGCTAGCACAGAACCGGGTTAAGTAGAGAGATATGGAAGAGGCCTTCGCCCTGCAGTGGGTATAGTCAGGCTGATAATGGTGATGATGATGATGATGAATGGTGTTCTCCGGGCAGGTGAAACGCCACCCACACGTATGTAGCTTTAAAACGCCTGCGCATCGACAAATGTAGGTTTAAACAGCCCGAGCAACGGTTGCCGAACAGGTCGGGGTTATGTCGGGGTTACAAGCTCGGGCCATGGATGCTGGCCGACGTCTGCCCTACCTAGTACATGGGCATGGCCGCACATAGGCCGAGCTATCATGGCTGAATTCTTTCGGCGGTTAGCCGGGAACCCGAGCTCGGGCATTGGTTGATGGCCGACTTCCGCCCTACCTAGTACATGGCCAACCATGGGCCGTCATTCGGCCGAGCACCGAATGCCCGCAGGTCCGCTGCCGACCAGCTGCCGATGATCGGCCATAGGTTGGCAGTCGGCAAATGCTATCTGGGAACACAGTAAACTCTCCCTTTCACTTGATGGAGGTGAGGATTTCCTACCGCCCTGTCATCACTCGTGTTCTGCTCTGGTGCTTTGTACCAGCGGGATCCTCCTGTCTTCAGCGGGACCGGCGACCGCGACGTGGAAGACTGTCTGGCCTCATATGTGCGGGTCGGACTCACAACCACTGGGACAAGAACCAAAAGTTCAATAACGTCACATTCTACCTAGCGGACATTGAAAACCTGTGGTTTCGCAACCAGGATGCCGATACCAAATCGTGGTCTGCTTTCAAGACTTGTTTTGCTGATATCTTTGGCCGGCCTGTAGTGCGCAAGCTTGCCGCTCAGCAACGCTTGCGCTGCCGTGCACAGCTTCCTGGCGAGAATTTTACAAGTGATATTGGAGATGTCGTAGACCTGTGCAAGCGCGTGGATACTTCAATGTCAGAGCGCACCAAGATTGATCGCATTATGGAAGGAATTGACGATGACGCGTTTCAGATGCTTCTGGCCAGAAATCCAGCAACCATTGTCGACATTATTAACGCATGCCACAACTTTGAAGAATTACGGAAGCGCCATAACATCACTAGTTCTTCGCTCTCACACCCGGAGTCTCTTGCAGCTTTAATACCTGACACAGACCAGTCGTCCTTGCTGCCACAAATAAAGCAGTTTGTTCGAGAAGAAGTTGTACGTCACCTAACTCTCCTTTGCCAATGTCCTGACGCTCCCTCTCCTTTACTATAGAGGTTGCAGCACGGCATTCCTGAACAAGTCGCAGAAGCACTTCCCACACTTCCTGAAGCTCCTTCTGTTGCTCCTTTGACATATGTTGGAGCACCAGACCAGTATAGTCAACCTTCTGTTCCAGCCCCTTCGACCTACGGGTCTGTGGCTGCGCGGCCTCCGCCTGAGCCATTGCCACCCATGCAGCCTGTCCTACGCCCTACACCGCTTCCTAAAACGGCTGCACTTCATCCTCCTACTCCGTGATATTAAAATCTTCGGCATACTTCGGACAATCGCAAAATTTACTACTACTGAGGTTTCGCTGGGCATGAGGCCCGTCGATGTCTTCGTCTCATGGCCGCGAAACTGCGCACGTGAGCAGCCTCAAAACTACTACGATCCGCTCCTCGCTCTCGGCATAGATCGCCAGTGTGGCTCCTCTTAGCACGGGGGAAATTGTAGTGAACTATGCGAGGATATCACGAGGTCGAGAACGACGAAGTGCTAGTGCTCTGCTCGAGCTCGCTTGTATGTGCCAAGACTGGCTGCATTGTTCTATGGCTCACCGTGCAGCTTAGCGAGGGTTACTATCCCTGTTAAAGTTGAGTAAAACCCCCTTTCAGTATATATATATATATATATATATATATATATATATATATATATATATATATATATATATATATATATATATATATATATGTGAAGGAAAGAAGCCAGCAGTCGGCGAGGCCAAGGAAAGTGTTGGGGATGGTACTTTGTCTTTTTTTAATGTTTACTTGTATAATCACAGAAATTAGTAATGTAATCTGTTTAGGGGAAAGCTAATTAGACACAAAGTAGAAGAAAAACAACGTGCCGATGGTGGGATCCGAACCCACGACCTCCGAATAACGCGTCCGGTGCTCTTCCAACTGAGCTACATCGGCCGCTGTCCCCCCTGCTACTTTCTTGGGTATTTATGTTGTCTGTATACGAACCTTGAGAGTGTCCACCAGCGCCACCCTCAGCCATAGCGGCGGACGTGGGACGTCCTTTGTTACCGCCAGCGTCACGTAGAACGTGATCAAGAGCGAGGGCGAAAGCTGTGCTAGAACCCTCTTACGCTACCTATGGCTTCAAGACTGCCAGAACCGAGACCCATGTAAGCTACAAGCAGATCAATCAAGGGGAAAGGAGGGTGCTCGTTATAATACAGGAAGGAAAGAAGCCAACAGTCGGCGGGGCCAAAGAAAGCGTTGGGGATGGTACTTTATGTCTTTTTTTTTAATGTTTACTTGGATAATCACAGAAATTAGTGATGTAATCTGTTTAGGGGAAAGCTAATTAGACACAAAGTAGAAGAAAAAACAACGTGCCGATGGTGGGATCCGAACCCACGACCTCCGAATAACGCGTCCGGTGCTCTTCCAACTGAGCTGCATCGACCGCTGTCCCCCCTGCTACATTTTGGGTATTTATGTTGTCTGTATACGAACCGTGAGAGTGTTCACCAGCGCGACCCTCAGCCATAGCGGCGGACGTGGGACGTCCTTTGTTACCGCCAGCGTAGCGGCATAGGCTCTAGCAAAAGGTCTCAAGCTTCCGACGCTTCTGATATGGGCAATAAAGCTTCATTCGTAACAATATCGTCCGTTTCAGAAAACGAACTGCAAAATATGTATTTGTCGTCCGTTCTATCGTCATAACCAAAAACCAAGAATAGGATAAAAAAAAGAAATTTTTCAATATCGGCACTACAGAGAAATATGTGAGCTAAAATTAAAAGAAAGGATCTATCAACCGGCAACCAAAGCTCACACCCACTACTGAGGACAACTAAAATTGATTTTTTCATGATTCTAGCTCCGCTGACCCAATCTTGAAGTCCCAGAACATTCTCATTTCTTATACTCTACCGAAGAAACACCGAACGACGGAGTAAATTTTTCCGTATAAAATATTCCTTTAGTTGAAAACATTTCCCCATCTGATAATAGTAACGCGAGATACGCCCTTTCAGTGAAGAAACAAGAGAATAGGCCTATGTAAAAAAAAAAAAAAAGCTTTGCCTTGCCCAACTTAAAAGCAATTTCCCTCGCAGAAAATGCTTAGAAGGATGTGATGTAGATTGCTGCCGCCCCACGTATCATCAAGAGAGTGGTACCGCCGATCTAGAGGCCAGTGGATCGATAGTGCGACACACTTAAGCTGCAATTTCGGTGCGGACATTGATCGCGTACCTGGAACGTTCAGGCTCCTATGTTTGGCACACGGGAGCCTTAGATATCGTCGGGCAGAACGACTGATTACGCACATGAGCGCAAGCAACCACGATTGCCTATAAAAACGAGGGCATATTGCCGGGGTACTAAATTACACAGGCTGCGACCAAAGGCTTTGGTGATGCCTGAAGACTGACTAGCCTCCGAAAGGACCTGTCTCAAAGTGAGCATATAGCAAGGCAACAAGGAATTATTGCCACAAGCCCATGCATCCATCGCCTGCACAGAAGATAATTGATAGAGTTAATGAATTCAGTTATATTTGAGTCGCGGTAAAAGGTTGTGCTGTTGTACCACGTACAGTTATGAGCATATGAAAGGGTTATTAGATGAATGTTTGTGCTCAAAATATGTATTCTATTCACATTCAAACAGATTTGGTGAGTAAATGTTGCTCTTACGAATTGTTTTTGATTGTGCTGAGCGATAACAGTACTTCCCTATAATTAGTCGAAGCTGCGCTTACAATAAATTGTGAGTTCATCCCAGGAGTATTCCTACCCATGAAAAATGTTGGCAATTTTAAAAATGTTTATTTTCACTGCAGTGTTAGCATGCACTGGGATGAAAGGTCTCGCGAATGATATCGAAAGATTTGAACAAATTATACAGAACAATACCGACAGTTCTGAGCTATACATTTCAAAGCATGAACATGTGGCGCTGGTCACATGCAAGGGACGCTGGGATGTTAAAGATCGGTTTTGGTTTCGTCAGGTACCGTGGCCGGTAACAACATGGACACTGCCCAGGTACGAGTTTCTTCGATATCTGAAAATGAACAGGCGTCCGAGCATCAAAACATATGTTCTGGCAACGCAGGTAGGCGCAAAGGAGTTAATGTGCTTTGAAGGGACTTTGACGTTTCCTGATTCGTCCTACTTAGTTGACTGGCTTGTAATTGGGGAGACCAAAGTTGTGAGTGAGACATTTAGCCGCTTTTTTCCAGAATCGCCAAGGCGCATATTTTCTTCCCAATGGTATCGAGAACAGGTCGCACACGAAAATGCGGATAGACAGCCATCGGAAGAGAAGGCTCTGTTCTCACTCTACTCGAAGGACTCCAAAGAGCCTCTTCGTGACAATGATGTGCGACGCTCAAGACCAAGCCAGCTAAGGAACAGTGTAATTCGAATAGGCTGCGCATTTGTTGAATATTCGAAATCGAAACACAATTTCTGCAATGACATTATGTCGCACATTATCTGGAATGCACTTGGCGTGTACAACGTCACTATTCAGTGGAAAATGTACAAACATCAGGTGCTCCTAGATGAGCTGCTTAAAAGCAACTACGATATGGTAGGCAGCTTGACTACTGTGACAACTAGTTTAGGGCAGCGGTTCGCGATTCCAGCGGCGTTAGACTTTGCACAAGAAACATTCTATGTGAAAACAGGCCGCCTAATGCCGGTCTCTTTGCTAGATATTCTAGTTAACTCTAGGCTCGGTCTTTTTCTGGTTATCACAGGCATTGCAATTTCCTCAGCTGTTCTAACAGCCGCTGATCTCGGAGAAAGAAACGTTCAGTTAGTGAGCGCCGCGAGCGAATTTTTCGTGTTTTTTCTCGCCTCTTTTTACGCTACGTCCTTTCCAATACCCCGCCGTAAGCGCTCGTTATGCGCAAGAGGAATTGTTTACGGCGTGTGGATCATGGCCATTTTACCCTTTTCGGGTTATTACCGCGGTGAGCTTATTTCAAGACTCAGTTTGCAGAAAGAACTTAACGTGGTTGACACACTCCAAGAACTTGAGGATGCATTGGATCGCAAAATGGTGGTTCCCTGTTTCGCGAGAGGCACGTTTATAGAGGCCATGCTTTCTAGCAAAAAGAACGAAACCACGCTTCTCGTGAAATTGAGAGCAGCTTTTCAAAACAGCACAAACAAATATCATTTGATAATGGACGATAAAAGACTATGCTTCTCTTGTGCTCTGCGACATAATCATATATGCTTCTCAAGAAGGGTACCAAAGTCAGGTTCGGCCCAATTGCCAGAAGGGCTTGTGGAATCAAAAGAGAATTTGGGCTCAAGCTGGGCGACCATACCAGTCCGAAAGAATTTTCCAATGATCCGCGGATACAGAGATTTTCTTCTGAGACTAGATGAAACATTTTTGCTTCGGGATCGAGAAGATGCTTTTATGGAGAACGGTGACAAAGAAGCTCACAGCAGATATAGCAGTGTTGGGTTAAGCCAAGGTGCAGAGTTATATCTATTTTTCTTGGTTTTCAGCGGCCTATTGGGTGTTTCTCTTGGAGCATTTCTGTTGGAGTTAATAATAATGTCAGACTCTGTGATAGCAATTTCCCCTTTCAGTTGAAAGTATTATGTTGAGGTAGAACTTTATTGGAGAAGTATAAAGTCGTAACTGTTTCGCACAAGGCATATACAATTTAAATCACTTTTGCCCACAAAGGATACACAATCATTGCACGTTTTCTAAAATAGCAAGTATCAGGATGGAAAATAAAAAGAGAATCCTTATAAAAAGTAAATTATGGTTCGTAGAAAATCTGCCGTCAATAATTAAGGATCTGTTTATGAACAAAAAAAGAGAAGTGCCCGTGAGAAAAGGACCATTGAATATTAATGCAATGCTATCATAGCATACTCTACAAAGACTGTTTCGTCAATGCGGGTTTTGTGGGGTTCTTTTTACGCGTTCAGAATTTGTCCCACTCTAATAAACTGCATGTTACATGCTTATTAAAATCAAAATAACAGCCAATTCCGCCCCACTAAAACTTGCCTAATTTCATTCAGCGCTCCGAAGGTACCTTGTTACTTGAAGGTGGTAAAAAAAAAAAAAAAAAAAACGTTTTCTCAAAGATTGATGAGTAAAACAGAAATGGAGCATCAAATAATATTAAGGCAAAACTGCTGTTTAATAATGCGAACCCAAATCTGAAAGTCATGCAGGTAAATTTAGGAGCTCTAGTCACTCTGAAAACCGTGTAGAGATATTTTGGAGTGCCGACTACATATATTTTGCTTTAGGGTTCGCATACCTATTGCACTGTAGGAACGCGTAAATATTATTTACGTACCAGCGTTGATGGTGTATGTCTGCCTGCTAGTGTATATTTCTCGCCCCTCACTCAAGGACTCAAGAGCATCCGATGCGATGTACCTGAAAGCACGTCACGGGGCATCCATGCATTGCTCTTGTGTCCTTTGGGAGCATGCTGCCCATCTCACGATCGGCGACTCCATTTCTAGCCCTTAGCTGCTTCGTTTGATCGAATGTTTCCTCTCGAATTTCAAGCATTCCAATTCAATACGATAACCACTTGGAAAGTACTGCATAGCAAAATTTAGGAATTAATAAATGTATTACAGTGTAAGTTCCCACACCTAGCGAACTCAGTAATCTACAATGCAGAATGTTTTATTTGCCGAACAAAAAATAAATAAACGAAAAAGGCCTCACTTTTCCAACTCACAAGTGGCAACTTGCGATTTTAATTACGATTCGGCTTTTCCCACACGTTTCACCAGCTACAGCTAGAAACTTCCTAGTTAGGCGCCTAAATTATCAGGGCGCCAGATTGGCTCATCTTTCTACACACCTCAAAACAAACGGCTGCTGAAGATAGTTCTTCACTTTGGTGCCTGTGCGATCCATGTTGTCTGCTAGTTGCATCAAAAGAATATTTACGCCACTGTGATGCAATTTCTCTGTAAAAAAACGGTAATAGTGAGTTTTGTAGAAGTACATTCTGATATATAAACAGTGATAGAAGTCAGGTGAAGGAAAATGAACTCACAGTTGCGTTTACTGTATGCCATTTGTTTTTGTGTTCGTGGATTGTCTAAGCTGCACATGATTTGCTACTCTGCTTTCAACATCCGGCTTTTCTTTATTCCACACGCACGATGAGAAAACCGTTGCAATCTGTCTCTTACCTAACAGGAATATTCATAATTGCTTAGTCGATTCTATATGAAGTCGCTGGCAAGCACAGGCCGCATAATTTCAACGATTTACGGGCAATATTCTGAAGACATACTGGGGCGCTGGAAGTGCACTGCGAAGCGAGGTAAAAAATATACAATGAGCGCTTAAAATCTACAGAGAGCTCGGGGCCGACATGCGCAATGGCAAACAACTTGTATCGATTAGTGGTAGTTCAGAACGTGGACAGAAACGAAAAAAGTATTTCCGGAATTCAGAACACACAAAGGGAAGGAAAGGATCACATCATATACCGCCTTGAAGTGTGCTGCAGGAATAAAGCTTACAACAGAGACTCAAGCAAGCCTTGGCCGCGGCCTCACTGATTATCCGAAGCCTAAAATCGACGATGAGGAGACGTTTGATTGGAAGTGATGAAAAAAAAGAAATTGATACTTTTTCTTCTAATTCTCAATTGGTATTTGAACACTTCTGCCACCTTGGGAATTTGTAGTTGTCCTATGCACGTATTTGTCAGCGGGTTTGCAGTGATCGTAGCAGACATGTTTTTGCTAGAGGCGTTTGTCAGATGTTGAATCCAACTCTACTAGTTGGGCGATGCTTGTTGGTTGTATGAACAGGGCGCGTTATAGTTCTGATGAAATTTGTTTCCAGTACTTGTCTTGCTGCTAGAGCAAAAAACTACTCATACAATTTAAAGAGCTTCACAACAGTGTTACGAATACTTCTGGTACATTGCATGTTTAAAGATTATCGAGCACATATTTGTCACCGGGTTTGCTGTGATTGTGACAGATATCACGTTTTTGCTATATGCGTTTGGTAGATGTTGAGTTAGCATCTACTAGTTGGGTGATGCTTCTTCGTTGTGTGAATATCAGCGCGTTATTGTTCTCATAAAACTTAAGTTTCCAGTACTTTTCTTGCAGATAGATAAAAAACTTTTCATACAATTTCAGGAAGTTCACAACAGTACTTACGTGTGTGGACGTGTATTGAGCAAGTATTTCTCAGCGGATTTGCATTGATATTAACGGATACCGTGTTCATGCTAGGACGGTCGTTAGAAGTTGAGTTTTCCTTTACTAATTGAGTAATGTTCCTTGTATAAATGCGTGCACTTATTGCTCATATACATTTTGGGTGGTTTTCAGCTCTTGTCATGTTGCTAGTTCAGAAAACACATTTCTGACGTGTACAGGCAGTTCGCAATGTTGCGATGGATATTTTTGGCGCATTGCGTGTTTCAAGGTGTCTTGTACACTTATTTTTTGCATCCTTTGCAGTGATTGTGACAGATATCTATGTTTTTGCTACACGCATTTGTTAGATGCTGTTTTCGCCTTCATCGGTTGAGGGATATGTTTGCTTTGTAGAGTGTGGGCCGTTCTTTCTATAATAAAAAAGTTATTTTCATCTTTGTCTTGTTGCTAGTGTTTCTGTCAACATCGTTTTCTTCGTAATAGTCATATTTCCATAATGGCTGGGTTAACCAGACTAAAAAATTTAAAATTAATGCAAAGGCGCGCTCATTGCTCACCACCACCAAGAATTTTGCTCGATCTTGCTGCGCGCCCCGCAGATATCCTAAACTAACAAAAAAAGCACCAATTTAAAAATTATTATAAATACCGAAAAAAATCTACAAAACTTTCGTAAAATGAACACCGGAAAATACACCGCGAAATTACGTGATTTGACGTGGCAGCCTCAGAGGGCACCACAAACCCGCGATATGGGCAGCGTATCGCCAAACCATATCCTGTAGGAGCATTTGAGCCATGAAGGAAGCAATGAACTTAGGAAAGGCCCTGATATCACAATTGTGAAGCCGGCATGGCCGCGCAGCCGCGCAGATATCGGAAGTTGCAATATCTCTCCTCCTGTTTTACTCTCCTCATTTTCTATCTCCGCGACGCTCACGTACCTCGAGCCCTTAGCAACGCTGCTGCTACTGGCCCGAGTTTTCATAGCAACAGCGATGCCGTTGCTAATGGCCCGACTTGGCTAACCCTAAATTTTGACGTCACTACCGCCACACTTTCTTCAATGCATTGGGAACGGCAAGGGCCTCTCCTAAGTTGTTTCCTTCCTCCATTATTCGAGCAGACGAGGCTGTCAGGAAGTTAAACGAGTATTGTGGTTGAAAGGTGTCTCTGAAAGCAACTAAAAAGTACCATACACTCACTGAAGGCAGGAAATGATTACAGTGAACATAATTTCATAGTGTAACCGTTGCCATGCCGTCATCTCGTGTCTCGGTTCAAGGCGGGTTTTTCGACTATTAAGAACCAAAAACATCACATAAGGCAGCCTAAGGGGAACACTCCGTAGGAAAGTTTTAATAAGTTATTTTAAACTTTGCCAATAAAAACTGTTCATTAAATTATGCAATACAGGTTTCTAACAATTTTTCAGTGGCATCAGTAATGATATGAGTAGTGTTAATACACTGCGACACAGAATTTGTTTTTCTTTGGCGCCAGTCAGCAAAGTGCATACAGGCATAAAAATCGCTGCCTACTTTTGGCGAAAGCGATAATTAAAACTTTTGGATGTTGATCAATCGGTCGACCATATTTTCCACTGCGGCTGCTCCGGCTGACTACCGAGACCATCTTTGATAAATGTTACACTTTTAATGAAGTCCCTGACCGGTCGTAAATTATCCTTTTGCGTGCCTAAATGCCATCCGCGTTTTCCAAATGCTGTGGACATCCAGCACTACAATTATGTAGTACGGGATATCGTCACTTTGCACGGATAGAAACGGGATGCAATAAGGAGTATATAGTGGTTCTTTTTTAAGGTTCGTTTTAATAGATCCCAGTGAAAAGCGTGATCCCAGCAGTTTGTATAAACGTGTTTTTTCGTCTGTGGGTTTTTCGTATTGTGCAGTTCAGGGTCAAGGTGTTAACATACCTTTATCATTAGGCCACGTTTTTACGGGGGAAGTACCAAAGTGAAGCTTGATGAATAAATTACTGAAGACACTCTAGAGACTGTAGTGTGTGCTTGGCGAATGCTTTGTGGTCGCATCACTGCATATGTCCTTGACGTTTATGATGTAATGCCACCTCAGTGTAAAGGCCACAATGTTCACCGAATACCTTTTGAGCTACCAAAGTTTGTCAAAACATGACGGACTCGGTTGCGACCACCATTGCAATCGCTTGCATACCACGTCGCATACTTTACTGTTCGGCGACAATTGCAAACGTTGCTGGTGTCGCCACTCTGCTTCATTAGCTTTGCTTTTCGGCGATATCACTAGTCGCCGCTGCCGCTTGCGCTCGGCCTCTTTGGCTTTCGTGGCCGGGGATGTGGCAAGGCGCTATTCCCTTTTCCGCTGAACTTCTCGTGCGTTTGCGCAGGTTCCTCTAAGCATCCGCTGGCCTTCCAAAGGTGAGCATTCTGGCCAATGGAAGGCCAAAGCTCCAAAAAGATTCGGCATGTCGCCTCACGCACGTGTGACTAAACACGCCGCAGTTAACTTGCATTTGGAAATTTCATGCAGATTTTTTTTCCCACTGCGAGAGCTATAATAGAATTATGTACAGCAAGGCACGCGCACGAAAACATCCCGAGACAAATGACCCCAAGCGCACCGAACATTTTCGGCTGCCAGCAAAATCCTCAAATAAAAGTTATAAAACTGCCAACTAGGGAGGGCTGGGAGGCGGCCCTCTCCTTGTTGGACCTGGAGGCCCAGCCTGCCCTGGTCCAGAGAGCAGCAGCGGCGGCCAATGGCGTTCAGGAATGGGGTCTGCCACTCAGCTCCGCAACCATACGCCCCTCCCTTCCCAAACCATTTCTTTGTCAATGTTTTATCCTCCTCCTGGCCTTCCATACAACGTATGAAAGTTCCATTAAGAGGTATGGTAGCGCAAGCGGTTTTTTGTTATGAACAGCTTCTTGTTTTTAATGCTTTGTTCTTGCAAGTTGAAACTGAAGAGACACTCGAAAACAGGTCGTTCAAAGCGAAACTCGGAGCGTCCCTTCGGGAACATAGTTCATAATTCTCCTACATCGTCTCATTATGCCCCAAACACTATCTGAATTGTGCTTCCAAACTTGAAAAAACCGCCTAAACATTTTGTAAAGCTACGCTAACTACCGCAGTTTTTAAAACTCCAGACCAAACTTTGCTCATTTTGACATCGCGGGAATAAAGTATGCTTGGCCACAGTGATCAGTTTGATAATGGCGGCACTACATGTTCAAACTTTTTTTGGTCTCAGCTTGACCTTCCTGGCTGCTGCCGCCGCCGATGAGCGCGCGCCCAGCCCTCCGATACGTGATGTCACGATTGCTATGCTCAGCTTCGCCCCCTCCGCCGCAAGTGGTTGCTAGGCAGACAGGAGGTGTGTGCCGATGTGTGGGGGAGAGACCACTGCTGGCACCGTTCCGGCACAGACGGACGGACGTCGGGAATATGAGCCATTAAAGGCTTTTCCCTTAAAACCATTTCACGGTCGACCTAACCGGCGTCTTCCTAACTCTCTTTAGGACATCTTTTTCTGGTATTCCTCTATATATTGATTGATGTAGGGGCATGGTTGTAATTAGGTTGAGCAAATCCTTAAACAATTTTTTCCATTTGGTACAGTACTAAGATACTCGACTAAAATTTGGGCACGCAAAGTATGTAATGTAAAACCTCTTAAAAATTCATTGGCAGCGCCTTTCCTGGTCGGATAACTAGACAAAGCAAAGTGCAATATCACATTCCCTAAGCGGATCTGCCGCATTGTGCGCAACAAAGGGTCTGTTTAATCGCGAAAACAAGAAAATCGCGACACAACTTATCTCAGAAAAAAATTCGAAAGGCCAAGCAAGGCTACGACTTTTTATGGGAAGAAACAAATTAGGGCTTTTAGTGCGATCCCAATTTGTGCTCCAAATAAAAACTGCAAAATACTCTATGAAGTTTATACTCATTTGAGCGTGAGGTGCATAAATATTGAAGGAAATACCAAATTTTAGTAATCAAAAACAAATTGCTCGCACTTTCACTTGAGAAACGTGATAGGTGGCGCTGTTTCCACCAATCCCCTTTCTGCTTAGTTTTGAATTTTGTCGTTCCACAACTATCTGCTGTCCTTTATAATACTCTAACGGTACACCAAATCACTTCGCCAGGAACCCTCGTTCACTGCATATTAGCAAACATTGCCTGAGTATTATCCCATTCACCTTGAAGACAGCCAATGCTCTTCTCCCAAACGCAGTCTCCCAGGACTCGAACATCGTTACCGCTTTCCCGACCTGTCCAAAAACTGCGCTATCATCCGCGTAAGGCACTGTGTACATGATTTCGAAGTGTCTTCGTGAAGCGGATCTCCGTCATGTAGCAGACCTCTTCCAACATCCGAGTATATCGTACCAGACTGTGGGATACCTGAATCCGTTGCCAATCGCAGTCGTACGAGTTCGTCCTCCTGCTCACGGACTGCGCGTACCAAGTATGAGTCGCATGCTACGCGGTCGCATACAATAGCGGGATTCCGGGCCTCCATGAAGTAACTGCAAAGCGACGGAAGGAGGTTCGTTTCCACTGGCAGCGGAAACTTCGCATTCTCGAGAGCAGATTTCCTCGGTGGCTTGGGGTCAGACGTCTGTTATATTCTCGGCTACCGGGGAAAGAGTTTCTGTGCCAATATGATTCCATTACAGGGAACTTTCGTCCTTGATGACACCTTTTGTCTGGTCGTGAAGGTGAGCCTCATTGGCTCAATGCCTCGATCGATGGCGCTTCAGGCCGTCTTCGCGTACGATGCTGCCCATTCATGTGCGGGCATCGCACGTAGGCCCCTTTGTCCGATTACGGCTTTCACCTCAAGCACAAACGCTCCCCCGGACTCCACTGGGCCCTTTGGAGGCAGAACTGCCGGAGGTGCTGAATATATGATGGGCTGGTGAGTTATGTGAGACTCTGTTGCACGCCACTTCCGAGTGTCAATTCCCCTTCCCATCTCACAACTGCAAATACTTTTGCATGCATGGACTAGGGTGTGAAACCGCCGACATGTTTCTGTATCAATGGAATAGAAATTGCTGAAGATAAATAGCAAAAACAGGGGTTAGAGCGGACAACCTTGCCGGACTGAAGAAGAGACTAGCATATATTCTTATAACTGCTTATTCACATTGGTACTTGCAACGCAGTTTTCATATGCCATCCGCACACCTTGTGGTATCACCGAGCCAACATTTGCATGTGGTGGTATTGCGAATAGAACTTCGTGCGACACTCTATCGACAGCCTTCGCAAGATAAATTGCATCAATCCAACTCGTTCTACAATGGCGTCACATCATTCAAGAACAGTCCTTGCAATGTGCACATTTGTTCCTATGGTGCGGCCTTTATTACCGCACATTTGATGTGGCCCTACGAGCTATTTTATAACATTTTGCATTATTCTGGCAAGAAGTTTCATAAATACTTTATAATGAACATTTGTAGGTTAATCGGACAATCAGCCCAGTAAGGAAAAGCAACGCGCGATGGTCCCACCATCGGCGCGTTGTTTTTCCTCCTACTTTATGTCTGCTAGCTTTGTCTTTGTTACATTTGTCGGCAACAGTATGAATGTGTTGGAGTGAATTTATCACTTTTCCTAAGAGCTAGGCACAGTTTACCGGTATCTTTCAGCGGCAAATACACAACAGCCTATACCTTGCCGGAAATCATTTATGCGGTTGAAAACTAGAGGCAAATAAAAACGATTCAGCGAAAATCGGACGCACCTCTGCGAGCTGTGAGAGGAAAAGTGAGAATTCTGCCAGTGAAAGAACGGAGACCCGGAGAGTGGTTCAAAGCATAAACAGGAATCATTGATATTTTAGGCGTGCAAGCCGCCTGTGTAAGCCGTCCGCGCCAGCGATATATCGGCTATCCCATCCTCCATTGTCCGAAAAGCATGCTAAAACTTGGTGTTTTCGTATTATTAATAGGAACTTTGAAAGTAAATTTCAAAAATGAATTTTTCTTGTGAAATACTGACCCATTCGGCGAGTGGTTTTACTAACACCCGGTGCGGTGCCCCTGTTTCTGCACACTAGCTTCGCTGCTAAAGCATCGGTGAAAATAATAACTTCCTCTACTACGAGACAGTGATGCTGTGATAAAGACGTTTCATGATCTTGTAGTAGATTTACATAAACCGCCTCGCTGATCTATCACAAAGTACTGCCCGCTGTTGCTCCGAGGCGCAATAATTTTGGCCTACGATGATTAGGGAGAATAATAAAGCCAGAGCGCCGTCGTCCTTCGCGCTCGCGGACGCAGTTGATGTAAGCTTGTGGCATCTGAGGCTGTAAGCCTCGTGAGCTTATCGTCTACTTTCATGATACGGCTAAGGCCAAACTTGGGACTAACAATGAGCAGCGTAAACGATGCTGCTAAGACTTCGGTGGCGAAATTTCGTCTTCTCAACGGTAGCGGCCAGCAACTTCTTACTCCTCACTGGTTTTCTTTTAGCGGGTTAAACGGCGATTGTTACCGAGAGGTGTCTCTGATCGCAACCTACATGCAACATAAACTCATTGAAGGCAGAAAATGATTACGGTGAAGGTAACTGAATAGTATTACGTGGTCATGCTGTTACCTCTTGGTTATGTTCAAGGCTGGTTTTCCACCTATTAAGAACAAAAAACATCACACAAGGCAACCTAAAGAGGAACAGCCCCCTGAAAAGATCTTGGCAGCCTATTTTAAGGTTGCATTTAAAAAAATGTAAAAAGTTACACTTACAAGAGTCTGACAGATGTTTTATACGCTCAGTGCTCAGATAAATAGTGTAAATCTATTGCGCCATTGAAGCAACTAGTACGGGCGGCTTTAAATGCGCTCTCATTCATTTTACAATATTTCCGCTATCTGTCGCCAGGTGACGCTGCTAAGAGGACCCTAGTGGCACGAGGCTACCGGAAACGGACGGACCGGAGACAGCGGGAGCTTCCGAAGCGTCAAATAGACGAGTTATTTCTTTTATTAATTTTATTTCGTTTTCAGTTAGGTCAGGTGCAACCTAAAGAATAGATTTTAGCTCCGTCCTAGCGGCCTGGTTTTTCGTGCCGGCAGCTAGGTTTTCTCGGCGTTCATTTTTTAACTATCTTGTGCAGATGAATACCTTTTTTCTAGGCTATTGGCATTCGAAGAATTGATTTTAACGCGTGTTTGCTAGTCGTTTCGTGTGTCTTCTTTTGGCGATTTGTATATTCTGAGAATTCGTAATAGATATAGTTCCGTCGATACATGCTTAAGAAGTGCAATCAAAAGAAGGTAAAGTGTACTCAGTGTAAGGCGCAGGTTAATTTCAAGGAAGCGCGTTTTGACTCAGTAGGTGAAGCGGGAGGTAGCGACTTTTTGTGTCCGTGTTGCGTGCTGAGTGCGCATCTAGATAGATTTTATCACGAAAAGGGCAGTTTAGTGTCTCGTGTGGATGATTTAGAAACTGAAGTACGTTTGTTAAGGGCAGAAAATCAGAAACTACTTGGACAGCTTCCTCAAATTGAAAAAAAAAAAACAAAAATAGCTGACTTTATCCTTGGAACCAACGAGGACGAACATTGCAGCGCGGGCCACGTGGCTGGGACCAGCACTGGTATAAAAGGCATAAGCAAAGTAGGTTAGGCGAATCCGAACCGACGGAGTTATTTAGAAGCAGCTACTAAAAACCCGGAAAAAAAGGTAGAAGTAAGGAAGAATGAAAATCCCAGAAATAAGGACACAGATAACCGAAACAGAAGCCAACAGTTGGGAGAGGAAGAGAGAAGGCCCAGGTGCTTATCGCCGGAGATTCTAACATGAACAGGTGCAAGAGAGATCTCTTGGAACGTCTAAAGGGTGATAAGAGAGTGTTAGTTGGAGCCTTCCCAGAGAGCACAATGAGGGCAGTGCTGAAAGAGAGTAAAAATAGGCTGTTGAAAAATTCCCCAGAGCGCAGTATGGTGATAGTAGCCGCGGGGCTAAACGATGTCCTAAATGGTGGCGCTGCAGGAATGGTGGAAAGTTTAGCTAAGGAAGTTGACGAGATCAAGGAGATAGCACGGCAAGAGCAGATAGTTGTATGCACAGTACCGGAGGTGCTAGGATCGAACGGAAAGCTGGAGAAGGACGTTGTGACAGTTAATCAGGACATAAGAAAGGTAAGTCTGGAGAAGCGTTTCGAAGTTGTTGAGTTAAACAGGGTGGTGCATAAAGCAGGTTTTGGCAGGGCGTTTCAGCGAGATGGCATTCATTTCAACAGAAGGGTGGGAGCAGAGATCGGCTGGTGCCTGTTAGGCAGGGCTGTAGCTACTTTAGGGGGTCCACGAGGACTCCGTGCACAGAGGTAGTTAGAAGTGAAGCAGAAGCAAGCGTAATAATGGAGGCCGAGCCCAAAAAAATGGCCAGGGGCAGGTCGAGGAAGAAAAATACAAAAAGAAATTTAACGCTAGGGACAGCTACATAAACATGCAAGGGGTAGAAAAAGAGCGAAATGGCTTGATATAGAACAGCAGTTGAAGGATGACAAAATAGGCGTGTACGCTCTATGTCAGACTCATCTCAGAGATCTAGAAGGACCACCGTTTATAGATGGCTACGTTTGGGAAGTGTGCAACAGAACGAGAACGAAAAAAAAGGGTGGAGGGGTAGGTATGTTGATACACCTGGGAACAAATTGGCAAAGAATAAAATCATCTTGTAAAGAACATAACTGGGTGTCAGAAACAATTGCCGGCATAAGGACATGGCTAGGGGTAGTTTATTTAGGAAGAGGACACCAGTGCAGGCAGGGAAACAAGGATCTTGTTGAATGTCGCAGTGACAATATAAGCCAGTTTGGAGACGGGGCCGCTTTATTTTGCCTGGGGACATGAACCGCCACATCGACGATCTGGATGAATATACGGATTGTAACGGCAAGCTAATGCTAGATTTCTGTGATCGACACGACCTAGGCATAGCAAATTGAGAAACAAAATGCGAAGGACAAATCACATGGGAAATCCGCAACAGGCAGACGATCATTGACTTCTGTCTAATGTCGCAGGAAATTTATAAAAAGGTCACAAAATGAAAATTGACGAAGAAGAGGAGTGTAGTCTGGGAAGTGATCATAAAAGTATTAGTCTGCAGATGGGGCCCTTGATGAAAAGAGAAATAGAATTTAGACAAAAAGTAAACGCAAAATTAAACGGCGATCAAATAGTGCAATTAGCAGCAGACATACAGGAAGCAATAGAGAAAAGCCCCAAGGAAGACTGGGAATATGAACAGGTAGAACTACTCATAAGGAGTAAAATTCGGGAGGTTAATTAGGAAACCGCTGGAATGGAAAGAGGAAGCCACGGAGATGGTGGAATAAGAAAATCAGCGAAGCTATTGAACAACGACGGGCTGCTTCAAGGGGACACCGAGAGACAAAGAAAGGACAGGTATCTCAGGAAGAAATCGACCAAAAATGTGAATCATATCTACAAAAGAAACGATATACAGATCTTCGTTCAAAGTAAAATAAAGCAGTCATCCGATCTCTGGATGGCTGGCATACACAATGCACTACAGGCTCACCACGAAAATTCGGGAACCATATAAGCTGGCTAGGTAAAAAGAATAAAAGAAGGCAGGACTGCATTCAAGATAACGAGGGAAATTGATTAAAACGAGACAACGCAGTGAACTACATTACATCGGTTATAGCAGTGTCATTTAGGAGTGACAATAGGGTAATCTCCGCAAATCAGGAAGCAACACAAGATAGCAGAATACAAAGCAGCTTAGAACTGCCCAATCTAAACTGCAAGAAGGCAGAAAAAAGTATTCCTAAAAACTAATCTACAGGAATAGATGGAATTCCTATCAAGCTGATTAATGAACTTGGTCCAAGAAGTGAGCAAACGTTTTTAAAAGCTTTGGAAAGAGCCATAACGAATCAAATTCCGAACAGGTGGCCGCAGAGCAAAATAAGTTTAATTTATACAGGAAAAGGAAAAAAGGATGCGCACAAAATCCTATAGGCCGATTACCATAACATCTGTTATGTCCAGGTTGGCCATGCAGGCGGTGAAATTCAAGGTGCAAGCATGGGTAGAGAGTAACAAGATACTCGGAGAACTTCAGAACTGCTTAGAAATGGTAGGCGTTTAGATAATAGCCTGTTCGGGCTTACCCAATGCATCGAAATATCTAGGGTGGAAAATAGACCTTTGTATTCGGTCTTGCTGGACATAAACGGGGCGTACGACAACGTTAACAAGGAACTCCTGTGGAATATATGAAAATAAGAAGGTATCGGGTATGAGATAACAGTGTTCCTAAAGAAAATATAGCGGTATAACAAAAGTATAAATTACTTGGGAAGGAATAAGTACGGAAGCTGTCATGGTATGCAAAGGACTAAGACAAGGTCTTCCTCTATCACCGCTGCTGTTCATGCTTCATATGATAAACCTGAAACGAAGGATACAAGAAAGTAACCTAGGTTTTAGCCTGTTATATAGTTTAGGTAGAAAGGCGGTAGAGCAGCGTCTCCCTGGTTTGATGTATGCAGACGATATGTTGCTGCTAGCTGAGGGTCTGGAAGAATTGGAAACTCTAGTTAAGTATTGCGGAGACGAAGGGGACGCTCTAGGCTTCAGTTTCAGCGCAGTTAAGTCGGGTCTGATGATTTTCAATGGCTCAACTGATGAGGGTCTTAAAATTCAAGGCCTTGAAATACCTTGAGTAGCAGAATATAAATATTTGGTGGTGTGGATAAACGAAGGGTTGGCATACATTGGAAAGCATGAGCAATCACTTAAGGCCAAAGGGCGAAGGAATGCCGGGATAAGAAGCATAAGGCATTGTGGGGATACAATAGGTATGAGGATTTAGGGGTGTTTGAAAAGGAATTATGGTGCGCGGATTTACTTTCGGAAGTGTGGTTTTGTGCCTAAAATCAGAGGTACAGTCGACATTAAAAATAAATAAGAGATCCGTTAGACGATTAGCACTAGGTGCCCATGGCAAAACTACAAATGAAGCGGCACAGGGAGTAAGGGGCTAGGCATCTTTCGAAGCACGGGAAGTTCAGAGTAAAGTTTTATGTGAGGAACGCCTGAGGAAATTGGACAGTTACAGATGGGCAGCTAAAGTATTTAAATACCTATACCTAAACAGAGTTGACTCACAATGGAGGAAAAGAACTAGGAAACTAACCAGTAAATATGCTGGTCACAAGGATGAAGAAATAAAGAGCGTTAAGCAGCAGGCAAGAACACAGATGGTAAAAATTGTATAAAGTCGATGGAAAAGAAACAGAGTATGAAATTATACCGAAAGTGGAAAATACCGATCAGGAAGGAAGCCTTCTTTGATAACCCAAGAGGCAGTGCGCTACCTTTTGGAGCTGGATCAGGGTGCCTTAAACACGCACCTACAAAAAGAAATTTAACATTGAAGATGGGGCATATTCTGTATGTACTAACTCTAGGGAAACACATGACCATATTATACTCGAATGCAATAATATCCGTCCGGAAGTCGATGCAGGCGCAGTCACTGTTCCTGAAGCTCTGGGGTTTAGAGATACCAGTGGCCGGATGAATAAACCGGAGGTGGAAGCTACCAAAAGCCGACTGGAAGATTGGCGGCTTAAAAGCAGAAAAGTGACTAAAGTAATGTAGAAACAAACATTCAATAAAGAGAATGATGGTAGAGTTAACTAGTCTAAAACAATAATTATGTTATAGGGAGAAATATGAGCATGATAGCTGCTGCTACCACCCCATTTCAAAAGGGACGCTCCTATATTCCATCCATCCATCTATACTGTTGAGATAACGGAATCCCGCTATTGGTTGCCTCTATGTAGTGTACCGCGTTCTAAAGACTGCTGCTGCGCTGTCAGCCGGTATCCGAAGGATGTGCGAAAGCGCCGGCGAAGAGCACTATGTACATTGCGCATTTTATGCGTTACTTTTCAGACGTCCTTTAGTGTATAATGTGCACATTGCTCGAGCGGGTCAGCTCGTGTGCCTTTCGTATTCGGTCGCCGACGTGCACCCGAATCCCGCCAACAGATGACGCTATTCCGTACGTTAAAAGCGCTGAGATCATGGAAGAGCTCAGCGGTAACCTCGGTGAGCGGCTTGAGCGCTGTTGATGGGATTCTACCGCGGCTTCGCCTAAATGCTGTTGATGCTGCTCGTGCACAGAACGTGCCGCAGGCAACGCGGCATCTACGTATGTTGTCATCGGCTGCGCCGGTTGCCAGATCAGCACGCTGTTCACGAAGAAACGAAAATACCAGCTTTAAAAATATCTGCAGCCTCAATGCAGCTGAAACTTAAAGGTTTAGTTCCGTAAGACATCAGGAATAAGATGCAATAAACAGTTTATATTCCAAAATTAGTATCAAGATCGATCCCTTTAAGGAGGTTGCGGACACCTTCAATTTTCTCAATGCGCACTATCGTGTCGATTACTTGTAAAGCCTTTCCAGAAGGCAGATGACCCGCGTCGTTACAGTGCCTTTGTTCCCTACACATATTTTGAAAGTGGCTTCTATACAGAAGCGGCAACTTCCGCTTGCATCTCAAGAAAGCAAACCAGAATAAACCGAAACCACTTTTTTATTCAACTTGCAAAATAAGGAATTCATTGCATAAATTGAAAGTTTTGTTGATGAATCAATTTGCTGCAATAAAGTTACGCTCAAGAAACTGTTCAATGAATTGCTAAAGTTCATCGCGCCACCTGCTCGCTGGCTGGCGCAGCGCCTGTCAGGCTGGTGTTGCTGTTTGATAGCGCGATTTGGCACCAATGCAAAAAGGCGAACGATGGAGGCGGAGGAGGAGGAAAAACGTTTATTTAAATAAAAAAAATATAAACCCTCCCAGGAGGACCTCTTAGTCCAGCAGCACTCTGACTGTTCCTTCTAGCTTAGCCCGCTCGACCAGCCGCAACTGATCTGCAGGTTGCGTGGTTAGAAGGGCAGCCTCCCAGGATGGGGAGGGGGTGGGGTGTTTGACGGGAGGAACGTGGATGGGATGTGGCAATTCCCATAAGTAATGGCAATGCTTCCATAGTGCATTATAAAAAAGCGTACCTCGATGGCCTTCATCTGAAGAAGACCGCAGCAGCGGAGATTGAGCCTGGATTGCTGGAAGCGATATTTCTTGAGAAAATGGCATATAGCGGCATTCAAAGCTGCTTTCAAAGCACGTGCCTGATAGCTCGACAAAGCAGTGGACTCTTCTTAATCATCTGCTAGTTCGCAAAAATCATCAGCGCGTACCATTGATGCGTTGTCCATGTTTAGCACAGAAGCCGTTGCGCAAAGGTTTTGAGCAAACAAAAAAAGAGACACGCAAATACAACCATGCGCCGATGCTGTCTGATCGTCCCATCATGATATAGCAGTCCATGAACGGATCGCAGATGACTGCCTCGACTGTTTTATAGAAGGAAACAGAAGGAACCATGTCATGGTTCAGCCATGCCTTTTTGTCAAAGCCCTATAGAAATCGCATTAGAAACAAGCTTCATGTGATCACAGTTACAAGAATGCTTCGAGTAGAATGTTTCATTTGGTCGGCTTGAAATTATCTGTCTTCTCAGCAACGCTGTATTGCGCCGCAATCTTTTAATACAACCCAGGTAGCACAAAGTGGGCTATGAAGGGTGGGCCCTGGTGGGTCCGATGTAGGCAATGCACGATAGCCCCTGGTGGGATGAATGTGGGTGCTCATTCTCATAGGGGTCCGACGCAGGAAATTTATGGAAAGCCCTAGTCCAAGTTTTCCCAATCAATATTTATGCACATAATTAAGTAATTAATTTATACATATCTGCATTTTCTAAACAGCCACAATATTAAATTTTACAATAATTCATAATATTCATCTAGCCTAAATTACGTCATGTACACCTTGTTCAGGCTACGGAGATGTGTGTTCTGAACAGTAATATTGTGCTGAGAGTTGTAGGCGGCCCAAAGCAACCACATAATAGCAACAGTTAGCGATCAGTTTATTTTAGTATTTTTAGCGCAATTTGCATGAGCGCGAGAACTAAAGCCACGTAAATTTTTAATCGACTAAACATGGCCACAACTGTTATACAAATCATCTATAATAGTAATTTAGGGCCACATCTAATACAAACAAAGGATGGAAACAATCATTACGCAATTGCACATACGCCTTCTAGCCCCATTACGGCCGATGTGGGCCCTACAGCGGTTTTTGTGTGGGCAGCCCCAATTGGGCTCAGTGTTGTTTTTGAACCTAAAGCCCACTTGCTGTTGCACGTGCCTTCGAATTCCCCACAAGGGACGATTTTGGTATCATGCGGGCCCTCCCACCTTCCAGCCCCTTACGGTCCTTGTGGGATATAAAGCAGTTTTAAGTGGGCAGCCCCAGTTGGGCTGGGTGTAGTTCTTGAATCTAGAGCCCACCTGCTGTTGCACGTGCCTTCAAAGTCCCCACAAGTGACCGATTTTGGTACCATGCGGGCACGCGCGCCTTCCAGCCCCATTACAGCCTATGTGGGACCTAATCGGTTTAGCTAAGGCTCCCTCATATAAGCTTCACGAGGGCTTGCCCAAATTGAACCCTTATTCATATTTAACCTGCCCTCAAGTAACCTACAAGGGGCCGATTGGCGCAGCATGTGGGTATGTCCGTTTTTTTGCCCTACTACGGCCGATGTTGGTCCCACAAATATTTAATGGGGGCGGCCTCGTTACGGATCTGTGAGGGCTTTCCCATAAAGAGCCCACATTTAGGTTGGACGGCCCTCAAATATCCGACAAGGGACCCTTGTGGTCTGGATGCAGCAATGTGCTCTGCATTAGCCCGAGCAACGCCTCTATGGGACCCATGCAGGAGGAACAGGGGCAAGCTCAATGGGGCTTGCCCACTTTTGCCCCATCGGGGACCGATGGAGGTTTTATGACGGTTGCCCCAGCCCCACTTGTCTACATCAGACCTACTGGGGCCCCACATTCTGTGTTACCTGGGAGTAGAAGATCACATCGTCATGTCCACAGCTGTTCGTGCATCCGTACACATGCAGAGTTGTGTTGTATCAGGTACGCAACACAAGTTGACGTGTTTTGTACGTCTGCAACATACGCAAAACGAGGAACAGCGCACGCCGAAGACTCCCTCCGTTGGCTCTGAATGGCTCCGGCTAGTAATGGTGACGTCATGACGGACGGAGAAGCGAGGTTTCTCCCTCCGCTTTCCTCCTCTGTAGCTGTCGCGCGGGGCCTCGGGAAATTTGAATTACGCGCTTTTAGCCGACGATTGCGCAGGCTGTTTATGTCTAATCGAAAAAATAACTTCATAAGCATGATCAACCAATAATCTACTTCAAAAGCCTATAGTATTGGTACATTTCAAAACCGATGCACTGTCCCTTTAATTGGTTTACAAATAATACGAGAATAGAAAACACTAATACAGCTCTTGGCTATCTTTGTCGTAATTTACGCCTATATTCACCAGCGGTCAATTATTAACTTACAAAGCATTATTTCGGCCGAAATCAGAGTACATGCCTGCCATTTGGGACCCCGCTAAACTTAACCTATGCAATTTCGTAAAACATACGACGTTCGACTCATCTACTCAAATTGCATGTACTAAAGGATTTTTACTTGGCTAAAAAATAACACATAACTACCTAACAGTCAACAACACCGTATTGTAACACGACTGTGTTTGTACCATAACATGTATCACAACTTTCTTATAAGTGTGCTATCCAGCCTGCTCATCGTTCTTCAGTCCGCACAAGCCACTGCAAGGCCGCTGACTCACATCCTGCTTGCACCGTCCCCCATGATCACTCGTTCTTTGTTCAAGCAGTTCGTGACAGGAACGATCTTCCCTCACGCGTCATCTTTCATGCAAACGCAGAATATTTTATTAGAGCCATAGAGACATTGTTTTGTAACACTAGGTTGTTTCTCCACCCCTCAGGTAATGCCCTCACCCAAGGCTCCTGAGGTATCTAAAATAAAAAACAGAGCGCAAGTTGCACACCTTGCGCAAAATGACATATCAAGAGGTAACACTCCTTCCACTGCAGTCTATCAATGGGAAGTGGCGAAAAGGACAGAGACGAAACTCTAACGCAGCTAAAAAGCTAAATTAATAATATTGTAGCCGGGCTACAAAAGCGATGACGTTCACTATGGTCTTAACTTTGGCCCAAAGGGTCAGGGGACCCAATTTAAGAGGACATATCAGTGAAGGTTGCTGCCAGAGTGCATAAGCTCCGCCAAGAGACTATCGAGAATATCCGCCAATAGAAAACACTGAGGAACGGGTAAATCCTTTGAATGAGCTTCAAAAGAGAGTTCCCAACTGTCAACCAAGCGATACGGTGTTGATCAAGAGAGAACCAGTTGTAACGGCAGAGTCGTGCAGTTGGTGTTCAAGGTTCCGTATCATGTATGGAAACGCTATCCTGCATGTCTACGAACATGTAGTCGAGGCGGACATACGGTGAATGTATTTACATTACTAAATGTCTCCTACGACCATTCATCGTCGGTCAGATACTGACGATTTTGAGGTGGCCTATTGCAAGCAAGCTGGTGCCCAAACTACTTCCAAGGAAGGCCAGTTGCAGATAAAGTGAGATGCCTTCACTCGCCGGAGACTCGGGGCCACGTACTCTACCGTTGCGTTAACCTCTCGACACTACATGTGAACGCTTCAAACCTTTGCACCGCAGCTAAGTTACTCGAAAGCTCCAGCGGCTACTCATCTGTTTGGAGAGAGCATAGTCGGAGCCGTATCGAATGAACTGTGCCGTCGACCGAGCGATCCTCTTCGGCTCTGTGTTTTTTACGTCACGAAAATGTTGTTTCTATGGTGACAGAGAAATATTCATGTGTCTTTCACTTCTGATACTCTTTCGATTACATATTCATCAATTTTGTTTGCATGATTTTACAAAGGGGGGAAGAGGGCAGGCCATATTGGGGAGCCGGGCTGCTCTCGTAGCACAGGAAAGTGTTGACGACTTCCCCCCTTAACAGCCCCTTCAAACCGGTTTCTCTAAGGATCGTATAATGGTCTATAGGGTTTTACTGGCAGCAAGATTGTAATTCTCTGACAAGCTGTCGAATGGTTGGCATCTTATTGAACTACGCATAGAAATATTTGTATAAATCTGCAAAGAAATATTTTAATTTTCGACGCTTTATATTGTTTTTACCATGGATGTTTTTCACAACATTGAAGACAGGCTTAGTCTATAATCGTACTTTCGCTGCTTATATGCATTCCATTCACATATGTACGTAAGTACATATGTAGTAGCATGTAGAAAAGCTCGAGCAGGCATGGCAAGACGTCTTGTACAATTGGTGTTACAACCGAGAATACTATACCAGGCCCAATTCCAAAGACTCGCGAGGCAGCAGTGGGCGAAATAGGAAACAATAAATAGAAGCGCAATGCGCTATATCACGTCCCTACCAAAACTTACCCCTATCCCTATTCTCCAAAAGTTTGCACAGATAAATACATTGACAGAATTAATTGAGCAACTAGAGGCAACAAGGGATATGAAGCGAAAGCGCGTTACGCCCATCGCATCCTTGTACAACGAAGTCGCAGTTCAAACCCCACCAATGGCTGACCCCCCTCCGTGGGAATTCACGACTATTACGACAAACAAGACCACTCGGCTTCGCCGCAAAGAAAAGCTGGCATCTCAACCTCTGGTTGATGCACTTCCAGGTACCAGCATTGCATATACGGACGCATCAATAATTAAAAAAATGGCGGCAAAACCGCAGCTACTAGTCCAACACACAGCGAACTAAAGGTACATAAAGAATCTGTTTCAGAAAAACCGGACCCGCTTTTGTTGGAACTCTATGCAATCCGGGATGCTATGGAGGCCATAAATAAAATAGATTCCATAACAGAAGCCCACATCTATACAGACACCTTAGCCGCCATAAAACAACTGAAGAAAGTGACAGAGACGCTATGTGTTACCCAGCAAATCCACGCACTCAATAAAAAAATAAAAATACGCATACAGATACATTGGACACAAGACGATGCTGAGAACGCTGAGGAGAGAAAAGTTGACCACCTCACACACGAAGTTCCAAACACTAATGCTCTCCCTACGAGGCTGCCTTTTGATGCCCGCTCCGCTGCTCCCATCTTATTATCCTCTTTAAGGAAACGTACACATGCCAGCATTCCCCCGTGCACATTCCACATTCCTCATAACTAAACGAGATTGGAGGAGGTTTCTCTTAGAAGGATGAGAGCTGATGCAGCCCTTACCCCGTCGGTAACATGCTGATGGGAATCTCAAGCAGATATCGGACCAACCACATACCCGAAGTGTTCCACACCAGCTGCAGAAGTAGATGTTTGTCACCTCCTTTGGACTTGTACAGGGACAAGGGCATCAAGGACAGAGATTCTGCGCTAAGTGGGACTAACCACAAGGGAAGAGGATTTTCTAGATGGCTCACCGACAACGCTAAGAGCGGGAGCCTGCTCCGGTTCCTGACGGAAATTAATTGACATAAGTTTCTATAATATGCCTTATTGCAAGCTTCCGTAAAAAACGTTTGTGTTAATATATTTTGACGCCCAGATTGAGACGATGACGAGAAAGGGACGATTGTGAAAAAGGTAAGAGGCTGGGAGCTCTAGCAAAGGGACTCAAGCTTCCGACACTTCTCATAACGGCAGAGAAACATCACTCGTAGCATCTTGGTGGAGGTGCTGGGTGTCTCTACCAGGAACGGACGTCCAGCGACCTGACCACCACCGGTGACAACTACAACTTTTCTGGCTGAGGTGAGCGGTGCCGAGGAGATGGAGAACGGCGAGAGTGAAACTGGAGATAGGGTAACGCTCCTGTCCGATGCCGGCGAACTATCTCGCTACGGCGCAAGCCACGTGTCACCGGAAATAAGAGTGTAGGATGGAAGCTTGCAGTGGCTGGGGTGGTAATGTTGCTGCTAGGGGTAGGTGGAGGAGCCATAATAACACGTTTGGCGTTGAGGACAGAATCGCTAGATGTGGCCAAGGTGACCGCAGTGGTTGCGTTAAGAGAAGATCGAGGAACAGGCGGCCATTTTCAATAGTCGCCACTCGACGCGTTGCGTCGAATGTTGTCGTCATACTGCATTGGTGACGGTTAGTAGTAACAGGCCCTTTGCCTGTCGGGCGCTCTCAACGTGTTGCGCTGCCTCAGCCGCTGCGGTTCCTGGTATTTGTCAAAGTTTGCTGCATTAACTGCGGCTGCCAGAGAAGGACTCGGCGGATACGAGGGAAAGAGATATTAAGCGTCCCAAGCGAACTTTAGAGACCGGGCTACTTCTTCTCAAAATATATGGCCGATTATGGATTGCAAATTGCCAAACGCTGTAGGATTAGATCCGTCAACCACGGCCATCAACGTTACGCAATCCAGGTGCCCGAACGTGGGTATGCTGCGACAAATTTTACGCGTCTCAAACGTTCGGCAGCGCTGTGCAATAGTGTCGAGGCTTGAGTTGTTGGTAAGAAAATTGTACATGTCCTCCGCGAACCTTTCTACTAGATGGCCAACCTTGTCTTCGGTCATGCGATTCAAGCTTAAATAGCTTGAATACTTCCTCGATATACTTCGTGCATGTCACGCCGAGAAGTTGAGCTCTCTGAAAAAGTGCTTGCTCACCCCGTTTCTTCTTGGTATCAGAGTTGCTGAAGCACTTCTTAATCACTTCGACGAAGCGGTCCCATGCCGTGAAATTATCTTCGCATTTGTCGTACCACGTTATGGTCGTGTTGGTAAGCGCGAAGACAACGTTGGCCAACTGGGTGGAAGAGTCCCACTTATTCTACCGGCTCACCCGCTAGTAGTGGATCAGCTTTTCATACACATCTTCGTATGATAATACTGCGAACGAACGGGGCTCCTGATTATGTTTTGATGAGATTCTAGGGTTGTCTCTCTCCCATCTGTCCCTGCGAATTCTCTCGACATCGTTGATGTCGAGAGAATTCGCAGGGACAGATGAGGGTAGTTTCAAGAAGGACTTCCGTCTTCGGAGTTATCTGGGGATCGTGTACGCTGCACCTTCCACCAAGATGATACGAGCGCCGTTTTATTGCCCGTATGAGAAGCGTTGGAACCTTGCATCCGCTTGCTAGAGCCCTTATCAAGATCTGACTCAGCACAGTATCTCATGTGTTCTGTTTTCTGCTTCGGACAATAGTCTTCCGCCACGACCCACCGTGAGGTATTATTAGCGACTGCGGTTGCCAGTTCAACGGCGTCGTTGAGGAGCAGGTGCTCCGTTCGTGTGCCTGTCATTTCGTCATTCATCGCCTTACTATCCTAAAACGAACGGCCTAACTGAAAGCACCTTACTATCATGAACTTGCTGTGCATGCACGTTGATTCCAAGCACAAGAACTGGGACAGTGCCCTACCGTGTATATTGTGCGCTTTTATTACCTCTCGCCATGAGAGTACTGGCTTCAGCTCATTCTTTTTGCTTTATGCTCGTTCCCCACAATACAACCTGGACACCATTCTCCCCCTCCTTGCCGTTCCTGATGAAGATTCATCAGGAACGGCAAGGAATGTTGCTGCAATGTAGCGAAATGTAGCGGCAATGTGCGTGCACACATTGATCGCGTGCCTGGTACTTTCAGGAACCCTATGTTGTATTGTCGGGCAGCAGGAATTATTGTGCGCTCAATGTATGTATTCAATTCACATTCAGCTAGATTTTGTGAGTAATTATTGCTCGTACGAATTGTTTTGGTTAATCTGCGCGATAACAGTATACCCCAGACTAGCCCTCACTGCACATAAGCTGCATTTGCAATAAATGATGAATTTATCCCAGGAGTATTCATGCGCATAAAAATGTTGGCACTTTTAAATTTTTTTATTTTCGCTGCAATGCTAGCAAGCACTCACTCGGACGAAATGTTTCACCAAAGATATCGAAATATATGAAAAATACTAGAAACGAGTACCCATCGCTGTTGCAAAAACCACTGCCACTGCGTCCCAGCGCCCCAGCGCCATACCTGATTATGGACCCAGTATGACGCTGGAAACTGGGCGCACTAGGACGCAGCATACAGGCACGCTCCGCACTGGCGGCACTGTTTGCCCGGGAAAAAAAAAGGCGTGGGATAAAAATTAAAAAGTAAAAAGTAACGAAACAAGCTAGATACATAAAAAAACTTTAAAAAGTAAAACAAAAAGAAAGAATGCATCAGGCGCGCTTCGAACGCGATCCCTAGGCACCTATCCGATCACTAGCTCACCAGGCTAGCCACTCAGCCACGCAGCCGTTTTTTTTTTGACATGGTATTTATTATACAGAGAGGGTTATGTACACAGACTATTTACAATTCCCTCAGCCATTGCTGAGATGCACAACCGAAGACACAACTTTTTAAAAGGCAAGCAAAAATAAGCACCGTGTCACCAGCGGAAACCAATCAGGTTGAAAGTCATTTTCATCATAAGTGTCCTTCATTCTGCTAAAATGTAGTCTAGGTGGAACAACAGGTTCAGCTTTGCGATCCGACATGCGTGTCTTCCACAAGCTATGAAGTCCAATAAGGAAAAACATGTCATATGGTTCTTAATCAGATGGTGTGACAGCAAGATACCGCACACTGTATGAATTTAGAACAGTCTTTCTTTAGAGTTCTTTGCACCACATCCCAAAAAAGAATTGCGTCTTTGCAATTAATGAACAGTGCTCAATTGTTTCAGGCACATCACACAGACGGCAGTTTACAGAAGATGCAAAAATATTTTTGCTATGGAGCCATGTGTTAACAGGTAGAGCTTCGGTGTGTAATTAAAAAAATGTTTTCTTGCAAGGAGAAATCTGCATTTTGCGCACCCTTTTTAACACATCATGACCCTTAAAACCAAAGTATAAAGAACGATACAGTGGGGGCGGAAGGAGTATTGCTACCAAATCCTTGTATAGTATCTTGTGCGAAACAGAATATAAGTACTCATTCGAGAACCGTACTGTGAAAAACCTCACCGAAGCATAAACGACCTGCATAAATCCTAGTAACTGCGGGCGGTCAGTAAAATCTGAAGAAACCGCTAAGTCGGGAAGCACATTCATGAAATTAACTTGTAGGAATGATCTAATAATCGGATCTGAACAATCACGAAAAAAGAAGAAACGGGCAACTAACTGCCTTACATACAGATGCACTAAGCCGAAGCCCCCCTGCACAAACAGGTCTGAATAGGTTATCACGTCGAATCGGTTCAAAATTGGATGACCAAATAAACGTCGCAAATATTCGGTGAAAACGCTGAATGTAATGTTTAGCACAGTGGAGGACCTGAAGCACATAATGATGTTTTGTAGCCAAATACATGTTGCAGGCCTCAGCCCGACCGAATATTGAAAGCCGATAGGGGACAAATGTATTAGCATAACGCTGGACTATTGGAACGCGCTCTTTCCAGTAATTTGAACTTGACTTAAATGCATGCAGTTGAATGCCTAGATATTTAGGGGACACACATGACCATTCAAGTCCAGCATATAGGGGTGGTGCTGAACCCCACGAACCAAACCAAAGACAGGAACTCTTGGAGTGATTCATCTGAGCACCAGAAACAACGCCAAATTCTTGTATGCTGGCCATAACTTTTTCTATGCCTGGTATGTCAGTGCAGAAAAACGCAAGATCATCCGCATATGCAAGCACTTTAACCTCATTTCCAAAGAGAGAGGGAAGCCATGGATACTACTGGTATGTAAAACACTCTGACAAATTGGTTCCAAGTAAAGAGCAAAAAGCAGTGGAGACATCGGACAGTCTTGCTTCACAGAAGAGTTGATCGGTATGGGGCTTGATAGTTGGCCTTTTACAATTAGGCGAGTCGAACAATTTCTATAGAAAAGTTGCACTCCCTTCAGTACTGCAGAACCAACGTTCGCTCTTTCCAGAAGAGAAAACAGGAAATAATGACGAACTCGATCAAATGCTTTTGCGAGGTCGACCTGAAGTAAAGCAACCTGATCATGAGAGCAGGAGCACGATTCGAGGATTGTGCGCGCAATATGTACATTACTTTGTATGGCTCGGCCTCTCAAGCCGCACGTCTGGTGAGGGCCAATGAGAACCGACTTTGCGAACTGTAGGCGGTTTGATAAAATTTTGGCGAAAATCTTGTAATTCACATTTGCCTGTGTGATAGGTCTATAGCGTTCCACTGAGCGTAATTTTTTTCATCAGTACTCTTTGAAATTAGGACAGTGTGGCATTTTGTAAAAGTCTCGGGAAGGGCTTCTATATCAAAACTTATCGCGAAGACATCTAGCAGGATAGGAGCAAGAACAGTTTTAAAAGCTTTGTAAAATTCAGAGGAAATGCCTTCAGGACCAGGCGTTTTTGAGAGAGGTAACTGATCAATTGCCACTTCTACCTCTTGCTGCGTGAAAGAGCTACTAATTACAGAACAATCATCTTCTGATAAAGGGGTCACCAGGGGTGTGAAACCCGAGATGTCAGAATTTCTTACAGGAGGAGTAGCACTAAACAACATCAAGTAATAACCCACGAATGCGGACGTAACCTCGTTCGCACTCGTACCCAATGTGCCATTACGCATTAATCCCGGAATCACCTTCGCAGTCGCATGATGACGTTCATCAAGTAAAGCTTGCCGCGTCGGCCATTCGCAGTGCAGAGCACGCTTGACACGAGATCGAATTAAGGCACCCCTGTACGTTCCGCATCATGCATCATTTGTAACTCCCTTTTGACACTTTACAATTTAGTCCGTATATGATCCAGGGGATTCACATTCTAGTTCATACAGGTTAAACAAGTTTTTGTTAACTGTCTCCTCCTTCGGCCACGCAGAGAACTGGACCTGCTTGCAACATTTTGGTATTTCATGTCATGATCAGCATTTATGGGCGGGACTTCATGTTTCGCAGTCTACAGCCCCCCTCCCCCCCCCCCCCATTGCTACCGCTCTAACAATTACAACTTCTTGATCATTGGAGCTTCCTGCCTGCTCTCACGACTTGCAACTAATGTTCTGGGTTCCTATGCGATTTTTTGTGCCCTAGAATCAGTTTAACATGTGGAGTTTGACATCGCTAGCAAATGTACCAACGCCGGCTCTTCGGTGGTGCTCTGCTACCGTGGGCGTAATTTTTGCTGAACACGGAGCTTTAGTACAAACCTTCAAGGAAAAAAGTGCGACCTAGCTTCAATACCAGCAAGCGCGGCAGCGACAACATTACTTTTGGTGTAACTAAACCTTATTTGTATGTAACCATATCGGGAAGCGTTGAGATGACAGAGAGCTCGGCTGCTTTACGCAGTGTAAGGAGCGCAAAAGATTGAGAAATACCAAAACTATTATGCATTACAAGCGCTGTATGTTGCTTTTTCTCTTCTGTGGCCCACGCTAGGTAAACTACACTCTTCCTCGTTTTATTTCTTCTTTCTGCTGTTTATACTGGGCCGTGGTGCAGGCAACGCTCGCCTGCGATTGAGCCCGCATTGAACGTTTTGGCAGTAATCATTGCGTTACAGTGCCCTTAAGGTCAGCTGTGAAGTTGGTTATGCATGGTAGCCCACATTATTCAACTCCAGTTTTAGTTGTGCGTTAATCGTCAGTGGTGTCATGAGATATCAGAGGCGCGGCGGTCGTGGTCTCTCTCGAAATGCTCGAAACGACCTATCGAAACTTGAAAACTCTAGAAAAAAGATACTGCCTTTGTTTTGTTACAGGTGCGCAACGACTTCTCAGCAAAAAGCGCTTCCTTGAACTATATTTTTCATATGCGCTCCGATGGTCGATTGAGAGTACGCTGTTGCCATGTCGGATCCTGAGGGAGGCTACTCCGGCTGACGCCGAAGGCCGCACCGGCAATACTGGGGCACTGAGACCAGTGCACCCCAGCGCACATACAGCGCTTCTCCCAGTGCATCGCGGATGCCAGCGACACACTCAGCGTCAAAAAGCTAATCACCGACGTTTCCTACCATCGTACCAGTGCAACCAATGTCTTCTCGTTACTGCTCCAATGAATACCGCAGACCTCTAGCGTGACCAGCAGATCCAGTGCAAAACCAGCGCAAAAATCTCACTGGTTTCGCTTGGAAGACGCTGGGAGACGCTGGTTTTCGCAATAGGGATAATGATGAGTTATGCATTTCGGAGCATGAACATGTGGTGCTGGCCACATGCAAGGGACACTGGGAAGTTAGAGATCTCTTCTGGTTCCGTCAGGTACCGTAGCCAGTAACAATATTGAAACTGCTGAAATATGACTTTTTTCGATATCTGAAAACGAACAGGTGCCAAAGCATCAAGACATACGTTCTGGAAACACAGATAGGCGCAAAGGACTTGTTGTGCTTTGAAAGGACTTTGATGTTTCCAGAATCGTCCTACTCAGTTGACTGGCTTGTAATCGTGGAGACCAAATATGTGAGTGAGACATTTAGCCGCATTTTTACAGAACCGCCCCGACGATTTGCTTCTTGCCAATGGTATCGAGAGCTCGTAGCGCACGAAGATTCGGAAAGGGATCCATCAGAAGAGAAACCTCTGTTGTCATTCTATTTAAAGGGCTCCAAGGAGCGTCTTCATGACATTGATGTCCACTGCTCAAGACCAAGCCAGCTAAGAAACAGTATAAATCGTATAGGCTTCGGATACGCTGAAGATTCGAGCTCCAAACACACTTTCTGCAATGACATGAGGTCGTAAATTATCTGGTAGGCGCTTAGAGTATATAACGTCATCAGAGGAAAATATACAGACAGCAGGTACTCCTGGATGAGCTGGTTAAAAGCAACTACGATACAATAGGCACATTGACTATTGTGACTGCTAGTTTCGGGCAGAGATTTGCCATTCCAGCGACGTTAGACTTTTACATAAAACGTTCTATGTGAGAACAGGCCGCATAATGCAGGTCTCTTTGCTAGATATTTTTGTCAACTCTAAGCTCGGCCTTTTTCTGGTTGTCATAGGCATTGTAATTTTCTCAGCCGCTGATCTCACAGAAAGAAACATACAGTTGTTAAGCGCAGTGAGTAAATTTTTTTTGTTATTTCTCAACTGTTTTTACGCGACGTCATCTTCAATACCTCGCCGTACACACTCGTTGTACGTAAGAGCAACTGTTTATGGCGTGTGGATCATGGCCATTTCACCTTTTCCAGTTATTTTCGCGGTGAACTTATTTCAAGACTTAGCTTCCAGAAAGAACTTAATGTGGTTGTCACTCTCCAAGAACTTGAGGATGCGTTGGATTGTTAATTGGTGGTTCCCTGTTTCACGAGAGGCACGTTTATAAAGACAAGACTTTTTATTAAAAAGAACGACACCACGCTTTTCGTGAAATTGAGAGCAGCTTTTCAAAAGAGCAGAGACAAATATCATTTGCTAATGAACGATAAAAGACAATGCTTGTCTTGTTCTCTGCGACATAATGATATATGCTTCTCAATACGTTTACCAAAGGCAGGTTCGATTACATTGCCATAGAGGCTCGTGGAATCAAAAGATTATTTGTGCTCAAGCTGGGCTACCATGCCCGTCCGAAAAACGTTTCCTATGATACGCGGATACAGTGATTTTCTTCGCAGACTAGATGAATCATCATTGCTTCGCATTCGAAAACACGCTTTTGTGTTGAGCGGTGACAACGAAGCTCACAGTAGATATAGCAGTGTTCGATCGAACCAAGGTGCAGAGTTATATCTATTTTTCATTGTTTTCAGCGGCCTACTCTGTGTTTCGCTTGGAGAACATTTTTTGGAGGTAATCACAATATACGACTGTGTGATAGCAACTTCACCTTTTAGTTTAAATAACTATGTTAAGGTAAACCTCACAATGAAGAAGTATTCATAATTCTGTTTCGAATAAATCATATGCATTTTAAGTTACCTTTGTCCAAAAAGAGGTCAAAACAACGGATGTCTTCTAAAATTGCAGGTATCCGAATGGAAAATAAGAGGAGGATGTTTATGAAACGTAAATAATGGTTGGTATAAAATCTGCCGTCAATGAGTATAAGGATCAAGTTATGCGCAGTAACGAGAAGTGCTAGTGTGAAAAGGACCATTAAAAATTTGTGCAGTGCTAACATAGCATACTTTACAAAAACTATTTCTTCAATGCACGTCTTCTGGGTTTCTTTTTTCTGTTCAGAATTTGTCCCAGTCTAATAAATTGTACCTTACATCCTTAGTAAATAGAACGAAAATTAACAATCTCATTCTGCCCCACTAATACTAGCCTAATTCAATTCTCCACACCGGAGGTCCCTGTTGCTGGAAGATCGCAAAAAAAAAACGATGTTTTAAAGATTGATGAGGAAAACCCAAATGTGACATCAAAAATTATTAAGACAAAACAGGGCTTATAAGCAGAAACCAGATCTGAAAAGTGTACAAGTTAGGAGCGCCAGTCATTCGGCAAAGTATTTAAAGATGTTATGGAGTGCAGACTGCATAATTGTGCTTTAGTTCTCGCCCACCTATTCCGCCGTAGTAACTTGTAAATAGTTTTTTACATACGAGCGTTAATGGTGTATGTCTACCTGCTAGAGAATATTTTCAGCCTCTCACTCAAGGACTCACACGACTCCTAGGTGATTTATGTGAATGCACGTCATGAAAAGGGGGATAGCAGCTGGAAAGGATAAGATAACTATATATAGATCTGTTGAAGGACGCGGGGGATATTATACTAGAAAAACTGGCCACCTTGTATACGTGTCATTGACGATACCGGAGCCATGGAAGAACGCAAACATTATCCTCATTCTTAAGAAAGGGGATGCTAAAGACTTTAAAATTACAGACCGATCAGCTACTGTCTGTTACGTATAAGGTATACTAAGGTAATCGCTAATAGAATCAGGACAACTTAGACTACGATCAAGCAAAGGATATAGCAGGTTTTCGGAAACGGCACTGTACTAACGATCATACCCACACAATCGACCAGGTGACAGAAAAATGCTCGGAATATAACCAGCCCTTATACATAGCATTCATTGATTATGAAAAACTATTTGACTCAGTAGAAACGTCAGCGGTGATGCTGTCATTGTGAAATCAGGGGGTAGACGAGCCGTACGTGAAAGTGTTGGAAGATATATGTAGTGTCTGCACAGCAACCTTAGTTCTGCATAAAGAAGGTAACAAGATTCCTATAAAGAAAGGTGTTAGGCAAGGAGACACGATCTCCCCAGTACTATTCACAGCTTGCTTAGAGGAAGTATTCAGAGCATCGGAATGGGAGCAATTAGGGATAAGGGTAGATGAAGAATACCTCAGTAAACTGCGATTTGCTGGTGACATTGTCTTGCTATGTAACTCAGGATTTGAACTGCAAATAATGATTGCTGACCTAGACAGGAAAAGTAGAAAGGTATGATTGTAAATCAATATGCAGAAACCTAAGATAATGTTGAACAGCCTGGGGAAGGAACAGCTGTTCACGTTAAGAAGCGAGGCAGTAGAAGTAGTAAGCAAATATGTCTACTTAGGACAGGTCGTAACTGCAGATGCGGACACTGAAAAGGATATAACAAGAAAAAGATTGGGATGAGGCGCTTTTGGCAAACGTTTGCACCCCTAGAGAACTCAGCAACATGGAAAGTTTTATTTGCCTAACAAGAAATAGATTGACGAAAAAGGTCTCCGTTTTCCGGTTCTCTACCGGCAACTGGCGGCATGCAACTACGATTCGGCTTCTCCCAGAAGTTGCACCAGCCATAGCTAAAAGCTTCCTTTTTAGGCGCATGACTTAACGGGGCGTCGGATTTGTTCACCTGTTTACACAACTGAAAACAACAGGCTGCTGAAGACAGTTCTTCACTTTGGTGCATATGCGATGCATGTTGTCTGTTGAACCATAGGATCATTTGCGAAATTTAGACGAAATTTCTTTTTCTTTCAAAGAACGGTAATAGAGTGTTTTGTAGTAATCTCTTTTTATAATAAACACTGCTACACTTAGGGGAAGGAAAATGAATTTTTTTGTACCGCGTATGTACGCAATTTGCCTTTTGTGTTTCTGGATTGCCTAAGCAGGACACGAAGTCTTACTATGCTTTTACCATCCGGTCTTTATTCCACTCGCAAGATGAGGAAACCGGTGCAATCTGTCTCTTACATAACAGCACTGCTTATTGGTGCTTAGTGAATTCTACAAAGCCACAGGCAAGCACAGGTCACTTAAGTTCAACGAATGATCGACAATACATTGAAGTCATACTGGGGCACTGGAAGTGATCTGCGAAGCGAGATAAGCACTTAAGACGAGCGCTTAAGTGTATTCAGAGCTGGGGCCGACTGGCGCAATAGCAAACGTTTTGAGTCAATTAGTGATACTTCGAAACCTATGGATGAACAAAACATGCTTTCCGGAACTTAGAACACACAAAAAGAAAGAAAGGATCACATCCGATACCGCCCCGAAATGTGCTGCAGGAAGGGAGCTTACAACAGAGGCTCAAGTAAGCCTAAGCCGCGGCCTCAAAGGTGAGCCGAAGCTTAATGTCGGCGACGGGAGGTGATTGATTGAAAAGGATGCAGAGAAAAACGTTTGATACGTTTACTTGAAGTTCACGATGTCCTTCGAGCACTCCTGGCGCCTTGCGGGTTTATAGTTGTCTTGTGCACGTATCTATCACCGCGTTTGCAGTGATCGTTACATGTATCATGTTTTTGCTGCAGGTATTTGTAAGAGGTAGAATTAGCCTGTACTGGCTGCGTGAAGCTCCGTTGTATGAACATGAGCTTTATTGTTATGATAAAATTTAGGTTTCCAGTACTTGTCTTGCTGCTAGAGTGGAAACGTTTGATATAATTTCAGGAAGTTCACAATAGTGTTAAGAATTTTTCTGGCACCTTGTGCGTGTGAAGTTCTCTGGAGCATGTATTTGTCACCGTGTTTGCAGTGAACATGACAGATATGTTTTTCTACAGGCATTTATTAGATGTGGAGTTAACCTCTTCTGGTTGTGCGATGCTTTTTCGTTGTATGAATATGCGCGCGTTATTGTTATGATAAAATTTCGGTTTCCAGTGGTTGTGTTGCTGCTAGAGCAAAAAAGGGTTTCACACTATGTCAGAAAGTTCACAATAATGTTAAGAATGCTCTCGTCCCTTGCGTGTGTGGAGCTGTCTTAAGCACGTATTTTTCGCCGGGTTTGCAGCATGTTAAGAGATAGTGTTCTTGCTGGAGCCTTTTTAAGATCTATGTTCTCTTTATTGATCGAGTAATGCATAATCCTTGTACAAATGAGTAGAATTATTACTCCAACAATTTTGGGGTTTTCAGCTATTCTCATTTTGCTAGGGGAGAAAACAAAAACATTCCATAATTCTTCAGGATGTTCACAAGGTTTAGATTAATATTTCTGGCGCATTGCGTGTTTGGAGTTCTCATGCACAATTATTCTTTTCTTGATTTGCAGTGATTGTGTCAGATATCGTGATTTTGCTGCAGGTGTTTGTTACGGGCTGTATTAGCATTTATCGGTTGAGTGATATGCTTCCTTTTTAATATTGTATGCGTATTGTTCTAATAAACAAATTGCTTTTCATCTTTGTTTTGTTGTGAGTGTATTTGTCAGCATCGTTTCCCTGGTTATGCACCCATTGCCATAATGACTGTATTAACTAGCCGAAGAAATTTGAAATTGATGCGGATGCACTCATACGCTCGCAACCACCAAACAGAACACTCAAGCGGCAAACGGTCGGCCCGCGCTTGGCCCTTGCCAATATGGCCGTCTAAAACACATCGGGTAGACCTAGACCACCCATCTCAGTCCGAGGTCGGGGACTGACAATGGCCTAAGAACGGCCGATGATCGGAAATTGACCTCAGACCGACGAGTATGGCCGACTTGGCCAGCCTAATACCGCGCTAGGGTTATGCATGGGCCATGGCTTACCCACACATGGCCCAAGCACTTCGGCGGTACACGCAGCCCGTTGGTTTCATCATCATGATCATCAGCCTGACTATACCAACTGCAGGGTGATGGCCTCTCCCTTAATTCTCCAATTAACTCGGTTCTGTGCTAGCTGCATCCACTTGACCCCTGCGAACTTCTTAACCTCATCCGCCCACGTAACTTCCTGCCACACCTGCTACGCTTTCTTTGTCTTGGAATCCAGTTTGTTACCCTAAGCCACCATCGGTTATCCTCTCTTCGCCCTGCATGTCCTGCCCATGACAATTTCTTCTTAATTTCCACTAGAATGTCGGTAACCTGAGTAAGTTCTCTGATCCACTCTCCATGCTTCCTATCTCTTAATGTTACCCCTACCATTTTTGTTCCATTGCCTGATGGTTTATACATGTATAATTAGTGGTCTACTCATCCATGGCCTAAGGTTTACCCATTAAAACATGTGCAGTTCGAATGTGCATGGAAGTTTGTGCGGAGGCAGTATTATGATATGGCATCTTCTCCTCCAAGCGGGCTCTAACTTTTTGGCATCAGCAATGCTGCAGCGGTGGCGTAGCGGTAAAACATCCGCCTAGCATGCAAGAGGACCGGGGTTCAAATCCCGGTGCCGCGCAATTCTCCAGCGGATTAAAAAAAAATCCGAGTGTCGATAGAATTGCATAAATAGGTTTGGGGTGCGACCTGATGCCGGTGAACACCTCCGGCATTGCACTCCCTCACCAGAACAGGAGTTGGCCACCCTGGTGCATTAATTGGCCGCAACCTCTCATAATAAGCTCCACAAAACCCCGGCCCTCAGTCACCAGCGGCTGCGGAACAACTGACCACGGCGGCGGTCGGACCTGTGACGCAGCAGGGGGTGCTAGGAAAGCCTGGCTCCGCTGGACAGGCCGCCATTGGAAACTGACCCTGGCAATGTTTAATGCTAGAACCCTAGCCAGTGAAGCTAGTTTAGCAGTGCTCTTACCGGAACTAGAAGGTATAAAATGGGATGTCATAGGGCTTAGTGAGGTTAGGAGGCCGAATGAGGCATATACTGTACTGAAGGATGGGCATGTACTGTGTTATCGAGGTTTGCCGGAGAGGCGAGAACTAGGAGTAGGTTTCCTTGTCAATAAGCATAAAGCGGGTAATATCGATGAATTCTATAGTATTAATGAGAGGGCGGCAGGCATCGTAATTAGGCCTAATAGGCGGTATAAACTGAAGGTTGTACAGGCCTATGCACCTACATGTAGCTATGATGACCAGGCAGTTGAAAGCTTCTACGAAGATGTAGAATCGGCAATGCGAAAAGTAAAGACGCAGTATGCTGTACTATTGGGCGGCTTCAATGCCAAGGTAGGGAAAAAGCAGGCAGGAGACAAGGCAGTAGGTGACTATGACATTGGTTCTAGGAATAGCAGTGGGGAGTTACTAGTTGAGTTTGCAGAGCGCAATAACTTACGAATCATGAATACCTTCTTCAGCAAACGGAAGAACCGGAAATGGACATGGAAAAGTCCGAACGGGGCGACTAAAAATGAAATCGGCTTCATAATGTGTTCAACCCCCGCCATTATGCAAGATGTAGAGGTAATCGGGAAAGTGCAATGCAGTGACCACAGGATGGTGAGGTCCCGAATTAGCCTAAATCTGAAGAAGGAACGCAACAGATTAGTAAGAAAGAAACCCATCAACGAATTAGCGGTTAGGGAGAGGGCAGAAGAGTTCAGGATCTCGCTACAAAACAGGTATTCAGCTCTAAGCGAGGATGGCGACATTACCCCAGAAGCAAGGAACAATAATTTCAGAGATATCACTATTGAATGCGCGGTAGAAGTAGGCGGTAGGACTGTTAGAGAGGCTACCGGTAAGCTGTCTAAGGAGACGAAAGATTTGATTAAGAAACGCCAGAGAATGAAAGCTTCCAATCCAACAGACCGGATCGAATTGGCCGAGATATCAAAGCTAATCAATAAGCGCAAGGTGGCCGATATAAGGAAGTATAACATGGAGAAAATTGAGCATACTGTAAAGAACGGGGCAAGCCTTAAAACGGTAAAGAAGAAACTGGGCATAGGCAAAAACCAGATGTATGCGATAAGAGACAAGGTGGGCAACGTCATCACGAATATGGATAAGATAGTCAACGTAGCCGAGGAGTTCTATACAAATCCCTACAGTAGCCAAAGTAGTCAGGACAGTAATGAGATTGGCGGTAGGGACAAACATTCAGACGTTCCACCAGTGACGAAGGACGTGATCAAGAAAGCATTAGAAACTATGAAAAAGGGGAAATCAGCTGTAGAGGATCAGATAACTACGGATTTGCTTAAGGACGGAGGGATATCATGTTAGAAAATCTGGCCACCTTGTATACGCAGTGCCTGGTGTCATCGACGGTACCGGAACCATGGAAGAATGGAAACATTATCCTCATTCACAAGAAAGGGGACTCTAAGGACCTTAAAAATTACAGACCAATCAGCTTACTGTCTGTTAGGTATAAGGTATTTACTAAGGTAATCGCTAATATAATCAGGACAACCTTAGACTTCAATCAAGCAAAGGATCAAGCAGAGTTTCGGAAACGGTACTCTACTATTGATCATATCCATACGATCGATCAGGTGATGGAAAAATGCTCCGAATATAACCAGCCCTTATACATAGCATTCATTTATTACGAAAAAACATTTGACTCAGTTGAAACCTCGGCGGTGATGCAGGCATTGCGAAATCAGGGGGTAGACGAGCCGTAGGTATAAAGTTCTGGAAGATATATACAGTGGCTGCACAGCAACCATAATTTTGCATAAAGAAAGTAACAAAATTCCCATAAAGAAAAGTGTTAGGCAAGGAGACACAATCTCTCCAGTACTATTCACAGCTTGCTTAGAGGAAGTATTCATGGACTTGGAATGGGAGCAGTTAGGGATAAGGGTACATGGAGAATACCTCAGTAATCTGCGATTTGCTGATGACATTGCCTTGCTAAGCAACTCAGGAGATGAACTACAAATAATGATTGATGACCTAGAGAGGAACAGTAGAAAGGTAGGCTTGAAAATCAATATGCAGAAGAGTAAGGTAATGTTCAACAGCCTCGGGAAGGACCAGCAGTTTAGATTAGGTAGCGAAGTACTGGAAGTAGTAGGCGAATATGTCTACTTAGGATAAGTAGTAACCGCAGATCCGGACCATGAAAAGGAAATAACAAGAAAAATAAAATTAGGTTGGAGCGCATTTGGCAAACACTCGCAGATTATGTCTAGCAGCTTACCGGTATCGCTAAAGAGGAAAGTATATAACAGTTGTATCTTACCTGTACTCGCCTATGGTGCTGAAACATGGAGGCTAACCAAGAGAGTTCTATTTAAGTTGAGGACAACCCAGAGGGCTATGGAACGAAAAATGGTAGGGGTGACATTAAGAGATAGGAAGCGTGCAGAGTGGGTCAGAGAAATAACTCAAGTTACTGACATTCTAGTGAAAATTAAGAAGAAGAAATGGACATGGGCAGGACATGTAGTGCGAAAAGAGGATAACCGATGGTCGCTTACGGTAACAAACTGGATTCCAAGGGAAGGAAAGCATAGCAGGGGGCGGCAGAAAGTTAGGTGGGCGGATGAGATTAAGAAGTTCGCAGGGGTCAAGTGGATGCAGCTAGCACAGAACCGGGTTAAGTGGAGAAATATGGGAGAGGCCTTCGCCCTGCAGTGGGTATAGTCAGGCTGATGATGATGATGAATGGTGTTCTCCGGGCAGGTGAAAAGCCACCCACACGTATGTAGCTTTAAAACGCCTGGGCATCGACAAATGTAGGTTTAAACAGCCCGAGCAATCGTTGCCAAACAGGTCGGGGTTATGCCGGGGTTACAAGCTCGGGCCATGGATGCTGGCCGACGTCTGCCCTACCTTGTACATGTGCATGGCCGCACATAGGCCGAGCTGCCATGGCTGAATTCTTTCGGCGCTGAGCCGGGAACCCGAGCTCGGGCATTGGTTGATGGCCGACTTCCGCCCTACCCAGTACATGGCCAACCATGGGCCGTCATTCGACCGAGCACCGAATGCCCGCAGGTCGGCTACCGACCAGCTGCCGATGATCGGCCATAGGTTGGCAGTCGGCAAATACTATCTGGGAACACAGTAAAATTTCCCTTTCACTTGATGGAGGTGAGGATTTCCTACCTCCCTGTCATCACTCGTGTTCTGCTCTGGAGCTTTGTACCAGCGGGATCCTCCTGTCTTCAGCGGGACCGGCGACCGCGACGTGGAAGACTGGCTGGCCTCATATGTGCGGGTCAGACTCACAACCACTGGGACAAGAACCAAATGTTCAATAACGTCACATTCTACCTAGCGGACATTGAAAACCTGTGGTTTCGCAACCAGGATGCCGATACCACATCGTGGTCTGCTTTCAAGACTTGTTTTGCCGATATCTTTGGCCGGCCTGTAGTGCGCAAGCTGGGCGCTAAGCAACGCTTGCGCTGCCGTGCACAGCTTCCTGGCGAGAATTTTACAAGTTATATTGGAGATGTCGTCGACCTGTGCAAGCGCATTGATGCTTCAATGTCAGAGCGCACCAAGATCGATCGCATTATGGAAGGAATTGACGATGACGTGTTTCAGATGCTTCTGGCCAGAAATCCAGCAACCATCGTCGACATTATTAACGCATGCCACAACTTTGAAGAATTACGGAAGCGCCATAACATCACTAGTTCTTCGCACTCACACCCGGAGTCTCTAGCAGCTTTAATACCTGACAGAGACCACTCGTCCTTCCTGCCACAAATAAAGCAGTTTGTTTGAGAAGAAGTTGTACATCACCTAACTCTCCTTTGCCAATGTCCTGACGCTCCCTCTCCTTTACTATCAAAGTTGCAGCAAGGCATCCCTGAACAAGTCGCAGAAGCACTTCCCACACTGCCTGAAGCTCCTTCTGTTGCTCCTTTGACATATGTTGGAGCACCAGACCAGTATAGTCAACCTTCTGTTACAGACCCTTCGACCTGCGGGTCTGTGGCTGCGCGGCCTCCGCCTGAGCCATTGCCACCCATGCAGCCTGTCCTACGCCCTACACCGCTTCCTAAAACGGCTACACTTCATCCTCCTACTCCGTGATATTAAAATCTTCGGCGTACTTCGGACAATCGCAAAACTTACTACTACTGGGGTTTCGCTGGGCATGAGGCCCGTCGATGTCTTCGTCGCATGGCCGCGAAATTGCGCACGTGAGCAGCCTCAAGACTACTACGATCCGCTCCTCTCGCTCTCGGCATAGATCGCCAGTGTGGCTCCTGTTAGCACGGCGGAAATTGTAGTCAACTATGCGAGGATATCACGAGGATGAGAACGACGAAGTGCCAGTGCTCTGCTCGAGCTCGCTTGTATGTGCCAAGACTGGCTGCATTCTTCTATGGCTCACCGCGCAGCTTAGCGAGGGATACTATCCCTGTTAATACTGAGTAAAACCCCCTCTCAGTGTATATATATATATATATATATATATATATATATATATATATATATGTGTGAAGGAAAGAAGCCAACAGTCGGCGAGGCCAAGGAAAGCGTTGGGGATGGTACTTTTATGTCTTTTTTTTAATGTTTGCTTAGATAATCACAGAAATTAGTAATGTAATCTGTTTAGGGGAAAGATAATTAAACACAAAGTAGAAGAAAAAACAACCTGCCGATGGTGGGAACCGAACCCACGACCTCCGAATAACGCGTCCGGTGCTCTTCCAACTGAGCTACATCGGCCGCTGTCCCCCCTGCTACTTTCTTGGGTATTTATGTTGTCTGTATACGAACCTTGAGAGTGTTCACCAGCGCCACCCTCAGCCATAGCGGCGGAGGTGGGACGTCCTTTCTTACCGCCAGCGTCACGTAGAACGTGATCAAGAGCGAGGGCGAAAGCTGTGCTAGAACCCTCTTACGCTAATTATGGCTTCAAGACTGCCAGAACCGAGACCCCCGTAAGCTACAAGCAGATCAATCAAGGGAAAAGGACGGCGCTCGTTATAATACATGAAGGAAAGAAGCCAACAGTCGGCGAGGCCAAGGAAAGCGTTAAGGATTGTACTTTGTCTTTTTTTTAATGTTTACTTGGATAATCACAGAAATTAGTAATGTAATCTGTTTAGGGGAAAGCTAATTAGACACATAGTAGAAGAAAAAACAACGTGCCGATGGTGGGATCCGAACCTACGACCTCCGAATAACGCGTCCGGTGCTCTTCCAACTGAGCTACATCGACCGCTGTCCCCCCTGCTACATTTTGGGTATTTATGTTGTCTGTATACGAACCTTGAGAGTGTTCACCAGCGCGACCCTCAGCCATAGCGGCGGACGTGGGACGTCCTTTGTTACCGCCAGCGTAGCGGCAGGGGCTCTAGCAAAAGGACTCAAGCTTCCGACGCTTCTCATATGGGCAATAAAGCTTCGTTCGTAACAATATCGTCCGTTTCAGAAAACGAACTGCAAAATATGTATTTGACGTTCGTTCTATCGTCATAACCAAAAACCAAGAATAGGATAAAAAAGAAATTTTTCAATATCGGCACTACAGAAAAATATGTGAGCTAAAATTAAAAGAAAGGTTCTATCAACCGGCAACCAAAGCTCACACCCACTACTGAGGACAACTAAAATTGATTTTTTTATGATTCTAGCTCCGCTGACCCAACCTTGAAGTCCCAGAACATTCTCATTTCTTATACTCTACTGAAGAAGCACTGAACGACGGAGTAACTTTTTCCGTACAAAATATTCCTTTAGTTGAAAACATTTCCTCATCCTATAATAGTAACGCGAGATATGCCCTTTTAGTGAAGAAACAAGAGAATAGGCCTATGTAAAAAAAAAAGTTTTGCCTTGCCCAACTTAAAAGCAATTTCACTCGCAGAAACTGCTTAGAAGTATGTGATGTAGATTGCTGCCGCCCCACGTATCATCAAGAGAGTGGAACCGCCGATCTAGAGGTCAGTGCATCGATAGTGCGACACACTTAAGCTGCAATTTCGGTGCGGACATTGATCGCGTACCTGGTACGTTCAGGCTCCTATGTTTGGCACACGGGAGCCTTAAATATCGTCGGGCAGAACGACTGCCATGCCTTGCCCAACTTAAAAGCAATTTCCCTCGCAGAAAATGCTTAGAAGGACGTGATGTGGATTGCTGCCGCCCCACGTATCATCACGAGAGTGGTACCGCCGATCTAGAGGCCAGTGGATCGATAGTGCGACACACTTAAGCTGCAATTTCGGTGCGGACATTGATCGCGTACCTGGTACGTTCAGGCTCCTATGTTTGGCACACGGGAGCCTTAGATATCGTCGGGCAGAACGACTGATTACGCACTTGAGCGCAAGCAACCACAATTGCCTATGAAAACGAGGGCATATTGCCGGGATACTAAATTACACAGGCTGCGACCAAAGGCTTTGCTGATGCCTGAAGACTGACTAGCCTCGGAAAGGACCTGTCTCAAAGTGAGCAGATAGCAAGGCAACAAGGAATTATTGCCACAAGCCCATGCATCCATCGCCTGCACAGAAGATAATTGATAGAATTAATATTTGACTCGCGGTAAAAGTTTGTGCTGTTGTACCACGTACAGTTATGAGCATATGAAAGGGTTATTAGATGAATGTTTGTGCTCAAAATATGTATTCAATTCGCATTCAAACAGATTTGGTGAGTAAATGTTGCTCTTACGAATTATTTTTAATTGTGCTGAGCGATAACAGTACATCCTTTTAATTAGTCGAAGCTGCGCTTACAATAAATTGTGAGTTCATCCCAGGAGTATTCCTACCCATGAAAAATGTTGGCAATTTTAAAAATGTTTATTTTTGCGGCAGTGTTAGCATGCACTGGGATGAAAGGTCTCGCGAATGATATTGAAAGATTTGAACAAAGTATACAAAACAACACCCAGGGTTCTGAGCTATACATTTTGAAGCATGAAAATGTGGCGCTGGTCACATGCAAGGGACACTGGGATGTTAAAGATCGCTTTTGGTTGCGTCAGGTACCGTGGCCAGTAACAACATGGACACTGCCGAGATATGAGTTTCTTCGATATCTGAAAATGAACAGGCGCCCGAGCATCAAAACATATGTTCTGGCAACGCAGGTAGGCCCAAAGAGGTAATGTGCTTTGAAAGGACTTTGACGCTTCCTGAGTCGTCCTACTTAGTTGACTGGCTTGTAATCGTGGAGACCAAAGTTGTGAGTGAGACATTTAGCCGCTTTTTTCCAGAATCGCCCAGGCGTATTTTTTCTTGCCAATGGTGTCGAGAACAGGTCACACACGAAAATGCGGAAAGACAGCCATCAGAAGAGAAGGCTCTGTTCTCACTCTACTCGAAGGACTACAAAGAGCATCTTCGTGACAATGATGTGCGACGCTCAAGACCAAGCCAGCTAAGGAACAGTGTAATTCGAATAGGCTGCGCATCTGTTGAATTTTCGAAATTCAAACCCAATTTCTGCAATGACATTCCGTCGCACATTATCTGGGATGCACTTGGCGTGTACAACGTCACTATTCAGTGGAAAATGTACAAACGTCAGGTACTCCTGGATGAGCTGCTTAAAAGCAACTACGATATGGTAGGCTGCTTGACTACTGTGACAACTAGTTTAGGGCAGCGGTTCGCCATTCCAGCGGCGTTAGACTTTGCACAAGAAACATTCTATGTGAAAACAGGCCGCCTAATGCCGGTCTCTTTGCTAGATACTCTAGTTAACTCTAAGCTCGGTCTTTTTCTGGTTATCACAGGCATTGCAATTTCCTCAGCGGTTCTAACAGCCGCTGATCTCGCAGAAAGAAACATTCAGTTAGTGAGCGCAGCGAGCGAATTTTTCGTGTTTTTTCTCGCCTCTTTTTGCGCTACGTCCTTTCCAATACCCCGCCGAAAGCGCTCGTTATGCGCAAGAGGAATTGTTTACGGCTTGTGGATCATGGCCATTTTACCCTTTTCGGGTTATTACCGCGGTGAGCTTATTTCAAGGCTTAGTTTGCAGAAAGAACTTAACGTGGTTGACACACTCCAAGAACTTGAGGATGCATTGGATCGCAAAATGGTGGTTCCCTGTTTCGCGAGAGGCACGTTTATAGAGGCCATGCTTTCTAGCAAAAAGAACGAAACCACGCTTCTCGTGAAATTGAGAGCAGCTTTTCAAAACAGCACAAACAAAGACCATTTGCTAATGGACGATAATAGACTATGCTTCTCTTGTGCTCTGCGACATAATCATATATGCTTCTCAAGAAGGGTACGAAAGTCAGGTTCGGCCCAATTGCCAGAAGGGCTTGTGGAATCAAAAGAGAATTTGGGCTCAAGCTGGGCGACCATACCAGTCCGAAAGGATTTTCCAATGATCCGCGGATACAGAGATTTTCTTCGGAGACTAGATGAAACATTTTTGCTTCGGGATCGAGAAGATGCTTTTATGGAGAACGGTGACAAAGAAGCTCACAGCAGATATAGCAGTGTTGGGTTAAGCGAAGGTGCAGAGTTATATCTATTTTTCTTGGTTTTCAGCGGCCTAATGTGTGTTTCTCTTGGAGCATTTCTGTTGGAGTTAATAATAATGTCAGACTCTGTGATAGCAATTTCTCCTTTCAGTTGAAAGTATTATGTTGAGGTAGAACTTTATTGGAGAAGTATAAAGTCGTAACTGTTTCGCTCAAGGCATACACAATTTAAATGACTTTTGCCCACAAAGGATACACAACCATTGGACGTCTTCTAAAATAGCAAGTATCCGGATGGAAAATAAAAAGAGGGTCCTTATAAGAAGTAAATCATGGTTCGTATAAAATCTGCCGTCAATAAGTAAGTATCTGGTTATGAACAAAAAAAGAGAAGTGCCTGTGAGAAAAGTACCATTGAATATTAATGCAATGCTATCATAACATACTCTACAAAGACTGTTTCGTCAATGCGGGTTTTGTGGGGTTCTTTTTACACGTTCAGAATTTGTCCCACTGTAATAAACTGCATGTTACATGCTTATTAAAATCGAAATAACAGCCTATTCCGCCCCACTAAAACTTGCCTAATTTCATTCAGCACTCCGAAGATAACTTGTTGCTTTAAGATTGTAAAAAAAAAACGTGTTCTTAAAGATTGATGAGAAAAACAGAAATGGGGCATCACATAATATTAAGGCAAAACTGCTGTTTTATTATCAGAAGCCAGATCTGAAAGTCATGCAGGTAAATTTAGGAGCTCTAGTCAATCTGAAAACAGTGTAGAGATATGTTGGAGTGCCGACTACATATATTTTGCTTTAGGGTTCGCATACCTATTGCACTGTAGGGACGCGTAAATATTATTTACGTACGAGCGTTGATGGTGTATTTCTGCCTGCTAGTGTATATTTCTCGCCCCTCACTCACGGACTCAAGAGCATCCGATGCGATGTACGTGAAAGCACATCACGGGGCATCCATGCATTGCTCTTCTGTCCTTTGGGAGCATGCAGCCCGTCTCACGATCGGCGACTCCATTTCTAGCTCTTAGCTGCTCCGTTTGATCGAATGTTTCCTCTCGAATTTCAAGCATTCCAATTCAATACGATAACCACTTGGAAAGTACTGCATAGCAAAATTTAGGAATTAATAAATGTATTACAGTGTAAGTTCCCACACCTAGCGAACTCAGTAATCTACAATGCGGAATGTTTTATTTGCCGAACAAAAAATAAATAAACGAAAAAGGCCTCACTTTTCCAACTCACAAGTGGCAACTTGCGATTTTAATTACGATTCGGCTTTTCCCACACGTTTCACCAGCTACAGCTAGAAACTTCCTAGTTAGGCGCCTAAATTATCAGGGCGCCAGATTGGCTCATCTTTCTACACACCTCAAAACAAACGGCTGCTGAAGATAGTTCTTCACTTTGGTGCATGTGCGATCCATGTTGTCTGCTAGTTGCATCAAAAGAATATTTACGCCACTGTGATGCAATTTCTCTGTAAAAAAACGGTAATAGTGAGTTTTGTAGAAGTACATTCTGATATATAAACAGTGATAGAAGTCAGGTGAAGGAAAATGAACTCACAGTTGCGTTTACTGTATGCCATTTGTTTTTGTGTTCGTGGATTGTCTAAGCTGCACATGATTTGCTACTCTGCCTTCAACATCCGGCTTTTCTTTATTCCACACGCACGATGAGAAAACCGTTGCAATCTGTCTCTTACCTAACAGGAATATTCATTATTGCTTAGTCGATTCTATATGAAGTCGCTGGCAAGCACAGGCCGCATAATTTCAACGATTTACGGGCAATATTCTGAAGACATACTGGGGCGCTGGAAGTGCACTGCGAAGCGAGGTAAAAAATATACAATGAGCGCTTAAAATCTACACAGAGCTCGGGGACGACACGCGCAATGGCAAACAACTTGTATCGATTAGTGGTAGTTCAGAACGTGGACAGAAACGAAAAAAGTATTTCCGGAATTCAGAACACACAAAGGGAAGGAAAGGATCACATCATATACCGCCTTGAAGTGTGCTGCAGGAATAAAGCTTACAACAGAGACTCAAGCAAGCCTTGGCCGCGGCCTCACTGATTATCCGAAGCCTAAAATCGACGATGAGAAGACGTTTGATTGGAAGTGATGAAAAAAAAAATTGATACTTTTTCTTCTAATTCTCATTTGTTATTTGAACACTTCTGGCACCTTGGGAATTTGTAGTTGTCCTATGCACGTATTTGTCAGCGGGTTTGCAGTGATCGTAGCAGACATGTTTTTGCTAGAGGCGTTTGTCAGATGTTGAATCCAACTCTACTAGTTGGGCGATGCTTGTTGGTTGTATGAACAGGGCGCGTTATAGTTCTGATGAAATTTGTTTCCAGTACTTGTCTTGCTGCTAGAGCAAAAAACTACTCATACAATTTAAAGAGCTTCACAACAGTGTTACGAATACTTCTGGTACATTGCATGTTTAAAGATTATCGAGCACATATTTGTCACCGGGTTTGCTGTGATTGTGACAGATATCACGTTTTTGCTATATGCGTTTGGTAGATGTTGAGTTAGCATCTACTGTTTGGGGGATGCTTCTTCGTTGTGTTAATATCAGCGCGTTATTGTTCTCATAAAACTTAAGTTTCCAGTACTTTTCTTGCAGATAGATAAAAAACTTTTCATACAATTTCAGGAAGTTCACAACAGTACTTACGTGTGTGGACGTGTATTGAGCAAGTATTTCTAAGCGGATTTGCATTGATATTAACGGATACCGTGTTCATGCTAGGACGGTCGTTAGAAGTTGAGTTTTCCTTTACTAATTGAGTAATGTTTCTTGTATAAATGCGTGCACTTATTGCTCATATACATTTTGAGTGGTTTTCAGCGATTGTCATGTTGCTAGTTCAGAAAACACATTTCTGACGTGTACAGGCAGTTCGCAATGTTGCGATGAATATTTTTGGCGCATTGCGTGTTTCAAGTTGTCTTGTACACTTATTTTTTGCATCCTTTGCAGTGATTGTGACAGATATCATGTTTTTGCTACACGCATTTGTTAGATGCTGTTTTCGCCTTCATCGGTTGAGGGATATGTTTGCTTTGTAGAGTGTGGGCCGTTCTTTCTCTAATAAAAAAATTTCTTTTCATCTTTGTCTTGTTGCTAGTGTTTCTGTCAACATCGTTTTCTTCGTAATAGTCATATTTCCATAATGGCTGGGTTAACTAGACTAAAAAATTTAAAATTAATGCAAAGGCGCGCTCATTGCTCACCACCACCAAGAATTTTGCTCGATCTTGTTTGTGCCGTTATTCTGCTTGGCAACGCTTTTTCGTTAGACCACGACCGTGTAGGCTCGGGCGAATAATTCAAACAAAATTCGATATGCCGGTTTCGACGCGTGAGTCTAACGACCGGTCTTTAAAATTTGCCTGCTAACAGGGAGTCCTTAAATTCTTGAAGCTAATTTTCGCTAAAGATAAAAAAGGAGGCATTCAAGATTTTTTAAGGGTAATAAGGCCAAAGTCTCAGGGCTAGCTCTACCGCATTAATTATTTGAGAGAACTCCGTCGATGATACATGGCATAAGAGCGGCTTCTACGTTGTCGTTTAGAGGCTAGTAGCTCCAACATGCGGCAATTTGCGCGTGCTCGTTGCGGCGCTTGTTCTTCAGAGTTGGCAGCCGATGGCTTGTAGCAGTGCTAGATGCGTGACTGTTCTCGCACATGCTCCCTTCTGGATACGGGGGTGAAGCCCTCATCCTCGCGACCCCTAATTTGGGATGAAGACTGCAGGAACGCCAGAATAGAGAATTAAGATGGGCTACTGCCGTGCCCGATTTGGCATAAGAGTTAGCGCACTCGGCTGTAGTTTGGCGGCGCAGGATTCCTATTCCCATTTTAATATGACCTTGTTTTAAATTTAAATCGCCAATTAGGCAGCGAATGCTGTAGTGATCACGTGACCGACACAGCAAGGCGGCAAGCATTTCAGCGACCGCGGAGCAAGATCCGGTACAGGTGCGACTTAGTGACGTAGGATTCACGGGACTGTGACGTCGAGAATCCGCCTCTTCTGTGTCAACTGGATCCATTTTTTTCACTTTCTCTTTTTCCCCTTATTTTCCTGTATCTCGGTTCCTGTAACAATGAATCATGCACAAAACCAGTCAGTCAGCTTCTTCCTAAGGCTTGTTTTTCCAAAGAACTAATTTCCAGATGACACTCCCGCATTTTTCGTGGAACTAGTAGAAGGAAAACTACATTTTATCCGTCGCGGGAGAGGGCGGGGAGGGGGGGAGGGGGATATTGTTCTTTATTTATCTTAGGGACATTGAGGTTTCAGAAAATTTTAAGATAGGTACGTATGCTCTAGGGCCCCAGATCATAGGTACAAAGGCCGATTGCCTTCTATTTCCTACATTGCATCTGTAGGGAGCCATCCTGAAGTCAACTGGTGACATTCCTGAATTTACCCAAAACCTAAAGTGATTATTTGCATTTTTTGTCGTTTTGGTTAGATACCTGAATAATATTTTTCGCCGATAAACGCCGCGTTTCTCTGCGCGCCCCGCAGATATCCTAAACTAACAAAAAAAGCACCAATTTCAAAAATATTCTAAATACCGAAAAACATCTACAAAACTTTCGTAAAATGAACACCGGAAAATACACCGCGAAATTACGTGATTTGACGTGGCAGCCTCAGAGGGCACCACAAACCCGCGATATGGGCAGCGTATTGCCAAACCATATCCTGTAGGAGCATTTGAGCCATGAAGGAAGCAATGAACTAAGGAAAGGCCCTGATATCACAATTGTGAAGCCGGCATGGCCGCGCAGCCGCGCAGATATCGGAAGTTGCAATATCTCTCCTCCTGTTTTACTCTCCTCATTTTCTATCTCCGCGACGCTCACGTACCTCGAGCGCTTAGCAACGCTGCTGCTACTGGCCCGAGTTTTCATAGCAACAGCGATGCCGTTGCTAATGGCCCGACTTGGCTAACCCTAAATTTTGACGTCACTACCGCCACACTTTCTTCAATGCATTGGGAACGGCAAGGGCCTCTCCTAAGTTGTTTCCTTCCTCCATTATTCGAGCAGACGAGGCTGTCAGGAAGTTAAACGAGTATTGTGGTTGAAAGGTGTCTCTGAAAGCAACTAAAAGGTACCATACACTCACTGAAGGCAGGAAATGATTACAGTGAACATAATTTCATAGTGTAACCGTTGCCATGCCGTCATCTCGTGTCTCGGTTCAAGGCGGGTTTTTCGACTATTAAGAACCAAAAACATCACATAAGGCAGCCTAAGGGGAACACTCCGTAGGAAAGTTTTAATAAGTTATTTTAAACTTTGCCAATAAAAACTGTTCATTAAATTATGCAATACAGGTTTCTAACAATTTTTCAGTGGCATCAGTAATGAGATGAGTAGTGTTAATACACTGCGACACAGAATTTGTTTTTCTTTGGCGCCAGTCAGCAAAGTGCATACAGGCATAAAAATCGCTGCCTACTTTTGGGGAAAGCGATAATTAAAACTTTTGGAGGTTGATCAATCGGTCGACCATATTTTCCACTGCGGCTGCTCCGGCTGACTACCGAGAACATCTTTGATAAATGTTACACTTTTAATGAAGTCCCTGACCGGTCGTAAATTATCCTTTTGCGTGCCTAAATGCCATCCGCGTTTTCCAAATGCTGTGGACATCCAGCACTACAATTATGTAGTACGGGATATCGTCACTTTGCACGGATAGAAACGGGATGCAATAAGGAGTAAATAGTGGTTCTTTTTTAAGGTTCGTTTTAATATATCCCAGTGAAAAGCGTGATCCCAGCAGTTTATATAAACGTGTTTTTTCGTCTGTGGGTTTTTCGTATTGTGCAGTTCAGGGTCAAGGTGTAAACACACCTTTATCATTAGGCCACGTTTTTACGGGGGAAGTACCAAAGTGAAGCTTGATGAATAAATTACTGAAGACACTCTAGAGACTGTAGTGTGTGCATGGCGAATGCTTTGTGGTCGCATCACTGCATATGTCCTTGACGTTTATGATGTAATGCCACCTCAGTGTAAAGGCCACAATGTTCACCGAATACCTTTTGAGCTACCAATGTTTGTCAAAACATGACGGACTCGGTTGCGACCACCATTGCAATCGCTTGCATACCACGTCGCATACTTTCCTGTTCGGCGACAATTGCAAACGTTGCTGGTGTCGCCACTCTGCTTCATTAGCTTTGCTTTTCGGCGATATCACTAGTCGCCGCTGCCGCTTGCGCTCGGCCTCTTTGGCTTTCGTGGCCGGGGATGTGGCAAGGCGCTATTCCCTTTTCCGCTGAACTTCTCGTGCGTTTGCGCAGGTTCCTCTAAGCATCCGCTGGCCTTCCAAAGGTGAGCATTCTGGCCAATGGAAGGCCAAAGCTCCAAAAAGATTCGGCATGTCGCCTCACGCACGTGTGACTAAACACGCCGCAGTGAACTTGTATTTGGAAATTTCATGCAGATTTTTTTTTTCCACTACGAGAGCTATAATAGAATTATGTACAGCAAGGCACGCGCACGAAAACATCCCGAGACAAATGACCCCAAGCGCACCGAACATTTTCGGCCTGCCAGCAAAATCCTAAAACAAAAATTATAAAACTGCCAACTAGGGAGGGCTGGGAGGCGGCCCTCTCCTTGTTGGACCTGGAGGCCCAGCCTGCCCTGGTCCAGAGAGCTTGGGCAGCAGCGGCGGCCACTGGCGTCCAGGAATAGGGTCTGCCACTCAGCTCCGCAACCATACGCCCCTCCCTTCCCAAACCATTTCTTTGTCAATCAATGTTTTATCCTCCTCCTGGCCTTCCATACAACGTATGAAAGTGCCATTATGAGGTATGGTAGCGCAAGCGGTTTTTTGTTATGAACGGCTTCTTGTTTTTAATGCTTTGATCTTGCAAGTTGAAACTGAAGAGACACTCGAAAACAGGTCGTTCAAAGCGAAACTCGGAGCGTCCCTTCGGGAGCATAGTTCATAATTCCCCTACATCGTCTCATTATGCCCCAAACACTATCTGAAATGTGCTTCCAAACTTGAAAAAACCGCCTAAACATTTTGTAAAGCTACGTTAACTACCGCAGTTTTTAAAACTCCAGACAAAACTTTGCTCATTTTGACATCGCGGGAATAAAGTATGCTGGCCACAGTGATCAGTTTGATAATGACGGCACTACATGTTCAAACTTTTTTTGTCTAAGCTTGACCTTCCTGCCTGCTGCCTCCGCCGATGAGCGCGCGCCCCGCCCTCCGATACGTGACGTCACGATTGCTATGCACAGCTTCGCCCCCTCCGCCACAAGTGGTTGCTAGGCAGAGAGGAGGTGTGTGCCGATGTGTGGGGGAGAGACAACTGCTGGCACCGTTCCGGCATAGACGGACGAACGTCGGGAATATGAGCCATTAAAGGCTTTTCCCTTAAAACCATTTCACGGTCGACCTAACCGGCGTCTTCCTAACTCTCTTTAGGACATCTTGTCCTGGGCTTCCTCTATATATTGATTGATGTAGGGGCACGGTTGTAATTAGGTTGAGCAAATCCTTAAACAATTTTTTCCATTTGGTACAGTACTAAGATACTCGACTAAAATTTGGGCACGCAAAGTATGTAATGCAAAACTTTCTCTTAAACATTCATTGGCAGCGCCTTTCCTGGTCGGATAACTAGACAAAGCAAAGTGCATTATCACATTCCCTAAGCGGAGCTGCCGCATTCTGCGCAACAAAGGGTCTGTTTAATTGCGAAAACAAGAAAATCGCGACACAACTTATCTCAGAAAAAAATTCGAAAGGCCAAGCAAGGCTACGACTTTTCTCGGGAAGAAACAAATTAGGGCTTCTAGTGCGATCCCAATTTGTGCTCCAAATAAAAACTGCAAAATACTCTATGAAGTTTATACTCATTCGAGCGTGAGGTGCATAAATATTGAAGGAAATACCAAATTTTAGTAATCAAAAACAAATTGCTCACACTTTCATTTGAGAAACGTGATAGGGGGCACTGTTTCCACCAATCCCCTTTCTGCTTAGTCTTGAATTTTGTCGTTCCACAACTATCTGCTGTCCTTTATAATACTCTAACGGTACACCAAATCACTTCGCCTGCATATTAGCAAACATAAACATATTAGCATATTAACGGTACACCAAATCACTGCATATTAGCAAACATTGCCTGAGTATTATCCCATTCACCTTGAAAACAGCCAATGCTCTTCTCCCAAACGCAGTATCCCAGAACTTGAACATCATTACCGCTTTCCCGACCTGTCCAAAAACTGCGCTATCATCCGCGTAAGGCACTGTGTACATGATTTCGCAGTGTCTTCGTGAAGCGGATCTCCGTCATGTAGCAGACCTCTTCAAACATCCGAGTATACCGTACCAGACTGTGGGATAACTGAATCCGTTGCCAATCGCAGCCGTACGAGTTCGTCCTCCTGCTCACGGACTGCGCGTACCAAGTATGAGTAGCATGCTACACGGTCGCATACAATAGCGGGATTCCGGGCCTCCATGAAGTAACTGCAAAGCGACGGAAGGAAGTTCGTTTCCACTGGCAGCGGAAACTTCGCATTCTCGAGAGCGGAGTTCCTCGGTGGCTTGGTGTCAGACGCCTGTTATATTCTCGGCTACGGGGGAAAGAGTTTCTGTGCCAATATGATTCCATTACAGGGAACTTTTGTCCTTGATGACACCTTTTGTCTGGTCGTGAAGGTGCGCCTCATTGGCTCAATGCCTCGATCGATGGCGCTTCAGGCCATCTTCGCATACGATGCTGCCCATTCATGTGCGGGCATCGCACGGAGGCCCCTTTGTCCGATTACGGCTTTCACCTCAAGCACAAACGCTCCCCCGGACTCCACTGGGCCCTTTGGAGGGAGAACAGCCGGAGGTGTTGAATAGATGATGATGGGCTGGTGAGTTATGTGAGACTCTGTTGCACGCCACTTCCGAGTGTTAATTCCCCTTCCCATCTCACAACTGCAAATACTTTTGCATGCATGGACTAGGGTGTGAAACCGCCGACATGTTGTTTCTGTATCAATGGAATATAAACTGCTGAAGATAAATAGCAAAAACAGGGGTGAGAGCGGACGACCTTGCCGGACTGAAGTAGAGACTAGCATATATTCCTATAACTGCTTATTCACATTGATACTTGCAACGCAGTTTTCATATGCCATCGGCACACCTTGTGGTATCACCGAGCCAACATTTGCATGTGGTGGTATTGCGAATAGAACTTCGTGCGACACTCTATCGACAGCCTTCGCAAGATAAACTGCATCAATCCAACTCGTTCTACAATGGCGTCACATCATTCAAGAACAGTCCTTGCAATGTGCACATTTGTTCCTATGGTGCGGCCTTTATTACCGCACATTTCATGTGGCCCTACGAGCTCTTTTATAACATTTTGCATTATTCTGGCAAGAAGTTTCATAAATACTTTATAATGAACATTTGTAGGTTAATCGGACAATTAGCCCAATAAGAAAAAGCAACGCGCGATGGTCCCACCATCGGCGCGTTGTTTTTCCTTCTACTTTATCTCTGGTAGCTTTGTCTTTGTTACATTTGTCGGCAACAGTATGAATGTGTTGGAGTAAATTTATCACTTTTCCTAAGAGCTAGGCACAGTTTACTGGTATCTTTCAGCGGAAAATACACAACAGCCTATACCTTGCCGGAAATCATTTATGCGGTTCAAAACTAGAGGCAAATAAAAACGACTCAGCGAAAATCGGACGCACCTCTGCGAGCTGTGAGAGGAAAAGTGAGAATTCTGCCAGTGAAAGAACGGATACATGGAGAGTGGTTCAAAGCATAAACAGGAATCATTGATATTCTAGGCGTGCAAGCCGTCTGTGTAAGCCGTCCGCGCCAGCGATATATCGGCTATCCCATCCTCCATTGTCCGAAAAGCATGCTAAAACTTGGTGTTTTCGTATTATTAATAGGAACTTTGAAAGGAAATTTCAAAAATGAATTTTTCTTGTGATATACTGGCCCATTCGGCGAGTGGTTTTACTAACACCCGGTGCGGTGCCCCTGTTTCTGCACACTAGCTTCGCTGCTAAAGCATCGGTGAAAATAATAACTTCCTCTACTACGAAACAGTGATGCTGTGATAAAGACGTTTCATGATCTTGTAGTAGATTTACATAAACCGCCTCGCTGATCTATCACAAAGTGCTGCCCGCTGTTGCTTCGATGCGCAATAATTTTGGCCTACGATGATTAGGGAGAAAAATAAAGCCAGAGCGCCGTCGTCCTTCGCGCTCGCGGACGCAGTTGATGTAAGCTTGTGGCATCCGAGGCTGTAAGCCTCGTGAGCTTATCGTCTACTTTCATGATACGGCTAAGGCCAAACTTGGGACTAACAATGAGCAGCGTAAAAGATGCTGCTAAGACTTCGGTGGCGAAATTTCGTCTTCTCAACGGTAGCGGCCAGCAACTTCTTTCTCCTCACTGGTTGTCTTTTAGCGGGTTAAACGGCGATCGTTACCGAGAGGTGTCTCTGATCGCAACCTACAGGCAACATAAACTCATTGAAGGCAGAAAATGATTACGGTGAAGGTAACTGAATAGTATTACGTGGTCATGCTGTTACCTCTTGGTTATGTTCAAGGCTGGTTTTCCAGCTATTAAGAACAAAAAACATCACACAATGCAACCTAAAGAGGAACAGCCCCCTGAAAAGATCTTGGCAGCCTATTTTAAGGTTGCATTTAAAAAAATGTAAAAAGTTACACTTACAAGAGTCTGACAGATGTTTTATACGCTCAGTGCTCAGATAAATAGTGTAAATCTATTGCGCCATTGAAGCAACTAGTACGGGCGGCTTTAAATGCGCTCTCATTCATTTTACAATATTTCCGCTATCTGTTGCCAGGTGACGCTGCTAAGAGGACCCTAGTGGCACGTGGCTACCGGAAACGGACGGACTGGAGACAGCGGGAGCTTCCGAAGCGTCAAATAGACGAGTTATTTCTTTTATTAATTTTCTTTCGTTTTCAGTTAGGTCAGGTGCAACCTAAAGAATAGATTTCAGCTCTGTCCTAGCGGCCTGGTTTTTCGTGCCGGCAGCTAGGTTTTCTCGGCGTTCGTTTTTTAACTATCTTGTTCAGATGAATACCTTTTTTATAGGCTATTGGCATTCGCAGAATTGATTTTAACGCGTGTTTGCTAGTCGTTTCGTGTGTCTTCTTTTGGCGATTTGGATATTCTGAGAATTCGTAATAGATATAGTTCCGTCGATACATGCTTAGGAAGTGCAATCAAAAGAAGGTAAAGTGTACTCAGTGTAACGCGCAGGTTAATTTCAAGGAAGCGCGTTTTGACTCAGTAGGTGAAGCGGGAGGTAGCGACTTTTTGTGTCGGTGTTGCGTGCTGAGTGCGCGTCTAGATAGATTTTATCACGAAAAGGGCAGTTTAGTGTCTCGTGTGGATGATTTAGAAAATGAAGTACGTTTTTTAAGGGCAGAAAATCAGAAACTACTTGGACAGCTTCCTCAAATTGAAAAAAAAAATAGCTGACTTTATCCTTGGAACCAACGAGGACGAACATTGCAGCGCGGGCCACGTGGCTGGACCAGCACTGGCATGGAAGGATAAGCAAAGTAGGTTAGGCGAATCCGAACCGACGGAGTTATTTAGAAGCAGCTACTAAAAAGCCGGAAAAAAGGTAGAAGTAAGGAAGAATGAAAATCCCAGAGATAAGGACACAGATAACCGAAACAGAAAAACTGGCCACCCTGTATACGCAGTGCCTGGTGTCATCGACGGTACCGGAAGCATGGAAGAATGCAAACATTATCCTCATTCACAAGAAAGGGGACTCTAAGGACCTTAAAAATTACAGACCAATCAGCTTACTGTCTGTTACGTATAAGGTATTTACTAAGGTAATAGCTAATAGAATCAGGACAACCTTAGACTGCAATCAAGCAAAGGATCAAGCAGGGTTTCGGAAACGGTACTCTACTATCGATCATATCCATACCATCAATCAGGTGATAGAAAAATGCGCGGAATATAACCAGCCCTTATACATAGCATTCATTGATTACGAAAAAGCATTTGACTCAGTTGAAACCTCGGCGGTGATGGAGGCATTGCGAAATCAGGGGGTAGACGAGCCGTACGTGAAAGTGCTGGAAGATATATATAGTGGCTGCACAGCAACCATAGTTCTGCATAAAGAAAGTAACAAAATTCCCATAAAGAAAGGTGTTAGGCAAGGAGACACAATCTCCCCAGTACTATTCACAGCTTGTTTAGAGGAAGTATTCAGAGACTTGGAATGGGAGCAGTTAGGGATAAGGCTAGATGGAGAATACCTCAGTAATCTGCGATTTGCTGATGACATTGCCTTACTAAGCAACTCGGGAGATGAACTGCAAATGATGATTGATGACCTAAACAGGAAAAGTAGAAAGGTAGGCTTGAAAATCAATATGCAGAAGACTAAGGTAATGTTCAACAGCCTCGGGAAGGAACAGGAGTTTACATTAGGTGGCGAAATACTGGAAGTAGTAGGCGAATATATCGACTTAGGACAGGTAGTAACCGCAGATCCAGACCATGAAAAGGAAATAACGAGAAGAATAAGATTGGGATGGAGCGCATTTGGCAAGCACTCGCAGATTATGACTAGCAGCTTACCGGTATCGCTCAAGAGGAAAGTATACAACAGTTGCATCTTGCCTGTACTCACCTATGGGGCTGAAACGTGGAGGCTAACCAAGAGAGTTCTACTTAAGTTGAGGACAACCCAGAGGGCTATGGAACGAAAAATGGTAGGGGTAACATTAAGAGATAGAAAGCGTGCAGAGTGGGTCAGAGAAATAACTCAAGTTAACGACATTCTAGTGGAAATTAAGAAGAAGAAATGGACATGGGCAGGACATGTAGTGCGAAGAGAGGATAACCGATGGTCGCTGAGGGTAACAAACTGGATTCCAAGGGAAGGAAAGCGTAGCAGGGGGCGGCAGAAAGTTAGGTGGGCGGATGAGATTAAGAAGTTCGCAGGGGTCAAGTGGATGCAGCTAGCACAGAACCGGGTTAAGTAGAGAGATATGGGAGAGGCCTTCGCCCTGCAGTGGGTATAATCAGGCTGATGATGATGATGATGATGATGATGATGAACCGAAACAGAAGCCAACAGTTGGGAGAGGGAGAGAGAAGACCCAGGTGCTTATCGCCGGAGATTCTAACATGAACAGGTGCAAGAGAGGTCTCTCGGAACGTGTAAAGGGTGATAAGAGAGTGTTAGTTGGAGCCTTCCCAGGGAGCACAATGAGGGCAGTGCTGAAAGGGAGTAAAAATAGGCTGTTGAAAAATTCCCCAGAGCGCAGTATGGTGATAGTAGCCGCGGGGCTAAACGATGTTCTAAATGGTGGCGCTGCAGGAATGGTGGAAAGTTTGGCTAAGGAAGTTGACGAGATCAAGGAGATAGCACGGCAAGCGCAGATAGTTGTATGTACAGTACGAGAGGTGCTAGGATCGAACGGAAAGCTGGAGAAGGACGTTGTGACAGTTAATCAGGACATAAGAAAGGTAAGTCTGGAGAAGCGTTTCGAAGTTGTTGAGTTAAACAGGGTGGTGCATAAAGCAGGTTTTGGCAGGGCGTTTCAGCGAGATGGCATTCATTTCAACAGAAGGATGGGAGCAGAGATCGGCTGGTGCCTGTTAGGCAGGGCTGTAGCTATTTTAGGGGGTCCACGAGGACTCCGTGCCCAGAGGTAGTTAGAAGTGAAGCAGAAGCAAGCGTAATAATGGAGGCCGAGCCCCAAAAAATGGCCAGGGGCAGGTCGAGGAAGAAAAATACAAAAAGAAATTTAACGCTAGGGACAGCTACATAAACATGCAAGGGGTAGAAAAAGAGCGAAATGGCTTTATATAGAACAGCAGTTGAAGGATGACAAAATAGGCGTGTACGCTCTATGTCAGACTCATCTCAGAGATCTAGAAGGACCACCGTTTATAGACGGCTACGTTTGGGAAGTGTGCAACAGAACGAGAACGGAAAAAAAGGGTGGAGGGGTAGGTATGTTGATACACCTGGGAACAAATTGGCAAAGAATAAAATCATCTTGTAAAGAACATAACTGGGTGTCAGAAACAATTGCCGGCATAAGGACATGGCTAGGGGTAGTTTATTTAGGAACAGGACACCAATGCAGGCAGGGAAACAAGGATCTTGCTGAACGTCGCAGTGACAATATAAGCCAGTTTGGAGACGGGGCCGCTTTATTTTGCCTGGGGACATGAACCGCCACATCGACGATCTGGATGAATACACGGATTGTAACGGCAAGCTAATGCTAGATTTCTGTGATCGACACGACCTAGGCATAGTAAATTGAGAAACAAAATGCGAAGGACAAATCACATGGGAAATCCGCAACAGGCAGACGATCATTGACTTCTGTCTAATGTCGCAGGAAATTTATAACGAGGTCACAAAAATGAAAATTGACGAAGAAGAGGAGTGTAGTCTGGGAAGTGATCATAAACGTATTAGTCTGCAGAGGGGGCCCTTGATGAAAAGAGAAAGGGAATTTAGACAAAAAGTAAACGCAAAATTAAACGGCGATCAAATAGTGCAATTAGCAGCAGACATACAGGAAGCAATAGAGAAAAGCCCCAAGGAAGACTGGGAATATGAACAGGTAGAACTACTCATAAGGAGTAAAATTCGGGAGGTTAAAGTAGGAAACCGCTGGAATGGAAAGAGGAAGCCACGGAGCTGGTGGAATAAGGAAATCAGGGAAGTTATTGAACAACGACGGGCTGCTTCAAGGGGACGCCGAGAGACAAAGAAAGGACAGGTATCTCAGGAAAAAATCGACCAAAAATGTGAATCATATCTACAAAAGAAACGATATAGAGATATTCGTTCAAAGTAAAATAAAGCAGTCATCCGATCTCTGGGTGGCTGGCATACACAATGCACTACAGGCTCACCAAGAAAATTCGGGAACCATATAAGCTGGCTAGGTAAAAAGAATAAAAGAAAGCATGACTGCATTCAAGATAACGAGGGAAATTGATTAAAACGAGACAACGCAGTGAACTACATTACATCAGTTATAGCAGTGTCATTTAGGAGTGACAATAGGGTAATCTCCGCAAATCAGGAAGCAACACAAGATAGCAGAATACAAAGCAGCTTAGAACTGCCCAATCTAAACTGCAAAAAGGCAGAAAAAAGTATTCCTAAAAACTAATCTACAGGAATAGATGGAATTTCTATCAAGCTGATTAATGAACTTGGTCCAAGAAGTGAGGAAACGTTTTTAAAAGCTTTGGAAAGAGTCATAACGAATCAAATTCCGAACAGGTGGCCGCAGAGCAAAATAAGTTTAATTTATACAGGAAAAGGAAAAAGGATGCGCATAAAATCCTATAGGCCGATTACCATAACATCTGTTATGTCCAGGTTGGCCATGCAGGCGGTGAAATTCAAGGTGCAAGCATGGGTAGAAAGTAACAAGATACTCGGAGAACTTCAGAACTGCTTAGAAATGGTAGGCGTTTAGATGATAGCCTGTTCGGGCTTACTCAATGCATCGAAATATCTAGGGTGGAAAATAGACCTTTGTATTCGGTCTTGCTGGACATAAACGGGGCGTACGACAACGTTAACAAGGAACTCCTGTGGAATATATGAAAAGAAGAAGGTATAGTGTATGAGATAACAGTGTTCCTAAACAAAATATACCGGGATAACAAAAGTATAAATTACTTGGGAAGGAATAAGTACGGAAGCTGTCATGGTATGCAAAGGACTAAGACAAGGTCTTCCTCTATCACCGCTGCTGTTCATGCTTTATATGATAAACCTGAAACGAAGGATACAAGAAAGTAACATAGGTTTTAGCCTGTTATATAGTTTAGGTAGAAAGGCGGTAGAGCAGCGTCTCCCTAGTTTGATGTATGCAGACGATATGTTGCTGCTAGCTGAGGGTCTGGAAGAATTGGAAACTCTAGTTAAGTATTGCGGAGACGAAGGGGACGCTCTAGGCTTCAGTTTCAGCGCAGTTAAGTCGGGTCAGATGATCTTCAACGGCTCAACTGATGAGGGTCTTAAAATTAAAGGCCTTGAAATACCTTGAGTAGCAGAATATAAATATTTGGTGGTGTGGATAAACGAAGGGTTGGCATACCTTGGAAAGCATGAGCAATCACTTAAGGTCAAAGGGCGAAGGAATGCCGGGATAATGAAGCATAAGGCATTGTGGGGATACAATAGGTATGAGGATTTAGGGGTATTTGAAAAGGAATTATGGTGCCCGGATTTACTTTCGGAAGTGCGGTTTTATGCCTAAAATCAGAGGTACAGTCGACATTAAAAATAAATAAGAGATCCGTTGGACGATTAGCACTAGGTGCCCACGGCAAAACTACAAATGAAGCGGCACAGGGAGTAAGGGGCTACGCATCTTTCGAAGCACGGGAAGCTCAGAGTAAAGTTTTATGTGAGGAACGCCTGAGGAAATTGGACAGTAACAGATGGGCAGCTAAAGTATTTAAATACCTATACCTAAACAGAGTTGACTCACAATGGAGGAAAAGAACTAGGAAACTAACCAGTAAATATGCTGGTCACAAGGATGAAGAAATAAAGAGCGTTAAGCAACAGGCAAGAACACAGATGATAAAAATTGTATAAAGTCGATGGAAAAGAAACAGAGTATGAAATTATACCGAAAGTGGAAAATACCGATCAGGAAGGAAGCCTTCTTTGATAACTCAAGAGGCAGTGCCCTACCTTTTGGAGCTAGATCAGGGTGCCTTAGAACACGCACCTACAAAAAGAAATTTAACAATGAAGATGGGGCATATACTGTATGTGGTAACTCTAGGGAAACACATGACCATATTATATTCGAATGTAATAATATCCGTCCGGAAGTCGATGCAGGCGCAGTCACTGTTCCTGAAGCTCTAGGGTTTAGAGATACCAGTGGCCGGATGAATAAACCGGAGGTGGAAGCTAGCAAAAACCGACTGGAAGATTGGCGGCTTAAAAGCAGAAAAGTGAATAACCTAATGTAGAAAAAAAAAATTCAATAAAGAGAATGATGGTAGAGTTAACTAGTCTAAAACAATAATTATGATATAGGGAGAAATATGAGCATGATAGCTGCTGCTACCACCCCATTTCAAAAGGGACGCTCCTATATTCCATCCATCCATCTATACTGTTGAGAGAACGGAATCCCGCTATTGGTTGCCTCTATGTAGTGTACCGCGCCCTAAAGACTGCTGCTGCGCTGTCAGCCGGTATCCGAAGGATGTGCGAAAGCGCCGGCGAAGAGCACTATGTACATTGCGCATTTTATGCGTTACTTTTCAGACTTCCTTTGGTGTATAATGTGCACATTGCTCGAGCGGGTCAGCTCGTGTGCCTTTCGTATTCGGTCGCCGACGTGCACCCGAATCCCGCCAACAGATGACGCTATTCCGTAGGTTAAAAGCGCTAACTGAGATCATCGAAGAGCTTAGTTAGCGGTAACCTCGGTGAGCGGCTTGAGCGCTGTTTATGGGATTCTACCGCGGCTTCGCCTAAATGCTGTTGATGCTGCTCGTGCACAGAACGTGCCGCAGGCAACGCGGCATCTATGTATGTTGTCATCGGCTGCGCCGGTTGCCAGATCAGCACGCTGTTCACGAAGAAACGAAAATACCAGCTTTAAAAACATCTGCAGCCTCAATGCAGCTGAAACTTAAAGGTTTAGTTGCGTAAGACATCAGGAATAAGATGCAATAAACAGTTTATATTCCAAAGTTAGTGTCAAGATCGATCCCTTTAAGGAGGTTGCGGACACCTTCAATTTTCTCAATGCGCACTATCGTGTCGATTACTTGTAAAGCCTTTCCAGAAGGCAGATGACCCGCGTCGTTACAGTGCCTTTGTTCCCTACACATATTTTGAAAGTGGCTTCTATACAGAAGCGGCAACTTCCGCTTGCATCTCAAGAAAGCAAACCAGAATAAACCGAAACCACTTTTTTATTCAACTTGCAAAATAGGGAATTCATTGCATAAATTGCAAGTTTTGTTGATGAATCAATTTGCTGCAATAAAGTTACGCTCAAGAAACTGTTCAATGAATTGCTAATGTTCATCGCGCCACCTGCTCGCTGGCTGGCGCAGCGCCTATCAGGCTGGTGTTGCTGTTTGATAGCGCGATTTGGCACCAATGCAAAAAGGCGAACGATGGAGGAGGAGGAGGAAAAATGTTTATTTAAATAAAAAAAATGTAAACCCTCCCAGGAGGACCTCTTAGTCCAGCAGCACTCTGGCTGTTCCTTCTATCTTAGCGCGCTCGACCAGCCGCAACTGATCTGCAGGTTGCGTGGCTAGAAGGGCAGCCTCCCAGGACGGGGAGGGGGTGGGGTGTTTGACAGGAGGAACGTGGATGGGATGTGGCAATTCCCAATCAGTAATGGCAATGCTTCCAGTGTGCATTATAAAAAAGCGTACCTCGATGGCCTTCATCTGAAGAAGACGGCAGCAGCGGAGATTGAGCCTGGATTGCTGGAAGCGATATTTCTTGAGAAAATGGCATATAGCGGCATTCAAAGCTGCTTTCAAAGCACGTGCCTGATAGCTCGACAAAGCAGTGGACTCTTTTTAATCATCTGCTAGTTCGCAAAAATCATCAGCGCGTACTACTGATGCGTTGTCCATGTTTAGCACAGAAGCCGTTTCGCAAAGGTTTTGAGCAAACAAAAAAAGAGACACGCAAATACAACCATGCGCCGATGCTGTCTGATCGTCCCATCATGAGATAGCGTCCATGAACGGATCGCAGATGACTGCCTCGACTGTTTTATAGAAGGAAACAGAAGGAACCATGTCATGGTTCAGCCATGCCTTTTTGTCAAAGCCCTATAGAAATCGCATTAGAAACAAGCTTCATGTGGTCACAGTTACGACAATGCTTCGAGTAGAATATTTCATTTTGTCGGCTTGAATTTATCTCTCTTCTCAGCAACGCTGTATTGTGCCGCAAGCTTTTAATCCACCCCAGGTAGCACAAAGTGGGCTATGAAGGGTGGGCCCTGGTGGGTCCGATGTAGGCAATGCACGATAGCCCCTGGTGGGATGAATGTGGGTGCTCATTCTCATAGGGGTCCGACGCAGGAAATTGATGGAAAGCCCTAGTCCAAGTTTTCCCAATCAATATTTATGCACATAATTAAGTAATTGCTTTATACATGTCTGTATTTCCTAAACAGCCACAATATTAAATTATACAATAATTCATAATATTCATCTAGCCTGAATTACTTCATGTACACCTTGTTCAGGCTACGGAGATGTGTGTTCTGAACAGTAATATTGTGCTGAGAGTTGCGGGCGGCCCAAAGCAACCACATAATAGCAACAGTTAGCGATCAGTTTGTTTTAGTATTTTTAGCGCAATTTGCATGAGCGCGAGAACTAAAGCCACGTAAATTTTTAATCGACTGAACATGGCAACAACTGTTATACAAATCATCTATAATAGTAATTTAGGGCCACATCTAATACAAATAAAGGATGGAAACAATCATTACGCAATTGCACATACGCCTTCTAGCCCCATTACGGCCGATGTGGGACCTACAGCGGTTTTTATGTGGGCAGCCCCAATTGGGCTCGGTGTTGTTTTTGAACCTAAAGCCCACTTGCTGTTGTACGTGCCTTCAAATTCCCCACAAGGGCCGATTTTGGTATCATGCGCGCCCTCCCACCTTCCAGCCCCTTACGGTCCATGCGGGATATAAAGCAGTTTTAAGTGGGCAGCCCCAGTTGGGCTGGGTGTAGTTCTTGAATCTAGAGCCCACCTGCTTTTGCACGTGCCTTCAAAGTCCCCACAAGTGACCGATTTTGGTACCATGCGGGCACGCCCGCCTTCCAGCCCCATTACAGCCTATGTGGGACCTAAAACGGTTTAGCTAAGGCTGCCTCATATGGGCTTCACGAGGGCTTGCCCAAATTGAACCCTTATTCATATTTAACCTCCCCTCAAGTAACCTACAAGGGGCTGATTGGCGCAGCATGTGGGTATGTCCGTTTTTTTTTTGCCCTACTACGGCCGATGTTGGTCCCACAAATATTTAATGGGGGCGGCCTCATTACGGATCTATGAGGGCTTTCCCATAAAGAGCCCACATTTAGGTTGGACGGCCCTCAAATATCCGACAAGGGATCCTTGTGGTCTGGATGCAGCAATGTGCTCTGCATTAGCCCGAGCAATGCCTCTATGGGACCCATGCAGGAGGAACAGGGGCAAGCCCAATGGGGCTTGCCCACTTTTGCCCCATCGGGGACCGATGGAGGTTTCATGATGGTTGCCCCAGCCCCACTTGTCTACATCAGACCTACTGGGGCCCCACATTCTGTGTTACCTGGGAAAAGAAGATCACATCGTCATGTCCACAGCTGTTCGTGCATCCGTACACATGCAGAGTCGTGTTGTATCAGGTACGCAACACTAGGTTGACGTGCTTTGTACGTCTGCAATATACGCAAAACGAGGAACAGCGCACGCCGAAGACTCCCTCCGTTGGCTCTGAATGCCTCCGGCTAGTAATGGTGACGTCACGACGGACGGAGAAGCGAGGTTTCTCCCTCCGCTTTCCTCCTCTGTAGCTGTCGCGCGGGGCCTCGGGAAATTTGAATTGAGCGCTTTTAGTCGACGATTGCGCAGGTGGTTTATGTCTAATCGAAAAAATAACTTCACAGGCATGATCAACCAATAATCTACTTCAAAAGCCTATAGTATTGGTACATTTCAAAACCGATGCACTGTCCCTTTAATTGGTTCACAAATAATACGAGAATAGTAAACACTAATACAGCTCTTGGCTATCTTTGTCGTAATTTACGCCTATATTCACCAGCGGTCAATTATTACCTTATAAAGCATTATTTCGGCCGAAATCAGAGTACATGCCTGCCATTTGGGACCCCGCTAAACTTAACCTATGCAATTTCGTAAAACATACGACGTTCGACTCATCTACCGTAAAAACCCGCGTATAATACGAACCCGAATATAATACGAGGTGAAATTCTGGAGACGCGAAATGGAAAAAAAAAGTTTTTACCGCATATAATACGAGAGAGAAAAAACAAGACATTTATTGAAATCGGACCTCACACTTCAATCACTTTCATCTTCAGCAGCGCTTTCCTCGGAAATTTCTTTGTCGGACAAATCATCCCACAGGTACTCATCTTCTGTGCCATCGAGGGCGTTTGAGATGCCGCACTTCTTAAACGAACGGCGCACAAGCTCCTCTGGGATGCTTGCCCACGCGTCCACAATCCATTTGCACAGCGTGGCTGGCGATGCTCGCTTCAGCCGCCCGGCCGGCGTCACTGCAGGCTCACCTGACCGCATCCATTCCGCGTAGCATCGCTTGACTGCGTCCTTGAAGGGTTTGTTGACACAAACGTCGAGAGGCTGAAGTTGTGAGGTCATCCCACCCGGAATCACAACAAGTTCTGTGCGGCAGTCGCTTAGCAGCCTTTTCACCGAGTCGGCCAAATGGCAACGAAACGCGTCCAGCACGAGGATGGATGGAAAGGACAACAGTGCACCGGGCCGTTTGCACCACACTGACTTCACCCAGTCGAGGACAAGATCCTCGTTCATCCAACCTTTTTCGTGGCATCTCACGATGACATTCTTCGGCAGCTCCTCACCTTTCGGCATTGTCTTGCGCTTGAAGATGACATAGGGCGGGAGCTTGCGGCCGTCTGCCGTGCACGATAGCATGACTGTAACCCGCGTCTTCTCGTTTCCAGTAGACCGGATACAAACTTGTTTAGAGCCTTTCTCATGGACGGTGAGGGGCGATGGCATGTCCAGGTAAACCGGCGTCTGGTCAGCATTGCCTATTTGCCCCAGCTGAAAGTTTTTGGTCTTTCGCAAAGAAATCACGTGGCGCTGAAAAGCCACCAGCAGCTCTTCGAAGGATTCGGGCAGCTTTTGTGAAATCGAGGTTCGCCGGCGTAGCGAGAATCCAGCACGGCACATATAGCGATGTATCCAGTGCTTGCTTGCTTTGAAGGCGGAGCTCGGAATTCCCTTTTCCCTTGCAAGCTCCCTAGCTTTTGCTTGCATAAGCTCTACGCTCACAGCTAGATGCGATGCTCGCTGTTCTCGTACGAACTCCGTCAGAGCGAGTTCAATTTCCGGGAATGCGCCATTCTTTGGCCCGCGAAAGCTTCTTCGCATTCCCTTGCACGCGAAAAGGGCTTCTTTCTGTCGTCGCCATCCGCGAATGCTTCCCTCGGTGACGCCAAACTGCCTCCCGGCCGCACTGTTGCCGATGTTTTCAGCAACTAAAATCACCTTTCTCTTAAAAGCAGCCGAGTACTGTTTCCGAGACCCTGGCATCCTGCTCGTTCACTTAAAGAAAAAAGCGTGCACTTTTTCGCGAACCGTGGTTTGCACGAGAGCACATGCGCTGATGCTGTGCGCACTCGACGACTCAACAACAAAGAGACGACACCTCGACGTCGTGGCCACTGCGGGGTGCGGCCACGTTAGGGCAACGAAGCCAAGCCGTAGCCGCACATCGATAACAAAGCCAAGCCGTAGCCACGCGGCAACAACGAAACCAAAACTTCTCGCAAAACTTTGACATTTTGGTTGGGATCCGCAAATAATACGAGGCGGAAATTTGGAACGCTGAAAGTTGGAAAAAAAACTCGTATTATACGCGGGTTTTTACGGTACTCAAATTGCATGTGCTAAAGGATTTTTACTTGGCTAAAAAATAACACATAGCTACCTAACAGTCAACAACACCGTATGGTAACACGACTGTGTCTGTACCATAACATGTATCACAACTTTCTTATAAGTGTGCTATCCAGCCTGCTCATCGTTCTTCAGTCCGCACAAGGCACTGCAAGGCCGCTGACTCACATCCTGCTTGCACCGTCCCCCATGATCACTCGTTCTTTGTTCAAGCAGTTCGTGACAGGAACAATCTTCCCTCACGCGTCATCTTTCATGCAAACGCGGACATAGAGACATTGTTTTATAACACTAGGTTGTTTCTCCACCCCTCAGGTAATGCCCTCACCCAAGGCTCCTGAGGTATCTCAAATAAAAAACAGAGCGCAAGTTGCACACCTTGCGCAAAATGACATATCAAGAGGTAACACTCCTTCCACTGCAGTCTATCAATGGGAAGTGGCGAAAAGGACAGAGACGAAACTCTAACGCAGCTAAAAAGCTAAATCAATAATATTGTAGCCGGGCTACAAAAGCGATGACGTTCACTATGGTCTTAACTTTGGCCCAAAGGGTCAGGAGACCCAATTTAAGAGGACATATCAGTGAAGGTTGCTGCCAGAGTGCATAAGCTCCGCCAAGAGACTATCGAGAATATCCGCCAATACCATGAGGAACGGGAAAATCCTTTGAATGAGCTTCAAAAGAGAGTTCCCAACTGTCAACCAAGCGATACGGTCTTGATCAAGAGAGAACCAGCTGTAACGGCAGAGTCGTGCAGTTGGTGTTCAAGGTTCCGTATCATGTATGGAAACGCTATCCTGCATGTCTGCGAACATGTAGTCGAGGCGGACATACGGTGAATGTCTTTACATTACTAAATGTCTCCTACGACCATTCATCGTCGGTCAGATACTGACGATTTTGAGGTGGCCTATTGCAAGCAAGCTGGTGCCCAAAACTACTTCCAAGGAAGGCCAGTTGCAGATAAAGTGAGATGCCTTCACTCGCCGGAGACTCGGGGCCTTGTACTCTACCGCTGCGTTAACCTCTCGACGCTACATGTGAACGCTTCAAACCTTTGCACCGCTGCTAAGTTACTCGGGAGCTCCAGCGGCTACTCATCTGTTTGGAGAGAGCATAGTCGGAGCCGTATCGAGTGAACTGTGCCGTCGACCGAGCGATTCTCTTCGGCTCTGGGTTTTTTACGTCACGAAAATGTTGTTTCTATGGTGACAGAGAAATATTCATGTGTCTTTCACTTCTGATACTCTTTCGATTACATATTCATCAATTTTGTTTGCATCATTTTACAAAGGGGGGAACAGGGCAGGCCATATTGCGGAGCCGGGCTGCTCTCGTAGCACAGGAATGTGTTGACGACTTCCCCCCTTAACAGCCCCTTCAAACCGGTTTCTCTAAGGATCGTGTAATGGTCTATAGGGATTTACCGGCAGGAAGATTGTAATTCTCTGACAAGCTGTCGAATGGTTGGCATCTTATTGAACTACGCATAGAAATATTTGTATAAATCTGCAAAGAAATATTTTAATATTCGACGCTTTATATTGTTTTTACCATGGATGTTCTTCACAGCATTGAAGACAGGCTTAGTCTATAATCGTACTTTCGCTGTTTATATGCATTCCATTCACATATGTACGTAAGTACATATGTAGTAGCATGTAGAAATGCTCGAGCAGGCATGGCAAGACGTCTTGTATAATTGGTGTTACAACCGAGAATACAATACCAGGCCCAATTCTAAAGACTCACGAGGCAACAGTGGGCGAAATAGGAAACAATAAATAGAAGCGCAATGCGCAATATCACGTCCCTACCAAAACTTACCCCTATCCCTATTCTCCAAAAGTTTGCACAGACAAATACATTGACAGAATTAATTGAGCAACTAGAGGCAACAAGGGATATGAAGCGAAAGCACGTTACGCCCATCGCATCCTTTTACAACGAAGTCGCAGTTCAAACACCACCAATGGCTGACCCCCCTCCGTGGGAATTCACGACTATTACGACAAACAAGACCACTCGGCTTCGCCGCAAAGAAAAGCTGGCATCGCAACCTCTGGTTGATGCACTTCCACGTACCAGCATTGCATATACGGACGCATCAATTATTAAAAAAATGGCGGCAAAACCGCAGCTACTAGTCCAACACACAGCGAACTAAAGGTACATAAAGAATCTGTTTCAGAATAACCGGACCCGCTTTTGTTGGAACTCTATGCAATCCGGGATGCTATGGAGGCCATAAATAAAATAGATTCCATAACAGAAGCCCACATCTATACAGACACCTTAGCCGCCATAAAACAACTGAAGAAAGTGACGGAGACGCTATGTGTTACCCAGCAAATCCACGCACTCAATAAAAAAATAAAAATACGCATACAGATACATTGGACACAAGACGATGCTGAGAACGCTGAGGAGAGAAAAGTTGACCACCTCACACACGAAGTTCCAAACACTAATGCGCACCCTACCAGGCTGCCTTTTGATGCCCGCTCCGCTGCTCCCATCTTATTATCCTCTTTAAGGAAACGTACACATGCCAGCATTCCCCCGTGTACATTCCCCATTCCTCATAACTAAACGAGATTGGAGGAGGTTTCTCTTAGAAGGATAAGAGCTGATGCAGCCCTTACCCCGTCGGTAACATGCTGATGGGAATCTCAAGCAGACATCGGACCAACCACATACCCGAAGTGTTCCACACCAGCTGCAGAAGTAGATGTTCGTCACCTCCAATAGACTTGTACAGGGACAAGGGCATCAAGGACACAGATTCTGCGCTAAGTGGGACTAACCAGAAGGGAAGAGGATTTTCTAGATGGCTCACCGACAACGCTAAGAGCGGGAGCCTGCTTCGGTTCCTGACGGAAATTAATTGACATAAGTTTCTGTAATATGCCTTATTGCAAGCTTCCGTAAAAAAAACGTTTGTGTTAATATATTTCGACGCCCAGATTGAGACGATGACGAGAAAGGGACGATAGTGAAAAAGGTAAGAGGCTGAGAGCTTTAGCAAAGGGACTCAAGCTTCCGACACTTCTCATAACGTCAGAGAAACATCACTCGTAGCATCTTGGTGGAGGTGCTGGGTATCTCTACCAGGAACGGACGTCCAGCGACCTGACCACCACCGGTGACGCCTACAACTTTTCTGGCAGAGGTGAGAACGGCGAGAGCGAAATTGGAGATGGAGTAACGCTCCTGTCCGAGGCCGGCGAACTATCTCGCTACGGCGCAAGCCACGTGTCACCGGAAATAAGAGTGTAGGATGGAAGCATTCATTGGCTGGGGTGGTAATGTTGCTGCTAGGGGTAGGTGGAGGAGCCATAATAAGACGTTTGGCGTTGAGGACAGAATCGCTAGATGTGGCCAAGACGACCGCAGTGGTTGCACTAAGAGAAGATCGAGGAAGAGGCGGCCCTTTTCAATAGTCGCCACTCGACGCGTTGCGTCGAATGTTGTCGTCATACTGCATTGGTGACGGTTGGTAGTAACAGGCCCTGTGCCTGTCGGGCGTTCTCAGCGTGTTGCGCTGCCTCAGCCGCTGCGGTTCTTTGTATTTGTCAAAGTTTGTTGCATTAACTGCGGCTGCCAGAGAAGGACTCGGCGGATACGAGGGAAAGAGATATTAAGCGTCACAAGCGAACTTTAGAGACCGGGCTACTTCTTCTCAAACTATATGGCCGATTATGGATTGCAAATTGCCAAACGCTGTAGGATTAGATCCGTCAACCACGGCCATCAACGTTACGCAATCCAGGTGCCCGAACTTGGGTATGCTGCGACAAATTTTACGCGTCTCAAACGTTCGGCAGCGCTGAGCAATATCGTCGAGGCTTGAGTTGTTGGTAAGAAAATTGTACATGTCCTCCGCGAACCTTTCTACTAGATGGCCAACCTTGTCTTCGGTCATGCGATTCAAGCTTAAATAGCATGAATACTTCCTCGATATACTTCGTGCATGTCACGCCGAGAAGTTGAGCTCTCTGAAAAAGTGCTTGCTCACCCCGTTTCTTCTTGGTATCAGAGTTGCTGAAGCACTTCTTAATCTCTTCGACGAAGCGGTCCCATGCCGTGAAATTATCTTCGCGTTTGTCGTACCACGTTAAGGCCGTGTTGGTAAGCGCGAAGACAACGTTGGCCAACTGGGTGGAAGAGTCCCACTTATTCTACCGGCTCAACCGCTAGTAGTGGATCAGCTTTTCATACACATCTTCGTATGATAATACTGTGAACGAACGGGGCTCCTGATTATGTTTTCATGCGATTCTAGGGTTGTCCTCAGATCGTTGATGTCGAGAGAATTCGCAGGGACTGATGGGGGTAGTTTCAAGCAGGGCTTCCGTCTTCGGAGTTATCTGGGGATCGTGTACGCTGCACCTTCCACCAAGATGATACGAGCGCCGTTTTATTACCCCTATGAGAAGCGTTGGAACCTTGCATCCGCTTGCTAGAGCCCTTATCACGATCTGACTCAGCACAGTATCTCATGTGTTCTGTTTTCTGCTTCGGGCAATAGTCTTTTCCACGACCCACCGTGAGGTATTATTAGCGACTGCGGTTGCCAGTTCAACGGCGTCGTTGTGGAGCAGGTGCTTCGTTCGTGTGCCTGTCATTTCGTCATTCATCGCCTTACTATCCTAAGACGAAGGGCCTAACTGAAAGCACCGTACTTTCATGAACTTGCTGTGCATGCACGTTGATTCCAAGCACAAGAACTGGGACAGTGTCCTACCGTGTATATTGTGCGCTTTTATTACCTCTTGCCATGAGAGTACTGGCTTCAGCTCATTCTTTTTGCTTTATGCTCGTTCCCCACAATACAACCTGGACACCATTCTCCCCCTCATTGCCGTTCCTGATGAAGATTCATCAGGAACGGCAAGGAATGCAGCTGCAATGTGCGTGCACACATTGATCGCGTGCCTGGTACTTTCAGGAACCCTATGTTTGGCACCTGGATGCCTTGGGTATTGTCGGGCAGCAGGAATTATTGCGCGCTCAATGTATGTATTCAATTCACATTCAGCTAGATTTTGTGAGTAAATATTTATCGTACGAATTGTTTTGGTTAATCTGCGCCAGACTATCCCTCACTGCACATAAGCTGCATTTGCAATAAATGATGAATTTATCCCAGGAGTATTCATGCGGATAAAAATGTTGGCACTTTTAAATTTTTTTATTTTCGCTGCAATGCTAGCAAGCACTCACTCGGACGAAATGTTTCACCAGAGGTATCGAAATATATGAAAAATACTAGAAACGAGTATCCATCGCTATTGCAAAAACCACTGCCACTGCGTTCCAGCGCCCCAGCGCCATACCTGATTATGGTCCCAGTATGACGCTGGAAACTGGGCGCACTAGGACGCAACATACAGGCACGCTCCGCACTGGCGGCACTGTTTGCCCGGGAAAAAAAAAGGCGTGGGATAAAAATTAAAAAGTAAAAAGTAACGAAACAAGCTAGATACATAAAAAAACTTTAAAAAGTAAAACAAAAAGAAAGAATGCATCAGGCGCGCTTCGAACGCGATCCCTAGGCACCTATCCAATCACTAGCTCACCACGCTAGCCACTCGGCCACGCAGCCGTTTTTTTTTGACATGGTATTTATTATACAGAAAGGGTTATGTACACAGACTATTTACAATTCCCTCAGCCATTGCTGAGATGCACAACCGAAGACACAACTTTTTAAAAGGCAGGCAAAAATAAGCACCGTGTCACCAGCGGAAACCAATCAGGTTGAAAGTAATTTTCATCATAAGTGTCCTTCAGTTGCAGCATCATTCTGCTAAAATGGAGTCTAGGTGGAACAACAGGTTCAGCGTTGCGATCCGACATGCGTGTCTTCCACAAGCTATGAAGTCCAATGAGGAAAAACATGTCATATATGGTTCTTAATCAGATGGTGTAACAGCAAGATACCGCACACTGTATGAATTTAGAACAGTCTTTCTTTAGAGTTCTTTGCACCACATCCCAAAAAAGAATTGCGTCTTTGCAATTAATGAACAGGGCTCAATTGTTTCAGGCACATCACACAGACGGCAGTTTACAGAAGATACAAAAATATTTTTGCTATGGAGCCATGTGTTAACAGGTAGAGCTTCGGTGCGTAATTAAAAAAAATGTTTTCTTGCAAGGAGAAATCTGCATTTCGCGCACCCTTTTTAACACATCATGACCCTTAAAACCAAAGTATAAAGAACGATACAGTGGGGGCGGAAAGAGTATTGCTACCAAATCCTTGTATAGTATCTTGCGCGAAACAGAATATAAGTACTCATTCGAGAACCGTACTGTGAAAAACCTCACCGAAGCATAAACGACCTGCATAAATCCTAGTAACTGCGGGCGGTCAGTAAAATCTGAAGAAACCACTAAGTCGGGAAGCACATTCATGAAATTAACTTGTAGGAATGATCTAATAATCGGATCTGAACAATCACGAAAAAAGAAGAAACGGGCAACTAAGTGCCTTACATACAGATGCACTAAGCCGAAGCCCCCCTGCACAAACAGGTCTGAATAGGTTATCACGTCGAATCGGTTCAAAATTGGATGACCAAATAAACGTCGCAAATATTCGGTGAAAACGCTGAATGTAATGTTTAGCACAGTGGAGGACCTGAAGCACATAATGAAGTTTTGTAGCCAAATACATGTTGCAGGCCTCAGCCCGACCGAATATTGAAAGCCGATAGGGGGCAAACGTATTAGCATAACGCTGGACTATTGGAACGCGCTCTTTCCAGTAATTTGAACTTGACTTAAATGCATGCAGTGGAATGCCTAGATATTTAGGGGACACCCATGACCATTCAAGTCCAGCATATAGGGGTGGTGCTGAACCCCACGAACCAAACCAAAGACAGGAACTCTTGGAGTGATTCATCTGAGCACCAGAAACAACGCCAAATTCTTCTATGCTGGACATAACTTTTTCTATGCCTGGTATGTCAGTGCAGAAAAACGCAAGATTATCCGCATATGCAAGCACTTTACCCTCATTTCCAAAGAGACGGAAGCCATGGATACTACTGGTATGTAAAACACTCTGACAAATTGGTTCCAAGTAAAAAGCAAAAAGCAGTGGAGACATCGGACAGTCTTGCTTCACAGAAGAGTTGATCGGTATGGGGCTTGATAGTTGGCCTTTTACAATTAGGCGAGTCGAACAATTTCTATAGCAAAGTTGCACCCCCTTCAGTACTGCAGAACCAACCTTCGCTCTTTCCAGAAGAGAAAACAGGAAATAATGACGAACTCGATCAAATGCTTTTGCGAGGTCGATCTGAAGTAAAGCAACCTGATCATGAGAGCAGGAGCACGATTCGAGGATTGTGCGCGCAATATGTACATTACTTTGTATGGCTCGGCCTCTCAAGCCGCACGTCTGGTGAGGGCCAATGAGAACCGACTTTGCGAACTGTAGGCGATTTGATAAAATTTTGGCGAAAATCTTGTAATCTACATTTGCCAGTGTGGTAGGTCTATAGCGTTCCACTGAGCGTAACTTTTTCATCAGTACTCTTTGAAATTAGGACTGTGTGGCATTTTGTAAAAGTCTCGAGAAGGGCTTCTATATCAAAACTTATCGCGAAGACATCTAGCAGGATAGGAGCAAGAACAGTTTTAAAAGCTTTGTAAAATTCAGAGGAAATGCCGTCAGGACCAGGCGTTTTTGAGAGAGGTAACTGATCAATTGCCACTTCTACCTCTTGCCGCGTGAAAGAGCTACTAATTACAGAACAATCATCTTCTCATAAAGGGGTCACCAGGGGTGTGAAACCCGAGATGTCAGAATTTCTTACAGGAGGAGTAGCACTAAACAACATCAAGTAATAATCCACGAATGCGGACGTAACCTTGTTCGCACTCGTACCCAATGTGCCATTACGCATTAATCCCGGAATCACCTTCGCTGTCGCATGATGACGTTCATCAAGCAAAGCTTGCCGCGTCGGCTGTTCGCAGTGAAAAGCACGCTTGACACGAGATCGAATTAAGGCACCCCTGTACGTTCCGCATCATGCATCATTTGTAACTCCCTTTTGACACTTTACAATTTAGTCCGTATATGATCCAGGGGATTCACATTCTAGCTCATACAGGTTAAACAAGTTTTTGTTAACTGTCTCCTCCTTCGGCCACGCAGAGAACTGGACCTGCTTGCAACATTTTGGTATTTTATGTCATGATCAGCATTTATGGGCGAGACTTCATGTTTCGCAGTCTACAGCCCCCCCCCGCCCCCCCCCCCCCCCCCCCCCCCATTGCTGCCGCTCTAACAATTACAACTTCTTGATCATTGGAGCTTCCTGCCTGCTCTCACGACTTGCAACTAATGATCTGGGTTCCTATGCGTGCTATTTTGTGCCCTGGAATCAGTTTAACATGTGGAGTTTGACATCGCTAGCAAATGTACCAACGCCGGCTCTTCGGTGGTGCTGTGCTACTGTGGGCGTAATTTTTGCTGAACACGGAGCTTTAGTACAAACCTTCAAGGAAAAAAGTGCGACCAAGTTTCAATACCAGTAAGCGCGGCAGCGACAACACTATTTTTCGTGTAACTAAACCTTATTTGTATGTAACCATATCGGGAAGCGTTGAGATGACAGAGAGCTCGGCTGCTTTACGAAGAGTAAGAGCGCAAAAGATTGCGAAATACGAGAACTATTATGCATTACAAGTGCTGTATGTTGTTTTTTCTCTTCTGTGGCCCACGCTAGGTAAACTACACTCTTCCTCGTTTTATTTCTTCTTTCTTCTGTTTATACTGGGCCGTGGTGCAGGCTCGCTCGCCTGCGATTGAGCCCGCATTGAACGTTTTGGCAGTAATCATTGCGCTAAAGTGCCCTTACGGTCAGCTGTGAAGTTTGTTATGCATGGTAGCCCACATTATTCAACTCCAGGTTTAGTTGTGCGTTAATCGTCAGTGTGTCATGAGATATTAGAGGCGCGGCTGTCGTGGTCTCTCTCGAAACGTTCGAAACGACCTACTGAAACATGAAAACTCAAGAAAAAAGATACTGCCTTTGTTTTCTTACAGGTGTGCAACGACTTCTCACCAAAAAGCGCTTCCTTGAACCATATTTTTCATATGCGCTCCGATGGTCGATTGAGAGTACACTGTTGCCATGTCGGCTCCTGAGGGATGCTACTCCGGCTGACGCCGAAGGCCGCACCGGCAATACTGGGGCACATAGACCAGTGCACCCCAGCGCACATACAGCGCTTCTCCCAGTGCACCGCGGATGCCAGCGACACACCCAGCGTCAAAAAGCTAATCACCGACGTTTCCTACCATCGTACCAGTGCAACCAATGTCTTCTCGTTACTGCTCCAGTGAATACCGCAGACCTCTAGCGTGACCAGCAGATCCAGTGCAAAACCAGCGCAAAAATCTCACTGGTTTCGCTCTGGAAGACGCTGGGAGACGCTGGTTTTCGCAATAGGGATAATGATGAGTTATGCATTTCGGAGCATGAACATGTGGCGCTGGCCACATGCAAGGGACACTGGGAAGTTAGAGATCTCTTCTGGTTCCGGCAGGTACCGTAGCCAGTAACAATATTGAAACTGCCGAAATATGACTTTTTTCGATATCTGAAATCAGGTGCCAAAGCATCACGACATACGTTCTGGAAACACAGATAGGCGCAAAGGACTTGTTGTGCTTTGAAAGGACTTTGATGTTTCCAGAATCGTCCTACTCAGTTGACTGGCTTGTAATCGTGGAGACCAAATATGTGAGTGAGACATTTAGCCGCATTTTTACAGAACCGCCCCGACGATTTGCTTCTTGCCAATGGTATCGAGAGCTCGTAGCGCACGAAGATTCGGAAAGGAATTCATCGGACGAGAAACCTCTGTTGTCATTCTATTCAAAGGGCTCCAAGGAGCGTCTTCATGACATTGATGTCCACTGCACAAGACCAAGCCAGCAAAGAAACATTATAAATCGTATAGGCTTCGGATACGCTGAAGATTCGAGCTCCAAACGCACTTTCTGCAATGACATGAGGTCGCAAATTATCTGGTAGGCGCTTAGAGTATACAACGTCATCAGAGGAAAATATACAGACAGCAGGTACTCCTGGATGAGCTGCTTAAAAGCAACTACGATACAATAGGCACATTGACTATTGTGACTGCTAGTTTCGGGCAGAGATTTGCCATTCCAGCGACGTTAGACTTTTACATAAAACGTTCTATGTGAGAACAGGCCGCATTAAGCAGGTCTCTTTGCTAGATATTTTTGTCAACTCTAAGCTCGGCCTTTTTCTGGTTGTCATAGGCATTGTAATTTTCTCAGCCGCTGATCTCACAGAAAGAAACATACAGTTATTAGGCGCAGTGAGTAATTTTTTTTGTTATTTCTCAACTGTTTTTACGCGACGTCATCTTCAATACCTCGCCGTACACACTCGTTGTACGTAAGAGCAACTGTTTATGGCGTGTGGATCATGGCCAGTTTACCTTTTCCAGTTATTTTCGCGGTGAGCTTATTTCAAGACTTAGCTTCCAGAAAGAACTTAATGTGGTTGTCACTCTCCAAGAACTTGATGATGCGTTGGCTTGTTAAATGGTGGTTCCCTGTTTCACGAGAGGCACGTTTATAAAGACAAGACTTTTTATTAAAAAGAACGACACCACGCTTTTCGTGAAATTGAGAGCAGCTTTTCAAAAGAGCAGAGACAAATATCATTTGCTAATCAACGATAACGATAAAAGACAATGCTTGTATTGTTCTCTGCGACATAATGATATATGCTTCTCAATACGTTTACCAAAGGCAGGTTCGATTACATTGCCATAGAGGCTCGTGGAATCAAAAGATTATTTGTGCTCAAGCTGGGCTACCATGCCCGTCCGAAAAACTTTTCCTATGATACGCGGATACAGTGATTTCCTTCGCAGACTAGATGAATCATGATTGCTTCGCGTTCGAGAACACGCTTTTGTGTTGAGCGGTGACAACGAAGCTCACAGTAGATATAGCAGTGTTCGATCGAACCAAGGTGCACAGTTATATCTATTTTTCTTTGTTTTCAGCGGCCTACTGTGTATTTCGCTTGGAGAACATTTTTTGGAGGTAATCACAATATACGACTGTGTGATAGCAACTTCACCTTTTAGTTTAAATAACTATGTTAAGGTAAACCTCACAATGAAGAAGTATAAATTTGTAATTCTGTTTCGCATAAATCATATGCATTTTAAGTTACCTTTGTGCAAAAAGAGGTCACAACAACGGATGTCTTCTAAAATTTCAGGTATCCGAATGGAAAATAAGAGGAGGATGTTTATGAAACGTAAATAATGGTTTGTATAAAATCTGCCGTCAATGAGTATAAGGATCAAGTTATGCACAGTAACGAGAAGTGCTAGTGTGAAAAGGACCAATAAAAAATTATGCAGTGCTAACATAGCATACTTTACAAAAACTATTTCTTCAATGCACGTCTTCTGGGTTTCTTTTTTCTGTTCAGAATTTGTCCCAGTCTAATAAGTTGTACCTTACATCCTTAGTAAATAGAATGAAAATTAACAATCCCATTCTGCCCCACTAATACTAGCCTAATTCAATTCTCCGCGCCGGAGGTCCCTGTTGCTGGAAGATCGCAAAACAAACGATGTTTTAAAGATTGATGAGGAAAACCCAAATGTGCCATCAAATATTATTAAGACAAAACAGGGCTTATAAGCAGAAACCAGATCTGAAAAGTGTACAAGTTAGGAGCGCCAGTCATTCGGCAAAGTATTTAAAGATATTATGGAGTGCAGACTGCATAATTGTGCTTTAGTTTTCGCCCACCTTTTCCGCCGTAGTAACTTGTAAATAGTTTTTTACATACGAGCGTTAATGGTGTATGTCTACTTGCTAGAGAATATTTTCAGCCTCTCACTCAAGGACTCAAACGACTCCTAGGTGATTTATCTGAATGCACGTCATGAAAAGGGGGAAAGCAGCTGGAAAGGATCAGATAACTATATATAGATCTGTTGAAGGACGCGGGGGATATTATACTAGAAAAACTGGCCACCTTGTATACGTGTCATCGACGATACCGCAGCCATGGAAGAACGCAAACATTATCCTCATTCTTAAGAAAGGGGATGCTAAAGACTAAAATTACAGACCGATCAGCTACTGTCTGTTACGTATAAGGTATACTAAGGTAATCGCTAATAGAATCAGGTCAACTTAGACTACGATCAAGCAAAGGATATAGCAGCTTTTCGGAAACGGCACTGTACTAACGATCATACCCACACAATCAACCAGGTGACAGAAAAATGCTCGGAATATAACCAGCCCTTATACATAGCATTCATTGATTATGAAAAACTATTTGACTCAGTAGAAACGTCAGCGGTGATGCTGTCATTGTGAAATCAGGGGGTAGACGAGCCGTACGTGAAAGTGTTGGAAGATATATGTAGTGTCTGCACAGCAACCTTAGTTCTGCATAAAGAAGGTAACAAGATTTCCATAAAGAAAGGTGTTAGGCAAGGAGACACGATCTCCCCAGTACTATTCACAGCTTGCTTAGAGAAAGTATTCAGAGCATCGGAATGAGAGCAATTAGGGATAAGGGTAGGTGAAGAATACCTCAGTAAACTGCGATTTGCTGGTGACATTGTCTTGCTATGTAACTCAGGATTTGAACTGCAAAGAATGTTTGCTGACCTAGACAGGAAAAGTAGAAAGGTATGATTGTAAATCAATATGCAGAAACCTAAGATAATGTTGAACAGCCTGGGGAAGGAACAGTTGTTCACGTTAAGAAGCGAAGCAGTAGAAGTAGTAAGCAAAAATGTCTACTTAGGACAGGTCGTAACTGCAGATGCGGACACTGAAAAGGATATAACAAGAAAAACATTGGGATGAGGCGCTTTTGGCAAACGTTTGCACCCCTAGAGAACTCAGCAACATGGAAAGTTTTATTTGCCTAACAAGAAATAGATTAACGAAAAAGGTCTCCGTTTTCAGGTTCTCTAGCGGCAACTGGCGGCATGCAACTACGATTCGGCTTCTCCCAGAAGTTGCACCAGCCATAGCTAAAAGCTTCCTTTTTAGGCGCATGACTTAACGGGGCGCCGGATTTGTTCACCTGTTTGCACAACTGAAAACAACAGGCTGCTGAAGACAGTTCTTCACTTTGGTGCATATGCGATGCATGTTGTCTGCTGAACCATAGGATCATTTGCGAAATTTAGACGAAATTTCTTTTTCTTTCAAAGAACGGTAATAGAGTGTTTTGTATTAATTTCTTTTTATAATAAACACTGCTACACTTAGGGGAAGGAAAATGAATTTTTTTGTACCGCGTATGAACGCAATTTGCCTTTTGTGTTTCTAGATTGCCTAAGCAGGACACGAAGTCTTACTATACTTTTACCATCCGGTCTTTATTCCACTTGCAAGATGAGGAAATCGGTGCAATCTGTCTCTTACATAACAGCAGTGCTTATTGGTGCTTAGTCAATTCTACAAAGCCACAGGCAAACTCAGGTCACTTAAGTTCAACGAATGATCGACAATACATTGAAGTCATACTGGGGCACTTGAAGTGATTTGCGAAGCGAGATAAGCCACTCACGACGAGCGCTTAAGTGTATTCAGAGCTGGGGCCCACATGCGCAATAGCAAACGTTTTGAGTCAATTAGTGATACTTCGAATCCTATGGATGAACAAAACATGTCTTTCCGGAACTTAGAACACACAAAAAGAAAGAAAGGGTCACATCCGATACCGCCCCGAAGTGTGCTGCAGGAAGGGAGCTTACAACAGAGGCTGAAGTAAGCCTAAGCCGCGGCCTCAAAGATGAGCCGAAGCTTAATGTCGGCGACGGGAGGTGATTGATTGAAAAGGATGCAGAGAAAAACGTTTGATACGTTTACTTGAAGTTCACGATGTTCTTCGAGCACTCCTGGCGCCTTGCTGGTTTATAGTTGTCTTGTGCACGTATCTATCACCGCGTTTGCAGTGATCGTGACATGTATCATGTTTTTGCTGCAGGTATTTGTAAGAAGTAGAATTAGCCTGTACTGGCTGCGTGAAGCTTCGTTGTATGAACATGCGCTTTATTGTTATGATAAAATTTAGGTTTCCAGTACTTGTCTTGCTGCTAGAGTGGAAACGTTTGATATAATTTCAGGAAGTTCACAATAGTGTTAAGAATTTTTCTGGCACCTTGTGCGTGTGAAGTTCTCTGGAGCATGTATTTGTCACCGTGTTTGCAGTGAACATGACAGATATGTTTTTCTACAGGCATTTATTAGATGTGGAGTTAACCTCTTCTGGTTGTGCGATGCTTTTTCGTTGTATGAATATGCGCGCGTTATTGTTATGAAAAAATTTGGGCTTCCAGTGGTTGTGTTGCTGCTAGAGCAAAAAAGCGTTTCACACTATTTCAGAAAGTTCACAATAGTGTTAAAAATTCTCTCGTCCCTTGCGTGTGTGGAGCTGTCATAAGCACGTATTTTTTGCCGGGTTTGCAGCATGTTAAGAGATATAGTGTTCTTGCTGGAGCCTTTTTAAGATCTAAGTTCTCTCTATTGATCGAGTAATGCATCCTCCTTGTACAAATGAGTAGAATTATTACTCCAATAATTTTTGGGGTTTTCAGCTATTCTCATTTTGCTAGGAGAGAAAACAAAAACATTCTATAATTCTTCAGGATGTTCACAAGGTTTAGATGAATATTTCTGGCGCATTGCGTGTTTGGAGTTCTCATGTACAATTATTCTTTTCTTGATTTGCAGTGATTGTGTCAGATATCGTGATTTTGCTGCAGGTGTTTGTTACGGGCTGTATTAGCATTTATCGGTTGAGTGATATGCTTCCTTTTTAATAATGTATGCGTATTGTTCTAATAAACAAATTGCTTTTCATCTTTGTTTTGTTGTAAGTGTATTTGTCAGCATCGTTTCCCTGGTTATGCACCCATTGCCATAATGACTGTAATAACTAGCCGAAGAAATTTGAAATTGATGCGGATGCGCTCATTCGCTCGCAACCACCAAACAGAACTCTCAAGCGGCAAACGGTCGGCCCGCGCTTGGCCCTTGCCAATATGGCCGACTAAAGCTCATCGGGTAGACCTAGGCCACCCATCTCAGCCCGAGGTCGGGGACTGACAATGGCGTAAGAACGGCCGATGATCGGAAATCGACCTCAGACCGACGAGTATGGCCGACTTGGCCAGCCTACTACCGCGCTAGGGATATGCATGGGCCATGGCTTACCCACACATGGCCCAAGCACTTCGGCGGTACACGCAGCCCGTTGGTTTCATCATCATGATCATCAGCCTGACTATACCCACTGCAAGGTGAAGGCCTCTCCCTTAATTCTCCAATTAACTCGGTACTGTGCTAGCTACATCCACTTGACCCCTGCGAACTTCTTAACCTCATCCGCCCACGTAACTTCCTGCCACCCCTGCTACGCTTTCTTTGTCCTGGAATCCAGTTTGTTACCCTAAGCCACCATCGGTTATCCTCTCTTCGCCCTGCATGTCCTGCCCATGACCATTTCTTCTTAATTTCCACTAGAATGTCGGTAACCTGAGTTATTTCTCTGATCCACTCTCCACGCTTCCTATCTCTTAATGTTACCCCTACCATTTTTTGTTCCATTGCCTGGTGGTTTATACATGTATAATTAGTGGTCTACTCATCCATGGCCTAAGGTTTACCCATTAGAACATGTGCAGCTCGAATCTGCATGGAAGTTTGTGCGGAGGCAGTATTATGATATGCGCATCTTCTCCAAGCGGGCTCTAACTTTTTGGCATCAGCAATGCTGCAGTGGTGGCGTAGCGGTAAAACATCCGCCTAGCATGCAAGAGGACCGGGGTTGAAATCCCGGTGCCGCGCAATTCTCCAGCGGATAAAAAAAAAAAATCCGAGTGTCGATAGAATTGCATAAATAGGTTTGGGGTGCGACCTGATGCCGGTGAACACCTCCGGCATTGCACTCCCTCACCAGAACAGGAGTTGGCCACCCTGGTGCAGTAATTGGCCGCAACCTCTCATGATAAGCTCCACAAAACCCCGGCCCTCAGTCACCAGCGGCTGCGGAACAACTGACCACGGCGGCGGTCAGACCTGTGACGCAGCAGGGGGTGCTAGGAAAGCCTGGCTCCGCTGGACAGGCCGCCATTGGAAACTGACCCTGGCAACGTTTAATGCTAGAACCCTAGCCAGTGAAGCTAGTTTAGCAGTGCTCTTACCGGAACTAGAAGGTATAAAATGGGATGTCATAGGGCTTAGTGAGGTTAGGAGGCCGAATGAGGCATATACTGTACTGAAGGATGGGCATGTACTGTGTTATCGAGGTTTGCCGGAGAGGCGAGAACTAGGAGTAGGTTTCTTTCTCAATAAGCATAAAGCGGGTAATATCGATGAATTCTATAGTATTAATGAGAGGGCGGCAGGCATCGCAATTAGGCCTAATAAGCGGTATAAACTGAAGGTTGTACAGGCCTATGCACCTACATGTAGTTATGATGACCAGGCAGTTGAAAGCTTCTACGAAGATGTAGAATCGGCAATGCGAAAAGTAAAGACGCAGTATGCTGTACTATTGGGCGACTTCAATGCCAAGGTAGGGAAAAAGCAGGCAGGAGACAAGGCAGTAGGTGACTATGGCATTGATTCTAGGAATAGCCGTGGGGAGTTACTAGTTGAGTTTGCAGAGCGCAATAACTTACGAATCATGAATACCTTCTTCAGCAAACGGAAGAACCGGAAATGGAGATGGAAAAGTCCGAACGGGGCGACTAAATATGAAATCGACTTCATAATGTGTTCAACCGCCGCCATTATGCAAGATGTAGAGGTAATCGGGAAAGTGCGATGCAGTGACCACAGGATGGTGAGGTCCCGAATTAGCCTAAATCTGAAGAAGGAACGCAACAGATTAGTAAGAAAGAAACCCATCAACGATTTAGCGGTTAGGGGGAGGGCAGAATAGTTCAGGATCTCGCTACAAAACAGGTATTCAGCTCTAAGCGAGGATGGCGACATTACCCCAGAAGCAAGGAACAATAATTTCAGAGATATCACTATTGAATGCGCGGTAGAAGTAGGCGGTAGGACAGTTAGAGAGGATACCGGTAAGCTGTCTAAGGAGACGAAAGATGTTGATTAAGAAACGCCAGAGAATGAAAGCTTCCAATCCAACAGACCGGATCGAATTGGCCGAGATATCAAAGCTAATCAATAAGCGCAAGGTGGCCGATATAAGGAAGTAAAACATGGAGAAAATTGAGCATGCTGTAAAGAACGGGGCAAGCCTTAAAACGGTAAAGAAGAAACTGGGCATAGGCAAAAACCAGATGTATGCGATGAGGGACAAGGTGGGCAACGTCCTCACGAATATGGATAAGATAGTCAACGTAGCCGAGGAGTTCGATACAAATCCTTACAGTAGCCAAAGTAGTCAGGACAGTAATGAGATTGGCGGTAGGGACAAACATTCAGACGTTCCACCAGTGACGAAGGACGTGCTCAAGAAAGCATTAGAAACTATGAAAAAGGGGAAATCAGCTCTAGAGGATCAGATAACTACGGATTTGCTTAAGGACGGGGGGATATCATGTTAGAAAATCTGGCCACCTTGTATACGCAGTGCCTGGTGTCATCGACGGTAACGGAACCATGGAAGAATGGAAACATTATCCTCATTCACAAGAAAGGGGACTCTAAGGAGCTTAAAAATTACAGACCAATCAGCTTACTGTCTGTTAGGTATAAGGTATTTACTAAGGTAATCGCTAATAAAATCAGGACAACCTTAGACTTCAATCAAGCAAAGGATCAAGCAGTTTCGGAAACGGTACTCTACTATCGATCATATCCATACGATCAATCAGGTGATAGAACAATGCTCCGAATATAACCAGCCCTTATACATAGCATTCATTTATTACGAAAAAGCATTTGACTCAGTTGAAACCTCGGCGGTGATGCAGGCATTGCGAAGTCAGGGCTGCACAGCAACCATAATTTTGCATAAAGAAAGTAACAAAATTCCCATAAAGAAAGGTGTTAGGCAAGGAGACACAATCTCTCCAGTACTATTCACAGCTTGCTTAGAGGATGTATTCATGGACTTGGAATGGGAGCAGTTAGGGATAAGGGTACATGGAGAATACCTCAGTAATCTGCGATTTGCTGATGACATTGCCTTGCTAAGCAACTCAGGAGATGAACTACAAATAATGATTGATGACCTAGAGAGGAACAGTAGAAATGTAGGCTTGAAAATCAATATGCAGAAGAGTAAGGTTATGTTCAACAGCCTCGGGAAGGAAAAGCAGTTTAGATTAGGTAGCGAAGTACTGGAAGTAGTAGGCGAATATGTCTACTTAGGATAAGTAGTAACCGCAGATCCGGACGATGAAAAGGAAATAACAAGAAAAATAAAATTATGTTGGAGCGCATTTGGCAAGCTCTCGCAGAGTATGTCTAGCAGCTTACCGGTATCGCTAAAGAGGAAAGTATATAACAGTTGTATCTTACCTGTACTCACCTATGGTGCTGAAACGTGGAGGTTAACCAAGAGAGTTCTATTTAAGTTGAGGACAACCCAGAGGGCTATGGAACGAGAAATGGTAGGGGTGACATTAAGAGATAGGAAGCGTGCAGAGTGGGTCAGAGAAATAACTCAAGTTACTGACATTCTAGTGAAAATTAAGAAGAAGAAATGGACATGGGCAGGACATGTAGTGCGAAAAGAGGATAACCGATGGTCGCTTACGGTAACAAACTGGATTCCAAGGGAAGGAAAGATAGCAGGGGGCGGCAGAAAGTTAGGTGGGCGGATGAGATTAAGAAGTTCGCAGGGGTCAAGTGGATGCAGCTAGCACACAACCGGGTTAAGTGGAGAAATATGGGAAAGGCCTTCGCCCTGCAGTGGGTATAGTCAGGCTGATGATGATAATGAATGGTGTTCTCCGGGTAGGTGAAAAGCAACCCACACGTATGTAGCTTTAAAACGTCTGCGCATCGACAAATGTAGGTTTAAACAGCCCGAGCAACGGTTGCCAAACAGGTCGGGGTTTTGCCGGGGTTACAAGCTCGGGCCATGGATGCTGGCCGATGTCTGCCCTACCTTGTACATGGGCATGGCCGCACATAGGCCGAGCTACCATGGCTGAATTCTTTCGGCGCTGAGCCAGGAACCCGAGCTCGGGCATTGGTTGATGGCCGACTTCCGCCCTACCCAGTACATGGCCAACCATGGGCCGTCATTCGGCCGAGCACCGAATGCCCGCAGGTCGGCTGCCGACCAGCTGCCGATGATCGGCCATAGGTTGGCAGTCGGCAAATGCTATCTGGGAACACAGTAAAATTTCCCTTTCACTTGATGGAGGTGAGGATTTCCTACCGCCCTGTCATCACTCGTGTTCTGCTCTGGAGCTTTGTACCAGCGGGATCCTCCTGTCTTCAGCGGGACCGGCGACCGCGACGTGGAAGACTGGCTGGCCTCATATGTGCGGGTCAGACTCACAACCACAGGGACAAGAACCAACAGTTCAATAACGGCACATTCTACCTAGCGGACATTGAAAACCTGTGGTTTCGCAACCAGGATGCCGATACCACATCGTGGTCTGCTTTCAAGACTTGTTTTGCCGATATCTTTGGCCGGCCTGTAGTGCGCAAGCTGGGCGCTAAGCAACGCTTGCGCTGCCGTGCACAGCTTCCTGGCGAGAATTTTACAAGTTATATTGGAGACGTCGTAGACCTGTGCAAGCGCGTGGATGCTTCAATTTCAGAGCGCACCAAGATTGATCGCATTATGGAAGGAATTGACGATGACGCTTTTCGGATGCTTCTGGCCAGAAATCCAGCAACCATCGTCGAAATTATTAACGCATGCCACAACTTTGAAGAATTACGGAAGCGCCATAACATCACTAGTTCTTCGCTCTCACACCCGGAGTCTCTTGCAGCTTTAATACCTGACAGAGACCAGTCGTCCTTCCTGCCACAAATAAAGCAGTTTGTTCGAGAAGAAGTTGTACGTCACCTAACTCTCCTTTGCCAATGTCCTGACGCTCCCTCTCCTTTACTATCAAGGTTGCAGCAAGGCATTCCTGAACAAGTCGCAGAAGCACTTCCACACTTCCTGAAGCTCCTTCTGTTGCTCCTTTCACATGTCGGAGCACCAGACCAGTATAGTCAACCTTCTGTTCCAGCCCCTTCGACCTACGGGTCTGTGGCTGCGCGGCCTCCGCCTGAGCCATTGCCACCCATGCAGCCTGTCCTACGCCCTACACCGCTTCCTAAAACGGCTACACTCCATCCTCCTACTCCGTGATATTAAAATCTTCGGCGTACTTCGGACAATCGCAAAATTTACTACTACTGCGGTTTCGCTGGGCATGAGGCCCGTCGATGTCTTCGTCGCATGGCCGCGAAACTGCGCACGTGAGCAGCCTCAAAACTACTACGATCCGCTCCTCTCGCTCTCGGCATAGATCACCAGTGCGGCTCCTCTTAGCACGGGGGAAATTGTAGTGAACTATGCGAGGATATCACGAGGTCGAGAACGACGAAGTGCAAGTGCTCTGCTCGAGCTCGCTTGTATGTGCCAAGACTGGCTGCATGATTCTATGGCTCACCGTGCAGCTTAGCGAGGGTTACTATCCCTGTTAATACTGAGTAAAACCCCCTTTCAGTATATATATATATATATATATATATATATATATATATATATATATATATATGAAGGAAAGAAGCCAACAGTCGGCGAGGCCAAGGAAAGCGTTGGGGATGGTACTTTTATGTCTTTTTTTAATGTTTGCTTGGATAATCACAGAAATTAGTAATGTAATCTGTTTAGGGGAAAGATAATTAAACACAAAGTAGAAGAAAAAACAACCTGCCGATGGTGGAACCGAACCCACGACCTCCGAATAACGCGTCCGGTGCTCTTCCAACTGAGCTACATCGGCCGCTGTCCCCCCTGCTACTTTCTTGGGTATTTATGTTGTCTGTATACGAACCTTGAGAGTGTTCACCAGCGCCACCCTCAGCCATAGCGGCGGACGTGGGACGTCCTTTGTTACCGCCAGCGTCACGTAGAACGTGATCAAGAGCGAGGGCGAAAGCTGTGCTAGAACCCTCTTACGCTACCTATGGCTTCAAGACTGCCAGAACCGAGACCCCCGCAAGCTACAAGCAGATCAATCAAGGGAAAAGGACGGCGCTCGTTATAATACATCAAGGAAAGAAGTCAACAGTCGGCGAGGCCAAGAAAAGCGTTGGGGATGGTACTTTATGTCTTTTTTTAATGTTTACTTGGATAATCACAGAAATTAGTAATGTAATCTGTTTAGGGGAAAGCTAATTAGACACAAAGTAGAAGAAAAAACGACGTGCCGATGGTGGGATCCGAACCTACGACCTCCGAATAACGCGTCCGGTGCTCTCCAAACTGAGCTACATCGACCGCTGTCCCCCCTGCTACATTTTGGGTATTTATGTTGTCTGTATACGAACCTTGAGAGTGTTCACCAGCGCGACCCTCAGCCATAGCGGCGGACGTGGGACGTCCTTTGTTACCGCCAGCGTAGCGGCAGGGGCTCTAGCAAAAGGACTCAAGCTTCCGACGCTTCTCATATGGGCAATAAAGCTTCGTTCGTAACAATATCGTCCGTTTCAGAAAACGAACTGCAAAATATGTATTTGTCGTCCGTTCTATCGTCATAACCAAAAACCAAGAATAGGATAAAAAATAAATTTTTCAATATCGGCACTACAGAGAAATATGTGAGCTAAAGTTAAAAGAAAGGATCTATCAACCGGCAACCAAAGCTCACATCCACTACTGAGGACAACTAAAATTGATTTTTTTATGATTCTAGCTCCGCTGACCCAACCTTGAAGTCCCAGAACATTCTCATTTCTTATACTCTACCGAAGAAGCACTGAACGACGGAGTAACTTTTTCCGTATAAAATATTCCTTTAGTTGAAAACATTTCCTCATCCGATAATAGTAACGCGAGATATGCCCTTTCAGTGAAGAAACAAGAAAATAGGCCTATGTAAAAAAAAAACTTTGCCTTGCCCAACTTAAAAGCAATTTCCCTCGCAGAAAATGCTTAGAAGTATGTGATGTAGATTGCTGCCGCCCCACGTATCATCAAGAGAGTGGTACCGCCGATCTAGAGGTCAGTGGATCGATAGTGCGACACACTTAAGCTGCAATTTCGGTGCGGACATTGATCGCGTACCTGGTACGTTCAGGCTCCTATGTTTGGCACACGGGAGCCTTAATATCGTCGGGCAGAACGACTGCCATGCCTTGCCCAACTTAAAAGCAATTTCCCTCGCAGAAAATGCTTAGAAGGATGTGATGTAGATTGCTGCCGCCCCACGTATCATGAAGAGAGTGGTACCGCCGATCTAGAGGCCAGTGGATCGATAGTGCGACACACTTAAGCTGCAATTTCGGTGCGGACATTGATCGCGTACCTGGTACGTTCAGGCTCCTATGTTTGGCACACGGGAGCCTTAGATATCGTCGAGCAGAACGACTGATTACGCACATGAGCGCAAGCAACCACGATTGCCTATGAAAACGAGGGCATATTGCCGGGATACTAAATTACACAGGCTGCGACCAAAGGCTTTGCTGATGCCTGAAGACTGACTAGCCTCGGAAAGGACCTGTCTCAAAGGGAGCAGATACCAAGGCAACAAGGAATTATTGCCACAAGCCCATGCATCCATCGCCTGCACAGAAGATAATAGAATTAATATTTGACTCGCGGTAAAAGGTTGTAATGTTGTGCCATGTACAGTTATGAGCATCTGAAAGGGTAATTAGACGAAGGTCTTGTGCGCAATATATGTATTCAATTCACATTCAAAGAGATTTGGTGAGTAAATGTTGCTCTTACGAATTGTTTTTGATTGTGCTGAGCGATAACAGTACATCCTTATAATTAGTCGACACTGCAAGTAAGCTGCGCTTACAATAAATTGTGAGTTCGTCCCAGGAGTATTCATACGCATGAAAAATGTTGGCAATTTTAAAAATGTTTATTTTTGCGGCAGTGTTAGCATGCACTGGGAATAAAGGTCTCGCGAATGATATTGAAAGATTTGAACAAATTATACAAATCAACACCAAGGGTTCTGAGCTATACATTTTGAAGCATGAAAATGTGGCGCTGGTCACATGCAAGGGACACTGGGATGTTAAAGATCGCTTTTGGTTACGTCAGGTACCGTGGCCGGTAACAACATGGACACTGCCGAGATATGAGTTTCTTCGATATCTGAAAATGAACAGGCGTCCGAGCATCAAAACATATGTTCTGGCAACGCAGGTAGGCGCAAAGGAGTTAATGTGCTTTGAAAGGACTTTGACGTTTCCTGAGTCGTCCTACTTAGTTGACTGGCTTGTAATCGTGGATACCAAAGTTGTGAGTGAGACATTTAGCCGCTTTTTTTCCAGAATCGCCCAGGCGCATTTTTCTTGCCAATGGTGTCGAGAACAGGTCACACACGAAAATGCGGAAAGACAGCCATCGGAAGAGAAGGCTCTGTTCTCAATCTACTCGAAGGACTACAAAGAGCATCTTCGTGACAATGATGTGCGACGCTCAAGACCAAGCCAGCTAAGGAACAGTGTAATTCGAATAGGTTGCGCATTTGTTGAATTTTCGAAATCCAAACACAATTTCTGCAATGACATTCCGTCGCACATTATCTGGGATGCACTTGGCGTGTACAACGTCACTATTCAGTGGAAAATGTACAAACATCAGGTACTCCTGGATGAGCTGTTTAAAAGCAACTACGATATGGTAGGCTGCTTGACTACTGTCACAACTAGTTTAGGGCAGCGGTTCGCCATTCCAGCGGCGTTAGACTTTGCACAAGAAACATTCTATGTGAAAACAGGCCGCCAAATGCCGGTCTCTTTGCTAGATATTCTAGTTAGCTCTAAGCTCGGTCTTTTTCTGGTTATCTCAGGAATTGCAATTTCCTCAGCTGTTCTAACAGCCGCTGATCTCGCAGAAAGAAACATTCAGTTAGTGAGCGCAGCGAGCGAATTTTTCGTGTTTTTTCTCGCCTCTTTTTACGCTACGTCCTTTCCAATACCCCGCCGAAAGCGCTCGTTATGCGCAAGAGGAATTGTTTACGGCGTGTGGATCATGGCCATTTTACCCTTTTCGGGTTATTACCGCGGTGAGCTTATTTCAAGGCTTAGTTTGCAGAAAGAACTTAACGTAGTTGACACACTCCAAGAACTTGAGGATGCATTGGATCGCAAAATGGTGGTTCCCTGTTTCGCGAGAGGCACGTTTATAGAGGTCATGCTTTCTAGCAAAAAGAACGAAACCACGCTTCTCGTGAAATTGAGAGCAGCTTTTCAAAACAGCACAAACAAAGACCATTTGCTAATGGACGATAATAGACTATGCTTCTCTCGTGCTCTGCGACATAATCATATATGCTTCTCAAGAAGGGTACCAAAGTCAGGTTCAGCCCAATTGCCAGAAGGGCTTGTGGAATCAAAAGAGAATTTGGGCTCAAGCTGGGCGACCATACCAGTCCGAAAGAATTTTCCAATGATCCGCGGATACAGAGATTTTCTTCGGAGACTAGATGAAACATTTTTGCTTCGGGATCGAGAAGATGCTTTTATAGAGAACGGTGACAAAGAAGCGCACAGCAGATATAGCAGTGTTGGGTTAAGCCAAGGTGCAGAGTTTTATCTATTTTTCTTGGTTTTCAGCGGTCTAATGTGTGCTTCTCTTGGAGCATTTCTGTTGGAGTTAATAATAATGTCAGACTCTGTGATAGCAATTTCCCCTTTCAGTTGAAAGTATTGTGTTCAGGTAGAACTTTATTGAAGAAGTATAAAGTCGTAACGTTTTCGCACAAGGCATATACAATTTAAATGACTTTTGCCGACAAAGAATACACAACCATTGGACGTCTTCTAAAATAGCAAGTATCCTGATGGAAACTAAAAAGAGGATCCTTATAAGAAGTAAATCATGGTTCGTAGAAAATCTGCCGTCAATAAGTAAGGATCTGGTTATGAACAAAAAGAGAGAAGTGCCTGTGAGAAAAGGACAATTGAATATTAATGCAATGCTATCATAACATACTCTACAAAGACTGTTTCGTCAATGCGGCTTTTGTGGGGTTCTTTTTACGCGTTCAGAATTTGTCCCACTCTAATAAACTGCATGTTACATGCTTATTAAAATCAAAATAACAGCCTATTCCGCACCACTAAAACTTGCCTAATTTCGTTCAGCACTCCGAAGGTAACTTGTTGCTTTAAGATGGTAAAAAAAAAAACGTGTTCTTAAAGATTGATGAGAAAAACAGAAATGGGGCATCAAATAATATTAAGGCAAAACTGCTGTTTAATTTTCAGAAGCCAGATCTGAAAGTCATGTAGGTAAATTTAGGAGCTCTACTCACTCTGAAAACAGTGTAGAGATATGTTGGAGTGCCGACTACATATATTTTGCTTTAGGGTTCGCATACCTATTGCACTGTAGGGACGCGTAAATATTATTTACGTACGAGCGTTGACGGTGTATGTCTGCCTGCTAGTGTATATTTCTCGCCCCTCACTCAAGGACTCAAGAGCATCTGATGCGATGTACGTGAAAGCGCATCACGGGGCATCCATGCATTGCTCTTGTGTCCTTTGGGAGCATGCAGCACGTCTCACGTTCGGCGACTCCATTTCTAGCCCTTAGCTGCTCCGTTTGATCGAATGTTTCCTCTGGAATTTCAATGCATTCCAATTCAATACGATAACCACTTGGAAAGGACTGCATAGCAAATTTAGGAATTAATAAAAGTATTGCAGTGTAAGTTCCCACACATAGCGAACTCAGTAATCTACAATGCGGAATGTTTTATTTGCCGAACAAAAAATGAATAAACGACAAAGGCCTCCCTTTTCCAGCTCACTACTGGCAACTTGCGATTTTAATTACGATTCGGCTTTTCTCACAAGTTTCACCAGCCACAGCTAGTAACTTCCTAATTAGGCGCTTGACTTATCAGGCCGCCAGATTGGCTCATCTTTCTACACACCTCAAAACAAACGGCTGCTGAAGATAGTTCTTCACTTTGGTGCTTGTGCGCTCCATGTTATCTGCTAGTTTCATGATAAAATTATTTGTGCCATTGAGACGCAATTTTTCTGTAAAAAACGGTAATAGTGAGTTTTGTAGTAGTACATTCTGATATATAAACAGTGATAGAAGTCAGGTGAAGGAAAATGAACTCACAGTTGCGTGTACTGTATGCCATTTGTTTTTGTGTTCGTGGATTGTCTAAGCTGCACATGATTTGCTACTCTGATTTCAACATCCGGCTTTTCTTTATTCCACACGCACGATGAGAAAACCGTTGCAATCTGTCTCTTACCTAACAGGAATGTTCATTATTGCTTTGTCGATTCTATATGAAGTCGCTGGCAAGCACAGGCCGCATAACTTCAACGATTTACGGGCAATATTCTGAAGACATACTGGGGCGCTGGAAGTGCACTGCGAAGCGAGGTAAAAATATAAAATGGGCGCTTAAAATCTACAGAGAGCTCGGGGCCGACATGTGCAATGGCAAAATACTTGTATCGATTAGTGGTAGTTCAGAACGTGGACAGAAACGAAAAATGTCTTACCGGAATTCAAAACACACAGAAGGAAGGAAAAGATCACATCAGATACCGCCTTGAAGTGTGCTGCAGGAATAAAGCTTACAACAGAGACTCAAGCAAGCATTGTCCGCGTCCTCACTGATTAGCCGAAGCCTAAAATCGACGACGAGGAGACGTTTGATTAGAATGGATGCAGAGAAAAACTTTGATATTTTTTCTTCTAATTCTCATTTGTTATTTGAACGCTTCTGGTGCCTTGTGAATTTGTAGTTATCTTGTGCACGCATTTGTCAACGGGTTTGCACTGATCGTAGCAGATATGTTTTTGTTAGAGGCGTTTGTCAGATGTTGAATCCACCTCTACTAGTTGGGCGATGCTTCTTCGTTGTATGAACAGGACGCGTTATAGTTCTTATGAAATTTGTTTCCAGTACTTGTCTTGCTGCTTGAGCAGAAAAACTACTCAAATATTTTAAAGAGCTTCACAACAGTGTTAAGAATACTTCTGGTACATTGCATGTGTAGAGTTTATCGAGCAAATATTTGTCACCGGGTTTGCTGTGATTGTGACAGATATCACGTTTTTGCTATATGCGTTTGGTAGATTTTGAGTTAGCATTTACCGGTTGTGAGATGCTTCTTCGTTGTGTGAATATCCGCGCGTTATTGTTGTCATAAAACTTAGGTTTCCAGTGCTTTTCTTGCAGATAGATAAAAAATAAAACTTTTCTTACAATTTCAGGAAGTTCACAACAGTAAGGTGCCAGAATGCTTCTGGCACCTTACGTGTGTGGACGTGTATTGAGCAAGTATTTGTCAGCGGGTTTGCATTGATATTAACAGATACCGTGTTCTTGCTAGGACGGTTGTTACAAGTTGAGTTTTCCTTTACTGATTGAGTAATGTTCCTTGTATAAATCCGTGCAGTTATTGCTCATATACATTTTGGGTGTTTTTCAGCTCTTGTCATGTTGCTAGTTCAGAACACATATTTCTGACTTGTACAGGCACTTCGCAATGTTGCGATGGATATTTATGACGCATTGCGTGTTCGAAGTTGTACACTTATTTTTTGCTTCCTTTGCAGTGATTGTGACAGATATCATGTTTTTGTTACCCGCATTTGTTAGATGCTGTTTTCGCCTTCATCGGTTGAGGGATATGTTTTCTCTGTAGAGTTTGTGCCGTTCTTTCTCTAATAAACATATTTCTTTTCATCTTTTTTTTTTGTTGCTAGAGTATCTGTCAACATCGTTTTCTTCGTAATAGTGATATTTCCATAATGACTGGGTTAACTAGACTAACAATTTGAAATTAATGCGAAGGCGCGCTCATTGCTCACCACCACCCAGAATTTTGCCCGATCTTGTTTGTGCCGTCATTCTGCTCGGCAACGCTTTTTCGTCAGACCACAACCGTGTAGGCTCGGGCGGATAATTCAAACAAAATTCAATATGCCGGTTTCGACGCGGGAGTCTAACGACCGGTCTTTAAATTTGCCTGCCAACAGGGAGTCTTTAAATTCTTGAAGCTAATTTTCACTAAAGATAAAAAAGGTGGCACTGAAAATTCTTTAAGGGCCAAAGTCCTTAGGGCTAGCTTTACCGCCTTGATTATTTGAGAGAACTCCGTCGATGATACAGGGCACAGGAGCGGCTTCTACGTTGTCGTTTAGACGCTACTAGCTCCAACTTGCTGCAATTTGCGCGTGCTCGTTACGGCGCTTGTTCTTCAGAGCTGGCAGCCGATGGCTTCTAGCAGTGCTAGATGCGTGGCGATGCTCGGCCACGCTCCGTCCTGGAAACAGGGGTAAAGCCCTCCTCATCGCGGCCCCTAATTTGGGATGAATACTGCAGGAACGCCAGAATGCAGAATTAAGATATGCTACTGACGTGCCCGGTTTGGCATAATAGTCAGCGCACTCGGCTGTAGTTTGGCGGCGCAGGATTCCCATTCCCGTTTTAATATGATCTTGTTTTAAATTTAAATCGCCACTGAATGAAGGAATGCTGTAGTAATCACGTGACCGACACGGCAAGGCGGCAAGCATTGCAGCGACCGTGGAGCAAGATCCGGTGCAGGTGCGACTTAGTGACGTAGGATTTACTTGACTATGACATCGAGAATACGCCTCTTCTAGGTCAGGTGGATACATTTTCTCGCTTCCCCTTTCTCTCTTTGCTTTTTTTCCCTGTTAATCTGCTTTGAATTTAGTTCTCGGCTATAGGAAATGATGGCACTGTTCTGTATGATACGATAATAATGCTCTTAGGTTTGCAAAGCAATTGGAAACGCCGAATGGCTGCTCGCCATGCTGATATCCATCACATACTACTAAAGAGTATTGTGGAGATTCCATTTATTTATTTATTTCTAGATACCTCAAAGGCCCGAGGTCTGGGCCATTACAAGACGGGTGGGCATGGTAGTTAAAAGTCAATTCAATGGAATAGATTATTGATGTTCTGAAAGCTGAGTTAAGTGTACCTGAGTTTATGAATGTATTTGAAAAAGTGACATATTTTAATGTTATACAATAAAGTATTACATTAAACTTGCAGATTCTTGAAACATCAATGTAGCGTTTGCTAAATAAAGACTAAGAAGTCAAAAAGGAAGAGCGTTCCCTTTAAAATAATCGATCGGATTCGAAATGGACGGATTTGCAATCGAGAACTCGGGTACAGCATTCGAGCATCTCAGAACCTCGATAACAACAAAACATCCACAAGCATCCGCCTGGAAAAAGTGACGGAATGTGTTGAATACGAAAAGCGCCAGTTTTTGACATGCACTTTGAAGCCAGAGACCCGTTCTTGACGAGACACTTGCTGTTATCTTACCTTTCAGAATACATAAACACGCTACAAGGCTTTCCAAAATGGAATATCAGCCTCTGCCACACCAGCCCACGACACGCACCTGCTAGCATCTCTGTTCCTGTAACATTGAATCATTTCACAAAACCTGTGAGTCAGGTTCTCCCTAAGGCTCGTTTTCCCAAAGAACTCATTTCCAGATGACTGTTCTTTATTCATCTTACGGACACCGAGGTTTCAGAAAATTTTAAGATAGGTATAGCTCTAGGGCCCCAGATCATAGGTACATATTCCCATTTCCTTCTATTTCCTACACTGCATCTGTAGGGAGCCATCCTGAAGTCAACTGCTGACATTTCTGAGTTTACCAAAAACCTAACCTGATTATTTGCCTTTTTTGCCTTTTTGGTTATATGCTTAAAAAATATTTTTCACCGATAATTGCCACGTTTGCTGGGTGCGCCCCGTAGCTACCCTAAACTAACAGAAAAATACCAATTTCAAAAATTATATGGACGCCGAAAAACCTCAGCAAAACTTTCGTAAAACAAACACCGCAAAATACACCGCAAGCTTTCGTGATCTGACGTTTCACAACAGAAGACCCCACAAACCCGTTGTATGGGCAGCGTATTGCCAAACCATTTTCTGTAAGAGCATTCGAGCCATGGAGGAAGGAAAACTTAGGAGAGGCTCTGATGTCACTTTCTTGAAGCCGCAATGGCCGCGCGACCGCGCCTGGATCGGACACTGCAATATCTCTCCTCCTGCTTTATCCTCCACATTTTCTATCTCCGCGACCCCCACGTACCTCGGGCCTTCAGCAACGTTGTTGCTAGTGGCTCGAGTTTTCATAGCAACACCTATGCCGTTGCTAATAACCCGACTTGGCTAACCCTGAATTTTGACGTCACTGCAGCCACACTTTCTCCAATGCATTGGGAACGGCAAGGGCCTCTCCAAAGTTGGTTCCTTCCTTCATTATTCGAGCGAACGACGCTGTCATGAAGTTAAAAGAGTATTGTTGTTGAACTGTTGTTGTTGTTGAACTGCTACCACCCCGTTTCAAAGAGGACGCTCCTATATTCCATCCATCCATCCATACCGTTGAGAGAACAGAATCTCGCTATTGGTTGCCTCGATGTAGTCCGCCGCGCCCTATACACTGTTGCTGCGCTGTCAGGCGGTATCTGAAATATGTGCGATAGAGCCGGCATTGAGCACTATATATATTGCGCATATTATGCGTTGCTTTTCAGATGTCGTTTAGTGTATAATATGTACATTTCTCGAGCGGATCAGCTCGTGTGCCTTTCGTACTCGGTCGCCGACGTGCACCTGAATCCCGTCCACAGATGCCGCTACTCCGTAGGTTAAAAGCGCTATCAGAGGTCGTCGAAGAGCATAATTTGCGGTAACCTCGGTAAGCGGCTTGAGCGCTGTTTATGTGACACTACCGCGGCTTCGCCTAAATGCGTTTGACGCTGCTCGCGCACAGAACCTGAAGCAGGAGACGCGGCATTTACGTATGTCGTCATCGGCTGCGTCGGTTGCCAGATCAGCACGCTGTTCACGAAGAAACGAAAATACCAGCTTTAAAATTATCTGCAGCCTAAATGCAGCTGAAACTTAAAGGTTTAGTTGCGTGAGACATCAGAAATAAGATGTAATAAACAGTTTATATTCCAAAATTAGTGTCAAGATCGATCCTTTTAAGGAGGTTGCGGACGCCTTCAATTTTCTCAATGCGCACTATCGTTTAGATTACTTGTACAGCCTTTCCAGAGGGTAGATGACCCCCATCGTAACCATGCCTTTTTTCCCTACACGTATTTTGAGAGTGGCTTCTATACAGAAACAGCAACTTCCGCTTGCATCGCAACAAAGCAAGCCTGAATAAACCGAAACCTCTTTTGCGTTCAACATGCAAAAATATAAAATTCATTGCATAAATTGAAAGTGGTTGTTGATGAAGCAATTCGCTGCCATAAAGCTACGCTCAAGAAACTGTTCAATGAATTGCTAAAGTTCATCGCACCACCTGCTCACTGGCTGGCGCGGCGCCTATCAGGCTGGTGTTGCTGTTTGATAGCGCGATTTGACGCCAATGCAAAAAGGCGAACGATGGATAAGGAGAAGGAAAAACTATTTATTTAAAAATATGTAAACACTCCCAGAAGGACCTCTTAATCCAGGAGCCCTCTGGCTGTTCCTTCTAGCTTAGCCAGCTCGACCAGCCGCAACTGATCTGCAGGTTGCGTGGCTAGAAGAGCAGCCTCCCAGGAGGGGGAGGGTGTCTGACGGGAGGAACGCGGATGAGATGTGGCAATTCTCATAGGTAAAGGTAATGCTTCCAAGGTGCATTATAAAAAAAGCGTACGTCGATTGCCTTCATCTAAAGGAGACTGCAGCAGCTGGAATTGAGCCTGGATTGCTGGAAGCGATATTTCTTGAGAAAATGGCATATAGCGGCGTTCAAAGCTGCTTTTTTTGTTGATGTGATTAAAAAAAAACAAATTTGGGGGTTTAAGTATGGCTTGAACATAGTGATAGAACGATATTTATGTATGTTACAGCGATTTTTTCTGCGGATGTCTGGACACAATGTTCCGCCGTCACAACGTTCGAACAACCCTACACTCTTCATCTCGTTGCACATAGGTTCCAGTTATAAGTGGAACTTTCAAAAACGTTCCGCTTAATAAGTGGAGCTTTTTTAAAAGTGCCACTTGTATGCGGAACGTGTGTGGAATCAGATTAAGAGTGTACTGTCCTAGCAAGCCACTGTTGTCGTTCGCCTCTAGCAACTACAGAGTAATCTTTCTTTTTATTACAATTTTTTCTTCCTTTTCTACTTTTTTCTTCTTTTCCATCTTCAACTTTCATCCTCTAACTACTGGTGCAGCTCTCGATTAGTACCACGTGACAGTTGCTAGGCAACGGTCACATGGCACGGTGCTATGGTGCCACGCCCACGGTTTGAAAACCTAGCGCAGTATAGCTTTCGCTACCAAACACAACAAATAAATGACCATCCTTTACAATGGGACCTCCCGTAACTGTTGGCTGAAATGCACAATGTGCTTGGTAAACGGCTGCAATGAAATGAGAGCAAGCAGCACTATTTAGCATTCAACATTAGCCAAAGTAGTTCAGACGTGAACTTTCTCTTTACGTGGTCATAAGCGCTTGTTTTGGTATCCTGATGCTCCTTTCTTTTACTCAAATTCAGACAGCTACTCTTGACTGCACATGTCGGGCCGGTGCTGATGTCGGGCTTAGAATGTTGAGGAATATTAAACGAACAATATTTTCTCGTGATAAAGTTTATATCTTCGATTACTTATATACCACGGAGCGGGAAATCTACGAGCAAACTTTCGGAAGAATATGATACGAATGATTTTAGCTTCGGCCACTTAAATCGGTCACAAAATCAAATAAGCGAGATACAGAGGATTCTAAATGTGAAATATGAAGTGCAAGTGAAGCGAAACGGCCTCCTAAAGTTTGTTTTCAACGTGGAAATAAATATTTAGGCTTAAAACTTGCCTCGATTTTATCTGGCAACTGAGAGCTGAAAAGAAGTGAATTTAAATAAACGCTCTTGGCAGAGCAAAACAGAACCTTTCAATGCGTTTTAAAAATCAACCGTAGCCAATCAGCGCGTTTCATTATCATCAGTCTGACTATATCCATTGCAGGGCGAAGGCCTCTACCATATTTCTCCAATTAACCCGGTTTTGTGCTAGCTGCGTCCACTTGACCCCTGCGAACTTCTTAACCTCATCCGCCCACCTAACTTTCTGCCGCCCCTTTCTACGCTTTCCTTCCCTTGGAATCCAGTTTGTTACCCTAAGCGACCATCGGTTATCCTCTCTTCGAACTATATGCCCTGCCCATGTCCATTTCTTCGTCTTAATTTAAACTATTATGTCGGTAACCTGAGTCTTTTCTCTGACCCACTCTGCACGATTCCTATCTCTTAATGTTACCCCTACCATTTTTCGTTCCATATCCCTCTGAGTTGACCTCAACTTAAGTAGAACCCCCTTGGTTAACCTCCACGTTTCAGCCCATAGGTGGGTACAGCTTCCTTTTAACCAGATGGCGTGCCGAAAATTTTCCGCAGCTGCTGGGTGAATGTTGACCAATCAGAGATGTGGTCTTTGTGATTGAGAAACCATGGTTTTTCGACGTCAGTCAAGTGGAAGACAACGTTTAGTAGCTTGTAGGAGTCATCCCAGCGGTTGAAGGAACTTACTGTGGTGTAATTATCAAGCCAATCTTCGACATCGTCACCGCGAAGGCCGGGCAAGGGCTGGGGATCGCGCTGGCGGCTTGTGATGGTTCAGGTAGGGGTAGCCACAACAGCAGGGGCAGATGCCGGAAGCGGGCAGGTTCCGTTGCCCTCGTTCATACCGAAAGGGTGTGAGGGCAAGCGAAGGCCGGAACGGAGCTCCAGGGGGAACAGTAGACAGGTCGAAATCGAGAGGCTTGGGATTCTAAAGACACCTCCACCAATTGGGAGCCAGCGCTCGAACAAACGTCTTTATTCCAGCCACAGCCTGGAACGCTGCGCGGTAGCTTGCAATCGCCGGCGAATGATGACGATGCTGCGTATGTACAGGTGAAAGAGGTGAAAGTTCTGGCACCGCGCTCTTAATATCTGCTTTCCCACAGGCGTCCGTAGGACATACGGTTTAGAAGCTTTGTTGAGAATTAATTAAAATGTATTTTTAGTTTGGGGCTTCAATTCCTAATATATCATATGGGGTTTCAGAACACAATATAGTGGGCAGGTACTTTGGCCTTGAATGTCAAGAAATGATGTACAATGTCATAATAGTCCCGCCTATACCTGCATGAGAGGAAATTCTAATTCAGCTGTGGATTTAACACTAGCTACAAATTGTATTAGAGTATCATCGTGGTCTACAATAGGGTTATGGTGACTTGACGTGCTACGGCACGTTAAGTCACCAGAACGCTATAACTTTCAACTTTCATGTAGTCCGATTAGTTCAACTGGTACATCATGCAACTTTATCAATATTACACTATTCAAAACGTTTCTAGGAGAGGTCATCAGGTCGTCTGCCCCTTGTGACAAATCGAATCGCGATCCTAAAGTTGTGTCTTCAGTGTTCGACGCAACTCGGCAATCAGAGTTCATTATTCATTCTACCATTAAAAACGAGACTCCTTCGAGCTGGTGGAACGAAGAATGCGAAAAAGGCTATCGTCTGAAGAAAGCCGCGTGGAAGCGCCTAGCCCATAACCTGTGCCCAAACAACTCGCATAATTACAAATTCGTTGCAAGTTCGTTTAAAAAAACAATCTCCAAGGCTAAGGAGGAATATAATACAAATCTGAACACCTATTTGTCTAACCCAGTCAACCGCAAATCTCTCTATTGATACATGGAACGTACAAAAGTTTTTCCCTCTTTCATTCCACCCAATCCACTGTTTTGTCTACACAAGAAGAGTTAGAGTAATTGGAATACATATCCCCAGGGTTGCGGCGCGAAAGCTCGCACTACCCTTACTTCAGCCCGATTGAAGTTTGGTAAAAACTTCGCTGAGGTAACTATATCTGACTTATTATCTGTATTTAATTGCCTGTAGTTGGTGGCACCTGGCGTTGACAGAGTATCAGTTCGCCATGCTGAAAATACTATTAAAACACTGCCTCTGACCGATTGCAGATTGTGAATTGGTCTTTGGAGAAAACTTTGATTCCACAAGCTTGGAAAACATCGAAAATAATGCTACTACTGAAAGGCCAGGGGGAAGGTTTTAATATCAGCAATATTTGGCTGATTGCTATCACTTCAAATTTGGTTAAGCTTATAGAACGATTAGTCTACTCTCGTCTCAATTGTCATGTTCTATCCTTTCATGGCTTTTGCAAGGCTCAGATTGGATTCCGACCTGGATGCTCGATTTGGAGAGTACATGTAGACTTGGAGTGTCGTATTAGGGATGTTCTTACTGTTACTTATGCTTCATTTCTAAACTGCTACCACATCAAATTTCACAATTTCACACTAATTTTATATAATCAAATTCGCCAAACTGACATCATGTCCTACCTTATTCAGGCAGGGAAGTTGTGTGTTCTGCGTGGGCAGTATATGACTCCCTGGAAGAACTTTATAGCTGATTATCCTTTTCTGATTCTTAAGTGTCTTCCGGAATTCGGATAGTTGTAGTGTTGGATTGCTCGAGTGCGGTGGGCTCGAACTATTAAACCCGGTGATTTTAGCTATGAACTGATTTTTATATCCTTTCTGTCTGTTTCTTTGTGCACAAAGAAAACAAACTAGGTGATATATCCGTGCTGTCAAGCCTGTGCCAATGCAGCTGATCGGTTATTTCTGCAGGCGCAATGTTTTTCTTTCTTGAACGCTGGTGCGGACACGCTCTGTCCAAATATCCAGTCTAAGGATCCTCTCCTCATATCTTGCCGAGAAATTCCGTACTCCAGTCATGAGCCAAGACGTTCTTTCGCATTATGCAGCCACCTCATAAAACTGAGTAGCTAGTAGTGCATATAAGACAGTGTCAAGAATGCTGATAACACCAGCTGTCTTATCTGCATTTTCTGCAGAGAGCATGCATAGCAAAATTCTCATCCACAGTTTCTGCCCACTTACTTTGTTCTGGCTCATGCCTCCGAATTGTAAGTCGGAGTGTTTCCTGTAATGACCTTCAAAACAGTTCCGCTCAATGTTCGAACTATTTTGGCTATTTGGTGCAAGTATATTAATGGGCGCTGTTCCCGTGTCTTATATTCCCGTGTCTCACTTTACTTCAATATTAGTGCCACTTAGCGGAGCCTAAATGGCAATACGGTAGAGATAATCATGCTTGAAAAATGCGCAAACGTACCTCGACACATGCACCTTAGAAAGAATGTGATAGACAAGAGGCAAATAAATTTAAACAAAGAGCCAATACTTCTTGTATCGCTATCTCCAACTATGAAAGGTGGGAACGAGTTTCTAGATGACGTACAACAACCTACAAGCCCAAACCTAGCCACCGCAATAGTGCATCAGCAGTGGCGTTTCATGGCTGAAAATGCATTTATTATAAGAACATTATAACTTGAGAAATTTCATACAAAATATCTGTGACCTCCATAATAATGTGAGGGGGATCCTCCACTCTAGAAAATGAATGGTATCCACTATAGCAGTGTCTGGGGACTTAACCAAACACATGTGATAACAAAAATGTCATACTGTATTAAAGAAAATATGTTTTCATGGTAAAATCAATTTGACAGTGCTTCATTCGCTTAGTGGGGGCCAGAATAGTGCGAATTTCAGTTTCCTTGCCAAGATTTCAACACGGCCGCACGGTAATCATTTTTTACTGTATTGTTTGTAATTGTTTCCCTTTACTGAATGTTCAGATCCGTACATTTGTGCTGGTTTCACCTTACAGTTGTGCTTTTCTGCTCTGCGGCTAAATATTCCTTCAGCATTGCCTCTCTAGCCTCTTCAGCAAGTTTATCATGCACAATGCACTCATTCTTGTGTTCCAAGGTGTAGTAACTGCCTCTGGGGCACAGGTTTGGGAACGCATTAGCGCATTGAGAGCCCGTTTTCGATTCTTCGGTGTCACTTGCCCAAGCATGCAATATGATGTTCCTGAAAAAAAAAAAAAAAAAAAAACATGACATGGAGTCACCAAACGTGGAGAACGTCATAATAGACTATTCTCGCCACGTCGTTCGGTTGCAGGTCACCAAACAAATTCTAATTGCTTCAGTGTGGGAGTATTCTGGGGGTAAATGGGTTTTCCAGATATTTTTTTACGACAGGTGGTAAATTTTTGTTGCAACGAAAAAGAACTGTGACATCCTTTCGTAGATGTTATAAATCGAAATGTCCATTAGGGTTTTTCATGTACTAGCGTTTGACTCTCTGTGCGCTAACATCCTGGTTGAAGAGGTAACAGCGAAGTGGCGCCAAAGACAGCAAGTATTGTCTTACGCCTCCTTTTTGGTGTTATTGGTACTGACAATTTGTTTTGTATGCGATAATGAATTACTAGCCTGCAATGTCTGCTGGGGTTTGTAATAAAAACAGATTTTATTACCTACCGTAATTAAAAGCGTCCTTCTACTCCGACACATCAATACCGAAATGCAGTTCTACAAGATTTCAAGGGTAGCATTTGCGATTGCGATGAATTAGAAGCATAATATATATTAGAAGTAGCGAAATAGTAAGCCATATTAAAGCATCTCTACTCGTAAAATGGAAACATATCGAATTAAAATGTAGTTTATTTTATGTTCTGAAGAATAAAAGCTCAAATTCGAATGTTCATTAGGGCTAATAATAACCAAAGTCCTCTTATGCCATGCTAAAGCAGCGGCCTTCTTTCTGTCGAACACATGGCAGAGAAATTGTGCTGAAATAACAAACGCACGTAGCATGAAAAAAAAAAAAGCCCGAAAAGTGTTTTAGTATTTATGGTGCCCAGGAAAAAATTCGCAGGATTCAAAGCAAACTTGTTTCTTCAGCAGCACTCCATAAATGGTTATTCGTAAAAGAATGAAGTTAATTGACGAGACAAAGCGAGCGAAATATTAGAGGTCAGGTAAAATAAATTCTACTTTGTGTGTTTTATTTCAGGCATCGCTTCTTTACAAGTCGCGTATCCGGCGCACACTACCGTAATTGAGCAACACTTCTCACAGCATATGGAAGGTGCGCCGTGACTGGTGTTCTAGCCCGTAACGCATTAAAGTCGTGTCAAGAAGAAAAGCAAGAAGTGAGATTAGATTAGGGTCACAGTGTATCAAAGCATCTTGATAGCTTAAGCGTTGGCTATAATTATTAAAAACACCTATCCACACCCTTAGACCATGAAGCGTAGCATTCGGACAGCCAGTCTGCAGGACATCGCACTACCTTGTTCTTTATTGTAAAACATATTCGGCATAGTTTCTACCTTGTAAGATTTCGCTATACTATTAGTACTGCTTTATTTCGCCAAACGTACTATCACTTTTTTAACATTTCGGTGACTGCGAGATAAAAATATGTTAAGAGACACGTTTCTAGAAACAGTAACATCCTTCGCCAAGCCTAGAGTATTGGAGGCCAGATATATTGTTCTCCTCCTCTTCACGTCTATCCGTGCCGGGATTTCCTGCTTGAACTCTGATCCGCTGTTTAGCGATCAACTAAATAGCAAGGCAGCAATTCGTTTTACAGAAGCAGGTTACCATCCAATGCTGCCGTGGGAGTTGATTAAAACCACGGCCACAACTAATGTGGTGATTAAAAGTAAACTCAAAGGACTGAAAAATTAGAAAATTACGCAATATACATGGGGTCAGAGATAAATGAAAGCGGGTACAAACACTTATCACTGCATATGTGCATGATATAGTTCTAGAACACTCCTGCGACTCAGAAAATGTTCAATATACGTTAGCTGCATGTATTTCAGGTTTGTACGTTTTCTATTTTATTGTGTAGATTGTGTGATTTCTATTATACCTAAGCGGAGGTGCTGCACGAGACGTCTGGAAACCATAAATACATAAAGCTTGATTTGAAGGCGTGAAATGGCAGACACAGTCACGGAGAAAATGTTTCGTATACCGGAGCACCTTTCTGATATTGCTTTGGGGTCTATAGGCGGCGATATGGTAGCATTGAGGCTACCCTTACAAAAATGCATGTAGGGTTTCTATAGAAATTCGAAAGCGTTGTGTCAATACACGCTGTTGAAAGTCTGTCGATAATCAACAACATTTTGGATGATGCAGTGTTGACCTCTTGTTGAGCGCTTATGAAATAGTGTCCCATGTGTTTCTTAAGAGCGCTTTTGGAATTCGCGCAACTGAAATTTTGTTGATTTCAGGCTCAAATGCTTCAGAAACTCTGCAAGTGACGCTTTTTGATTTTCTGCTACCTTTCCACTCCTGAACAACAGAAAATAGTACACGACCATCGGTTTGCCAGGAGCAGACACGGGGTGATTTTCATTAACGCAAAAGTAGTACAGTACATCTCCTAGCTGCGATAAGTCACCACATTCTACGTTCTGCCCGACCAATCAACAATCCTGTCTGATCAGTGCTGGTTAATGATAAGCATAGTGAGGCATAAAAGAACAAAACAGATCTTGATCTTTTAAGCCCCATTATACTTACTCACTCATTAACCTACTCTAAACTGACTAAATTGTTGATTGGTCGAGCAGAACATAGAATGTGTTGACTGACCGCAGCAAGGATGTGTGCTGTGCTACTTTTGCATTAATGTAAACCACCTCGTGCCTGCTCCTGGCTAACCGTTGATCACGCAGCATTTTCTGTTAATCCGCAGCGGAAAGGGAACACAGAATAAAAAATACGCGTTAATGAGAAAGAAAAAATATGCATCTTTGGTGAACCCATAACATGAGCTGGGTTGTTTATTTGCTTTATTTCAATTAATGTGCAAGGTATGACGCCAGGCTGTTCTTTGCGTAAAATGCTGATACGTCCGGGAACTCCTCGCACGTGATGCTGAAATAAACAATATAAATCATAATTAAGTTGCGGTATATACTAACCTAAAAATAGAGCAAAGGCATTTGTGCGCTGCTCCACGTCATAGCTCAAGAAATTTCTTGTCTAAAATGAGTTGTCACTGTCTTTCACTGCTTAGACGGCATCGACCGCCGCCTCCACAGCTCGGCAGCACTACCACATCGTTCATTTCTCCCTGATAAACAATATATGCTGCCGTCAAAGATCCCATTGTGAATATAAATAGCAAAGCGCAGGTCACAAGCATTACTACCCAGAAACCTTGAAGCAAAATTACCAACTATAGGCACTAAAATGAGTGGAAACAAAAACAAACACTGCAAAAATGGCGGAGCTGCACAGATTCAATAATCCACAATGTGTGACAGAGGCATATTATTATCTCGATAATGTGTCCGTCTCAGCGCGAGTAGCGTATCGAAAGAGTACAGCACTGTGCCGAACAATCCGTCAAAAACGGTCACCGGTTAAAAAAAAGAAAGAAAATGTCGCCATTCCAGCTGGCGTTCCATCGGCCCCAGCGTCCGCGTAGAGACAATCCTCGTTCTCTCTCTCTCTTTCTCCCCCTCCTTTTTTTTCCGACGAGGCTGGTTTTTCTGCTAGAAATATTTACATGCGGGCTTCACCTTCTAGCACACACAGTACAAGACTGGCACAAACACGAATAGGAAAAAGTAAAACACTCACCAAAGTGCAGACGCTCCCTCCGCCCGCGCCGGCTTTTCGCCTAGAATCCAAAACGCCTGCGACTGTTGAACTTCTTAAACACGTCCTCTTTGCGCAGAAGCTGCCACCCAAGAGCGGAGTCCTCCGAAGACTTAAATTCGTACGTTCGCGCTCCACTTTGAACAAAACGATCTTCGTGATAATCACCAGCGAAAAACCTACATGCGGTGCTTCGTTCACAGTGCAAGATGCGACCACGGTGGCGGGAAAACGCCAACTGAACTGGCACATCGCCGCACTCAGCGTACCCGCGTCTGCGTGTAAAGAAAACGGGGCGCAGAAGAACAGCTTCGGTGAAAAGCCGCCACCCCCGCTGCGCGACTGCTGAAGCCAAGGTCATCTCCGTGAAAACAAACCACGGTGAAGGCAGAGAGCGGAGACCAAGCGGGAGCAACCCCTCCTCCCTCCCCCTTTTTTCCCCCCAGCCGACAGGAAGCGACCCTCGACCTCTCCGGACATGCTGGCGCCGTTCGCGGGGCACGGGGGAAGTGGGATGCGGACAGGGGCAAGGCGGCGGCCGAATGCTTCTTTGAAAAGAAGAGTCGCCGTTAGAAGACGCATGCAATCTTGTTTTTTTTTCTTTTTTTTTTCATACGCGAATGTTTTTGCTATGCGTGTTAACTCTATAGTATGCGTGGGATCAATCCGTGATTATTAGAACCCCTCAATGTTTAAAGTGACTTCATTTTAGCATGGTGTCCACTAAGAAAGGAAGGAAAAGAAAAAAATAACAGTAAAATTCTCCAAAGACATACAGCGGTGGAGGATTCCAATACAGACTGCACCTCATTTTGCGGCAAAAAGCTACGGGCAAAAATACCTATGCTTGGGCAGAATGTCAGACCCTGAAGCATATATATAGTGAACTTTGGAAATGGTTTAAAAAAGCTCTGTCCTGCCCTACATGGTAGGTTCAATCTAGGATCCTGTTTGTTAGTATGATGACTCACTGAACTTGTTTTATGATAAATATAAAATATGTCCTACCACTAAAGTTACCTTCTGCGACATACAGAAGCTGATCCATTACGGATTCTGATTGACATTCAACGATGTGTTTGCATTATTAGTGGAGGCTTTGCCATCATAAAGTTTTTAGGGCATATTTTCACTGTGTTGCGAAGCTTGAGCTAAGTGTGCACCGTTAATATGTACTTTTATATAACATGAACGAGCACGCAACTGCATGCTGCTCTTATATTTCCCTTTGCAGAATGTGGCCAATAGTTGATTACAAGTGAGACCAAAAATTCATAACGAAATTGTTACATCATGCTCTTATCATTTGTGCCTAAAACTACTTAAAAACATGGGTCAGTATGAACAGTACACGCTAATTGTTCGTGAACGTTGCAAACTGACAACAAAAAGCACATAGAAAAAATTGCACAAAAAGTCTATTGGGTAGAACACAATGAAAATTCTGTTGGCCCTGTAAAGATTGCATTCAGCTGGGGTTGAATGTCTATCGAAATTCAATAAATTCAAAAGGCGGTCAATAGTCCAACAATAGAGTTTCAAAACTCATTTTTGTAAGGGTACGCTGCATGACTAGTGGGCCCCTGGACATCCTATGTTCGCCTGAATGACTACACAAGAGCTGGTGTTGTTTGAGTTGAGGTGTTGAGGAACTACAGGGCTAGTAGTTGCTTTTACCTGCTCTTTGTCGACGGCAGCCATACTGCCCTCTTGTTCGAAGTAAGGCCAATCTACTGCACTGAAGGCCTAATACATGGTTCAAGTCGTCTTTTAAGCCTAAACAATGTCTAGGCTCATGCTGAAAGTCGCGCGTCTGCAAGACGTGTCTGTGAGATTGAACCGCCTGTGTCACCGATATTCTGCTATATTCTGCGAGATATGTCAGAAATTCGTCGAGATAAGTGCTGACGTCAGCATGAAATCCACTGCTAAGATGTTTGGTTGTTTTGGTTTGTGGGGTTTAACGTCCCGAAACAACTCAGGCTATGAGAGACGCCGTAGTGGAGGACTCCGGAAATTTCGACCACCTGGGGTTCTTTAACGTGCACTGACAACGCACAGCACACGGGCGCCTTGCTTTTCGCCTCCATCGAAAAGCTGCCGCCGAGGCCGGGATTCAATCCCGCGTCCTTGGGAACAGTAGTAGAGCGCCGTAACCACTGCGCTACCCCGGCGGGGTACTGCTAAGATGTCGCAATCGCTGATGACGACGGAGGCAAACAAAAGAATGT